>NC_092037.1:4402216-5039811 GCF_003086295.3 Arachis hypogaea
GGTTAGTTGTGCGAATTTGTGTAATGCCATGGTATTGAGCCACCAAGTTCTTGGAGCCATTACCGGGGATTATGAGAGTTGTGAAAAAGTATAGTTCACAATTTCGCGCACCAAGTTTTTGGCGCCGTTGCCGGGGATTGTTCAAGTTTTGAGCAAGCTTTGGTAACATCAGTGCCAAGATCCGGCAAAAACATCAAGTTTTGGTGTTATTGCCCGGGATTGTTTAGGCTGGACAACTGACGGTTCATCTTGTTGCTTAGATTAGGTATTTTTTTTCGAAATTCTTGAAGATGAATTCTAGAGTTTCATGATGATTTGTTGAAATCTGGCTGGCTGAGAAGCCATGTCTAATCTGATTGGACCGAGGTTTCAACTCATCACCACAAGAGCTTGTTGATTTTCATCAATCTTGCTTTTGGAGCAGTGATCTGCTAAGGCTTGGCTGGCCTCTGGCCATGTCTAGTGTTTTGGACCGAAGCTTTCTTTGAGAGCTTGGCTGGCTGTGAAGCCATGTCTAATTCCTGGACCGGAGTCTTAGACTAGCATTGCACTGATTCCTGGAATTCTCATTAAGAATTTTGATACCTTCTCCACCCAATTTTCGAAAAACACAAAAAAAAATTTTGCAAAATCATAAAATCCAAAAATATTTCTTGTTTGAGTCTAGTGTCTCATCTTAAGTTTGGTGTCAATTGCATGCATTCATATGTCTTGGTGATCTTCAAGATGTTCTTGATGATTTACTTGCTCTAATCTTTGAATTCTATTGACTTGGGTGTTTTGTGTGTCTCATATGCATTTTTAGTTTATTAGTGTCAGTAGTTTACAAACTGCTAAGTTTGTTGTCTTGCATGCATTGTTATTTAATTCTTGTTGCATTTTGGTTTGTCCTTATTATCAAAAACCCAAAAATATTTTTAATTTGTGTCTTTTCAAGTCAATTATACAAGGAATTGAAGATTCAGAACATACAGCAGAGGAATTGCACAGAAAAAGCTGGGCGTTCAAAACGCCCAGTGAAGAAGGACAGACTGGCGTTTAAACGCCAGCCAGGGTACCTGGTTGGGCGTTTAACGCCCAAAAAGGTAGCATTTTGGGCGTTAAACGCCAGAATGTATACCATTCTGGGCGTTTAACGCCAGGATGGCTAAGGGAGGAAGATTTTGTTTTCAAATCAGATTTTTTCTAAGTTTTCAAAATCTTTTCAAAATCAAATCTTTTTCAAATCAATTTTTCAATCAAATCTTTTTCAAAATTGACTTCTTTCCTTTTTCAAAGGTACTCACTATCAATTAATGATTTGATTCAACATTTCATGTATGTTGCCTTTTCTGTTGAGAAAGGTTTAATGATTGAATCATATCTTTTCTTGTTAGTCAAGTTTTTAATTTTCAAATCAAATCTTTTACAAATTGTTTTCAAAACATATCTTTTAAAAATGTTTTCAAATCATATCTTCTCAATCACATTTTTTTTAATCAATCATATCTTTTTAATCACATCTTTTTCAAAATTAAGCTTTCAATCAAACCTTTTTGATTTCCAATTTCAAAATCTTTTTCAAAAATCACTTTATTTCTTTTCCATTTTCATTTTCGAAAATTAAGTATGGTTTTTCAAAAAATGTTTTCAAATTTTCTACTTAATTTTCGAAAATCACTTCCCTCCTTTTCATATCCTTCTATTTATGGACTAACACTATCCTTTAATGCAAAATTCGAACTCTATTCTCTCTGATAAGTTCGAATTTTCCCACTCCTGTCTTCTACTCTTCTTTTCCTCTGACACCTAAAGGAATCTCTATACTGTGACATAGAGGATTCCACATCTTCTTGTTCCCTTCTCTTTCTTATGAGCAGGAGCAAAGACAAAGGCATTCTTGTTGAGGCTGATCCTGAACCTGAAAGGACCTTGAAGAGAAAGCTAAGAGAAGCCAAGGCACAACTCTCTTTAGAGCACCTGGACGAATTCTTCAAGGAAGAAGAACAAATGGCAGCCGCAAACAACAACAATGCCAACAATGCAAGGAAGGTGCTGGGTGACTTTACTGCACCTACTCCCGACTTCTATGGGAGAAGCATCTCTATCCCTGCCATTAGAGCAAACAACTTTGAGCTTAAGCCTCAATTAGTTTCTCTAATGCAACAGAATTGCAAGTTCCATGGACTTCCAATGGAAGATCCTCATCAGTTTTTAGCTGAATTCTTGCAAATCTGTGACACAGTCAAGACTAATGGGGTAGACCCTGAGGTCTATAGACTGATACTATTCCCTTTTGCTGTAAGAGACAGAGCTAGAACATGGTTGGACTCTCAACCTAAAGAAAGCCTGGACTCTTGGGAAAAGCTAGTCAATGCCTTCTTGGCAAAGTTCTTTCCACCTCAAAAATTAAGTAAGCTTAGAGTGGAAGTCCAAACCTTCAGACAGAAGGAAGGAGAATCCCTCTATGAAGCTTGGGAAAGATACAAACAATTGATCAGAAAGTGTCCCACTGATATGCTTTCTGAATGGAGCATCATAGGTATTTTCTATGATGGTCTCTCCGAACTGTCCAAGATGTCTTTGGATAGCTCTTCTGGAGGATCTCTTCATCTGAAGAAGACGCCTATTGAGGCTCAAGAACTGATTGAAATGGTTGCAAATAACCAATTCATGTACACTTCTGAAAGAAATCCTGTGAACAATGGGACTAGTTAGAAGAAAGGAGTTCTTGAAATTGACACTCTGAATGCCATTTTGGCTCAGAATAAAATATTGACTCAACAAGTCAATATGATTTCTCAAAGTCTGTCTGGAATGCAAAATGCACCAAGCAGTACTAAGGAAGCTTCATCTGAGGAAGAAGCTTATGATCCTGAGAACCCTTCAATGGAAGAGGTGAATTACATGGGAGAACCCTATGGAAACACCTATAATCCTTCATGGAGGAATCATCCAAATCTTTCATGGAAGGATCAACAGAGACCTCAACAAGGTTTCAATAACAATAATGGTGGAAGAAACAGGTTTAGCAATAGCAAGCCTTTTCCATCATCTTCTCAGCAACAAACAGAGAGTTCTAAGCAGAATACCTCTGACTTAGCAACTATGGTCTCTGATCTAATTAAGACCACTCAAAGTTTCATGACTGAAACTAGATCTTCCATTAAGAATTTGGAAGGACAAGTGGGTCAGCTGAGCAAGAAAATTACTGAACTTCCTCCAAGCACTCTCCCAAGCAATACTGAAGAAAATCCAAAAGGAGAGTGCAAGGTCATCAATATGGCCGAATTCTGGGAGGAAGAAGAGGCAGTGAACGCCACTGAGGAAGACCTCAATGGACGTCCACTGACCTCCACTGAGTTCCCCAATGAGGAACCTTGGGAATCTGAGGCTCAAGATGAGACCATAGAGATTCCATTGGACTTACTTCTGCCATTCATGAGCTCTGATGAGTATTCTTCTTCTGAAGAGGATGAATATGTCACTGAAGAGCAAGTTGCTAAATACCTTGGAGCAATCATGAAGCTAAATGACAAGTTATTTGGAAATGATACTTGGGAGGATGAACCCCCTTTGCTCACCAAAGAACTGGATGACTTGTCTAAGCAGAAACTGCCTCAAAAGAGGCAGGATCCTGGGAAGTTTTCTATACCTTGTACCATAGGCACCATGACCTTCAAGAAGGCCTTGTGTGACTTAGGGTCAAGTGTGAACCTCATGCCCCTCTCTGTAATGGAGAAATTAGGGATCTTTGAGGTGCAAGCTGCAAAAATCTCATTAGAGATGGCAGACAACTCAAGAAAACAAGCCTATGGACTTGTAGAGAATGTTCTGGTAAAGGTTGAAGACCATTACATTCCTACTGATTTCATAGTCCTAGAGACTGGGAAGTGCATGGATGAATCCATCATCCTTGGCAGACCCTTTCTAGCCACAGCAAAGGCTGTGATTGATGTTGATAGAGGAGAGTTGATCATTTAAGTGAATGAAGAATCCTTGGTGTTTAAGGCCCAAGGATATCCCTCTGTCTTCATGGAGAGGAAGCATGAAGAGCTTCTCTCAAAACAGAGCCAAACTGAGCCTCCACAGTCAAACTCTAAGTTTGGTGTTGGGAGGCCACAACCAAACTCTAAGTTTGGTGTTGAACCCCCACAGTCAAACTCTAAGTTTGGTGTTGGGAGGTTCCAACACGGTTCTGAACATTTCTGAGGCTCCATGAGAGTCCTCTGTCAAGCTAATGACATTAAAGAAGCGCTTGTTGGGAGGCAACCCAATGTTTTATAATTAGTTATTTTCTTTTGTTATTTTATCTTTTTTGTAGGTTGATGATCATAAGAAGTCACAAAAACAATGAAAAAAGCAAAAACAAAATGAAAAACAGGAAGAAAAACAGCACACCCTGGAGGAAGATGCTGCTGGCGTTCAAACGCCAGTCAGCCTAGCAGTTGGGCGTTTAACGCCCAGTCTGGCACCCATCTGGGCGTTTAACGCCAGAAAGGGGCACCAGACTGGCGTTAAACGCCAGTAAAGGGCAAGAGCCTGGTGTTAAACGCCAGGAATGGGCACCAGCCCGGCGTTTAACGCCAGAAATGGCTCAAAACGTGGATTTTGATGCCATTTGGTGCAAGGATGCCTTTTCCTTGACACTACAGGATCTGTGGACCCCACAGGACCCTACCATCACTCTCTCTCTTCTTCCCCCACTCACCAATCACCTCAACACCTCTTCCCCAAAAACCCCTCACCTATCAAATCCTACCCTTCTCTTCACCACTCACATCCATCCTTCATAAATCCCCACCAACCTCACCCTTCAAATTCAAACCACTTTCCCTCCCAAACCCACCCATAATGGCCGAACCATTCACCCCCCTCTCTCCTATATATACCCCTCTTCAACCCTTCATTTTCACACAACCTAAACACCACTTCTCCCCCTCTTTGGCCGAATACACCACCATCTCCCTCTTCCTTATTTCTTCTTCTTCTACTCTCTTCTTTCTTCTTTTGCTCGAGGACGAGCAAACATTTTAAGTTTGGTGTGGTAAAAGCGTTGCTTTTTCGTTTTTCCATAACCATTTTGGCATCCAAGGCCGGAGAAACCTCTAGAAAGAGGAAAGGGAAGGCAAAGGCTTCCACCTCCGAGTCATGGGAGATGGATAGATTCCTCTCAAGGGTGCATCAAGTCCACTTCTATGAAGTTGTGGCCTTGAAGAAGGTGATCCCCGAGGTCCCCTTTTCACTCAAAAAGGGTGAATATCCGGAGATCCACCATGAGATCCGAAGAAGAGGTTGGGAAGTTCTCACCAACCCCATTCAACAAGTCGGAATCTTGATGGTTCAAGAGTTCTATGCCAATGCATGGATCACCAAGAACCATGACCAAAGTGTGAACCCGAATCCAAAGAATTATCTTACTATGGTTCGGGGGAAATACTTGGATTTTAGTCCGGAAAGTGTGAGGGTGGCGTTCAACTTGCCTATGATGCAAGGAGATGAGCATCCTTTCACTAGAAGGGTCAACTTTGATCAAAGGTTGGACCAAGTCCTCACAGTCATATGTGAAGAGGGCGCACAATGGAAGCAAGATTCAAGAGGAAAGCCGGTCCAATTGAGAAGGCATGACCTCAAGCCCGTGGCTAGAGGATGGTTAGAGTTCATACAACGCTCAATCATTCCCACTAGCAACCGGTCCGAAGTTACCATAGACCGGGCCATCATGATCCATAGTATCATGATTGGAGAAGAAATAGAGATTCATGAGGTTATAGCCCAAGAACTCTATAAAGTGGCGGACAAGACCTCCATTGTGGCAAGGTTAGCCTTTCCTCATCTCATTTGTCACCTCTGTTATTCAGTTGGAGTTGACATAGAGGGTGACATCCCCATTGATGAGGACAAGCCCATCACCAAGAAAAGGATGGAGTACACAAGAGATCCCACTCATCATGAGATCCCTGAGATTCAAGGGATGCACTTTCCTCCACAAAACTATTGGGAGCAACTAAACACCTCCCTAGGAGAGTTGAGTTCCAACATGGGACAACTAAGGGTGGAGCACCAAGAACACTCCATCATCCTTCATGAGATTAGAGAAGATCAAAGAATCATGAGGGAGGAGCAACAAAGACAAGGAAGAGACATTGAGGAGCTCAAGCACTCCATAGGATCTTCAAGAGCAAGAAAGAGCCGCCATCACTAAGGTGGACCCGTTCTTTGATTTCCTTGTTATTTGTTCTTCTGTTTTTTCGAATTTTAATGCTTATGTTTGTCCATGTTTGTGTCTTGTGATCATTAGTGTCTTAGTGTCTATGCCTTAAAGTTATGAATGTCCTATGAATCCATCACCTTTCTTGAATAAAAATGTGCTTAATTGAAAAAGGAAGAATTGCATGAATTTTGAATTTTATAACAGTTTAATTATTTTGATGTGGTGGCAATATTTTTGTTCTCTGAATGTATGCTTAAACAGTGCATATGTATCTTGAATTTGTGGTTCATGAATGATTGGCTCTTGAAAGAATGATGAAAAAGGAGACATGTTAATGAGGATCTGAAAAATCATTAAAATGATTCTTGAAGCAAGAAAAAGCTATTCAAAAAAAAAAAAAAACGAAAAAAAAAGGAAAAGAAGAAAACGAAAAAAAAAATATAGAGAAATAAGAGTTGTGATCCAAGGCAAATAAGAGTGTGCTTAAGAACCCTGGACACCTCTAATTGGGGACTTTAGCAAAGCTGAGTCACAATCTGAAAAGGTTCACCCAATTATGTGTCTGTGGCATATATGTATCCGGTGGTAATACTGGAAGACAGAGTGCTTTGGGCCACAGCCAAGACTCAATAAATAGCTATGTTCAAGAATCATCATACCTTACTAAGAGAATCATTAGCACTATCTGGATTCTAAGTTCCCAAAGAAGCCAACCATTCTGAATTTCAAAGGATAGATTGAGATGCCAAAACTGTTCAGAGGCAAAAAGTTAAAAACCACGCTCATCTAATTAATACTGATCTTCACAGATGTTTTTGGAATTCATTGCATATTCTCTTCTTTTTATCTTATTTGATTTTCAGTTGCTTGAGGACAAGCAACAATTTAAGTTTGGTGTTGTGATGAGCGGATAATTTGTATACTTTTTGGCATTGTTTTTAGTATGTTTTTGATATGATATAGTTAGTTTTTAGTATATTTTTATTAGTTTTTAGTTAAAAATCACTTTTCTGGACTTTACTATGAGTTTGTGTGTTTTTCTGTGATTTCAGGTATTTTCTGGCTGAAATTGAGGGACCTGAGCAAAAATCTGATTCAGAGACCAAAAAGGACTGCAGATGCTGTTGGATTCTGACCTCCCTGCACTCGAAGCGGATTTTCTAGAGCTACAGAAACCCAATTGGCGCGCTCTCAACGGCGTTAGAAAGTAGACATCCTGGGCTTTCCAGCAATATATGATAGTCCATACTTTGCCCAAGATTTGATGGCCCAAACCGGCGTTCAAAGTCACCTTAAGAAATCCCAGCGTTAAACGCTGGAACTGGCACCCAAATGGGAGTTAAACGCCCAAACTGGCACCAAAGCTGGCGTTTAACTCCAAGAAGAGTCTCTACACGAAATTTGCTTCATTGCTCAGCCCAAGCACACACCAAGTGGGCCCGGAAGAGGATTTTTATGTCATTTACTCATTTCTGTACACCTTAGGCTACTAGTTTCTTTTAAGTAGGACCTTTTGCTATTGTATTAGAAATCTTTTAAATCTTTTAAATCTTTGAATCTTTGAATCTTTGGATCTTTGGATCTTTAGATCTTTTGATCACTATGGAGAGGCTGGCCATTCGGCCATGCCTAGACCTTATGCTTATGTATTTTCAACGGTGGAGTTTCTACACACCATAGATTAAGGTGTGGAGCTCTGCTGTACCTCGAGTATTAATGCAATTACTATTGTTCTTCCATTCAATTCCCTTGTTCTTTATCCAAGATATCACTTGTTCTTCAACCTGATGGAGGTGATGATTGACGCCCATCACCTTTCTCACCCATGAACAAGGTGACTGACAACCATTCTTGTTCTACAAGCATTCGAGGCTCTAGTGAATATCTCTTGGATTTCTGATTGCACGATGCATGGTTGATCGCCTGACAACCGAGTGCTCGCCTGACAAACGAGCCAACCATTCCGTGAGATCAGAGTCTTCGTGGTATAGGCAAGAACTGATGGCGGCATTCAAGAGAATCCGGAAGGTCTAACCTTGTCTGTGGTATTCTGAGTAGGATTCAATGACTGAATGACTGTGACGTGCTTCAAACCTGTAACTTACTGGGCGTTAGTGACAGACGCAAAAGAATCACTGGATTCTATTCCAGTAGGGGAGGGAACCACACCGGTGACTGGCAGCACTGTGACAGAGTGTGTGCATTAGCTTTCACTGCGAGGATGGGAGGTAGCTGCTAACAACAGTGAGACCCTACACGAGTTTGCCATGGAAAGGAGTAGGAAGGATTGGATGAAGGCAGTAAGAAAGCAGAGAGACGGAAGGGAAGGCATCTTCATACGCTTGTCTGAAGCTCTTACACCAATGAATTACATAAGTATCTCTATCTTTATCTCTATGTTATTTTCGTTTATCACCATCATTACCATTTGAGTTTGCCTGACTAAGATTTACAAGATGACCATAGCTTGCTTCAATACTAACAATCTCCGTGGGATCGACCCTTACTCACGTAAGGTTTATTACTTGGACGACCCAATGCACTTGCTGGTTAGTTGTGCGAAGTTGTGTAATGCCATGGTATTGAGCCACCAAGTTCTTGGAGCCATTACCGGGGATTATGAGAGTTGTGAAAAAGTATAGTTCACAATTTCGCGCACCACTGGGGCTAAGGCTGTGGGTCCTCAGGGGGATGCTGAGGCTCCGGGAGGGCCTGTGTCTCTGGAGGTGCCTCTAGCTAAGCTCGCCCCTCATCGTGCTGCTCCTCCTCAAAAGTGAAAGAGTCAGGGAGAAGGGACAACTCAATGCCCAGTGCGACGAACATCTGATCTATCCTGTCAAGGCATTGCATGATGCGGTGCTCGCTCCGCTCCATAAAGTGGAAGAGGTGCTGCACCACAAGGTATGTTGGCTGGGGTGCTGGTGGTGGTGGTGGTGCTGTTGGTGCTAAGGGTCCAGCTGCTCCGGAGGAAGAAGAAGGACCTACTGCTGGTAATGCTCTGGCGCGGGCTCTAGAAACACGCTGGGAAGGGGGCTTGTCATGCACCTATGTCTCCCACGGAATAACGTCCTCCTCACCGTCATCTAGGGGTGGTGAGGAGACGTTGATGAATGGATTTTTGACGGTATAGAATTTCACTATTGAAGTCTCGTTGTAAGTATAGTTTCTAAACCAATCAAAAATCCTTTCATACAAAAGATTGTTTGTCACAAGTAACAAACCCCTAATTTTATAAACCGAAGTATTCAAACCTCGGGTCGTTCTCCTTAGGAATTACAATAAAGTGTCTTGTTATTGGTTGTGAGTTATTTTGGGGTTTTTGGATAAGAAGCATGAAAAGTAAATGGCAATGAAAATAAACTAACAACTATAAATGGCTCTTAACAAGGTATGAAAAATAGAAGTCCTATCCTAGTTATCCTTCTCAATTGTGATGAGAATTGTTCATTGCTACCACTTAGTTAACCCTTACTAAATAAAGGAAAGTCAAGTGGATGAATTGACTTGAGCCACAAGTCCTAGCCAACTCCCAAGGAAAGACTAGCTTTAGTGTACTCCAAACCAATTAGCAATCTCTCCAATTATCAATCAACAAAGGAATTAGATAACTCAAGTGTCACTAATTACTCTACCTAGGCCAAGAGGAACAAAATCTATACTATATCTAGAAGAGGCATTTCAACAAACACATAGAGTGCAATAGAAGTAAACATTATTAAATGCAAGAATTAAAGAGAGATCTAACTACAAAGGCAAGAGATCAACAATAGGAAACCAAATCAATCATGAAACAACAAAGAACTTACCAATTGCATTGAAGGAGAAATGTAAATCTACAAAAGAGAATTCACAAACTACAAACAAAGAAATTACATTAGAAGAAGAATTCTACAACTACAATAGAGGAGAGGAACGAAAATTGGAAGAGAGAGGAAGAAGAAATAGATCTAGATCTAAGAACTAACCTAATCCTAATTTTAGAGAGAAGAGAGAGCTTCTCTCTCTAGAAACTAACTAAAAGCTAAACTAATCCTAATGAGTGTGTAATGAATGGAATCCCCTTTGCTCTTCAATCCTTGGCTTTAAATAGCATCTTTGGCGCCAAAGTTGGTTGAGATTGGGCCCCACAACCCTTCAGAATTTGTTGGCCACATTTTCATTAAAAAATCATAAACGAGCACCGACGCGTACGCGCACATCACGCGTACGCGTCCATGGGGTAATTCGCAGGTGCGCGCAAGCGCCAGGTGCGCGCGTGCGTCCATGGGCGAGTTCAACTTCTTTGACTTTTCATGATTTCTCCACTTTGCATGCTTTCCTTCTTCACTCCTTTGATCCATTCCTAGCCTTTTCAATCTGAAATCACTAACAAACATATCAAGGCATCTAGTGGAATCAAAGGGAGATTAAAACCATCAAATTAAGGGTTGAAAAGCATGTTTTCACATCTAAGCACAAATAAGGAGACAATTACAAAACCATGCTATTTCATTGAATAAATGTGGGTAAAAGGTGATAAAAGCTCTTAAAATCAATACAAGATAAACCGTCAAAACGGGGTTTATCAGACGTCATCCTCTCTCCACGGGGCATCGGCCAGCTCAGCCATCCTGGTGACCAAGGTGGGGAATGGGAGTAGGCCCTGGATATGTGCTCGCCACATGTACCTCCTGATCAGTTGAGGGAAGTACACCTCCTTCCCCTCCATCACACAACCAATCAGGACAAGCATGTCGATAGGAATCTCTGTGAAATGTGTAGTAGGCATGACATAGGAGGCAAATATCTGCTGCCAAGTCCAAGCCTCTCTCGACAGGTGAGCAAACAGCATCCCCTTGGGTCTCTTGTTATCAGCATCCATCACCCAAGGGACATCTAGGGTGGCAATGGCACACCTCAAGGCATCATAGTCAAAGGTCATACAGTTGATTGCTATCTCCGCCTGCTGATATGCACATGTGTCACCGGTCTTAGGGAGGCAATGAAGGGCATCCTCAATAGCAGCCTCCATGACCAATATCTGACCGCCGCGCAGGTGAACCGACTCCAGGGTAGCTCTAAAGAAGTTATAGTAAAGTTCCTTGACCCAGGGGGTATTCACCCGACCCAACTCTCTGTCAATGAAACCGAGACCCAGCCCCTGAATACGGGCCTCAATGGATGGCCTGAGGTCTGCGGGAAGGGCCAGTTTCTTCTCAATATTTAGATTTTTCTTTCGATAGCTAGGGAAGCGAAGCTCACAATACAGGTTAGGAAACCTGTCTGTGTCTGTAGGTGGTAGCTGCTGATCTGCTTTATCCTTTTCTAAAAGCAGATTTTTGGCATAATTGGCGAGAGCAAAAAGAGTGGAGGCGGGGGGAGTCTTCCTTTTTCTAGAGGTAGCCTTGGCTTTCCCTTGGTTAGCTATCCTGAAAAAACAGAGATAGCCGAATATAAACAATTAAGCTAAGTAGATTCGGTCATTGATGATTAAATAAGAATTGGTGCATAACAGCATATAAGAGGGAAACAAGTCATTAACGATGCCAGTGTCAATAAATGTGCAATAATTGGTGTGGCGAAGATTAAAATGCAGTTTGTGTAAAGAAAGCAAGTTAAGAACCAAGTTGAATGAGAATGGTTACACAAGCGAAAAGTACCAATTATTGCAAAAGAATGAGCCATATGCAAGGTGCAGAGCATATCGCGGGAAGCAAAACAGACAGAGGAATGCTAACCAAAGCAGCCTAGGAATTGAGCTCTGTATAAGATAGGTAGATCTCAAATCGAAAGTGCCAAGTTCAATGCCTAGGTGCAAGTTGAAGAACAAACAAGTTATAAAAATTTGGGCAGCATTCCGGTTGTAAATTGGACATTCCCGGAAGACAGAAAATAGTAAAAATCACATATGAATCAAAAAATACATCAATCAGGAGAGAAACAGGGATTGCATATGCATAGGCAGCAGCAAGCTCAATCAGAAAACTAAAGTTTAAAAAGGCAGCATTGAACAGAGCAGCACAGCAATTACATGATTCGCACAAAGCATCATGCCAATAGTACTCAGCAAATAGGCAGTGTACATGCAGAAAGGAAACAAGAACGGAGCAATTATCAGACCTAGAATCCTCTAACCACAACCTAACTACCTAACCACATGCAATTCTATCTAACCTAACAAGAAAAATCAATCACTAGGCTAACTAAAATAATCAAGCAAAATTAAAGAAAGTAAAACAGAGAGGCAGTGACGAGGCACGGGAACCTGGAATGTAGAAGCGAAAGTGAAAAATGGAAGGAGAAGAAACGAGTGGCACCGCGCAGCAGTGGTGGCGGCAGGAGATTCGCGGCAGCAACAGGGCGGCGCGGACAGAGGCGGTAAGGCGGGGGAATGGAGGAAAGGAGGAGGGAAGGGAATGTGGTGGTGGATGTGGGGGTTGCCGGCGGTGCTGGTGTAGCCGCGGCGGTGGTGGTCAGGGGCGGGGGTGGAACGGCGCGAGAGAGAGAGGAGGGGAAAAAGAAAAAGAGGAGAGGAGAAGAGAGGGGTTGGGTGTCGGTGGCTTGGTCGGCGCTGGACGGTGGTGGGTGCGGTGGTTGCAGAGCTGGGGGTGGCTATGGAGGTTGGAGAGAGGAGAAGCAGTGACGTTGGGGAAGGAGAGGGAAAGTGAGGGACGCGGCTGCGCTAGAGCTCGCATCCCTGGGGTTAAGTAATTTAAATCTATGCGTGCGCGTCCTGTACGCATGCGCGTGGGTGGGTGAAAAGAAGGGTGGACGCGGAAGCGCACGGTGCGCCTACGCGTGGATAGGGATATGCGCATGGACGCGTCCGCGTGATGTACGCGTCCGCGTGGGGTGAATTGATGCTAAACACACGCTGCCAGCGCCGTTTTGGCGCAAATCTCTGTTCAGATTGGAGGGGGTGAGATGTATGTGGGACGCGTGCGCGCCAAGCACGCGCGCGGGCTGAATTATTCCCCTAGCACACCAGCCGCACGGTTCCATCACAACTTTCTGTGCGTTGGATGGGGGGACATGATTCTCATCGATGCCCACCCAGGGCTCCCGTGCACGCGTGGGTTGCCCCTTTTTTTTATGCAGAGTGCATACTAAATGTACTTATGTAGGACTTAACACTAATGGAAATAACAAAGAACTAATAGTAAAATTGAATGACCGTACCAAAGTGGGTTGTCTCCCACCTAGCACTTTTAGTTATTGTCCTTAAGTTGGAATTCATTGCATATTCTCTTCTTTTTATCTTATTTGATTTTCAGTTGCTTGAGGACAAGCAACAATTTAAGTTTGGTGTTGTGATGAGCGGATAATTTGTATACTTTTTGGCATTGTTTTTAGTATGTTTTTGATATGATATAGTTAGTTTTTAGTATATTTTTATTAGTTTTTAGTTAAAAATCACTTTTCTGGACTTTACTATGAGTTTGTGTGTTTTTCTGTGATTTCAGGTATTTTCTGGCTGAAATTGAGGGACCTGAGCAAAAATCTGATTCAGAGACCAAAAAGGACTGCAGATGCTGTTGGATTCTGACCTCCCTGCACTCGAAGCGGCTTTTCTGGAGCTACAGAAACCCAATTGGCGCGCTCTCAACGGCGTTGGAAAGTAGACATCCTGGGCTTTCCAGCAATATATGATAGTCCATACTTTGCCCAAGATTTGATGGCCCAAACCGGCGTTCAAAGTCACCTCAAGAAATCCGAGCGTTAAACGCTGGAACTGGCACCCAAATGGGAGTTAAACGCCCAAACTGGCACCAAAACTGGCGTTTAACTCCAAGAAGAGTCTCTACACGAAATTTGCTTCATTGCTCAGCCCAAGCACACACCAAGTGGGCCCGGAAGAGGATTTTTATGTCATTTACTCATTTCTGTACACCTTAGGCTACTAGTTTCTTATAAGTAGGACCTTTTGCTATTGTATTAGAAATCTTTTGAATCTTTAAATCTTTGGATCTTTGGATCTTTAGATCTTTTGATCACTATGGAGAGGCTGGCCATTCGGCCATGCCTAGACCTTATGCTTATGTATTTTCAACGGTGGAGTTTCTACACACCATAGATTAAGGTGTGGAGCTCTGCTGTACCTCGAGTATTAATGCAATTACTATTGTTCTTCCATTCAATTCCCTTGTTCTTTATCCAAGATATCACTTGTTCTTCAACCTGATGGAGGTGATGATTGACGCCCATCACCTTTCTCACCCATGAACAAGGTGACTGACAACCATTCTTGTTCTACAAGCATTCAAGGCTCTAGTGAATATCTCTTGGATTTCTGATTGCACGATGCATGGTTGATCGCCTGACAACCGAGTGCTCGCCTGACAAACGAGCCAACCATTCCGTGAGATCAGAGTCTTCGTGGTATAGGCAAGAACTGATGGCGGCATTCAAGAGAATCCGGAAGGTCTAACCTTGTCTGTGGTATTCTGAGTAGGATTCAATGACTGAATGACTGTGACGTGCTTCAAACCTGTAACTTACTGGGCGTTAGTGACAGACGCAAAAGAATCACTGGATTCTATTCCAGTAGGGGAGGGAACCACACCGGTGACTGGCAGCACTGTGACAGAGTGTGTGCATTAGCTTTCACTGCGAGGATGGGAGGTAGCTGCTGACAACAGTGAGACCCTACACGAGTTTGCCATGGAAAGGAGTAAGAAGGATTGGATGAAGGCAGTAAGAAAGCAGAGAGACGGAAGGGAAGGCATCTTCATACGCTTGTCTGAAGCTCTTACACCAATGAATTACATAAGTATCTCTATCTTTATCTCTATGTTATTTTCGTTTATCACCATCATTACCATTTGAGTTTGCCTGACTAAGATTTACAAGATGACCATAGCTTGCTTCAATACTAACAATCTCCGTGGGATCGACCCTTACTCACGTAAGGTTTATTACTTGGACGACCCAGTGCACTTGCTGGTTAGTTGTGCGAAGTTGTGTAATGCCATGGTATTGAGCCACCAAGTTCTTGGAGCCATTACCGGGGATTATGAGAGTTGTGAAAAAGTATAGTTCACAATTTCGCGCACCAAGTTTTTGGCGCCGTTGCCGGGGATTGTTCAAGTTTTGAGCAAGCTTTGGTAACATCAGTGCCAAGATCCGGCAACAACATCAAGTTTTGGTGTTATTGCCCGGGATTGTTTAGGCTGGACAACTGACGGTTCATCTTGTTGCTTAGATTAGGTATTTTTTTTCGAAATTCTTGAAGATGAATTCTAGAGTTTCATGATGATTTGTTGAAATCTGGCTGGCTGAGAAGCCATGTCTAATCTGATTGGACCGAGGTTTCAACTCATCACCACAAGAGCTTGTTGATTTTCATCAATCTTGCTTTTGGAGCAGTGATCTGCTAAGGCTTGGCTGGCCTCTGGCCATGTCTAGTGTTTTGGACCGAAGCTTTCTTTGAGAGCTTGGCTGGCTGTGAAGCCATGTCTAATTCCTGGACCGGAGTCTTAGACTAGCATTGCACTGATTCCTGGAATTCTCATTAAGAATTTTGATACCTTTTCCACCCAATTTTCGAAAAACACAAAAAATTTTTTACAAAATCATAAAATCCAAAAATATTTCTTGTTTGAGTCTAGTGTCTCATCTTAAGTTTGGTGTCAATTGCATGCATTCATATGTCTTGGTGATCTTCAAGATGTTCTTGATGATTTACTTGCTCTAATCTTTGAATTCTATTGACTTGAGTGTTTTGTGTGTCTCATATGCATTTTTAGTTTATTAGTGTCAGTAGTTTACAAACTGCTAAGTTTGGTGTCTTGCATGCATTGTTATTTGATTCTTGTTGCATTTTGGTTTGTCCTTATTATCAAAAATCCATAAATATTTTTAATTTGTGTCTTTTCAAGTCAATTATACAAGGAATTGAAGATTCAGAACATACAGCAGAGGAATTGCACAGAAAAAGCTGGGCGTTCAAAACGCCCAGTGAAGAAGGACAGACTGGCGTTTAAACGCCAGCCAGGGTACCTGGTTGGGCGTTTAACGCCCAAAAAGGTAGCATTTTGGGCGTTAAACGCCAGAATGTATACCATTCTGGGCGTTTAACGCCAGGATGGCTAAGGGAGGAAGATTTTGTTTTCAAATCAGATTTTTTCTAAGTTTTCAAAATCTTTTCAAAATCAAATCTTTTTCAAATCAATTTTTCAATCAAATCTTTTTCAAAATTGACTTCTTTCCTTTTTCAAAGGTACTCACTATCAATTAATGATTTGATTCAACATTTCATGTATGTTGCCTTTTCTGTTGAGAAAGGTTTAATGATTGAATCATATCTTTTCTTGTTAGTCAAGTTTTTAATTTTCAAATCAAATCTTTTACAAATTGTTTTCAAGACATATCTTTTAAAAATGTTTTCAAATCATATCTTCTCAATCACATTTTTTTTAATCAATCATATCTTTTTAATCACATCTTTTTCAAAATTAAGCTTTCAATCAAACCTTTTTGATTTCCAATTTCAAAATCTTTTTCAAAAATCACTTTATTTCTTTTCCATTTTCATTTTCGAAAATTAAGTATGGTTTTTCAAAAAAATGTTTTCAAATTTTCTACTTAATTTTCGAAAATCACTTCCCTCCTTCTCATATCCTTCTATTTATGGACTAACACTATCCTTTAATGCAAAATTCGAACTCTATTCTCTCTGATAAGTTCGAATTTTACACTTCTGTCTTCTACTCTTCTTTTCCTCTGACACCTAAAGGAATCTCTATACTGTGACATAGAGGATTCCACATCTTCTTGTTCCCTTCTCTTTCTTATGAGCAGGAGCAAAGACAAAGGCATTCTTGTTGAGGCTGATCCTGAACCTGAAAGGACCTTGAAGAGAAAGCTAAGAGAAGCCAAGGCACAACTCTCTTTAGAGCACCTGGACGAATTCTTCAAGGAAGAAGAACAAATGGCAGCCGCAAACAACAACAATGCCAACAATGCAAGGAAGGTGCTGGGTGACTTTACTGCACCTACTCCCGACTTCTATGGGAGAAGCATCTCTATCCCTGCCATTAGAGCAAACAACTTTGAGCTTAAGCCTCAATTAGTTTCTCTAATGCAACAGAATTGCAAGTTCCATGGACTTCCAATGGAAGATCCTCATCAGTTTTTAGCTGAATTCTTGCAAATCTGTGACACAGTCAAGACTAATGGGGTAGACCCTGAGGTCTATAGACTGATGCTATTCCCTTTTGCTGTAAGAGACAGAGCTAGAACATGGTTGGATTCTCAACCTAAAGAAAGCCTGGACTCTTGGGAAAAGCTAGTCAATGCCTTCTTGGCAAAGTTCTTTCCACCTCAAAAATTAAGTAAGCTTAGAGTGGAAGTCCAAACCTTCAGACAGAAGGAAGGAGAATCCCTCTATGAAGCTTGGGAAAGATACAAACAATTGATCAGAAAGTGTCCCACTGATATGCTTTCTGAATGGAGCATCATAGGTATTTTCTATGATGGTCTCTCCGAACTGTCCAAGATGTCTTTGGATAGCTCTTCTGGAGGATCTCTTCATCTGAAGAAGACGCCTACTGAAGCTCAAGAACTGATTGAAATGGTTGCAAATAACCAATTCATGTACACTTCTGAAAGAAATCCTGTGAACAATGGGACTAGTCAGAAGAAAGGAGTTCTTGAAATTGACACTCTGAATGCCATTTTGGCTCAGAATAAAATATTGACTCAACAAGTCAATATGATTTCTCAAAGTCTGTCTGGAATGCAAAATGCACCAAGCAGTACTAAGGAAGCTTCATCTGAGGAAGAAGCTTATGATCCTGAGAACCCTTCAATGGAAGAGGTGAATTACATGGGAGAACCCTATGGAAACACCTATAATCCTTCATGGAGGAATCATCCAAATCTTTCATGGAAGGATCAAGAGAGACCTCAACAAGGTTTCAACAATAATGGTGGAAGAAACAGGTTTAGCAATGGCAAGCCTTTTCCATCATCTTCTCAGCAACAGACAGAGAATTCTAAGCAGAATACCTCTGACTTAGCAACTATGGTCTCTGATCTAATTAAGACCACTCAAAGTTTCATGACTGAAACTAGATCTTCCATTAAGAATTTGGAAGGACAAGTGGGTCAGCTGAGCAAGAAAATTACTGAACTTCCTCCAAGCACTCTCCCAAGCAATACTGAAGAAAATCCAAAAGGAGAGTGCAAGGTCATCAATATGGCCGAATTCTGGGAGGAAGAAGAGGCAGTGAACGCCACTGAGGAAGACCTCAATGGACGTCCACTGACCTCCACTGAGTTCCCCAATGAGGAACCTTGGAAATCTGAGGCTCAAGATGAGACCATAGAGATTCCATTGGACTTACTTCTGCCATTCATGAGCTCTGATGAGTATTCTTCTTCTGAAGAGGATGAATATGTCACTGAAGAGCAAGTTGCTAAATACCTTGGAGCAATCATGAAGCTAAATGACAAGTTATTTGGAAATGAGACTTGGGAGGATGAACCCCCTTTGCTCACCAAAGAACTGGATGACTTGTCTAAGCAGAAACTGCCTCAAAAGAGGCAGGATCCTGGGAAGTTTTCTATACCTTGTACCATAGGCACCATGACCTTCAAAAAGGCCTTGTGTGACTTAGGGTCAAGTGTGAACCTCATGCCCCTCTCTGTAATGGAGAAATTAGGGATCTTTGAGGTGCAAGCTGCAAAAATCTCACTAGAGATGGCAGACAACTCAAGAAAACAAGCCTATGGACGTGTAGAGGATGTTCTGGTTAAAGTTGAAGACCATTACATCCCTACTGATTTCATAGTCCTAGAGACTGGGAAGTGCATGGATGAGAACATCATCCTTGGCAGACCCTTCCTAGCCACAGCAAAGGCTGTGATTGATGTTGATAGAGGAGAGTTGATCATTCAAGTGAATGAAGAATCCTTGGTGTTTAAAGCCCAAGGATATCCCTCTGTCTTCATGGAGAGGAAGCATGAAGAGCTTCTCTCAAAACAGAGCCAAACTGAGCCCCCACAGTCAAACTCTAAGTTTGGTGTTGGGAGGCCACAACCAAACTCTAAGTTTGGTGTTGAACCCCCACATTCAAACTCTAAGTTTGGTGTTGGGAGGTTCCAACATGGCTCTAAGCATTTCTGAGGCTCCATGAGAGTCCTCTGTCAAGCTAATGACATTAAAGAAGCGCTTGTTGGGAGGCAACCCAATGTTTTATAATTAATTATTTTCTTTTGTTATTTTATCTTTTTTGTAGGTTGATGATCATAAGAAGTCACAAAAACAATGAAAAAAGCAAAAACAAAATGAAAAACAGGAAGAAAAACAGCACACCCTGGAGGAAGATGCTGCTGGCGTTCAAACGCCAGTCAGCCTAGCAGTTGGGCGTTTAACGCCCAGTCTGGCACCCATCTGGGCGTTTAACGCCAGAAAGGGGCACCAGACTGGCGTTAAACGCCAGTAAAGGGCAAGAACCTGGCGTTAAACGCCAGGAATGGGCACCAGCCCGGCGTTTAACGCCAGAAATGGCTCAAAACGTGGATTTTGATGCCATTTGGTGCAAGGATGCCTTTTCCTTGACACTACAGGATCTGTGGACCCCACAGGACCCTACCATCACTCTCTCTCTTCTTCCCCCACTCACCAATCACCTCAACACCTCTTCCCCAAAAACCCCTCACCTATCAAATCCTACCCTTCTCTTCACCACTCACATCCATCCTTCATAAATCCCCACCAACCTCACCCTTCAAATTCAAACCACTTTCCCTCCCAAACCCACCCATAATGGCCGAACCATTCACCCCCCTCTCTCCTATATATACCCCTCTTCAACCCTTCATTTTCACACAACCTAAACACCACTTCTCCCCCTCTTTGGCCGAAAACACCACCATCTCCCTCTTCCTCATTTCTTCTTCTTCTACTCTCTTCTTTCTTCTTTTGCTCGAGGACGAGCAAACATTTTAAGTTTGGTGTGGTAAAAGCGTTGCTTTTTCGTTTTTCCATAACCATTATGGCATCCAAGGCCGGAGAAACCTCTAGAAAGAGGAAAGGGAAGGCAAAGGCTTCCACCTCCGAGTCATGGGAGATGGATAGATTCCTCTCAAGGGTGCATCAAGTCCACTTCTATGAAGTTGTGGCCTTGAAGAAGGTGATCCCCGAGGTCCCCTTTTCACTCAAAAAGGGTGAATATCCGGAGATCCACCATGAGATCCGAAGAAGAGGTTGGGAAGTTCTCACCAACCCCATTCAACAAGTCGGAATCTTGATGGTTCAAGAGTTCTATGCCAATGCATGGATCACCAAGAACCATGACCAAAGTGTGAACCCGAATCCAAAGAATTATCTTACTATGGTTCGGGGGAAATACTTGGATTTTAGTCCGGAGAGTGTGAGGGTGGCGTTCAACTTGCCTATGATGCAAGGAGATGAACATCCTTACACTAGAAGGGTCAACTTTGATCAAAGGTTGGACCAAGTCCTCACAGTCATATGTGAAGAGGGCGCACAATGGAAGCAAGATTCAAGAGGAAAGCCGGTCCAATTGAGAAGGCATGACCTCAAGCCCGTGGCTAGAGGATGGTTAGAGTTCATACAACGCTCAATCATTCCCACTAGCAACCGGTCCGAAGTTACCATAGACCGGGCCATCATGATCCATAGTATCATGATTGGAGAAGAAATAGAGATTCATGAGGTTATAGCCCAAGAACTCTATAAAGTGGCGGACAAGACCTCCACTGTGGCAAGGTTAGCCTTTCCTCATCTCATTTGTCACCTCTGTTATTCAGTTGGAGTTGACATAGAGGGTGACATCCCCATTGATGAGGACAAGCCCATCACCAAGAAAAGGATGGAGTACACAAGAGATCCCACTCATCATGAGATCCCTGAGATTCAAGGGATGCACTTTCCTCCACAAAACTATTGGGAGCAACTAAACACCTCCCTAGGAGAGTTGAGTTCCAACATGGGACAACTAAGGGTGGAGCACCAAGAACACTCCATCATCCTTCATGAGATTAGAGAAGATCAAAGAATCATGAGGGAGGAGCAACAAAGACAAGGAAGAGACATTGAGGAGCTCAAGCACTCCATAGGATCTTCAAGAGCAAGAAAGAGCCGCCATCACTAAGGTGGACCCGTTCTTTGATTTCCTTGTTATTTGTTCTTCTGTTTTTTCGAATTTTAATGCTTATGTTTGTCCATGTTTGTGTCTTGTGATCATTAGTGTCTTAGTGTCTATGCCTTAAAGTTATGAATGTCCTATGAATCCATCACCTTTCTTGAATAAAAATGTGCTTAATTGAAAAAGGAAGAATTGCATGAATTTTGAATTTTATAACAGTTTAATTATTTTGATATGGTGGCAATATTTTTGTTCTCTGAATGTATGCTTAAACAGTGCATATGTATCTTGAATTTGTGGTTCATGAATGATTGGCTCTTGAAAGAATGATGAAAAAGGAGACATGTTAATGAGGATCTGAAAAATCATTAAAATGATTCTTGAAGCAAGAAAAAGCTATTCAAAAAAAAAAAAAAACCGAAAAAAAAAGGGAAAGAAGAAAACGAAAAAAAAAATATAGAGAAATAAGAGTTGTGATCCAAGGCAAATAAGAGTGTGCTTAAGAACCCTGGACACCTCTAATTGGGGACTTTAGCAAAGCTGAGTCACAATCTGAAAAGGTTCACCCAATTATGTGTCTGTGGCATATATGTATCCGGTGGTAATACTGGAAGACAGAGTGCTTTGGGCCACAGCCAAGACTCAATAAATAGCTATGTTCAAGAATCATCATACCTTACTAAGAGAATCATTAGCACTATCTGGATTCTAAGTTCCCAAAGAAGCCAACCATTCTGAATTTCAAAGGATAGATTGAGATGCCAAAACTGTTCAGAGGCAAAAGTTAAAAACCCCGCTCATCTAATTAATACTGATCTTCACAGATGTTTTTGGAATTCATTGCATATTCTCTTCTTTTTATCTTATTTGATTTTTAGTTGCTTGAGGACAAGCAACAATTTAAGTTTGGTGTTGTGATGAGCGGATAATTTGTATACTTTTTGGCATTGTTTTTAGTATGTTTTTGATATGATATAGTTAGTTTTTAGTATATTTTTATTAGTTTTTAGTTAAAAATCACTTTTCTGGACTTTACTATGAGTTTGTGTGTTTTTCTGTGATTTCAGGTATTTTCTGGCTGAAATTGAGGGACCTGAGCAAAAATCTGATTCAGAGACCAAAAAGGACTGCAGATGCTGTTGGATTCTGACCTCCCTGCACTCGAAGCGGATTTTCTGGAGCTACAGAAACCCAATTGGCGCGCTCTCAACGGCGTTGGAAATTAGACATCCTGGGCTTTCCAGCAATATATGATAGTCCATACTTTGCCCAAGATTTGATGGCCCAAACCGGCGTTCAAAGTCACCTCAAGAAATCCCAGCGTTAAACGCTGGAACTGGCACCCAAATGGGAGTTAAACGCCCAAACTGGCACCAAAGCTGGCGTTTAACTCCAAGAAGAGTCTCTACACGAAATTTGCTTCATTGCTCAGCCCAAGCACACACCAAGTGGGCCCGGAAGAGGATTTTTATGTCATTTACTCATTTCTGTACACCTTAGGCTACTAGTTTCTTATAAGTAGGACCTTTTGCTATTGTATTAGAAATCTTTTGAATCTTTAAATCTTTGGATCTTTGGATCTTTAGATCTTTTGATCACTATGGAGAGGCTGGCCATTCGGCCATGCCTAGACCTTATGCTTATGTATTTTCAACGGTGGAGTTTCTACACACCATAGATTAAGGTGTGGAGCTCTGCTGTACCTCGAGTATTAATGCAATTACTATTGTTCTTCCATTCAATTCCCTTGTTCTTTATCCAAGATATCACTTGTTCTTCAACCTGATGGAGGTGATGATTGACGCCCATCACCTTTCTCACCCATGAACAAGGTGACTGACAACCATTCTTGTTCTACAAGCATTCAAGGCTCTAGTGAATATCTCTTGGATTTCTGATTGCACGATGCATGGTTGATCGCCTGACAACCGAGTGCTCGCCTGACAAACGAGCCAACCATTCCGTGAGATCAGAGTCTTCGTGGTATAGGCAAGAACTGATGGCGGCATTCAAGAGAATCCGGAAGGTCTAACCTTGTCTGTGGTATTCTGAGTAGGATTCAATGACTGAATGACTGTGACGTGCTTCAAACCTGTAACTTACTGGGCGTTAGTGACAGACGCAAAAGAATCACTGGATTCTATTCCAGTAGGGGAGGGAACCACACCGGTGACTGGCAGCACTGTGACAGAGTGTGTGCATTAGCTTTCACTGCGAGGATGGGAGGTAGCTGCTGACAACAGTGAGACCCTACACGAGTTTGCCATGGAAAGGAGTAAGAAGGATTGGATGAAGGCAGTAAGAAAGCAGAGAGACGGAAGGGAAGGCATCTTCATACGCTTGTCTGAAGCTCTTACACCAATGAATTACATAAGTATCTCTATCTTTATCTCTATGTTATTTTCGTTTATCACCATCATTACCATTTGAGTTTGCCTGACTAAGATTTACAAGATGACCATAGCTTGCTTCAATACTAACAATCTCCGTGGGATCGACCCTTACTCACGTAAGGTTTATTACTTGGACGACCCAGTGCACTTGCTGGTTAGTTGTGCGAAGTTGTGTAATGCCATGGTATTGAGCCACCAAGTTCTTGGAGCCATTACCGGGGATTATGAGAGTTGTGAAAAAGTATAGTTCACAATTTCGCGCACCACAAGGCCCCAAGAGTGTTGATTGCTAGAACAAATTCCAGGGTCCCAAACCTTGCTTTTGCATCCGTCTACGTGTTGATCATCATTGTTCCAACCGGATGGCAAGCAATCTGAATTCTCAGGGGGGTACCCAAACGACCTCCTAAACCCATTTAATCGAGCTCTACACCAACCTTTGCACTTCAACTTGGAGCGTGCAACCATATTGAACCTTGCATGACAACTCCTACCACCAACCATCTCTCTCTTACTCTTAAAGCCACAAAGAGCTTTAAGTTGACCATCCGTTTCAAGTAAACCATATTCAAGTGGGAAAGCAAAGGTTGAGGAAAAAAGTTTTACCCACTTGAATGTTGTATTGGATGGTAATAGCTTCTGGAGAGGTGTTTTGAATGATCTTGCAAGCTCCACTCCACGGTGCTCTTCTTCGAATATTCCCACCTCCTTGCAAGCCTCTTTAACTCCAACTGCACCTTGATCAAACTCTTCGAATTCTTCCCCGTCACTCAGGTCATAAGTTGGAGGTTGAGAAAAGTCTACCTCGACATCATCTTCAGATTCACTTGGGGAGGGTTCTCCAAACTCAAAGAGGTCAATTGCGGATGCAAGTTCATCACTAGGGGGGCTTGATTCATGATCATCATCACCAAGGGAACTTGCTGCTTGATCTATTCCATCCAATTCTTTGTAAGGAATATGCCTTGGAGGTTGTACACTATCCTCCTCAACATCAATTTCAAGCTTAATGGAGGAATACTCTACAACTCTAGATTCCCATGGAGGTTCAGCATCTCCCAGATCTTCAACCACTTCCTCCTCTTCTTTGGCAAGCATAGTTTCTTCCAATTGTTCAAATACAAAGTCATGCCTCTCACTGTCTACCAGAGTTTCTAGTGTCTCCTTCATGCTACGTTTTTCATGAGATTCTCCACATGAAGCCATGGGGGTTCCTTGAGTGTCCAAACGTTGGGGAGCTAATCGAGTTACCACTCGCTCCAGTTGATGAAGAGTTGCATGAAATTGATCCACTGTTTTCTTGAGACAGTCCCTTGGCTCTTATTCCTCTTGGGTAACATGATTGGGATCATATGGCTCATGGATCAATGGATATGGGGAAGGTGTATATGGAGAAGGTGGCTCTTGGGAGTAATTGAATTGGAATTGGGGTGGTTCCATATATGGTCCATATGGCTCATAAGGTGGTTGGTATGATGGGCAAGGGTTAGAGTCATATGGTGGTGCTTGGTAACATAGAACTTGTGAGTATGGTGGTTTAAAGCTATGTGGAGGAGGGGGTTCATAGGTGTATGGTGGGCATTGATTGTCATGAAAAGGTCCACCATAGCCATTGTCCTAATGTGCATCATAGAATGGTTGTTGCTTGCGGCATATTGGAGGGGGTTGTTGCCAAGGGGGTTGATCGAATCCTCGTGGCGCCTCCCATATTCAATTGTCCCAACCTTGATGCATGTTCTCATTGTAATCTCCTCTTCTTGCAACATAATTGTAACCAAACCTATAGCCAAAGGGGTGAGAATTCATAGTAGCTAATAAAAACAAAAACTAATAAAAATAAGCAAATCAGTCCTAAAACTAACAAAACTAGCAAACAAGCGAAAAGCAAATATTTACAATAACCAATAATAAGGTACACATTTGCACTTCCCCGGCAACGGCGTCATTTTTTGATGAATGGACTTTTGTGTGGTCTAGAATTTTACAATAAACTCTCGTTGCAAGTATAGTTTCTAAACCAATAATAATCCTTTCATACAAAAGTTTGGTTGTCACAAGTAACAAACCCCTTAAAAATAATAACCGAAGTATTCAAACCTCGGGTCGTCTCTCAAGGAATTGCAGGGAAGTGTGCTTATAATTGGTTATGGAAAAGTATCTTTTTGGGGTTTTGGATTAAGAAACAGGAAAAGAAAATTGCAAAGGAATTTAATTGATAAAGCGGTCTTGGCAAGGTTTGGTGGTCAAGGATCTCTATCCTTATCACTAACCACAACATGAGAATTGGCAAGGATCAATCCCATTAAATCATCCTCTAACTGGTAGAGGAAAGTCAAATGAGCTATATCAATCCAACTCCATAAATCCTAGCTATTCACTAATTCACTTAGTGAGAACTAGAGTTGATGGCTCCAATCATAAATTACTTGGACATTAGTAACTCAAGAGTTCCTAAGTTACCATCCCAAGTCAAGAACATAAAAGCCTAAGCTAAAGTTTTCTCAAGCATTTCATCGAATACTTGGAAGGCATAAAACAAAAGCATAGAAAATTAATGAGAGAATATCAAATATAAGCAACCAATTGCAAGCATCAATGAAAAGAGATGAAGAAGGGAACAATAAACATAAAATACCTCAAATTGCATTAATAAGAAAATTGAATCTAACATGGGCAATGCACAAACTAAGTTAGAACCTAAAGTAATCCATAAGGGAAACAATTAAACAAGAGTGCTAGAACAATTAAAAGTAGAAAAGAACTAATTTGGATTAAGATAGAATTCAGAAATAAAAAAGGACTAAACTAAGATCCTAAAAACCTAGAGAGAGGAGAGAACCTCTCCCTCTAAAAACTATATCTAAAACCTACTAATTTGTGAATGAGTGATTCAATGATTGATAGATGGCTTCCCCCTTCAGCCCTTGGTCTTTTTAGCCTTATTCCGCCAAAGATTGGCTTCAAAACTGGGCCAGAAGCCCCCTTGAAATTGCTGGCTGCGATTTCATTAAAGGTGTCAGCGTGGGCATCGGCGCGTACGCGTACAGCGCGCGTACGCGTCCCTGGGGTAATGCGCGATCCGCGCGCATGTGTACTGTGCGCGCGCGCGTCCATAGGTGCACCTCAAATCCTTGGCTTTTCATGATTTCTCCACCTTGCATAATTTCTCCTCACTCCTTTTGTCCATTCCTAGTCCTTTTCAATCTGAAATCACTAACACACAAATCAAGGCATCTAGTGGAATCAAAGGAAGATTAAAATTTATCAAATTAAGGGCCTAAAAGCATGTTTTCACACTTAAGCACAAATTCGGAGACAATCACAAGACTATGCCATTTTATTGAATAAATGTGAGAAAAGGTTGACAAAATACTCTAGATTCAACACAAGATAAGCCCTACAAATGGGGTTTATCAGCTATAAAGTCGAATGTACAAAAGGTGATAGAATACTACGACAAAAGTAAAATAAAAATAAATAAGGAAAGAACCATACTCTGCTCTGTCACCATGTCCGCAATTTCACCGATGTTAATCACGACCTGTATCTAAAAAACAACAACAAAATATGAAATGAGAACTGGGGGTTCTCTGTATGGTAACAATGCCCAATGATGTAAGATGTAAGGCTCCGGGATGCCGAAGGCAATCCTAGAACTTCACATCACATACGGATATTCAAACTTAGAACAAAAATATAATTAACGTAAACCTTAAACAATAAATAGGGTTTTCTAAACCTAAGGGAATTCTAACTAATACTAATCACACCGTTGTATCCCACAGCCGTCGCCAACCTAACCTCCGTGCGATCCCATCGCCACCGCCTACCTAACCTCCTCAACACCAGACAATCACAATTAATGCAAGCAAGTAAAACACAAGTAGAAGCATATAAAGCAAGTAGTTCAAGTAAGCAAATAAGCATGTTATACAATTAGGCAAACTCACGTAATCAAAGCAAAAAAGCACATAAAAGATGTATATGATGAATGTCTGTCCTATTGGCTCGTGATATCACTTGTCGGTCTATGAATGCCAACCTGACACATCCTTTTGGATGTCGCCTTTCTACCACGTCCGAGGATATAGCGCCTGGCACGCTCTTGTTCCGAGGATATAGTGCCTGGAACACTATCATTCCGAGGAGATAGTGCCTGGCACACTTGCATGCTCATTCCGAGGATATAGTGCCTGGCACACTCTTGCGGCAGAGAAGAAAAACAACAACAACAACATTTCATCATAAATCATTCCAAGGATATAGTGCTTGCCACACTCTCTTTCAATCATTATCATTCCAAGGATATAGTGTCTGACACACTCTCAACATTCATGAGGATCATTCATTCCTTTTTGAGTACTCAACTCATCACATCCATCATCAACTCATAATTTCCATTCCGAACTCATCAGTTCATCAGTTTCTCAATTCATTTTCGGCCATCACCCAGCTCACTTCTCTTCTTTCTCCCTCAACCAAACTCATCCTCAATACACCACAAACCTAAACCTCCGTTTGCTAACTTTCTAACATAAAATCCAAACAAATTCTCCTAAGGCCTTTCCCATGACACAAAGCCCAAAAAGAAGCCCAAGAATCTTAAAATGGTGTCACAGAAGTTTACAAGCTTGTTGGGAAGGTGAAATAGTTGAAAACAAAGTTTAAGTTTGAGAAACAGGGTGTGCGCGCGCACGCCCAGGAAGATTTTAAAAGTGTACGTACGCACAGGTAATAAAATTTATAAAGTCTGTTCACTCGCACAACCTGTGCTAGCTCCCCCAACGGACGATCCTTCCTAACTTGTGCGTGCACACAAGGCTGTGCATATGCATAGGTTGTAAAACTTCCTTGATGTGTGCGTATGCACAAGGCTGTGCGTACGCACATACCAGAAATCACTAAATTCTGCAACTCTGCAGAATTTCAGATTTTGACACCAATCTTTGAATGATCATAACTTCCTCTACAAAATTCCAAATTTTACAAACTTTATATCAAATTGAAGGGTTCTCAATAATCTTTGATTCTAACCCAAATTCAACATATTTTGAAAACCGAGGCAAAAGTTATGTTCAGACAAAGTTTACCAAAAATTCATTTTTACCCAAAAACCTCATAACTTCAACTTAACCAACTTTCAAACGAAAACCAATCTAAATCATCCCAAACAATACCAAAACAACATAAAAGTCCCTACCACTCATTCCTCAAGCTCAACCATCAATAATCTCCCATTTACACTATTCCATACCATCAAAATTATTATCCTACAGTAAACCAAAAAGCATCACAAACAATCCTAATATTCACATCCAACATTTAATATCTAATTTATCAACTTCGTCAAATTACCAACAACATCAATATTCTTCATCAGTCATCAACCATATCAACAATCATACAATTCTAAATATCAACAATCATCATTAAATCATACAATCATAATCATTATTATTCTAATTCCTTCCACACAACACCAATACAACATCTATCAATTCCCATCAACAACACCAATCCTCACTCTATCATCAAATTCAATATCCACCTCCAACATTATACTACCAACATCAATATAACCATTTATCAATAATTTCAAATCATCAATTGCCATGCAACACTTTCATCAACATAGCCAAAGTTTATCAAATCATCATAAATCATCATATCTCAACATTCAACAACTCAACATCCATTTTAATTGAAACATATCTTATGTCCAGAAACATTACATATTACATAAAGGAAACCGAAATCATACCTTGGCCGATTCCCAATATGCTCCAACACCAAACTTGATCCCAATCAAGCTTCCACCAAGCTCCAAACCATCAAAGCCAAATCAAAAGCCACCACCAACTCCAAAAACAAGCTTCATACATACAACAAAAGCCAAACCAAAAGCTTAACTATTTTCTTATACTATTTTCACACTAAGCATGTTTATTCCTTTGTTTACTTTATTGCTTTTAATTTTATGCGTTTTCAACCACCAAAACCCCTTTTCTAATTTGCCTAACTAAGTCCAATTGGATAGTCATTGTTGCTCAGTCCATCAATCTTCGTGGGATCGACCCTCACTCACCTGAGGTATAATTTGGATGAACCGGTGCAATTTCCAGTTAAGATGTGAGAAATCCTAATTCGCGCACCAAGTTTTTGGCGCCGTTGCCGAGCATTGTTTGTGATTGACAATTACTAGTTGTCTAGTTGCTTAGATTAGGTATTTTTCTTAGTTTTGTTTATTTACTTTTTCTTTTAACTTTCGATTTTTATTTTATTTATTTTCCCTTTATTTTTTATTTGAAGTTTGGTGTCCTTTTATATTTTTCTTAGTTTCATTTATTTATTTGTCTTTTAAATTTTCGAATTAGTTCTTATTTATTTTTCATTAATTTCAGAAATTAAGTTTGGTGTCCCTTAGTGTATTCCCTTTTATTTTTGAAATTTTTAGTGTCTTGACATCTTAGTTTTCAAAATTTTAGTATATTTTTATTGTTATTTTCGAATTTGTTTGTTTAATTGCTTGTTTTATTTTCTCAAGATACCTGATACCTCACAGGGAATCTTCTACACTCTGATGTAGAGGTTTCCATTTTCTCTGTATTTTTCTGTTTGTGTGTGCAGGAATAGGGGGAGTTCACTATGGACCCGAATGGGAATGCACAACTTAGAAGAACCCTGAGCTCTTACACAGCCCCCACTCCTGATTTCTATGAAAAGACCATTAATGTGCCTCTTATTGAAGTAGATGATTTTGGGCTCAACCCATAGCTGATCATCTTAGTGCAACAAAATTGACAGTTTCATGGACTTCCGCACGAAAATCCTAATATGTTCATCTCTAACTTCTTGCAGATCTATGATACTGTGAAGACCAATGGAGTGGACCCTGAAGTTTATAAGCTAATGATCTTTCCATTTGCTATGAGGGATCGAGCTAGGGAATGGCTTGATGCTCAACCCAAGGAGAGCTTGAACACTTGGAATAAAATGGCTAATAAGTTTTTGAACAAGTTCTTTCGCCCGCGGAGATTGACTAAGTTGAGGACAGATGTGCAAACCTTTAGGCAGGGATAGAGCGAGTTCCTCTATGATGCTTAGAAAAGGTACAAGCTGATGCTCAGGAAATGCCCTCCTGATATGTTCTCAAATTAGGTCAAGCTAGATATCTTCTATGACGGACTCTCTGACATGGCCAAAATATCTCTAGATAATTCTACGGGTGGCTCCTTACACATAAAGAAGACACTTGAGGAGGCCAGTGAGCTCATTGAGATGGTTGCTAACAACCAGTATTTATGCTCATCTAAGAGGACTTCAGTAAGGAGAGGAGTTATGGAAGTGGATACTGCAGATGTAATTCTTGCTCAGAACAAATATCTAATTCAACAGATGAATCTTCTCACTCAACAGTTGAATAGCATGCAAAGTGCAATTGCTAAAATTCAGAGTGTCATTCCTTATGGTATGAATGATGGCTCCCCTCAAGGTAAAAATTATAACAATGATCAATACATACCTGAACAAGTCAATTACATGGGAAGTTCCTTCAGACGTACAAATAATGTACGTTACTCTCAGAACTTTGACCAAGGGAGAAGGAATCAGTAACCAACTTATGCTAGTAACCCTCAGGGAAGTCTTAATTAGGACCCACTCAATAACTTTCCTTCTTAGCCCCCTCAATCTCAGAGCATACCTGACCTAAAATCCATGATTCTAGAACTTGCAAAGAGCCAACAAAGCTTATTGTAGGAGACCCAAACCTCCCTCAGGAACCTGGAGATGCGAATGGACCAGAAAGACCAGCGAACACCTGAACAAACCACACTTAGCAATATGGCCCTTGAGCATTGGGAGGAATTTCAGGCAGTTTAACTAAGGAGTGACAAGACTTTGGTCACTCAACATCAAAACAAGGAGGAACAGGGTGAAAAATAGACACCCGAGAGCAAAATTGCAATAACAAAGGACACACCAAAGGGGATGAACGCCCAGAAAGGAGCAATATAGGCGCTGAATGCCAAGAGAGGGGGGCACTGGACGCCAATGAAAACTCAAAGAACTTACCCCCCAGGCACCCTGATAATCCCTTTCCAGTCACTCTGGACACTCATCCTGCACTACCCAAAGCCCCAGAGTACAAGGCCAAATTACCATGCCCTCATAAACTTCAAAAAGCAGAAAAGAACAAGAAATTTTCCAAGTTTTTGGAAGTCTTTCGGAAGCTTGAGGTCAACATTCCCTTTGCAGAAGCCCTTGAACAAATACCCCTGTATGCTAAGTTCATGAAGAAAATATTGAGCAACAAGAGGGATTAGAAAGAAGTGGAGACAGTGGTACTTACAAAGGACTGTAGTGCAATCATCTAGAGGAATCTCCCTGAGAAACTGTAAGACCCTGGGAGCTTTGTGATTCCTTGTACCATTGGAAACACCCATATTCAGAAAGCCTTGTGTGATCTTGGAGCAAGTATTAATATAATGCCACTATCATTGATGAGGAAGCTCCGAATTAATGAAGTAAAGCCTACCTATATTTGTCTCCAACTTGCTGACCGCTCTATCAAGTTCCCCTTTGGAGTGGTGGAAGACTTACTTGTGAAAGTAGGGTCTTTTATCTTCCCTGCTGACTTTGTGATACTGGATATGTCTTCAAGAATGCATCCGTCATTCTTGGAAGACCCTTATTAGCCACAGGAAGAGCTCTTATAGATGTACAGAGGGGTAAAGTAACTCTGAGGGTCAATGAAGAGGAGATTGTGATAAATGTATTAGAGGCTTGCAATATTTGGATGATCCTAGAGGATTTATGAGGATCGACATCATTAAACCTCTGGTTGAAAAGGTGTTTCAAGCTGGGAAGCTTGAAGAGAATCTGGACGCTCCCCTTGAAGACACTTTGCTTGAAACTGATGAGCCGGTGCTTCAAAGGGAGAAGCTTGGCATGCCTAGTGTTGAGGAAGGACCTCCTAACCTTGAGCTGAAGCCTTTACCTCCATCCTTGAAATATGCATTTCTAGGCGACAAGGACACTTATCCAATGATCATAAGCTCCTCCTTAAGACTTGAAGAAGAAGAGGCGCTAATTCAAGTTTTCAAGAGTCACAAAACAACTCTTGGGTGGACCATTGGTGACCTAAAAGGGATCAGTTCCACCAAGTATATGCACAAGATCTTGCTTAAGGATGATGCTAAACCAGTTGTGAAACCACAAAGGCAACTGGATCCGACCATGAAAGAGGTGGTCCAGAAGGAAGTTATGAAACTTTGGGAAGCCGGAATCATTTACCCTATTTCAGATAGTCCTTGGGTATGCCCAGTACAAGTGGTGCCCAAGAAAGGGAGAATGACAGTGATCCATAATGAGAAAAATGAGCTTATCCCTACAAGAACTGTTACAGGATGGCGCATGTGTACTGACTACAGGAGTCTCAACAATGCCACAAGGAAGGATGACTTCCCACTACGCTTCATTGATCAAATGCTTGAGAGACTAGCAGGCCATGCTTTCTATTGCTTTTTAGATGGGTACTCTGGCTATAATCAGATTGCAATAGACCCTCAAGACCAGGAGAAGACGGCATTCACCTGTCCCTTTGGAGTATTTGCTTACCGAAGGATGCCGTTTAGACTCTGTAATGCCCCAGTAACTTTTTAGAGGTGTATGCTTTCTGTTTTTTCAGACACGGTTGAAAAGTTCATTGAGGAATTTGACATTGAAATTAGAGACAAAAAAGGGTCAGAGAATCAAGTGGTTGACCATCTGTTAAGGATTGAGCCTGAGGAAGGGACGCTACCCTTCACTGCTGTGACTGAGACCTTCCCAGAAGAGCAACTCTTTATGATTCAGAGGGCTCCATGGTTTGCGAACATTGTAAACTATAAGGCCATGAGGTTTATCTCCAAGGAATACACTAAGCCACAAGTTAGAAGGCTTTTACATGATGTTAAGTATTATTTGTGGGATGATGGTGCACGCCCACACTCCGTACAGCTGAACCAGCAAGTGTACTGGGTCGTCCAAATAATACCTGAGATAAGTCAGGATCGATCCCACGAGGATTGTCGGCTTGAATCAAGCTGTGGTTATCTTGTAGATCTTAGTCAGGCGGATAGAACAGTTGTTTGTTTGTTTAAATGCATAAAAGTAAAATAGGAATGAAATTACTTAAATTGAGTGAAACCAGTGATAAGAAGATGGTTAAGGCTTCAGAGATGCTTTGTTCTTCTGGATTACTCCGGTCTTACTGTCTACTCTAACTGTGAATGATTTCTTCTATGATAGGCTGTATGTGATCAAAGCCTTTATTGAGAGGTCACTGATTCTCCTCCAGTGCTGAACCCCAGGGTTAGTGCGGATCCAGTCTGATTGAGGGTGAAGCTCCTGCAGTTCATTTCCCTTGATGATCCTACTCAAAACACCACAGACAAGATCGAATCTTCCGGATCAAGGAATGCTGCGCCTTGTGGTTCTAGCCTTTACCACAAAGCCTCTAATCTCCCCGTGCCTCGGCTGAATTGGTGTCTCGAGAAGTCCCCAATGAAGTCGTGGATTAGTCGTCTAAGTGATGTATAATCAAGCTAGTGGTTCATTGTTGTCCGATGAAAGACTCACTTCGAACCCATGTAGAATGAGATAATCTTGTGCCGGTTCAATGCATTCATAAGGATGAAGAATGAAGATACATCTTAGAATAGAGAATCAAACACGAATTGAGAATAGAACAATAGTACTTTTATTAATCCATAAAATTCAGCAGAGCTCCTCCCCTCAACCTAGGAGGTTTAGAGACTCATACTGATAGAGAATACAATGTAAAACGTGTAAAGTGTCAAAAGTCTCTTAAGATGATGTAGACTATCCTTTGAATACTAAACTAATGACTAAGGATTACATAAGAAGAATAAAACAGTCTTTTAGTGTGAAAATTCACTTCCGGAGCCTACTTGGTGAGTGTTTGGACTGAGCAAAAGAGTAAGCCACGTTCTAGGAGGGCTCTAGGGTGTTGAACACTGGCTAGGGGCACCTTCTTGGGCGTTGGACGCTGGTTACTCCTCCCTTGGGCATTGGACGCCAGAATAGGGCAGATGGTTGGCGTTAAATGCCAGTTTTGGGCCTTCAATTCTGAAGAAAAGTATGAACTATTATATATTGCTGGAAAGCTCTGGGAGCTTTCCATATCCATTAAGAATACTCCATTTGGACGTTTGTAGCTCCAGAAAATCTCTTTCAAGTACAAGGAGGTTAGATCCTGATAGCATCTGCAACACTTTCTCTACCTCTGAATCAGACTTTTGCTCCAGCTCCTCAATTTCAGCCAGAAAATACCTAAAATTGCATAAAAGCACAAAAAATCAAAGTAGAATCCAAAAATGTGAATTTTACACTAAAACCTATGAAAACTTAAACAAAACATACTAAAAACTATATGAAAATGATGGCAAAAAGCGTATAAAATATCCGCTCATCAGATGACCTCTACCTTTTCAAGAGATGCTCGGATGGGATGATCAGGCATTGTGTCTCATATGAGAATCCTCTGGCATTGTCACGGTTCTGAGTGTAGAGGCCACTTTGGGGGTGAAAGAACAGTCACCAAGGTCCTTCAGAGCGGGTTCTACTGGCCAACCCTCTTCAAAGACTTACGAAAATTTGTAAAAAACTGTGACAAATGTCAAAGAGCTGGAAACCTTCCTCACAATCATGAAATGCCACAGCAAGGGATCCTGGAGATTGAGTTGTTTGATGTATAGGGGGATTGATTTTATGTGACCTTTTCCACCCTCATACTCAAATGCATACATCTTAGTGGCAGTGGATTATGTGTCCAAATGGGTGGAGGCAATAACATCACCACTAATGACACCAGAGTCGTGTTGAACTTCTTGTAAAGATATATTTTCAGCAGGTTTGGTGTCCCAAGGACACTAATAAGTGATGGAGGCAGTCACTTATGCAATAAACAACTGGACTCACATCTGCAAAGATATGGAATCCGTTACAAGATAGCAACATCTTATCACCCACATACAAGTGGACAGGCTAAGGTCTCAAACAGGAAACTCAAGAGGATCCTAGAGAAGATAGTGAGTACCTCAAGAAAGGACTAGACAAGGAGAATTAATGGTGCTCTCTGAGCATACAGGACAGCCTTCAAGACCCCCTGTTGGAATGTCTCCGTACCATGTAGTCTATGGTAAGGCTTGTCATTTGCTAGTGGAGTTGGAGAACAGAGCATATTGGGCAACAAAGTTCCTGAACTTTGATGCCAAAGCTGCAAGAGAGAAAAGGTTGCTCCAGCTGAATGAGCTCGATGAGTTCCGACACTCTGCCTATGAGAATGCCAAGCTATACAAGGAAAGGGCCAAAAAGTGGCATGATAGGAAGATAGCTTTAAAAGTATTTGAGCTTGGCCAGAAGGTTTTACTATTCAATTCTCGGCTCAAACTCTTTCTTAGAAAGCAACCTGAATGGCCTCAGGGACAGGATCTCCCTCCACGTGAGTACTGGACTCAGCTGGCAGTATCCATCGGACAGTTAATATCCACTATGGATAAGCTGAAACAGGAGCACAAGAGCCAGTCCACCATACTCCATAAGCTGACAGAGGAACAGCAGAAGCAGGGGCGTGAGTTGGAAGAGTTGAAGCGCCAGAAAAGACTCCCCGAAGGGAGCAACGACCACCATGATTGAGGTGGTTGAGTTTCACTATTCTTTCCCTTATATTATTCCTTTTCTCTAATATTTCATTCTATTTTCTGTTTTCTATTTCTGAGTTGCATGATCACTAGTAGAATTTCCTTACTTTCTAGTTAGTTGTTATTTTAGCACCCTATGTTTACCTTTGAAAGATGTCTCATGTATTGCTCACTGAGCTTAATTAAAGTTTTATGTGAAAAAAAGTAATAAAATGCATGAGATTTTGAGTTATATATTATGAGTTTTCTCGTTACTTTAGTGTGGTGGCATTGTCTTTATTTCTGAATGTATGAATTAACTGTGCATATTTGATATTGGAGTTAAGAATATTGGTTCTTGAGGAACAGGAACTTAGAAAAGTATTATTCATTCTCTGAAATAAGAAGAAGATTGATTCTTGAAGCAAAACAAAAAGCAAAAAGAATTGAAAAGAAAAGAAAAATCAAAAGAAAAAGGTCTAAGGCTTTGAGCATCAATGGTTAGGAGGGTCAAAATTGACCTAAAGCTCAAAAGAGTGATTTTTCCTAACCATATGCTTGTGGTGTGAAAGTGTCAAGTAACCTTGAGACTGAGCACTTAAAGTCGTGACCCATTACTGTTACAGAGTATGTCTAAGGCTTTGAGCACCACTGTCCGGGAGAAAAAGAAAGAAAAATTCGAACTGAAGGAGTTCCCAGTCAAGTGCTTATGGTGTTCTTGTATCAAGTTAAGCTTGAAGACAAAATACTGAGAGTCACGGCTAGGCTCCAGGTGCGAAGCACTAAAGAAAAGAAACGAAAAAGTTGTGTTCAAGAATCAATTGGAGTCTAAAAAAGAGAATCTATAATATCATCCGAGTTTTAGTTCTGAAGGATCCTAATATTTATGAGTTTCAAAGGATGGTGAGATGCCAAATCTATTTAGAATTAGAGTGTTATTAGCCCCACCCAGTAACTAGACCTGAGCTTACTTGACAGCTCAAATCTTAAGCATTTTCTCTTCTTGGTCCTATATTGTTTTTGGTTGCTTGAGGACAAGTAACAGTTTAAGTTTGGTGTTGTGATGCATGAGCATCTTGTACTCTTTTTCTTAATATTTTCTAGTTATTTTTGTTAGATTTTATTTAGTTTTACTTGATTTTAGTGCAAAAATCTCTTTTGAATGCTACTTTGAGTTATGTTAGTGTTTTTATGATTTCAGGTGAAATTCAAAACAATATGATGGAATTTGGAATAAAAAAAAAGCTAGCAGAACCCTCCGTGAACGCTAAACGCCCACACAAGCATGCATGAGTTCACTCCCCTTGGTTATTCCTTCATAGAACAAATGTTGACACTGGTAGAGTTATACTTTACAAAATACAATCGGAAAGACTAAATGGGAAATCCCAAAAAATAGAAGAAATTATGTACATCCCACACAAAATAAGATTGGATTTTATACATTAAAACAAAAAAAACAAAAAAACTAACAAGAAAATCATTTAATACCAAAGAAGAAATTCCTTTCTTTTTTTTTTTACTTTGAATTTGGGACTACCCAGGTTCTTATACAAATAGATATCACAGAAAAGAAATGACTTTACCAGATAACATCAAACTAATTTAATCATGACTAGTTTACCAACAATACAAAATGACCAGTAAACCTTCAACCTGGTTAGATAAGGAAACCACAATGAACAATGCAGAACTCATCAATGGATCTGGTAGCAGCACATCAGAAAAATTGTGTAGATACAAACAATAAAATTTGAAGGATTTGAATAACAATACAAGCAATAATTTTAAACAAAAGTGATTAATTGATCTCAATTCTCAAACAAGAATACGAGAAAATTTGTTATAATAAAGAATAAAGGAAAATTCTATAGTGCTTACACTCAAAATCAGCATGTGATGCTGATAAGAGGTGGTGCATTATAAAGCTGCCGCCTGTGTGAAAAATGAAACAGTTTCGGGTACGACATTTATAACAGCATTGTGATGGAGGCTAAAGAGTCTCGTTTCTGTTATTTTTATGGTAATTAATTAAATAATTAGTTGTTGCATAATGAAAGTGGATTGGGCCTGCAAAATATCGTGAGAATTGGGGCTTTTGTTTCTCGGTGAAAGGACATTGGAAAATCTGCTGAAATTATAATTTGGCCTCTAAATTATTACGATGACCCGAAAAAAAAAAAACAACGTAGTACTAATATAATAAATTTTTCAAAATCTTTTTTCTTTACTCCTTAATATTAATATAGAGATTGTTATTATTATGGAGAGAGATCAAGTGACTTGGTTACTAAGAAGACCTGGATTATTCAAGAAGTAAAGAAGAATTTATGGAGTTGAAAGTTTTTATAGAGTTGGAAGTTTTAATTTTTTTTGACACCGAAATTTAATCTTTATAAGTAAAAAATAGTACAGTTTAGTTAAAAAGCTATATTTTATATTTTACATTTTTATATAATTAATAATTTATAAGTCAAAAATAGATGTGTGTTTAAGTAGCCATTCTAACCCAATGATAAGAATATCATTTTTTAAACAGAATATTCTGTTATATTAAACATTATTCTCACGGCAGAGACTTAATTAAAAAAAGTTAACGAATAGGGACCCAATTGAAAAGAGAAGAAATACGGAGATCTAATTGAAAATTCGGTGAAAATATAGAAACATGTAGAGTAATTAAACCTCAATTTATCCAGATAAAATGACGTCGTTTTAACGTTAAATTTGTCAAGGCCTATTTATCTTTAAAAAATTTGCTACAATCTAAATTTAAATTAATTTTGTATCGTTATGATATTTATTATATTAGTATTTTTTCTTAATAAATTATCAATTATATGTTATAATTGATAAATATAAACTAATTAATAATACTTGATACATTATTATATATATTAAGTAAATAAAAATAATTGAGAGGATTAAATAGTAAATCTAATTATCTTCCTAACTTTGACACTTATGAAATTTTTTTATATCTCATTAATAAATATTTTTTTTCTTTTAAATTATCAATTTTTTATTTCTATTTTTATCCATTTATTTGGTTTTATGTTCCTTTTATTTCCTCAAATTTTCTCTGTATACTTTTAAAACTTACAAGTATAAAATAGCAAATTATTAATTTCTAAGCCTAGAAAATTGAAATTTTTTTCCAGCGCCATAACCAAATCCTAAATGAACCACAATTATTTGACACATAATAATTGATGTTATTAAAACATTAGTACTACGTTGTTTTTTTTTTTTTTTTGGTCATCGTAGTCATTTAGAGGTCAAGTTATAATTTTAGCAGATTTTCTAATGTCCTTCTACCGAGGAACAAAAGCCCCAATTTCTACAGTATTTTACAGACCCAATCCACTTTCATTATGCAACAATTAATTATCGAATTAATTACCATAAAAATAATAGAAACAGGACTTTTTAGCCTCCACCACAATGCGGCGTAAAATAATAGAAACAGGACTTTTTAGCCTCCACCACAATGCGGCTATGAACGCCGTACCCCCGAAACTGTTTCATTTTTCACACACACAGCAGCTTTATAATACACCACTTCTTATCAGCATCACATGCTGATTTTGAGTGTAAGCACCATAGAATTTTCCAAGAATAAACTACACAAATGTATTCTCTTCCACATTGCAAGCAAAAAAATACCTAATCTGCTATTTTCCAAAGGAAAAAATAGAAAATAAATTAGAAAAAGGGCAAGAGACTATTCCTTGTCCCTGTTCACAGTAATTTCACAACTGTTTTATTTAAAAAACAAGATAACGAGACGGAATTGCTTGCATATTTAGGAAAGAATAATCAACCAAATTTTGGTTCAAAGGAAACACTGGTTTTCAAAGACTTTATTAAAAGTAATGGGAAGATAAATTTGTCTGACAAGAATAATTATAAAAAATTTTTGAAAGAATAAAAAGTTATTATGACCAAAGTATTTGATTCAAAATTCGTGGAGAACCAAGCAAAATATATACATTATTCTATCTGTTATATCTCTAAAATAAAAGAAAAGAATAAATCACTCCCTTTACTACCACATGTCACAAAATTTGATACCTTCTATCTACCAATATGCAACAATATCGAATAAAGGCTACGAGATCAGAGGCATACAAATCACTACAAATTAGTGAGGAATAAGAAGGAATATATTCAGTATTCACACATCAACAAACAAAATTACGAGGATAATATATTCACAAAAATAGTTCTAGGCGTCTAGCATCAACAAACAAAATTCCAATATCCAATTTAAAAATGAAAATAAACAGGTAATTCCTAAAGCTTGTTCAGTTTTGGTCTATAGCCATGTTACTGTGGTCTCCTGGGAGCTGATCTCCTCCAATGCGAATGTCACTGCCACTAAGGTTGGCCACAAGATGTCCATCCTTAATCATGACAGGGCCAGCCTTGGAGAGAAGGTCCAAGCATGGTGGTTGACATCCCACTGGAAGCACGGCTTGACCCTTACAATACCCTGTAAGAAATTGTGCAGCCTTCCAATACCCTGTAAGAAATTGTTCAGTGACATCACTAGGAGCAAATTCAATAAGGCAGGTTCTGATAATCGACACAAGATGTTGAGGTATCAAGGATTGAACACGAGTCTCAGCTAAAGGCCCGAATGTCCACATTTCAAAAGCTTTCCGATAAAGCACAGAAACCTACATTATCCCAATCAAACAATTCAACAAATCAAGATTGACAAAAATCAAACGCGCTAAGAGAAGATCAACCGAAAAGGTAGATGAGGATTCATACAGGACATCCAGCAGAAACTGATACATAACGGGGATGAGGAAAATTGCATTCCAAGTCAGCAACCTGCGCGGTTATTATCTCGCGCAGCATCTGGGTGCAGCTTATTGACAAGTCAATGGTGGCAGATGCCTTCTCAGCCTCATGCGTTAGTATTAAGAACCAATATGAAGCATCATGTAAGGCGTCTATGGCAATGCGCTGGCCTTGGATGGTGGTGAGATCGCAGGAGAGAGCAATGTGGGAGCCGAGGGCTCCCAGGTTGAAGAGAACAGAGGCCTTCTCCAAATGGATGTTGTGCTGAGAAGATTTCTCTTGTGGGTTGAAGGCATTGTACCAAACAAAGATAGGTGGGTTGGATGAGGAAGTCATGGGGAACAAAGGCTCAATCATGCAAAGGCATTTGTAATAGCGGATGAGGCAGTCACGGCGCAAGGGTAGAGAGAGGTCATCACGCAGCATTTCACTACGCAATTTGTTTAGCATTTCGAGAAGGCCTTCTACTCTCTTTGCCACACTCTCAGAGTATTTGAGGACGAAGCAATTGCGCAAGGACTCGTAGAGGTCCAAGGGCTCACTCTTCTTCAAAGGCAATGCCAGAATATGTGACGAAGACGAAGATGAGGGGATTGAAAAATTTGTTGGATAAGGAGGAGGCATGTCCCATGGGTTAGCCACCAGCTTTCCACCATCCATAATCTTGAAAGGGCTGTCCTGGGAAAGGACGAGGTCAAGGTATACTCCTTCTAGCTTGGGCATCCACTGGTCCACACGCCAACAAATTCCTCTAACTAATTTTTCAGTGACAGATTCAGCATCATGATCAAGAGCACAGATAGATGAAAATGATTTACGTGGCCGGGATTTGGGTTGGACGGATGATAGCCTCTGACGTGCCTCCACTTGAAAGAATTCCTTCTTCTGACGAAGATGAGTTATCCAGGTTTGGTCAAATTTGTGGATATGCTCGGTTGCAACCGAATCACCTACTATCAGATCATACGCTCTCTGATAATGCTCAGAAGCCTACATCATCATCATCATCATCATCATCATCATCATCATATTGAAACTCTAAAATAAAAATAAAAATGTAAATCAGTCTAGGGGCAAAACTGACCGATTTAAACGAAACGGCACATCTATATTTTTGGAAAGCCGAACTGCTGTTGTCTTTGAGTTGTTGCTGTGATTTGAGCTCCAAAGCCTGAGCGGAGAAGAGGCAGTGAAGACTCTCGGCGAAGAGGAGAGTCAAGTCGAGGGTGGCGGAGACGTCCTTGGTGAGATCCTTCCAGAGTTTCAAGAAGAATCTGGCGGCGGCATTGAAGGCGTCCATTGCAAGGTGAAGACCAAGGGCGGTGGTGCGGTCGTAAGAGGCCCCAATCTGGCTGCATACGGCGCCAAGGTTGAAGACAACAGCAGCCAACTCCAATTGGATGCTGTTGTGCTGCGAGCTGACTCCATTGTTATGCTCAGAGTAGAAGGCGTCGTACCAGACAAAATTGATAAGTTCGGAATCGGAGGAGATAGCGGTGAAGAGTGGCTCAACCATGCAGAGGCATTTGAAGTAGTGGATGAGGCAGTCACGGAGCTCGGGAAGGGAGAGGTCCCCTCGCTCCACCATGTCGCTGCGGCATTTGTTTAGGGTTTCCAGAACGCTTTCAACTTTCTGTGCATCGCTCTCTGAGTATTTTGTTTTTACCAACTTACGTAACGGCCGGTACAGCTCCACCGGATTACTCTTCTTCACTGGGATTGCCAGCACCCTTTCTGGATTCGGGTTCGGGTTCAACAACCTCGGGTTATCGTTGCTCATGGCGACGGCGAATCAGGATAGGATAAGATTAGGAATCAGAAAATCGATCAAAAACGGAATTGGATTTGTAAAATCCGCACACTCTCATTCCCCTTTTAACGGTTTAACCTATTCTAGGTTTTTCTACCTTTTCCACTTTCCTCTTCTTTTATCGCCCTTTTTCCTCTTTTGTGTTTTTGGTCAGACCCTTGTTTTTCTTTTTAAGTTGTCCAACAACAAATTATCACCAAAAACGGCTCAACAAAAGTGTAATCCACTAGAAACATAAAAAAAGTCTTTGAGGCCCAAACACAAAAACTTATTTCTAATTTTATATATTTAAATATTCAAAAATATAAACATATTTTAATATAAATAATTTTTTTTATTCTTATATATTCAAGCATAAGGACCAAGCAGAGAAAGAGGGAGAGACGATATCTTGTCACTGTTTCATAATAACTTCACAACTATTTTATTTGAAAAACAACGACCATTCTCCTTAGCGTCATATCTCCCAAACAAAGTTTGATTCGTTCTATCCAATCAATATGCAATAAAAACTAACAATTGCTACCAGATCAGGAGCAACCAAATTGGTAAAGTATAAGAAGGAATATATTCACAAACAGAATCTAGTATCAACGAACAACATTTCAACATCTAATTCAAAAAAGAAAATAAAAAGCTAATGCATATATTTGAATTTATATATGGTAGATTTTAATATGTCTATGCTATGATGACTATGTTGGTTATATAAGTGTTCATACCCTGACCCAATAATAAAGGCCCAGGTCCAAAAGAAAGGCTTAGTCCAGAGGATTGAGCCTTACTATACACCGACCTGGTGTCAAGAAGTCGGTGTTAACTACGACTTACTCTAAAGAAGTCGGACATGAGATTAGCTGGCAGATAAACACTCATTCAAATGAGTAACCGCCCCTAAAATCTCTCTAACCGCTTCATCAAGCCATATCTTAACCTCCCTAAGATAGAGGGACGGTTAACACCCAAAAGATACGGCACTACTCCAACGGTGGTTATTGGCTCACCACTATAAATACACTGACACCCTTCAGGTATCTCTAAGCCCAATACTCTTTAGACCTGCTAACACCCTTGCTAACTTAGGCATCGGAGTGTCTTTGCAGGTACCACCCCCCATTCACTCACGTATACAAGCCGGAAGGAGGCTCCAGCGTGCGAACCAACTCGGAGACTACCATCCACGGACGATTGGGCCAACTAGTGCCATCTATTCTATTAATCTCCGGTTACCCACCGTAACATTGGCGCCGTTGCCGGGGACCCGAGAGATCATCCATCGATGGCGGACAGATCCCACGAAGAAGGTCATGTGGAAACTGATTCTGAGCAAGAGAATCTGGACACAGGCAATAACGATGTGGACCTCGCCCTCCACCAGGAAGTTGATAATCAGCATAGAGAAGGCACCTCCGGGGTAAAAAATCCGAAGGTAAACTCCTCAGAAGGGCGCGAGTCAGAAAAAGGAGGACCATCCCACGTAACTGAACTGATGGGGTTAGTCCACAGCCGCCTGGAACAGTTAGAACAAGAGCGGGAGCGGCAAAAGGAAACTGAAAAGAGCCTAAAAGAGGAGATGGAACGACGAAAAGAGTTGGAAAGAAAACTCTTAAAGTTAGAATCCTCCCTCAAAGGTCGTAACTCCCGTGATGAACAAGAAGAACTGCCTTTAGGTGGGGAGGATCCTTTCAGCAAGGACATAATGAGAGCAAAAGTTCCGAGGAACTTTAAAAGCCCTGATATGGACCTCTACGATGGAACCACGGATCCAAAGCATCACCTGAGTAACTTCAAAAGTCGGATGTACCTAGCCGATGCTTCCGACGCTACGCAATGCAAAACTTTTCCGACCACTCTATCAAAAGCAGCGATGAAGTGGTTCGACAGCCTCCCCCCGAGGTCGGTTACTAGCTTTGAAGACCTCTCAAGGAAGTTTTTGATGAGGTTCTCAATCCAGAAAGACAAAGTGAAACATGCACCGAGCCTCCTGGGAATAAAATAGGAGGTCGGAGAATCTTTACGAGCCTATATGGAAAGGTTCAACAAAGCATGTTTGGAGATTCAAGACCTGCCCACAGAGGCAGTCATAATGGGGTTAGTCAATAGACTCAGAGAAGGTCCCTTCTCACAGTCCATATCTAAAAGACACCCCATTTCTCTAAGTGATGTACAAGAAAGAGCTGAAAAGTACATCAATATAGAGGAAAACGCCAAGTTAAGAGACCTGAGTTGGCGACCTGGGCCCCCTCCCTCAACAAAAGAAAGGGAGAGGGAAACCAAGAAAAAGGAAGAACTCGGTCTCGAGAGGCCAAGGAAATATCACTCTTATACTCCCCTGAAAGTTTCTATAGTGGATGTATACAGAGAGATTTGCAACACTGAAAGACTGCCACCCCCTAGACCCATTAAAAATAAAAAAGGGGGGAGCCGCAACGATTACTGTGAGTACCATAAAATATATGGTCACTCCACAAACGACTGCTACGACCTCAAGAATGTGATAGAAAAGCTGGCTAGAGAAGGTCGGCTTGATAGATATCTCATAGAAAGGTCGGACAGTCATGGAAAGAGAAAGCGAGATGATATGGATAGAAGAGACCCACCACCGCAGACTCCAGAGAGGCATATCCATATGATCTCAGGAGGGTTTGCGGGAGGGGGACTTACCAAATCCTCTTGCAAAAGACATCTCAAAAGAGTCTACTAGGTCGGGGAAGAGACACCCGACCTTCTCACCATTTCATTCACAAAAGAAGATGGGCAAGGAATAATCCCTGGACACGATGATCCAGTGGTAATAACTATGATCCTAGCAAATGCCCATCTCCACAGAACCCTAGTAGACCAAGGAAGCTCGGCGGACATTCTTTTCAAGTCTGCTTTCGACAAGCTAGGGTTAGATGAGAAAGAGCTAAGAGCCTATCCCGACACCCTATACGGATTAGGGGACACGCCAATAAAACCACTAGGATTTTTGCCCCTTCACACCACTTTTGGAAAAGGGGAAAAATCAAAGACTCTGAGCATAGACTTTATAGTCATTGACGTGGGGTCAGCATATAATGCTTTGATCGGCAGAGCTACCCTTAATCGGCTCGGAGCAGTGGTATCCACTCCCCACCTCTGCATGAAATTCCTGACCTCAGCAGGGATAGCAACGGTAAGGGGAGACCAAAAATTGGCGAGGAAATGCTATAATGAAAGCCTAAATCTGAGAGGAAAGGGCAGAGAAGTTCACACAATAGAGCTCGGCGGTGCAAGGGCCAGAGAAGAGTTGCGACCACAACCGGGAGGAAAAACCGAGGAGATACAGGTCGGTAAAGAGGAAGGAAAAAACACTCATATAGGAGCCAACTTGGGGGAAACCCTAAAACAAAAATTGATCGAGCTCCTAAGAGATAATTCCGACCTCTTTGCCTGGAAGGCCTCTGACATGACAGGAATAGACCCGGAACTCATGTCCCATAAGCTCTCGGTTTATCCAGGATCCCGACCTGTACAACAAAGAAGACGCAAACTCGGCCCAGAACGAGCCCTAATAGTAGAAGAGCAAGTGCAGGCGCTTCTGGAAGCTGGCTTCATTAAAGAGGTCAAGTACCCAACGTGGCTAGTCAAAAGAATGTGTGTCGACTATACCGACTTAAATAAGGCATGTCCTAAGGACCCTTATCCCCTACCAAGTATCGATACCCTAGTGGACTCCAGCTCCGGGTACCAATACTTATCATTTATGGACGCCTACTCGGGATATAATCAAATCCCGATGCACGAGCCAGACCAGGAGAAAACATCATTCATCACACCCAGAGCTAATTTCTACTACGTGGTCATGCCATTCGGATTGAAGAATGCAGGAGCCACATATCAAAGGTTGATGAATAAAGTGTTTTCCCCTCACCTGGGGAGCCTAATGGAAGTATACGTCGACAACATGCTAGTAAAAACCAAGAGGGAAGTCGACCTCTTGTCCGACCTCTCACAAGTCTTTGACACCATAAGGCTGCATGGGATGAGACTAAATCCCGCAAAGTGCGCCTTCGCGGTGGAGGCAGGAAAATTTCTAGGATTTATGCTAACACAAAGAGGGATCGAAGCCAATCCCGAAAAGTGTAGAGCCATCCTATAAATGAAAAGTCCGACTTGTTTGAGAGAGGTCCAACAGCTAAACGGCCGACTTGCAGCCCTCTCCAGATTTTTGGCAGGATCGGCACTAAAATTCCTTCCACTATTTTCCTTATTAAGAAAGGGATGCCAGTTCAAATGGACTCCTGAATGCGAGGAGGCGTTCCAGGAGTTCAAAAAGTTTTTAAGCCAACCTTCCATCCTAACCCGACCAGTACCTGGGAAAGACCTCGTCCTGTACTTATCCGTTGCAAACAAGGCTATCTCATCAGCCCTGATAAAAGAAGACGAGGTCGGACAACATCCATTCTACTTCATCAGTAAAGTTCTACAAGGCCCTGAACTAAGGTACCACAAACTAGAAAAGGTTGCCTACTCCTTAGTAATAGCCTCACGAAGGCTACGACCTTACTTTCAGGCTCACACAATAAGAGTCCGTACGAACCAACCCATGAAGCAAATCCTCCAAAAGACGGATGTTGCTGGGAGAATGGTTCAATGGGCAATAGAGCTCTCCGAGTTCGATTTGAGATATGAAACTCGGACAGCAATTAAAGCCCAGTGACTCGCCGACTTCGTGGCAGAATACGCAGGGGATCAAGAGGAAAAACCGACTACATGGGAACTCTATGTAGACGGATCCTCCAATAAAATAGGAAGCGGCGCAGGCATAATATTGGTAGATGAAAGAGGAACCCAGATAGAGGTTTCCCTAAAATTTGAATTTCCAGCTTCGAACAATCAGGCAGAATACGAAGCCTTGTGTTGAGTTAAGAAATTAACTAAATTAATTAATGATGACAAACATTATTTTTGAGCAAAATAAATAATTAGTGTTGATTAATTATATCTACTTATTAACTAATTGTTTATTGTTGCAGGCCAAATGTTAATAGCCCAAAAGGTATAAAGACAATGCAGCAAGGCTAATGGGTAAAGACCAAACAAAAGCAAAGAATAAAAGCCAAAGAAATCAGATGGGCCAAACGGGTTACATGATCCAAGCCTGAATTAATTTTCATTTCCCTCCATAATGCTTCAACCAATGCAACGTTCTTCTTCCTTCTAATCAAGTCACATCAAGATTTCAGAAAAAGCAAGAAAGAGAAAGAGAAGAAAAGCTTCTTCCATAAGCCATTAACCAAAGAAGCAAGAAAGAGAGACTTGAAGCTTGAAGCACAGAAGCTAAAACAGATATCCCAAGCTAAATCAAGCTTAAGAAAGGTAAACCATATCATCTTGCATGAATCAGACCTTCATCCTTTCTTCCCTACTCTCTGCTCTATCCGAAAATGGCTTTGAAGGGAACGTTGCACTCTGCCCTATTCTGCTATGTATCTACGGTCTTAATCAAGACTTGGGGACCAAGTTGGTATTCAAGGGTTCAGATTTGGTTGACCATTGGAAAACAAGTTCAGTTACATATTCATGGCTTTCGGTCAAGTTGGAAAAGTCAGAAGGAAAGGTTCCAATTTGATGATTGAAAAGAAAAAGTGAATCTGTGGTTGGTGAAGCTCAAGGCTCAAGATGTTGACCTTGGAGGAAGAACCAAGGAACATGCAAGAAGATAAAAGAAGAGCTTGCTGTTCATTCAAGGTAAGGAGAGAAAACCAGAGTTTGAGAAGTTGAGTTCTGTGAAGTATTCCCTGTGAAGTTCCTCTACTTGGACAATGCTATCTATCAAAGAAGCATTCTGCCAACACTGAAGAACAAATTCAGAGGTTTGCAAAGCTGGTTTTTCACATAGCTTAGAGGCTGTTGATGAAGTCAATCTCCTTCATGTTTTCTGATTGTAATGTACTTTTCTAAGCTTATCTTTCTGTAATTTCTTGAGAGAAAAGGCAAAGTGAGAAAGCTTAAGAAAAAGCCATGAGTGAAAAGGCTGAGAGATACACTTGAGAGAAAAGCCTAGAGTTATTTTCAGATTTCTTTAGGTTGGTTAAGTGTCTTGTATCTTGTACTTGTTTGGTATCCCTTTCTTAGTTGGGTTAGCACTAAGAGAAGATAGTTAGGTGTTAGCATAGCCAATGTCAAGTTAGGCTAGAACTTGAGTGTGAAATTGGTGTATGTAATACTGTTAACTATAGTGAAATTCTTCCATATTTGTGGAGGAGACTGGATGTAGGTTGCATAGCACAAAGCAACTGAACCAGGATATATGCTGGTGTTAGCTTCTTCTTCTCTGTCATGTTCTGTTTTCTGTTTTTCATGAGACAAAAATTAATTGTCTCATAAATTTCCGCTGCTGAGTTCAAACAGAATCAGATTCGAAGCTTTGATTAAAAAGGTTCAAAACAGCAAATTAAAAGGAAGGCATAGATTCAACCCCCCTTCTCTAAGCCTACTACAACCTTCAATTGGTATCAAGAGCTAAGGTCTCAAGAATCAAGCTTAACCGCTTGGAGCAAAGATCCAATGGCGAACAACTTGGGCACAACCACAGTTGCCTACACCCTCACTGAAGGTCAGTCAAACAACCGACCACCTTTCTTCAACGGGAAGAACTATTCCTACTGGAAAGAAAGGATAAGGATCTTCATTCAATCCATTGACTATAACCTATGGAAGATCGTTGTGAGCGGCCCAAAGATCCCAACAAAAACAAGTGCTGATGGAGTAGTGACTCCAAAAGAAGAAGCTGAATGGAATGAAGATGATAAGAAGAAGATAGAGCTGAACGCGAAAGCAATCAACCTTCTTCACTGTGCTATCAGCTTTGAAGAATACCGGAAGGTGTCTAGATGCAAGACAGCCAAAGAAATCTGGGAAAAACTCCAGGTTACACATGAAGGCACCAAACAAGTCAAAGAAACGAGGATTGATATGCTGCGAAAAGAGTACGAGATGTTTAGCATGAAGGATGGAGAAAGCATTGATGAAGCATTTGAGAGATTCTCAATCATAATCAACAACCTTGATGCTATGGGTACAAACTATGCAGAACAAACCTTGGTGAGAAAACTCCTTAGAAGCCTCACAAAAGAGTGGGAAAACACTGCCACTGTCCTAACCGAAAGTAACAACATAAGTCCAATAACCTATGATGAGCTGAGAGGAAAACTCCTTGCCTATGAAGCCACACACACAAACACAGACTCAAAGAAAAAGGGAATAGCCCTTAAGTCACAAATAGAACCGAAAGAGAGTGAGTTAAGTGATGGTATTTCAGATGACGAGCTTTTGTTTTTTGCTAGGAGATTTAGAAGGATGTTGAAGAGCAAAGGCAAATACAAGGGCTCAAGTTCAAAGGAGCACAAGATAGACTTGAGTAAGGTGACATGTCATCATTGCAAGGAGGCTGGACACTTCAAGTCAAACTGTCCAAAGCTCAAAAAGGAGGACAAAGGAAAGAAGGAAAGGAAGAGAGTACTCATGGCAGCTTGGGAAGATCTTGAGAATGACTCAAATGAAGAAGAAGAATCTGAAGGAGATGACAATGACTGTTTCATGGCTGGAAACAACAATCTCGATGAGGTAAACTATTATGATTTGACCATTGAGGACTTGCATGCTATTATTGATGATCTTACCTTAAACACCTCAAAACTGCTTGACAAATACAATGAATGCAGATCTGAAAGAGATGTGTTAAGAGCTGAAAATGAGTTTTTAAAAGAAAAAGTGAAGGAAACTGAATGTGCTTTAGACATCATTGAAGAAAACAGATTTCTAAAATCTGAACTTGAAAAATTAAAAGGAAAGCACATTGTGGATCCCTCACATGAGTTAATTGCTGAAAATGAAAGATTAAATGACAAAATTAAAAGGCTGAATGGTGACTTGGCAAAATTTGCACAAGGTTCTAGTAACTTGGACAAATTACTTGCAAGTCAAAGACCATTGTTTGAAAAATCTGGTTTAGGATACATAGCCAAGGAAGATGCTGTTTCCAACACTTCCTCTATAAAATTTGTGGCCTCTTCATCAAATACAAAATCCATACCAAATAAATCAGGTATCGGATATGTTTCCACTTGTGAAGAAAAATCTGATGAAGAATACACAAATAAAACTGAAATTTCACCAAGAACTGGTCCGAGTTCAAACCGACTAGGTTTGGGCTATGTCACGAAAAATGAGGTTGTTTTCAAGAAACCATTATTTTACAACAAAACCTCATATTCGAAAGGCAATAATGTTCAAAAAAATTCTGGTGAAAATACTTTTGCAAAGAGGAAAAACTTTAACAAAAATCAGTCTGTTAAAAGAAATGCATCTCCTCCAAAAACCAGAAAATTTCAAAGCTTTAATCATTTCAAGCAATATAACTCACATCAGTTTCAGCAACACACTCAAGAAAATCATTGTGTTAATTGCAAGAAATTTGGTCACTCATATGTACAATGCTTCATTGAAAAGAGAGTTGTAGGAAACAAAGTCTACAATGTTGTTTGTGATTTCAATGCGCTTGGGCAACCAAGATGGATTAACTTCAAAGGATCCAAATTAATTTGGATACCTAAGGCTACTTGAAACTCATCATGCAGATTTGCCTAGCATCCAAGAACAAAAAGGACATGTGGTACATGGATAGTGGATGTTCAAGGCACATGACTGGAAGGTCAACCTACTTCATCAAACTAAACAAGTATGATGGAGGTTTTGTGACTTTTGGAGATGATGGTAAAGGTAAAATCATTGCTGTTGGAAAAGTAGGTAATGAGCAATCTACTTTCATCGATGATGTGCTTCTTGTTTGTGGTTTAAAGCACAATCTTTTGAGTATTAGCCAACTGTGTGATTTAGGATATTTAGTTGTTTTCAAAAGACTTGAATGCTGTGTTGTTAATGAAAAAACAAATGAAGTTATGTTTGTTGCCAAGCGTTTCAATAATATGTATGGACTTACTCTTGATGAACTAAAGGATCAAAATGTAGCTTGTCTTCACTCTAAAGAATATGAAAAGTGGTTGTGGCACAAGAGATTGGGCCATGCAAGTATGTTTCAAATAAACAAACTTGTAAAGAAAGAGTTAGTGAGAGGTCTCCCTTTGATTAAATTTGACAAAGACATCACTTGTGATGCTTGCCAAATGGGAAAACAAACAAAAAGCTCTTTTAAACCAAAGGAAGACATCTCTACTAAAAGACCACTTGAGTTGCTACACATTGATTTATTTGGTCCAACAAGAACTCAAAGCTTAGGTGGTAAACATTATGGTTTAGTAATTGTGGATGACTATACTAGGTTTGGTTGGGTTTTATTCCTTGCTCACAAAAATGAAGCCTTTTCGGCCTTTGAACCTTTTTGCAAGAAAATTCAAAATGAAAAGGATTTGAAGATCTCTTCTATAAGAAGTGATCATGGAACTGAATTTGAAAACAATTTGTTTGAATCCTTTTGTGAGGAATTTGGAATATCTCACAACTTCTCTTGTCCAAGAACACCACAACAAAATGGTGTTGTGGAAAGAAGAAATAGAAGCATACAAGAGATGACAAGAGCCATGCTTTGTGAGAGTAATGTTCCAAAATTCCTTTGGGCTGAAGCGGTTAACACAGCTTGCCACATTTTGAATAGAACAATCATAAGGAAATTTTTGAAGAAAACCCCTTATGAACTTTGGAAAGGTTACCCACCAAACTTGGATTACTTGCACATTTTTGGATGCAAATGTTTTGTTTTAAATAACAAAGAAAATTTGGGAAAATTTGATCCAAAGGCTTATGAGTGCTTGTTTGTAGGATATTCCACAACTAGTAAAGCATATAGGGTTTATCATCAAGATGCTAGAATCATTGAAGAGTCCATACATGTTACATTTTGTGATACTAACTTGGTGCAAAGCATTTTGGAAGATGGTGATGCAGGAAATCAAGCTCAAAAGGATGATGAATCAGCTCAGAATCATGGAAAAGAAAATTCTGGACAAACTGAACCAGAGACAGCAAATACTGAAGATTCAAGAGACAATTCCATTTTGTCTCATGAACCTGAAGGAAATTCTGCAGACAGCAGCATACAGATTCCATTGGTGACCGAATCTGCCTCCAAGACCACTAGACCTCGTGAATGGAAGTTCTTAAAGAATTATCCTGAGGAATTTGTCATTGGGGACGTCTCTCAAGGAGTGCAAACTAGGTCTTCCACTAGAAAGGCAAGTGAAGGTTCAAACATTGCCCTTCTTTCACAAATGGAGCCTCAAAACGTCAAGGAAGCCCTTAGTGACCCATCTTGGATTAAGGCTATGGAGGATGAGCTTCTTGAGTTTGAAAAGAACCAAGTGTGGACGTTGGTTCCAAGGCCAAGTGGAAAGAAAGTGACCAGCACCAAGTGGATATTCCGGAACAAGTTGGGAGAAGATGGCAGCATTGCAAGGAACAAGGCAAGACTAGTGGCACAAGGATATGACCAAGAAGAAGGAATAGACTTTGATGAATCCTTTGCCCCTGTTGCCCGAATGGAAGCCATAAGACTTCTCTTAGCCTATGCTGCATTTTGTGGTTTTAAACTATACCAAATGGATGTGAAATGTGCATTTTTGAATGGGGTGATAGATAGAGAGGTATTTGTGGAGCAGCCCCCTGGTTTTGAAAATAAAGAGCATTCTAATCATGTTTTTAAATTGTCTAAAGCTCTCTATGGTTTAAGACAAGCTCCTAGAGCTTGGTATGAGAGACTCAGCTCTTTTCTTTTGAAAAATGGTTTTCAAAGAGGCACCACTGATACAACTCTGTTTATCAAGAATTCTAATGATTCTTTTATCTTAGTCCAAATATATGTTGATGACATTATTTTTGGATCAGCAAATGAATCCCTTTGTACTGAATTTGGAAAGCTCATGACAAGTGAATTTGACATGAGTATGATGGGTGAACTTAATTTCTTCCTTGGGCTGCAAATTAAACAAACTGAAAATGGTATTTTTATTCATCAAGAAAAGTATGCCAAGGAATTAGTTAAGAAATTTGGTCTTGAAAATGCCAAAACCATGGGAACTCCCATGCACCCGAATTCTAAATTGGATAAGGGAGAAAATGAGAAAGATGTTGATGAGACTAGGTATAGAGGGATGATTGGTTCTCTTATGTACTTAACCTCCTCTAGACCCGATATTGTGCAAAGTGTTGGAATGTGTTCTAGGTTCCAATCCAAACCTAAGGAGTCACATCTTTCTGCAGTTAAAAGGATCATTAGATATGTTCATGGCACATCCAACTTTGGTCTTTGGTATCCTAAAACTAATGATTTTTCTGCAGTTGGTTATTGTGATGCAGATTTTGCTGGTGACAGAGTTGATAGAAGGAGCACTTCTGGTTTATGCTGCTTCCTTGGAAAATCCTTAAATGTGTGGTCAAGCAAGAAGCAACCAACAGTGGCATTATCCACTGCGGAGGCTGAGTATATAGCTGCCTCTTCTTGTTGTTCTCAGCTTTTATGGTTAAAAACACAACTTGCTGATTACAAATTAAATGCTGATAATATTCCCTTAATGTGTGATAATATGAGTGCCATCAACATTTCTAAAAATCCAGTTTTGCACTCTAGGACCAAGCATATTGAAGTGAAATTTCACTCTATAAGAGAACATGTCCAAAAGGGGGATATTTGCATTCAATTTGTTAAATCATAAGAACAATTGGCAGATATTTTCACAAAACCATTGGCTGAGGATAGATTTTGCATGCTTAGGACTTGTCTAGGAATTTTGAGTTATGACTCCTTGTTTGAAAAACACTGATGTATTTGCTGGAGCTTTTTGTCTCATAAACAGGCATGAGACAATTCTGGGCAAGTGATGAACGTTTCCATCCAGTCAGTGTGATCTGGGCTTGTTTCAAGAAAATATTAATCTGGGCCAACCTCATTGTTCAGATCAAGAGTGGTCCAAGTGTGTTTCATTGATTTCATACCACCTCAAGGCCCAAATATGAATGATACAATCTTGTTCGTTTTTCTTTTGTGTTTTATAAAAGGCTTTCACTAAAAGTTTTGTGGCCCAAAAGTTTTTCAAAAATTTAATATTGGCCGAAAAGAGGTTTCAGGTTAAATTTGTTGTTTTCAAATTTTAAAATCAAATAAAATCTTTCTTTTATGAGGTCATGTCGTGTCAAGTCTTTTCAAATGGTGATGCAGTTGCATGGTTTTAGAAACTTGCTTTTGGGTACGGTTACCAACACTCCCTCTCTTCCCTCCATAACTTCTCCTCAACCCTTCGGTTTCTTCCCTCTCACACCACTATGAGGAAGAAAGTCATTGCAAAAAGGGCTCCTCGTGAAAAGATATACAAACTGCCCACAAAACCTTCCACTCGTTCTCAAGACCGAACCTTTACCCCTTCTCCTTCTCCTCCAACCTCTCCTCCTCGGTGTGATCCCATGGCTCGAACTAAGACTACTCCAAGGTATCCTGCCCCTGCCAAACCTACTCCACCACCAAAGGCAACGCCTTCTAAACCTGCCTCTTCAAAACCTGGCTCTTCAAAGCCACCCTCATCCAAAGGGAAGCGTCCGGCAACGGAGGAACCTGTTCCCGAGCCACAACAACCCAGGGCAAGGTCAGTACCTATGCGTTCACAGAGAGGTAAAGCTCGAGTTCCTCTCTCATCTGTTAGAGAACCTGAAGTTGATCCTTTTGCTCACAAATCACACTATATGACTTCTCACTCTGATTTTAACCCCCATCGTTTCAAATCCGCCATGAACCACGATTTCTATGATGGAGTTATTAAGTACCGTACTCTATGTCCATCTTTTCTGGCTGACTTACCTGATTTGAAAAAGAAAAGTTTTCCTTTTGTTGCAAACTTGGAATTTTTAGACTGGAATCACCTTTTTGACATCAAAAAACCTGTATATCCTCAGTTGGTCAAAGAATTTTATGCGAACATGACTTATCATGAAGGAAGTGTGCATTCTTATGTTAAGGGCAGAGACATCTTTTTAAATAATGAAACTGTCAGTGATGCATTGAAGTATACTGATGTTGGGCCTTGTGCTTACACTTCGGTTAAGTGGGATGAAGGTGTTGGAATTTCTTATCTTGATGCATTGGCTCACATTTGTGAACATGTTTCTTTAATTGATGGAATCACACCCACTCACAAAGCCCTAGGATATGAACGTGCTCAATTACACCGCATTGTCAACCACATTTTGATTCCTCAAAGTGGTTCCTATCAAAGGGTTTCTTACACTGACACACTTGTTTTATATGCCATTATTACAAAAACAGAAATTTCTTTTGCATACTTGATGGCTAGATATATGTTTGATTCTGTTCGAAGTACAAAAGATAAAGCACTTCCTTATGGCATGTTTCTAACCTGCATATTTGAGTATTTTGGTGTTGACTTGACCAATGAGACATATGAAAATAGACATTCATACCTAAAGGGGGGTGGTTCAGTGAAACAGAACAAAGGAACCACTAGATTTGAAAGAGTCGTACTAGATGATGAAGATGAAGAATGTGTCCATGAGGATTCTCCTGCTCCTTCCACCGAGGGTACTTCCATTTCCACTGGGAAGAAATCCACTCTGCTGAATGTGGTCAAGGATGTAGCTCAAGAGTTTGTGTCTCAATCAAATCACATGATTGCCTTGAGCAAGGAACAAAGGAAGTTAGCCAGCAAGCATGAGAACTTTCTGAAGAAATCAAGGGATAGAGTGGCTGTGCTCATGACCTTCATTGATAACCTTAACAATGATGAGGACATTGCCACTGATGTTGAAGAGGATGCTGCCTCGGAAGGAGATGGTTCTGATGCCTAAGATTTGTCTCATGAAGACTGCTGCTGCTACTCTCGTTTTGTCTCATGAATTTTATTTATTCTGCATCTGTTGAACTTTTTTACTTTTTTGGATGACTGTAATAACTCTAAAATACTGCTGCACTTTTGTTGGTTTAGTTAGAACTTTTGAACTGCTATCTAACCTTACCTTGCAGGATTTACATTGATATTTTTGATCCCCTGAGTTGTCCGCCCTTGATGACAAAAGGGGGAGTAAGGATAGTGTTTGGATAGTATTGTGTTTGGATAGTATTTGGTATTTTGTCAAATTACTGCACTAATATTTGATCTCACATGATGAATCCTTTTGCTACTAACATATAATTAATGTTGGGCTGATTAAGTGATGTTGCTCATTAGATATCTCTTAGACAAAATAAATGTGCATAGCTCTCTATTGTGCTTTCTTTAAGAACAATACATAAATAGGAACAAAGAGGAAAGCATGAATCCAGGGGGAGCTACAGTTGAAAAGGATAGGGGGAGCAACATAAAATCAAAGGGAGTTTTCTAAACCTAACTCAAACTTATTTCCTTTTGATTATTGCTTAAATTATGTTTGTCATCAAGGGGGAGATTGTTGAGTTAAGAAATTAACTAAATTAATTAATGATGACAAACATTATTTTTGAGCAAAATAAATAATTAGTGTTGATTAATTATATCTACTTATTAACTAATTGTTTATTGTTGCAGGCCAAATGTTAATAGCCCAAAAGGTATAAAGACAATGCAGCAAGGCTAATGGGTAAAGACCAAACAAAAGCAAAGAATAAAAGCCAAAGAAATCAGATGGGCCAAACGGGTTACATGATCCAAGCCCGAATTAATTTTCATTTCCCTCCATAATGCTTCAACCAATGCAACGTTCTTCTTCCTTCTAATCAAGTCACATCAAGATTTCAGAAAAAGCAAGAAAGAGAAAGAGAAGAAAAGCTTCTTCCATAAGCCATTAACCAAAGAAGCAAGAAAGAGAGACTTGAAGCTTGAAGCACAGAAGCTAAAACAGATATCCCAAGCTAAATCAAGCTTAAGAAAGGTAAACCATATCATCTTGCATGAATCAGACCTTCATCCTTTCTTCCCTACTCTCTGCTCTATCCGAAAATGGCTTTGAAGGGAACGTTGCACTCTGCCCTATTCTGCTGTGTATCTACGGTCTTAATCAAGACTTGGGGACCAAGTTGGTATTCAAGGGTTCAGATTTGGTTGACCATTGGAAAACAAGTTCAGTTACATATTCATGGCTTTCGGTCAAGTTGGAAAAGTCAGAAGGAAAGGTTCCAATTTGATGATTGAAAAGAAAAAGTGAATCTGTGGTTGGTGAAGCTCAAGGCTCAAGATGTTGACCTTGGAGGAAGAACCAAGGAACATGCAAGAAGATAAAAGAAGAGCTTGCTGTTCATTCAAGGTAAGGAGAGAAAACCAGAGTTTGAGAAGTTGAGTTCTGTGAAGTATTCCCTGTGAAGTTCCTCTACTTGGACAATGCTATCTATCAAAGAAGCATTCTGCCAACACTGAAGAACAAATTCAGAGGTTTGCAAAGCTGGTTTTTCACATAGCTTAGAGGCTGTTAATGAAGTCAATCTCCTTCATGTTTTCTGATTGTAATGTACTTTTCTAAGCTTATCTTTCTGTAATTTCTTGAGAGAAAAGGCAAAGTGAGAAAGCTTAAGAAAAAGCCATGAGTGAAAAGGCTGAGAGATACACTTGAGAGAAAAGCCTAGAGTTATTTTCAGATTTCTTTAGGTTGGTTAAGTGTCTTGTATCTTGTACTTGTTTGGTATCCCTTTCTTAGTTGGGTTAGCACTAAGAGAAGATAGTTAGGTGTTAGCATAGCCAATGTCAAGTTAGGCTAGAACTTGAGTGTGAAATTGGTGTATGTAATACTGTTAACTATAGTGAAATTCTTCCATATTTGTGGAGGAGACTGGATGTAGGTTGCATAACACAAAGCAACTGAACCAGGATATATGCTGGTGTTAGCTTCTTCTTCTCTGTCATGTTCTGTTTTCTGTTTTTCATGAGACAAAAATTAATTGTCTCATAAATTTCCGCTGCTGAGTTCAAACAGAATCAGATTCGAAGCTTTGATTAAAAAGGTTCAAAACAGCAAATTAAAAGGAAGGCATAGATTCAACCCCCCTTCTCTAAGCCTACTACAACCTTCACCTTGATTGCTGGATTGAAGCTGGCAGAAGAAGTCGGTGCTACAAAGGTGATGATATATAACGACTCACAAGTGGTGACCTCCCAAATAAGCAGAGAATATCAGGCAAAGGACCCTAATATGAAGAGGTACTTGGAAAAAACTTTGGAACACCTTGGGCGCTTTGCAGAAACCGAGGTCAAACACATAACTCGGGATCTAAACAGCAGAGCGGATGCCCTATCCAAGTTAGCAAGTACCAAACTAGGAGGGAACAACAGAAGCCTGATTCAAGAAACCTTTCAGGAACCCTCAGTAGCAAAAATAGAAGACAAACAAGAAGTACTTGAGGTAGTCGGTCTAGACCTCGGATGGATGAACCCCCTAGTCGAATACATGAAATTCGACATCCTCCCTAAAGAGGAAAAAGAAGCTAAAAAGATCCGAAGGGAAGCACAACACTACACCTTGGTGAGAAATATCCTCTACAGAAGGGGGATATCGACACCGTTGTTAAAATGCGTACCGACCTCAAGAACCGCCGAGGTATTGGAGGAAGTACATAGTGGGATCTGCGAAAAACATCTCGGAGCAAGGTCACTAGCCAGGAAAGTAATCCGAGCGGGATTCTACTGGCCGACCTTGCAGAAAGATGCCACAGAATTTGTGAAAAAGTGTCAACCATGTCAGATGCATGCAAATTTCCACGTGGCTCCACCAGAAGAGCTTATCAGTATCACTTCTCCATGGCCTTTTGCAAAATGGGGAATGGATTTATTAGGTCCTTTTCCCCAAGCGCCAGGACAAGTCAAATACCTGATCGTGGGAATAGATTATTTCACAAAGTGGATAGAAGCAGAACCATTGGCTACCATCACCGCTCAAAGAAGTCGCAGGTTCCTCTACAAAAATATCATCACAAGATATGGGATACCTTATTCCATTACTACAGACAATGGAACCCAATTCACCGACGCCACCTTCAGAAGCTTAGTAGCCAGTATGAAAATCAAACATCAGTTCACCTCGGTGGAACACCCACAAGCCAATGGGCAAGCCGAGGCAGCCAACAAAGTCATACTGGCAGGGCTAAAGAGGAGATTGCAAGAAGCAAAAGGAGCTTGGGCTAAAGAGCTTCCTCAAGTGCTATGGGCCTACAGGACAACCCCCCAATCCGCCACGGGAGAAACACCTTTCCGACTAGTTTATGGCGTAGAAGCCATGATACCAATAGAAATCAATGAGCAAAGCCCAAGGGTAACTCTCTATGACGAGGTCGGAAACATACGGGGGCACAAAGAGGAGCTCGACTTACTCCCCGAAGTTCGAGAGGATGCCCAGATAAGAGAAGCAGCATTGAAACAAAGGATGACTACAAGGTACAACAAAAAAGTCATTCGAAGAACATTTGCCCCGGATGACTTGGTCTTAATCAGAAACGACATTGGAGTCAACAAATCAGGAGAAGGAAAGCTCGCCGCAAATTGGAAGGGACCATACAAAGTCAATGAAGTTTTAGGAAAAGGTTATTATAAAGTAACCGACCTGAACAGCACTGAATTACCAAGGTCGTGGCATGCTTGTAATATGAAAGGTACTACAGTTAAAAGCAAACTCTACTCCCTGATGTACTCTTTTTCCAGCTTTATGATTTTTTCCCAAAAGGGTTTTTTCTGAAGAAGGGTTTTTAACGAGGCATCATAGTAGAGGCTAAGGGAAAATAGGCTATAAAAACCCTTAGTAGCAAGAAGGTACCTCCCCAATAAATAAAGATCTTTTTCATCTACAATATCTCTTATAAAATCCTTTTTTATTTTTTCTAAGTCTTTCTACGAAACGCGCCGACTTAAGCTCGACAAAACGTGAAAATCCCATGAACTGACCTAGATGGTCGTCAGGATAAAACGACGAGGTACAAGTCGGTGTAAAGAGGTTATATGAGTTGATCGTAAAAACTCGGGAACAATCCGACTCATAAGTCGAAATGAGAACCCGAGTAGAAAAGCTCGGAAATACTCCGACCCGTAAATCGGAGCGAAGAACCGAGTAGAAGAAAAATGTATCGCAAAAATAACCTAAGTCATAAGAACTCGCTAAAACAAAGTCGAGTATAGGAAATAACAAAAAGAGATTGGAAAACCTAGGAAAAGTTTAAAGGCTGTCCCAAAAGTCCTTAAACAAAAAACGCAAAAAAACAAACAAGCCAAAAGGAAAGGTTTTCAAGAAAAGATCAAGGGGACTTCAAAAAACCAAAAATCATACACACATAAGGTAATCTAAACCCTTATCCAAAAAGGGTATCCATTTTGTTAACTTAAAAACCCTTATCAAAAAGGGTATTTTTTAATATTTTGTTTACGGCCTGGGAAGGCCAGAAGAAATTGTTCAACCAACACCACCAAAAATAAATAAATAAAGAGTTTAAAAACGGGGGGCCCACAGGCCGGACCCCCAAATAGCCACAGATCATTTTTTAGGAAGAAGAGTAGACGGATCGCCACCACCGGAGTCAGGAGGAGCGCCACCAGAAGCATCCATGGGAGATGAAGAGATCGGAGGAACTACTGAAGAACTCGGAGCATCTTTAGAACGAGGAGGAGACTCAATAATCCTCTGTCCCCGAGTCTTCAACTCTGACTCAGAAATGATTACGGGGGTAGGAGGATCTACAATGGCACCATCAATAACAACTTTGTCGGGATGTAAAGGAGAAAGATCCAAGTCGGGAGCAATAACTCTGACCTGCTCCAGGAAGATCCTCCAAGACTCCTCGGCACCATCAGCAATAGAGTCCTCCAACTCCTCATATGCTTTCCGAGAATTCAATAGATCAGTCTTCACAGACACAAGATCTTTGAATAAGCTTTGATAACTGGCCTGCACTGTTTTCCTCAGATCCATCTCCATGTTGCATTGGGCCTGCAAAACCTTCCCTTTCTCCCGGAGGGTATCTCTCCCCTCCCTCAGCTTGGCAATTTCCTTCCTTAACTCTCCCTCATGCTCTTGATATGCACGAAGCCTTCCTTCCAGCTCCTCGACCCTCGAGGTCATCCCTAAAGAGTTGAGAGGAGCCTTCTCAAAAATATCCAAGAGCTTGCCACAGACCCCCGCCGCTTTGAGACTCTCCTCGATCATAGTGGTAAGGTGGCTCCGAACAGACATATCATCCATGCCTATACGAGCATGAGGATAGATATTCTTTCGGACGAACGCAAGAGCATCCACCTTAACCTCATCAGAAGAACCAGACTCTAAGGTCTTGCGCTTCTTGGGATCAGGGGAAGGTCGGACGACGGGAGGCGGCTGAGAGGGAGCTGAAGAAGAAATCACCATGGGATTGGAAAGAGTCCCAACGTTCCGAGGAGGAGGAGGAGGAGAGATAACCCTGGCACCACCAGCCCGAGCGCGAGACTTAGCTTTAGCCTCCTGGACCCTCTAGAAAGATTCTTGAGCGTTTGTCTTTGCCATTTCTGAAAAAGAAAATAATAGCTAAAGAATCAAACAAGTCGGACTTTTCAGTTAACAAGTCGGGAATCTAACAGACAAGAGAAAACTACCTAGCTGTGATTGGATAAAGGTCGGAGACCCTTAGAGAAACTTTTTAGTATCCAAATATGGGGCCCTCCCCCACACTTCTCGGAGGAACCCCACAACGGCAGCCTCTACTTCATCCAGGTCATCCAGACCATATTTCTCACAAAGGGAGGCCTCCAGCCAGTATAAGGGAAAGCGAGGAGAAGAATTATCATCCAGAAAAAAGGGGTGATGACCCTCTACAGCTTGCACTTTGAAAAAGAAATTTTTAAAGTCATGAAAGGATTCATCAAAAAGGGTAAAAATCCTCCGACCTTGTATGGCTCGGAAGGAAACCCATTGTTGTTTATTGTTCAGCCCACTAAAAGGCTTGGTCATATGAAAAAGATGGAAAAAGATTTTCAGAAAGGTCGGGAAATCCAGAGCATGGCTAATAAATTGATAAATTTTCAAGAAACCCCAAGAGTTGGGGTGAAGCTGGGTAGGGGCAACCCGACAATGCTGCAAAACAGACATCTCAAAATCTGAAAAGGGTAGAAAGACGCCCAGACGGGTGATCATGCACTCATACATAAAGAAGAAATGGGGAGCCGTTTTGTTGGCTCTCCCATGACAAACTCGGTCCTCTGAACCAGGGACAAGCAATTCATACTTAGGCTCATCCTCATCCGAAGTACAGAGCCGGTGGTGGGTGCGAAGATGAGTAATAAACTCCACATCAACCAACGGCTCCTCCCCTAGAACAGTAACATCGACCCAATCTACGGAGGCCATTTTCTTTCTTTAAGGAAAAATGAGGAAACCTACAAAGGGAAAAAGAAAAGAAAAAATAAAAAACAAAGGTCTCTAGAGAGGAGAAAAAGGAACCAAGCAAAAGTCCACAAACCTATTTCTCTACAAAGTAAAGTTATACGAAAAGTGCGAAGAAGAAAAAAGAAACTAACCTCTTTCCGAAAATGAAGGTTGGAAGAAGCAGAAGTCTCCGGAGCACGAGAACGCAGCACGAATGAATGAAGAACAAAGAAAGAAGAAGTTTGAAAGATTGCAGAAACGGAAAAATGAAAGAGAGGGAAAGTATTTATAAACATGCTAAGGGGCATAATGGTAAAAGCGGAGCAGTCATTAATGAGAGTGCACCGTTACCAAAGCCATCAATCCCTAAGTGCATCCCTAACGGACACGACGCTTGAATAGACGAAACTGTCAGAAACAAAAGGTAGCGAAAATCACGTCGGTTTGAAAACCCGTGTTTCCTCCAAGAAAGTCGGCTACGAACCCGAGTTAAATACTTGAACCCAAACTCTAAAGAGATCTTGGGCTCAAGTAGGGGCACTGTTCATACCCTGGCCCAATAATAAAGGCCCAGGTCCAAAAGAAAGGCTTAGTCCAGAGGATTAAGCCTTACTACGCATCGACCTGGTGTCAAGAAGTCGGTGTTAACTACGACTTACTCAAAAGAAGTCGGACATGAGATTAGCTGGCAGATAAACACTCATTCAAATGAGTAACCGCCCCTAAAATCTCTCTAACCGCTTCATCAAGCCATATCTTAACCTCCCTAAGATAGAGGGACGGTTAACACCCAAAAGATACGGCACTACTCCAACGGTGGTTATTGGCTCACCACTATAAATACACTGACACCCTTCAGGTATCTCTAAGCCCAATACTCTTTAGACCTGCTAACACCCTTGCTAACTTAGGCATCGGAGTGTCTTTGCAGGTACCACCCCCATTCACTCACGTATACAAGCCGGAAGGAGGCTCCAGCGTGCGAACCAGCTCGGAGACTACCATCCGCAGACGATTGGGCCAACTAGCGCCATCTATTCTATTAATCTCCGGTTACCCACCGTAACAATAAGTATTATTAAAATTAAAGTTGCGCCTTTTTTTATATTTTTGTCAGAGTTTTAAAAACCAAATCGATCATACTATTAGATTATTAGGTTATTAGTTTAATTGGTATATCATAAATTGAATCATTAGTTCAATTTCATATAAATAAAAAATATAAAATAATCAAGAACTTAAAATTAAAATTTAAATACATGTCTTCACTAACACTGTAACAATAATTAAATCTTAATTTCTAAAAAGAACTAACATGAAAATAGCTATCAAATTAATTAGTGTAGATATTTAATAAAAATAAGTAAGTATTAAGTTAAAAGAATAAAAAAAATGATTAAGTTGTACGATTTTGCATATATGTTATTAAAGAGCAGCAAAATCTAGTAGCAAAAGTAGGAGTAAATTATTAAATTAGTCCTTGAAAGATCACTCGTTATTTAAATTGGTTTTTAAAAGATTTTTTTAAATAAATTCGTCTTTTAAAGATTTTAAATTGGTCATGTTAGTCCTTTCGTCACTTCCATTGATAACGGCGTTAGAGTTTGTTGATGTGGTACATTAAGTAACATCAGAACACACAACTAGTAGTTCTAATTAACTATTAACATGATTAGTTTATTAAATTAGATCAAATCAACTCCAAATTGAGAGATTCCAATGCCTCAAGTTCTTCTACCAATTAGGTTTTGATTTAATCTAATTTCTTAAACTTATTATGTTAATAGTCAATTAAGACCCTTAGGTGTGTGTTGTGGTGTCACTTAACGTACCGCATTAGCAAATTTTGACACCATCAACAAAGAAAGTGACGGAATGACTAACATGACTAATTTAAAACCTTTAAAGGACGAATTTGATTAAAGGAATTTTTCAAAGACCAATTTGAAGAATGAGTAATCTTTTAAGGACCAATTTAACCATTTACTCGGCAAAATAAATACTTGTGGATTGGAGAACTTGGGTCGAGTCTTCCTTTCTTCAATTTTGATATTTTTTTTGGTCAAGCAGATTGGACAACCCCCAAGATATTACACCCATATTTCACACACCCACACAATACACTCACACACACTACCATATGTACTATGGGTTCTTAAACAACAACCAGCATCAGCTGGAATTTGAACCCAATGCACCTTAAAGCAAGGAAAACATAATTGCCACTTAACCAAGCCTTGCAGTGCAATTTTGGAAATTTCTATAAAACTTTTTGTGCTAGAGGATGGTGGACTTGTGAAGCTTTGGAACATGCACTGTGCGACTTGAATGGACCGGATTCAACAAAAATGTAATTCACTAGAAACATAGAAAAAGTCTTCGAGTTCCAAACACAAAAACTTATTCCTAATTTTATATATTTAAATATTTAAAAATATAAACATATTTTAATATAAATATTTATTTTTATTTTTATTTTTATTTTTATCTTTTGCCTTTATATTTTTACAAATGGGGAGCTCATATATATATATAATGGAGATGGGGAGCTCATATATATATATATAATGGAGAGCTTATATACTGACGATCTGATGTGGTATTCATACGTTGAGTTTGGTAGTTTATTTGCTTAAGTGTTGTCATTAGAAAATTTTATAATTATATTTATAAATTATAAATTATTATTTACATATATTATTATTTTTTAATTTTAAGTTATTTGCTTAGATTGTTTTATTTAGTCACCAAAAAAAAGATTGTTTTATTTAAAATGTTATTTTTTAAATTTTACGTTATTTTATTTAAGTAGTTATTTTTAAAATTTTAAATTATTAGCTTAGATTGTTATTTTTAAAATTTTAAGTTATTTACAGATTACTCATTTAAATCATAAATTATTATCCACTTAAATTGTTATTTTTTAATTTTAAATTCTTTTCTCGTAAATTAAAATTTTTGAAAAAATTAATTTAAATTTAGTTTAATAAATAAATCATTAGTAATCTAACAAGTTTCTAGCGTTAGTTTTATATAATTGTTATGGGATAATGGATATAAATCAAATTCGTTGATTAATTTTAACATTTTATTTTTAAATTATAATTTATTATTTATTTAGATTTTTATTTTTAAATTTTTAATATTACTAAATAATTTTCAAAACTGCTGACCTAGTGTTCATCCGTTAAATTTAAAAATTTATTTGACCTAGTGTTCATCCGTTAAATTTAAAAATTTATTTGCTTAGGTATTGTTATTAAAATTTTTTTAAATTATATTTATAAATTATAAATTATTATTTGTTTAAATTGTCACTTTTTAATTCTAAGTTATTTACTTAGGTTATTTTATTTAAGTTTTTTTTATTTTAGGTTGTTTTTTTTAGATTGTTATTTTTTAAATTTTAACAATTTTTTTAAAAATTTATTGATTCTTTTTATTTGAACACTATGTTTATAACTTCGGATATTTGTGTTTGTTAGGATTTATACAAACACACTGCTACGTTAATATATAGGAAAGGAAGAACAATACATTATAATTAATAATACGTGTACTTGAAGCCTTTTAAATATGTTTATGTAACACCTTCACTACCAGAATGCCACGCTTCCAGCTGCGCCACTCTGATAGCAAAGAGTATTACGACTACTTTATATACTAAATACCTGTGACTCAACACCGTATCGCTGAATTCTTTGAAAACCGAAAATAAATACTTTATCTCAAAAGAAATACAGGCAGGCATAGATTCATATACAAGACTCTTTACATAATATCTTATAATATAATAAACATATAAAACATACAACTCCTATCCCTCTTACAAACTTGTAATAACAAAGACGATGGACGAAAATAATCTAAATAATACAACAACATATAAACCAAACGCAGTATAACTCTTCATAATGCTTCATCCGGTTCCTGAAAAGGTAAAGCTGTAGGGAGGTGAGAACCTACCACACGGTCTCACCACGGAGTTTCAAAGTTGCCATAAGAAGATATTTAATAAGAAAACTGTTTTCTAGCTCAGTGATTATCATTGCCTTATGAATCTTTTAAAAACCAATAGGTAATCGTTCAAAATCTTTTCAAGGAAACAATGTTTAATCTTTCAGAAACCAAAACATTTCCTTTCTTATAAGAAAATCTTAATCAGAAACCAACCACACAATCAAACAACACAATCATTAATTCAGCACCAAAATTCATTCTCAAATGTAGCACACCAGGGCAAACACAAGCTTAGGTAGCAGTTACAACAAATAGTTCAAGTAGCAGTTAGAACAATTTAGCAATTAGACAAACCAAAATAAGTTCAAACCCAGGCAAAGCATACAAATGCATATGATACATGCCTATCCTATGGCTGATGAGGCTCATCTGTCGGTTATCTAGCCAACCCGACAAGTCTGAATTGTCCTTAGACTGTCCCACGACGTGCATCCCCAAGAGTCTATGCATAGATTTTTTCTCAAATAATCAGTATTACTCAATGGGGGTAACATTCCCGGAAATTTATATAGTGCCCGGTCACATTTACGTCGTAGGATCAACAGAGTATCGAGTTTTCAACCTGGTACACGTGGTGGCAAGCCATGGTACTTTATCCAGGGAATCTCGTATCTCAGATAATTCAACCATGTGATTAATTCAAAGTTCATATCTCAACATTCTCAACATTCTCAATGTCATAATCATTTATCAATCCAAATCTCATTTTCAAATTCATTCCAAAACCATATTTCAAAGAAAACCCTCATTATCCTTCTTTCCATTTCATCCATTAACAAATCCCAATTCAAAACATAATTCTTTCTCTGATAAATAAATCAATCTTAAAAACATATAATGTTTAAGAACAAATCTTTTTAATTAAATACTCCAAATAAAACTTCTAATTTTATAAAATTTCGACAGCATCTCCTCTAAAACTCGGTCACTGCCACCCTTTTCGGGTCCCAACAAAACCATTTCTCGAACTCCTTTCAACTCAATTTCAAAATCAGAACAATTTCAATATCTCAAACCATTTTCAATTTAAATTCATTTTTCTACAAATCAAGCTCATTTCCAATATTGTAACCCTTTCCAAATTCCAATTCATTTCCAACAAAGTCAACTAACATTTTCTCAAACACTTTCCAACATTTTCAAACCCAAGTTATTCACAAATCTCAAATTATTTTCCGAAGTCAAACTAAATCTAACATCAAATCACTTTCCAATTCTCAAATTATACTTGATAAACATTCAAATCAGATTTTTAAATTAATCTTTCATTCACTACTTCAATATCAACTCAATATTCAGAACTAGCTACAGGCAAATAAGCAATCAGTTCAACTCATAAGACTCCATAATCACCAAAAATATTTACTCGCCTAAATATCAATTTATAACAACTCTTAAGAACAAAATAATTTTTAATAAAAACGCCCCTACCTCAAAGTCCAAACTCGCAAAACCAAAACGCATCAAAAACCCCTTTTTCCTCGGCCAGCGACAGCAGCAACCGTAACCTCAGCTTTATCCACTTCCGCAACAACCGAAACAGCTTGAATTGTAACATACAATAACCGGAACTCAATCCTAAGGCATTCACGTCGCAGAAATCTTAGTAACATATAACAGAATAGTGACTAACAGAGTTCGGAACAAGGGACAGCTTACCGGACTTACGATTAACCGAGAACACGAAGCAGCAACAGCTCCGGTGATGACGCAGCGGCTTGATGACGCAGCGGCTTGATGACGCAGCGGCTTGATGTCGCAGGCAACAACCATTGAATTCAGCATGCAAGACTTGGAATTCGGCCCTACGTTACCAACGTCTCAGAACCTTCAATAACTCATAACAGAATTCTGATTTTCAAAGATTCCAGAACGAAATGCTTACCGAGAAGATGGGGTTCCACCGGTGGTTACCGGCGGTCAGAACGGCAACGCGATGCTTCAATGGCGACAAGGCAGCAACGAACGGCGGCGCAACAGCCACCCAAACGCGACGACGGCAAGCCCAGCCACTCGACGACCACGGTAACACCGCGACGCTCCCTTTCGTGCCTCTTCTCCCTCCTCCGTTCGCGACTTCAATGGCGGCGGCAAGGACGGGTTCGATGACAGAGATCCGATGAAGCTGGCATTAACGGACTTCCTCCATAGTTGCGAGCACGACGGCGGCGATGGGGTTGACGGGTTTCCTTTCGGCGCTGCTCTCAACCTCGGTTCTGGCGAGCGCGACGACGATGACGACCAGACAGCGGCTGCGTGGCTATGGCGGCAGCGGCGAGGACCCTCCCAGTGGCGGCTCTGGCCCAGTGGCGCCTCCTCTGGATCTCCCTCTCTCTTCCGTTCAGCTCTCTCTCTCTTTTTCGGGTCTCACTCTCTCTCTCCCCCTCTTTCCCGATCAGCTTGCCCCCTTTCTCTCTTCCCTTTCTTTTCTTTTCCATTCCTGAAGTGGGTATGTGAATGGCGGTGGTAAGGAGGGCAAAAGTGAGGGTTAGGATAAAAATTAAGGGTAAAAAACCCAAATGAGCCAAGGAGAGCTCAAAATTACCTAATTCAGCCAAATCAAAAATCCATACATGAATCAACCAGGACGAATTACTATATAATTCGAATCAATATGATTCGAATTATATTTACATGTAATTCGAATTGATATGATTCGAATTACTAGGTAGGCAACAAATGAATGAAGTTCGAAACAACTTGTTTCGAATTACATCAACATAATTCGAATTTAGTTAATTCGAATTACTAGGAGAAGTGGATATTAGAGGGGTTCGAATCAAGTTGATTCGAATTAGGTGAAGATGGAGTTGCATAGTAATTCGAATCAAGTTGATTCGAATTACAAGGGATTCGGCTATAAAAGGAGTTCGAGCCAAGTTCATTCGAATCACTTTCTCATTCTCCAACCCCACCAAATCCCAGAGAAAAAGACCAACGTTCAGTACGAGTGCGACCAGAGCGGCTGTTTCTGTCGATGGGGGACGATCCGAGAAGGCTTTATCGTTTGGATAGAGTAGCTCATATCGCCGGTGTGATCAACGACGAGGTTAGTGGTTTATGAAAGCGGTTTATGATAACGGTATTTGCTAATGGTTTTTTTATAATGGTTTATGTTATGGTTAGTGGTTTAGGATAGTGGTTTAGGAAAGTAGTGTAGGCTAGTGGTTTTTGTTAATGGTTTTTTATAGCGGTTTATTTAAGTGTTAGGTGTGTATGCAAGTGGTTTAGGCCAGTAGTTTTTTTTAGTGGTATTTGAAAGTGGTTTATGTAAGCGGTTTGTGTTAATGGTTTTGGATAGTGGTTTTAGTGATGGTTAGCGGTTTTGGCTCATGGTTTAGGTTGGTGGTGTAGGACAATGGTTTTTGTTAATGGTTTTGTTTTAGCGGTTTATTTTACTGTTAGCGGTTTAAGCAAGTGGTTTAGGCCAGTGGTTTTTGTTATAGATTTTTGTACTTGGTTTTTGTTAACGGTCTTGGATAGTTTATTCAGTGATGGTTTAGCGGTTTAGGGTAGTGGATTATGATAAATGTGAAAATGCATATGTTTTTGTTAATGGTATTGGCACGTGGTTTGATTGAGCGGTTTGTGTATGAAATGTTGGTTGTTTGTTTCATATATCTTTTACCCATCATGATTTATTTTCTGGTTCCTTATAAAATATATGGCTTATGTTAGTGGTTTGTGCATCTGTTCTAATTATGCGGTTTATGTACTGGCCAACCTCGTCATTGCATATCCAGTGTTAGGCGGCAACAGGGCATGCGTCTTGATGAGAGGTATGTTCCGTACTTGCAGATGGCAGGACTTTACCATCTTGTGAGACTGAACGACAGATGGTTCCGACAAGAAGCCTCCGGGCATCTTTTCCCTTGAACGTCAAGGCAAAATTCGCTGCAACGTGTCGAATGCAGAACGCCCGGTACGTAGCAGGCGGTAGCCATCCCCCATCCGGAGCCTCGAGTGCTGCCTTGATGCCGTTATGCCTATCTGAAATAACTAACAGACCCGGCTGAGGTGTCACGTGCTCACGGAGGTGGGAAAGAAAGAAAGACCATGACTCAGCATTCTCACCCTCAACTAGTGCAAATGCCACGGGGAGGATGTTCGAGTTTCCGTCTTGTGCAATGGCGACTAGCAGTGTTCCCCCATACTTCCCATATAAATGGGTGCCATCAATACTCACCAAAGGCTTGCAATGACGGAATGCCTGGATACAAGGGGGGAAAGTCCAGAACAGCCTATGAAAATAAACCTGAGACTCGTCAACCTGTCCCCCAACTCGAACAGGGCAAGTCCTGAGGACGGCTACAGTGCCAGGCATCGTCAGCTGAACTCCTAACACCCACCTAGGGAGCTCATTGTACGACTCGTCCCAGTCCCCATATATGACGGCAACGGCCTTCTGCTTCGCCATCCATACCCTCCTGTACGTAGGCCTGAACCCAAAGTGTGCGGCCGTGGCATTTTGAAGCACCTTGATGTTCACAGCTGCATCAGCCCTAACCATCGGCATAATGAAGGTGGATATGACATGGTAGTCCAGACTCCTATGGTCGCTGGAGATGGAGCTGGCAAGACATGTATGCGGTCCGTTGTATCGCTTCACTTCCCAGATACCCTTCCGCTGTCGGAGACTCAACCGAATTAGCCATGTGCACCCATTCCCAAACTCAGAACACTTTCCCACATACCTGCGGTAGTCAGACTCAACGACCTTGTACTGGACCCCTCGGCGGATACTGTACGTCTTCACACTCAAAAGCGCCTCATCTTTATCCTGAAATTGTCGGCCAACCTGGAACTCGTTCATACCGGCAGACCCCTCGGTATCTCTAGCACCAAATCCTGAGGCCTGCAGAGCATTGTCCTCCTGCCGCATGGCATCCAGGTCCAATGAGGAAAAATGGGGTGGATACTGCTGTGTGCCAGAACTAGATCCATCTGTAGCCTTTGTCGGAACAGTAGTTCCAACATCATCGCCGCTTTCATCAGTGATCATATCCGGCTCCACGTCATCGTCATCTGGATCATCAAACAAACCATCACCAACACCAGCCGGTGTGGGACAATGTACCTCGGTGGGAATATGTTCCCCATACCGAACCTCGTCTCCAACATTGCCGCTCAGATCAACGGCAAACGAAGGGGACGCAACAGGCTGCATCGGTGGCTCATACACAGGAGCAGAGGATGAAGCAACAGCAGGTCTCGAGCTCGAGCCGGCAACCGCGGCTATAGTAGTGGCATTCCGGTTCGAACCACCCGAGCTAGATACCACATCAACCAACTTTGCCAACAGCTCTGGTGTCCTTACCTCGGGAAACTGCATACGAGAAAGAAACATAACCTGCAAGTCCTCGTCACTACCGATTGTGAAACAATCAAACTTCACGGTGTCATGGAGCACCGCTGTTGGAATGCGGTAGAAAAACTTCTTGACCCTTTTAACTCCTTCAAGACCCAGCTTCTCCAGCACAGAGCTAACAAGAGCATCGTAGGTGGTTGTTGGCGTCACGATAATACATAGGGGATCCTTATCAGTGAACTTCACGCCGGACCGAGTTTTTCTCTTAATCGACCATCTGTAATGTACCAGAACTAGGAAACTCTCCTCACTAGCCATCTCCTCTCTTTGTTGAGAGCAACATGAGTTCACAGCATATATATACAGCCCTGGCTCGCATTATATATATATAATTCGAATCTATATGTTTCGAATTATGTAGTATCACAACCTAACCTAGTAATTCGAATTAACTAGATTCGAATTAGTGAAGTGTAATTCGAAACAACTTGTTTCGAATTACCTAACAATGTCTCCTTCCTAGTAATTCGAATTAACTCAATTCGAATTACTTTAGTTTGTTACCTGTGTGTAATTCGAATCATATCAATTCGAATTACATGTAAATATAATTCGAATCATATTGATTCGAATTATATAGTAATTCGTCCTGGTTGATTCACGTATGGATTTTTGATTTGGCTGAATTAGGTAATTTTGAGCTCTCCTTGGCTCATTTGGGTTTTTTACCCAAAAATTAAGGTTTTGTTTGTTTAGAATTAGGATTAGATTTGGGGATTTTGGATAAAATTAGAGTTTGATAATTTTAATAACATTAGGGTATATCATATTAATTTAAAATCTAATTTATTCTTTTAAAATTATTTTAAAAATATTATTTATTATATTAAATTAATAATTGGCCTTCAATTAAGTACTTTAATTTAGAATATATAATAATATAATTAATTTTTTATTAACAAGATTTAAAATTTAAAATATTAAATTTCAAAATCTCAAATTACCTAAATCAAATCATATAAAATTTTACTATTTTACAATTACTAAACTTTATAGTTTAAATGTAGAAAATTATCCAATAATTATAAAATTAAATAAATTTTTAATTTAATTCTCGAAACTTGATTTAATTATTTTTAATAAAATCATTTCTTAAAATAAAGTTTTTAATAAATAAATAAATTAAAATTGACTCATAATAAGAATTTTAAAAAATTATGGGTCTTACAGTACCTGTAATCTCCTTATCACACTCAGAAATGACCTCCAAAGATTGATCAGTCTCATCCTTCTTTCTCTTATGGGATGATGCGGGCCGAACGGTGGATTGAGCCGCCTCACCACCGCCATCCTTGGGAACCCCAGAAGCCCCGACATCCTTCTCCTTTTTCTTCTTCAAAAAGGATTAGAAATGAGAGGGATCGAGAAGAGGAGCTCGCCCACCTGCACAAAGGAAGAACAGTCAAAATAAACGAAATAAATAAACCACAAATAGTACAGCAACCATCGTTACCTATATACACTTTCAAACCTTTACTATCACCTGCATCATGTAGACGAAGGAGGTCGGAGATTGACAAACATACCCCATGAGCAAAACATTTTATCAGAAACTCTAGCAAACACTCCTCATCCTCACTTCGCTCAGTAGCCTCTAAAATTTGACACGGTTCAGAACACCAGTACAATGGAAACCTTTCTATAAGCTCGTCATCCAGGTAAAAGGGATACTCGGCCTCTAACGATCGGACTTTAATGAACAAAGATTTAAAATACTGGAAGGAAGATTTGTAGAGCAAGAAAAGGGAACGACCCGGAAAGCTACTCAGACATACCCATAAGCCCTTCCTAACCCCTTTTGACTGAAACAACGAAAAGAATAAAGAAAGAGAACAAGGAAAAGACAAGAACTCCATTAAACACTGAAAAACATGAACAAAGACCAAAGAATTTGGGTGAAGTTGAGAAGGAGCACAGTTTAGTTGAGTCAACAAGTCACACTCGAAAGCAGAAAAAGGTAGCTTGACACCTAATTCCATAAAATAGGGAGTATACATGTAGAAATACTCCCAATCACCCTTCCTTTCAAAAACCCTATCATCAGTCGAACAGGGAAGAAACTGAACACCCATACCAGAACCCTCTCTCGCAACTCTCAGACCCTCTAATTCATGCATGGATGCAGAATCAACATACGAAGAAGAACGAGTTTTAACATCATCATGAACCCAATGATACGGATTATCTTTCTTCTCTTCAATAGCCATCTTTTTCTCTTTCTCTTTAGCCATAACAAAAAGCAAAAATAGTAAATGTGAAAGAGAAAACTAACTTCTAGAAGTCATAGTCGAAGATAAAAGCCGAAGAAAGATAAGGCAGCAAAGCGTCAGTTCCAAAAACAAAAGCCAGATAATATCATCAAGCCCACTAACTTAGTGGGTAAACCAAGTTACAACTATTAAATGCCTCGAAAAACTAAAAGGGTGCATTAACCATGACATGCCTAACAAGAAAGAAAACTCTTGACTTTCTTTGACCCCCATTGACTCCCAGGACCAAAAACGAGCCCAACGACTAAAACAACCAACCCAAGCAAAACCCAGTTGATCAAAAGCTTGCCTATCACCCAACAGATGGAGACAAACAAGCTTGGTGGCTATGACGTGTACCCCTAAAAACTCGACTACTATACTGCTCAGCCAAACCGACCAAATATCTCGGCACCTAGAGCAGAACCCTAACGTAACTTCATCAAAAATCTCACACAAGTCAAACCCTATCTTCAGCCCGTTACTAACAAACGAAACTCTCCAATAATATCGGAACAAACCTAACAGCACAGACCCCTCACTCGTCTATAAAACAAAACTAAGCAAACTCACAAAGGACCCAGGTCACAGAATTCATTTTAGATTATTTCTCTTTGCAGGTGCTCCCGCTGCCATGTTTCCCAAAGCGCCGAGGTTAACACTGAGCACACCCTGGAGGCGACCTATAGCTTTTCCCCAAAGTTGGTAGCCTCGCTTGAAGATATATACCTCAGTCGAAGCTGAACGGAACACATCATATCCATCCCAACCCCCAATAGATGACACTCTCACTTCATTACTTCAAGAGCGACGTAAAGCTCAAGAAAGGAAATTGGAATTCATGGTTACCTTGACCAAGCTAAGGTAATAAACAACTTGGCCTCACAACACTCTTGCATTCAAAGTACTCCCATAGTCACATGTGGAGAATCAAATGAAGAGCATAGCATGAAAGAGAGCTTGGAAACTCAAGTGGAGGATGAGGAGTGGAGTTTTGTATTGGAACAACTGGAGGAAGCCGTAATTGTTGAAGAGGAAGATGTGGTTGAAGACTTAGAAGATGTTGAAAGTCCATGGGAACCGGAAGTTATAGAGCCCTCTAAGGCTGAAGAGGTTGATCAAGAGATGGATTCAATCATTGATGAGTTTCTATCTACAATTGAATCCTCTCCAATTGGACTTGAAATAGAGGTTGAGGAAGAATGTGCACAACCTCCAAGACCCTTGGTAAGTGATGAGCGGATATTTTATACGCTTTTTGGCACCATTTTCATATAGTTTTAGTTATGTTTTGATTAAATTTTAGTATATTTTCATAGGTTTTATTACAAAATTCACATTTTTGGATTCTACTTTGAGTTTGTGTGTTTTATTATGATTTCAGGTAATTTTTGTCTGAACTTGAAGAGTTTTGGCAAAGTCTAATTCAGAGGCAAGGGAAGTGTAGCAGATGCTGTTAGATTCTGACCTCCATACATTCAAATGAGTATTTTTGGAGCTACAGAAGTCCAAATGACATGTTCTTAATAGCGTTGGAAAGCTAACTTCTTGAGCTTTCCAGAAATATATAATGGTATGTACTTTTCTTTTGAAGAAGCCTACCCATTCTGGGCGTTGAACGCCAAGGAGCTACTCCCTTGCTGGCGTTCAATGCCCCAAAGAGACGAGGAAGCCAGCGTTGAATGCCAAGCACCCTCTTTTTGGGCGTTCAATGCCCACCAAAGCACAAAGCAGCGTGGATCAACCCCCTAATGGGCGTTTAACGCCCATTCCTCAAGGTGGACACCAAGCTCAGCCCAAGCACTCAACCAAAGTGGGCCCAAGAGTGGATTTTCGCACCTCTAGTCTAGTCTATCATATTTTTGTACTTCTTAGTTATTAGGTTATTATATATAGAACAAAGATCACATTTATTAAGGACTTTTGATCTTTTTCCCATTCAAACCTTTCACTATTATTTTCTGTACAATATGAGCAACTGAACCTCCTAGGTTAAGGTTAGGAGCTCTGCTGATTCCTATGGATTAATAATATTATTGTTCTATTTCAATCTATGTTTGATTCCATTCTAAGATGTATCTTCATTCTTCAACCTTATGAATTGGGAGTGTAACGTGACTGTCATCCCTATTCTACATGGGTTCTTGCGAGTCCTTGACTGGATAGTATTGAACCAAAAGCTTGATTATACATCTCTTAGACGGCTAATCCACGACTTCGTTGGGGACATGGGAATATCTGTTCAGCCGAGGTACGGGGTGATTAGGGCCTTTGTGGTATAAGCTAGAATCATAAATCATCATTCTCTAATTCGAAAGACCCGACCTTATCTGTGACGTTTTGAATAGGATCATCAGATATTGAGTTGTTAGAGCTTCACCTTCATTCAGATTTGATGACCATTGACACCGGCATTTGATCTGAAGCAAAAGAGATTAATGACTACAGACCCTGGCGTTAATCACCTACAGCTTTCCATGGAATGAATCATCCATTGTTGAAGTGGACAGTGAGAAAAGTTAATCTAGAAAGAGGAAGCATCTCCGAAGCCTCAACCGTTCTCTTATCACTAATTTCACACCAATCTAGTAACACTTTACCTATCCTATTTTTATGCATTTTTCACAACAACCATCTTTTCTAATCGCCTGACTAATATTTACAAGATAGTCATTGCTTGCTCAATCCGATAATCTCCGTGGGATTCGACCCTCATTCACCTGAGGTATTACTTGGACGACCCGGTGCACTTGCCAGTTGATCTGTGCGAATATTGCGGAATTTAATTTCGCACACCAGTAAGCAATGAAGAAGATATTGAATTGGAAGAAAGCTAACAAGAGGAAGAGGTCAGCAAAGAAGAGCACAAGGGAGTAGAGCTTGCAAGATCATTGGAAACACCTCTTCCCAAGCCATCACCATCCATTCTTTCATTCAAGTGGGTAAATCTCTTATCCCTAAGCTTTACTTTCTCACTTGAAAATGGTTTGCTTGAGACGGATGGTCAAATTAGAAATATTTGTGGATTGAGGAATGGTGGACGAAATTGTGATCCATGCTCTTTGTACTTGTATGAAATTTAATAACTGGCTCTATTTAAAGTCACAACTCTGTTCAACTTAACCAGCAAGTGTACTGGGTCATCCAAGTAATACCTTACGTGAGTAAGGGTCGATCCCACAGAGATTGTTGGTATGAAACAAGCTATGGTCATCTTGTAAATCTCAGTTAGGCAGATTAAATTGGTTTATGGATTTTCGAATAATTAATAATAAATAGAAAATAAAAAGTGATAGAAATACTTATGTAAATCAATAGTGGGAATTTCAGATAGGCGTGCGGAGATGCTAGAATCCTTTCGAATCTCTACTTTCTTATTGCTTTCATCCAATCCTTCTTACTCCTTTCCATGGCAAGCTGTATGTAGGGCATCACCGTTGTCAATGGCTACATCCCATCCTCTCAGTGAAAATGGTCCTATGCTCTGTCACAGCACGGCTAATCATCTGTCGGTTCTCAATCAGGTTGGAGTAGAATCCATTGATTCTTTTGCGTTTGTCATCACGCCCAGCCTTCAGGAGTTTGAAGCTCGTCACAGTCATTCAATCCCGGAATCCTACTCAGAATACCACAGACAAGGTTTAGACCTTCCGGATTCTCATGAATGCCGCCATCAATTCTAGCTTATACCACGAAGATTCTGTTGGGGAATCTAAGAGATATGCGCCCGGCCTAAGGTAGAACGGAAGTGGTTGTCAATCACACGCATTCATAGGTGAGAATGATGATGAGTGTCATGGATCATCACATTCATCAAAGTGTTGTGCAACATATATCTTGGAATAAGAATAAAAGAGAATTGAATATAAAGTAATAATAATTGTATTGAAACTTGAGGTACAGCAGAGCTCCACACCCTTAATCTATGGTGTGCAGAAACTCCACCGTTGAAAATACATAAGTGAAAGGTTCAGGCATGGCCGAATGGCCAGCCCCCTGAATGATCAAGAGACCGAATAATCAAAGGCTAAATAGTCAAAAGATTAAACTGTCAAAAGATGTCTAATACAATAGTAAATCATCCTATTTATACTAGACTAGCTACTAGGGTTTACATGAGTAAGTAATTGATGCATAAGTCCACTTCCGGGGCCCACTTGGTGTATGCTTGGGCTGAGCTTGATATATCCACGAGCTGAGGCTTTTCTTGGAGTTGAACTCCAAGTTATAACGTGTTTTGGGCGTTCAACTCCGGATCATGACGTTTTTCTGGCGTTTAACTCCAGGTAGAAGCATGTACTTGGCGTTCAACGCCAAGTTACGTCGTCAATTTCCGAATAAAGTATAGACTATTATATATTGCTGGAAAGCTCTGGATGTCTACTTTCTAACGCCGTTAAGAGCGCGCCATTTGGAGTTCTGTAGCTCCAGAAAATTCATTTCGAGTGTAGGGAGGTCAGATTCCAACAGCATCAGCAGTCCTTTTGTCAGCCTTTTTCAGAGTTTTGCTCAAGTCCCTCAATTTCAGCCAGAAATTACCTGAAATCACAGAAAAACACACAAACTCATAGTAAAGTCCAGAAATGTGAATTTAACATAAAAACTAATGAAAACATCCCTAAAAGTAGCTTGAACTTACTAAAAACTACCTAAAAACAATGCCAAAAAGCGTATAAATTATCCGCTCATCACAACACCAATCTTAAATTGTTGCTTGTCCCCAAGCAACTGAAAATCAAATAGGATAAAAAGAAGAGAATATACTATAAATTCCAAAATATCAATGAATATTAATTATAATTAGATGAGCGGGACTTGTAGCTTTTTGCTTCTGAACAGTTTTGGCATCTCACTTTTTCCTTTGAAGTTTAGAATGATTGGCTTCTCTAGGAACTTAGATTTTCGGATAGTGTTATTGACTTTCCTAGTTAAGCATGTTGATTCTTGAACACATCTACTTATGAGTCTTGGCCGTAGCCCTAAGCACTTTGTTTTCCAGTATTACCACCGGATACATAAATGCCACAGACACATAACTGGGTGAACCTTTTCAGATTGTGACTTAGCTTTGCTAAAGTCCCCAGTTAGTGGTGTCCAGAGCTCTTAAGCACACTCTTTTTGCTTTGGATCACGACTTTAACCACTCAGTCTCAAGCTTTTCACTTGGACCTTCATGACACAAGCACATGGTTAGGGACAGCTTGATTTAGCCGCTTAGGCCTGGATTTTATTTCCTTGGGCCCTCCTATTCATTGATGCTCAAAGCCTTGGATCCTTTTTACCCTTGCCTTTTGGTTTTAAGGGCTATTGGCTTTTTCTGCTTGCTTTTTCTTTTTCTTTCTAAAATTTTTTTCGCAACCTTTTTTTTCGCAAGCTTCTTCTTTTTCACTGCTTTTTCTTACTTCAAGAATCAATTTCATGATTTTTCAGATCATCAATAATATTTCTCTTTGTTCATCATTCTTTCAAGAGCCAACAATTTTAACATTCGTAAACAACAAGATAAAAAATATGCACTGTTCAAGCATTCATTCAGAAAACAAAAAGTATTGTCACCACATCAATATAATTAAATTAAATTCAAGGATAAATTCGAAATTCATGTACTTCTTGTTCTTTTGAATTAAAACATTTTTCATTTAAGAGAGGTGAAGGATTAATGGATTTTATTCATAGCCTTAAGACATGGTTACTACATACTAATGATCATGAAGTAGAGACACAAAACATAGATAAACACATAACATAAAAAACCAAAAAACAGAGAAATAAGAACAAGGAATGAATCCACCTTAGTGGCGTCTTCTTCTTGAAGGACCAACAATGTCCTTAAGCTCTTCTATGTCCCTTCCTTGCCTTTGTTGCTCCTCCCTCATTGCTCTTTGGTCTTCTCTTATTTCTTAGAGAATGATGGAGTGCTCATGATGTTCCACCCTTAATTGTTCCACATTGTGGCTCAAATCTTCTAAGGAAGTGTTGAGTTGTTCCCAATAGTTGTTGGGAGGAAAGTGCATCCCTTGAGGCATCTCAGGGATTTCTTGATGATGAGCTTCCTCATGCATCTCTTGAGAACCGTGAAGGGTCTCTCTTGCTTGCTCCATCCTTTTCTTGGTGATGGGCTTATCCTCTTCAATGAGGATATCTCCTTCTCTGATAACTCCAGCTGAGTAACATAGATGGCAAATAAGGTGAGGAAAAGCTAGCCGTGCCATGGTGGAGGGCTTATCGGCTATTTTGTAGAATTCATTGGAGATGACCTCATGAACTTCTACTTCCTCTCCAATCATGATGCTATGAATCATGATGGCCCGATCCACAGTAACTTCAGATCGGTTGCTTGTGGGAATGATGGAGCGTTGAATGAACTCCAACCATCCTCTAGCTACAGGCTTGAGGTCCAGTCTTCTTAGTTGGACTGGCTTGCCTTTGGAGTCTCTCTTCCATTGAGCTCTTTCCACACATATGTCCATTAGGACTTGGTCCAACCTTTGATTAAATTTGACCTTTCTAGTGTAGGGGCGTTTATCTCCTTGCATCATGGGCAAGTGAAACGCCAACCTCACATTTTCCGGACTAAAATCTAAGTATTTCCCCCGAACCATTGTAAGATAATTCTTTGGACTCGGGTTCATACTTTGATCATGGTTCCTAGTGATCGATGCATTGGCATAGAACTCTTGAACCATTAAGATTCTGACTTGTTGTATGGGGTTGGTTAGGACTTCCCAACCTCTTCTTCGGATTTCATGTCGGATTTCCGGATACTCATTTTTCTTGAGCTTGAAGGGGACCTCAGGGATCACCTTCTTCTTTGCCACAACATCATAGAAGTGGTCTTGATGGCTCTTGGAGATGAATCTTTTCATCTCCCATGACTCAGAGGTGGAAGCTTTTGTCTTCCCTTTTCCTTTTCTAGAGGATTCTCCGGCCTTAGGTGCCATTGATGGTAATGAAAAAACAAAAAGCTTATGCTTTTACCACACCAAACTTAAAATATTGCTCGCCCTCGAGCAAGAGAAGAAAGAAGAGAAGAAGAAGAAGAAGAAAATATGGAGGAGAAGGAGAGATGTAGGTTTGGCCAAGGTGAGGAAGAGGGGGTTGTGTTGTGTGAAAATGAAGTAGAATGGAAGGGTATATATAGGGAGAGGGGAGAGTATATGTTCGGCCATTTAGGGTGGGAATGGGTGGGAAAATGGTTTTGAATTTTTGAAGGTGGGTGGGGTTTATGGGGAAGAGTGGATGGATGTGAGTGGTGAAGGGGTGATTGGGAAGAGAGATTGGGGTGATTGGTGAAGGGTTTTTGGGAAGTGTGACATGGGGAAGAGTAAAACTAGGATTAGGAGGTAAGGTGGGAATATGTTAGGTGGGGATCCTGTGGGGTCCACAGATCCTGAGGTGATCCTGTGGGGTCCACAGATCCTGAGTTGTCAAGGAATTCCATCCCTGCACCAAATAGGCATGTAAAATGCCTTTGCACACCATTCTGGCATTTAAACGCCCATTGGTGCACGTTCTGGGCGTTCAACGCCCACATGTAACATGTTTCTGGCGTTGAACGCCAGTTTCATGCTTGTTACTGGCGTTCAGCGCCAGCTTTTCCTCTTAGGCACATTCCTGGCGTTCAGCGCCAGAATGTTGCTTGTTTCTGGCGTTCAGCGCCAGGTTGATGCTCTGTTCTGGCGTTGAATGCCAGCCAGATGCTTCTTACTGGCGTTGAACGCCAGCCTGTGCTTCCTCCAGGGTGTGATTTTTCTTCTGCTGTTTTTGATTCTGTTTTTAATTTTTTTATATTTTTTTCGTGACTCCTCATGATCATGTACCTAATAAAACACAAAATAACAATAAAATAAAATAAAATAAAAATTAGATAAATAAAATTGGGTTGCCTCCCAACAAGCGCTTCTTTAATGTCAATAGCTTGACAGTGGGCTCTCATGGAGCCACAAGGTGATCAGGTCAATGTTGTATAGTCCCAACACCAAACTTAGAGTTTGGATATGGGATCTTAACACCAAACTTAGAGTTTGGTTGTGGCCTCCCAACACCAAACTTAGAGTTTGACTGTGGGGGTTCTTCCTGACTCTGAACTGAGAGAAGCTCTTCATGCTTACTCTCTTTTATCAGAGAGGGATGGCCATGTGCCTTAAACACAAGGTAGTCCCCATTCAATTGAAGGACTAATTCACCTCTGTTGACATCTATCACAGCTCCTACTGTGGCTAGGAAAGGTCTTCCAAGGATGATGCAATCATCCTCTTCCTTCCTAGTGTCTAAGATTATGAAATCAGTAGGGATGTAAAGGCCTTCAACCTGTACTAACACGTCCTCTACTATTCCATAAGCTTGTCTCAATGACTTGTCTACCAATTGTAATGAGAACAAGGCAGGTTGTACCTCAATGATCCCCAGCTTCTCCATTACAGAGAGTGGCATAAGATTTATCCCTGACTCCAGATCACACAGAGCTTTTTCAAAGGTCATGGTGCCTATGGTACAAGGTATTAAGAACTTGCCAGGATCTTGTTTCTTTTGAGGTAAAATTTGCTGAATCCAGGTATCCAGTTCACTAATGAGCAAGGGAGGTTCACTTTCCGAAGTCTCATTACCAAACAACTTGGCATTCAGCTTCATGATAGCTCCTAAATATTGAGCAACTTGCTCTCCAGTCACATCTTCATCCTCCTCAGAGGAAGAATAGTCTTCAGAGCTCATGAATGGCAGAAGGAGATTTAATGGAATCTCTATGGTCTCTATATGAGCCTCAGATTCCTTTGGATCCTTAATAGGAAACTCCTTCTTGCTTGAGGGACGTCCCAGGAGGTCTTCCTCACTAGGATTTTCGTCCTCCTCCTCCCTTGTGCATTCGGCCATATTGATTATATCAATGGCCTTGCACTCTCCTTTTGGATTCTCTTCTGTATTGCTTGGGAGAATACTGGGAGGAGTTTTAATGACTTTCTTACTCAGCTGGCCCACTTGTGCCTCCATATTCCTAATGGAGGATCTTGTTTCACTCATGAAATTGAAAGTGGCCTTTGACAGATCAGAGACTAGATTGGCTAAATTAGAAGTGCTTTGTTCAGAATTCTCTGTCTGTTGCTGAGAAGATGATGGAAAAGGCTTGCTATTGCTCAGCCTGTTGCGTCCACCATTGTTAAAGCCTTGTTGAGGCTTTTGTTGATCCTTCCATGAGAAATTTGGATGATTTCTCCATGATGAGTTATAGGTGTTTCCATAAGGTTCACCCATGTAATTAACTTCTGCCATGGCAGGGTTCTCAGGATCATAAGCTTCTTCAGAAGCTGCCTCTCTAGTACTGTTGGATGCATGTTGCCATCTATTCAGATTTTGAGAGATCATGTTGACCTGTTGAGTCAACACTTTGTTCTCAGCCAATATGGCATTCAGAGCATCAATTTCAAGAACTCTTTTCTTCTGAGGTATCCCATTATTCGCGGAATTCCTCTCAGAAGTGTACATGAATTGGTTGTTTGCAACCATATCAATGAGTTCTTGAGCCTCTTCAGGCGTTTTCTTTAGGTGAATAGATCCACCTGCAGAATGGTCCAATGACATTTTCGAAAATTCAGATAGACCGTAATAGAATATATCTAATATGGTCCATTCTGAAAACATGTCAGATGGACATCTTTTGGTCAGCTGCTTGTATCTTTCCCAAGCTTCATAGAAGGATTCACCATCTTTTTGTTTGAAGGTTTGAACATCCACTCTCAACTTGCTCAGCTTTTGAGGAGGAAAGAATTTATCCAAGAAGGCTATGACCAGCTTATCCCAGGAGTCCAGGCTATCCTTAGGTTGTGAATCCAACCATATTCTAGCTCTATCTCTTACAGCAAAAGGGAAAAGCATGAGTCTGTAGACTTCAGGATCAACTCCATTCGTCTTTACAGTCTCACAGATCTGCAAGAACTCAATTAAAAACTGATAAGGATCTTCAGATGGAAGTCCATAAAACTTGCAGTTTTGTTGCATTAAAGCAACTAGTTGAGGCTTAAGCTCAAAATTATTGGCTCCAATGGCAGGAATGGAGATGCTTCTTCCATCAAACTTGGACGTTGGCTTTGTGAAGTCACCAAGCATTCTCCTTGCATTATTATTATTTTTGGCTGCCATCTCCTTCTCTTGTTCTAATGTTTCTGAAAGGTTGTTTCTGGATTGTTGTAATTTAGTTTCTCTTAGTTTCCTTTTCAGAGTCCTTTCAGGTTCAGGATCAATTTCAACAAGAGTGCCTTTTTTCCTGTTCCTGCTCATATGAAAGAAAAGAAAACAAGAAAAGAAGAGGAATCCTCTATGTTACAGTATAGAGATTCCTTTATGTTAGTAGAAGAAGAAAGGGGATAAGGAAAGGAGAATGGTTCGGATTTTTAGATGAAGAGAGGTGAAGAGAAGTGTTAGTAATTAAATAATTAAATAGAATATGAAAAGAGAGGGAGAATTTCGAAAATAATTTTGAAAAAGGGATTAGTATTTTCGAAAATTAGAGATAAAATGTAATTAAAATTAAAACATGAAACAATTGGTTAATTAAAAAGAATTTTTGAAAAAGAGGTGAGATATTTTCGAAAATTAGAGAGGGAAAAGTAGTTAGGTGGTTTTGAAAAAGATAAGAAACAAACAAAAAGTTAGTTAGTTGATTGAAAAAGATTTGAAATCAAATTTTAAAAAGATAAGAAGATAAGAAGTTAGATAAGATTTTTTTGAAATCAAATTTTGAAAAAGATAAAATTTTTGAAAAAGATAAGATAAGAGATAAAAAGATTTAATTCAAAAATTTGAAATTACTTACTTCACTAACAAGAATTTACAAGATAAGTTTCTAGAACTTAAAGATTGAACCTTTCTTAACAAGAAAGTAACAAACTTCAAATTTTTGAATCAATCACATTAATTGTTAGCATATTTTTGAAAATATGATATAAAAGATAAGAAAAAGATTTTGAAAATATTTTGAAAAAGATTTTTGAAATTTTCGAAAAAGAGGAAAAATTGGAAAAGATATGATTTTTGAAAAAATTTTTTGAAAAGATAAGATTTTTAAATTTTTGAAAATTTGACTTGACTTGTAAGAAACAACTAATTTTAAAAATTTTTTGACCAAGTCAACCCAAAATTTCGAAAATTTGGAGGGAAATAAGGAAAAGATATTTTTTTGATTTTTGAATTTTTAATTATGAGAGAGAAAAACAACAAAAATACTCAATGCATGAAATTTTTAGATCAAAACAATGAATGCATGCAAGAATGCTATGAATGTCAAGATGAACACCAAGAACACTTTGAAGATCATGATGAACATCAAGAACATAATTTTGGAAAATTTTTGATGCAAAGAAAACATGCAAGACACCAAACTTAGAAATCTTTAATGCATGGACTCTAACAAACGAAAAATGCATATGAAAAACAACAAACAACACAAAACAAGAAAACATCAAGATCAAACAAGAAGACTTATCAAGAACAACTTGAAGATCATGAATAACACTATGAATGCATGGAATTTTCGAAAAATGCAAGAAAAAAATTTTTAAAACATGCAATTGACACCAAACTTAAAAATTAACTCAAGACTCAAACAAGAAACACAAAATATTTTTGGTTTTTATGATTTTATGATTTTTTTGGATTTTTATTAATTTTTTTTCAAAAATATTTTTGGAAAAACGAAAAAGAAAAGAAAATTTTGAAAAAGATTTTTGAAGAATTTTGAAAAGAAAATTACCTAATCTGAGTAACAAGATGAACCGTCAGTTGTCCAAACTCGAACAATCCCCGGCAACGGCGCCAAAACCTTGGTGGACGAAATTGTGATCCATGCTCTTTGTACTTGTATGAAATTTAATAACTGGCTCTATTTAAAGTCACAACTCCGTTCAACTTAACCAGCAAGTGTACTGGGTCATCCAAGTAATACCTTACGTGAGTAGGGGTCGATCCCACAGAGATTGTTGGTATGAAACAAGATATGGTCATCTTGTAAATCTCAGTTAGGCAGATTAAATTGGTTTATGGATTTTCGAATAATTAATAATAAATAGAAAATAAAAAGTGATAGAAATACTTATGTAAATCAATAGTGGGAATTTCAGATAGGCGTGCGGAGATGCTAGAATCCTTTTGAATCTCTACTTTCTTATTGCTTTCATCCAATCCTTCTTACTCCTTTCCATGGCAAGCTGTATGTAGGGCATCACCGTTGTCAATGGCTACATCCCATCCTCTCAGTGAAAATGGTCCTATGCTCTGTCACAGCACGGCTAATCATCTGTCGGTTCTCAATCAGGTTGGAGTAGAATCCATTGATTCTTTTGCGTTTGTCATCACGCCCAGCCTTCAGGAGTTTGAAGCTCGTCACAGTCATTCAATCCCAGAATCCTACTCGGAATACCACAGACAAGGTTTAGACCTTCCGGATTCTCATGAATGCCGTCATCAATTCTAGCTTATACCACGAAGATTCTGTTGGGGAATCTAAGAGATATGCGCCCGGCCTAAGGTAGAACGGAAGTGGTTGTCAATCCGCGCGTTCATAGGTGAGAATGATGATGAGTGTCACGGATCATCACATTCATCAAAGTGTTGTGCAACGTATATCTTGGAATAAGAATAAAAGAGAATTGAATAGAAAGTAATAATAATTGTATTGAAACTTGAGGTACAGCAGAGCTCCACACCCTTAATCTATGGTGTGCAGAAACTCCACCGTTGAAAATACATAAGTGAAAGGTTCAGGCATGGCCGAATGGCCAGCCCCCTAAATGATCAAGAGACCGAATAATCAAAGGCTAAACAGTCAAAAGATTAAACTGTCAAAAGATGTCTAATACAATAGTAAATCATCCTATTTATACTAGACTAGCTACTAGGGTTTACATGAGTAAGTAATTGATGCATAAGTCCACTTCCGGGCCCCACTTGGTGTATGCTTGGGCTGAGCTTGATCTATCCACGAGCTGAGGCTTTTCTTGAAGTTGAACTCCAAGTTATAACGTGTTTTGGGCGTTCAACTCCGGATCATGGCGTTTTTCTGGCGTTTAACTCTAGGCAGCATCATGTACTTGGCGTTCAACGCCAAGTTACGTCGTCAATTTCCGAATAAAGTATAGACTCTTATATATTTCTGGAAAGCTCTGGATGTCTACTTTCTAACGCCGTTGAGAGCGCGCCATTTGAAGTTTTGTAGCTCCAGAAAATTCATTTCGAGTGTAGGGAGGTCAGATTCCAACAGCATCAGCAGTCCTTTTGTCAGCCTTTTTCAGAGTTTTGCTCAAGTCCCTCAATTTCAGCCAGAAATTACCTGAAATCACAGAAAAACACACAAACTCATAGTAAAGTCTAGAAATGTGAATTTAACATAAAAACTAATGAAAACATCCCTAAAAGTAGCTTGAACTTACTAAAAGCTACCTAAAAACAATGCCAAAAAGCGTATAAATTATCCGCTCATCAAGGAATAAGAGAGAGATGATTAGTGGTTGGAAACATCATTCTAGGTTCATTATGGTTGTATGTTCAAACTCTAAATGCCAAGGTTGGAGTAATACTAAATTAGAAGGATATAGGAAGTTGTTTGGTTACTTTAGTGGGAATTCGAATTGCTTGCCACCCAATTGGACTTGTGATGATCAACTTGAAGATGGGTGTAAAAACAAGATTTGGGATCCGGGGATACAAGATGATCAACTTTAGGAGCCTTAGCTTGTGTGGAACTTTATCAAAGCTTGGTGCTATTAATTTTGAACTTTGGAGCTTATTGGAAGTCTAAGCATTGGTGGGAGTTCAAGGAAGAGTTCAAGCACAAGCCATCATGACAAGAAACTTCCCAAAGTGTCCAACTTAAGGACAATAAGTAAAAGTGCTAGGTGGGAGACACCCCACCATAGTAACATCTTTTCCCTTTTCTCTTTTGTAAATATTGGTAAATAACTTTAAATTCCATATTCTTTTAGTTTTGTTAAATTTATTTGATAGTCTAGTGTGTTTAATAGGGTTTAGCAGTGTTTTGGTAATTTTTGGGTGTGTAGATTGTTAAAAAAAATTACCTATCATGCATATGTGTGACTGATGCATACGCGTGACACCTCAAAAATCTTATTGTGCTAGTATCGTACATGGACTGTGCCATCGCACGGTCCAAACAGAGAGTTGTGCACGTAGCATGAAGGGACTGTGCGTCTAGCATAAATTCTTTCCACGCGTACGCATAGCCCCCACGTACGCGTCACACCCTATTTTCCCTTCTCACGCCTGTACGTTCCCGACGCGTATGCGTCACCCCCTCTTTTCTCTTACCATGCTTACGTGTGACCCACACATACGCGTGGGTACCCCTATCCTTCATACTCTCCTTTTCTTCTCTTCTTTCCATTTCTTTTCTTCTCTTCTCTTCTCTTCTCTTCTCTTCTCTTCTTTCCCTTCTTTCTATCACCATCCACCACTACCATTCACCATCCACTATCATCTTTCTTAGTTAGTTAATTAGTTAGTTAGTTAGTTAGTTCAATTTTTTTATTTTTTGTTTTGGTGGTAAGTATTGGATTATTAATCTTGTTTTATGTTTATTGCTGCTAATCACTGATAAGATGCTATTTTAGCATCATTATTGTTAATAATCATTGTTAGACTCTTTGTTGAGGTTATATTTTGTTGCTTGGTATTGAATTCTTCATGCTTAATAATTCTGCATACCAAGTACTTGTACATTGCCTTCAAAGCACTTTAAATCTTTTGAATTACATGTTTTGGCCACCATGTGATTTAAATCATTTCACCATGACTAGGGAATTTTTTGATGTTTGATTATGTGCATTTATCTTAATGCATTGTGTTGCTTATGCCTTAATGACATGTTGAACCTTAATTGCTTAACTATGTGCTCTACTCATACTTGAAATTATTCATTTTTGGCATAATGCTCTATTTGTGAAATTGGATTGTAAGCTCATCTAGTAACATCTTTTTGTGCTTTTCAACCTATATGGACCATGCTTGCTATGTGATTGACTTTAACTTCTATCTCTCATTTTCTAAATTGCATTGCATCCATGTTTCCCACTTTATATGAATTAGGTGATGCAAACAAAAACTCAAAAGTGTGTTGGTGCACGAAATTGTGAACAATACTTTTCACAACTCTCATAATCCCCGGTCATGAACCCCAAAAACTTGGTGTTCAATACCATGGCATTAACACAACTTCGCACAACTAACCAGCAAGTGCACTGGGTTGTCCAAGTAATAAACCTTACGCGAGTAAGGGTCGATCCCACGGAGATTGTTAGTATGAAGCAAGCTATGGTCATCTTGTAAATCTTAGTCAGGCAAACTCAATTGGATATGGGTGATGAACGAAATAAACATAAAGGTAAAGATAGAGATACTTATGTAATTCATTGGTAGGAACTTCAGATAAGCGTATGAAGATGCCTTCCCTTCCGTCTCTCTGCTTTCCTACTGTCTTCATCCAATCCTTCTTACTCCTTTCCATGGCAAGCTTAAGCAAGGGTTTCACCGTTGTCAGTGGCTACCTCCCATCTTCTCAGTGGAAATGTTCAACGCACCCTGTCACGGCACGGCTATCCATCTGTCGGTTCTCGATCAGGCCGGAATAGAATCCAGTGATTCTTTTGCGTCTGTCACTAACGCCCCGCCCTCAGGAGTTTGAAGCACGTCACAGTCATTCAATCATTGAATCCTACTCAGAATACCACAAAAAAGGTTAGACCTTCCGGATTCTCTTGAATGCCGCCATCAGTTCTAGCCTATACCACGAAGATTCCGGTTAAAGAATCCAAGAGATATTCACCCAATCGAAGGTAGAACGGAGGTGGTTGTCAGTCACACGTTCATAGGTGAGAATGATGATGAGTGTCACAGATCATCACATTCATCAAGTTGAAGAACAAGTGATATCTTAGAACAAGAACAAGCGGAATTGAATAGAAGAACAATAGTAATTGCATTAATACTCGAGGTACAGCAGAGCTCCACACCTTAATCTATGGTGTGTAGAAACTCCACCGTTGAAAATACATAAGAACAAGGTCTAGGCATGGCCGAATGGCCAGCCTCCCAATGATCTAAGATAGCATAAGAATGAAGATAGCTACCAAAGTCTGCAAATACAATAGTAAAAGGTCCTACTTATAGAGAACTAGTAGCCTAAGGTTTACAGAAATGAGTAAATGACATAAAAATCCACTTCCGGGCCCACTTGGTGTGTGCTTGGGCTGAGCAATGAAGCATTTTCGTGTAGAGACTCCTCTTGGAGTTAAACGCCAGCTTTCATGCCAGTTTGGGCGTTTAACTCCCATTTTGGTGCCAGTTCCGGCGTTTAACGCTGGAAATCCTAAGGGTGACTTTGAACGCCGGTTTGGGCCATCTAATCTTGGGCAAAGTATGGACTATCATATATTGCTGGAAAGCCCAGGATGTCTACTTTCCAACGCCGTTGAGAGCGCGCCAATTGGGCTTCTGTAGCTCCAAAAAATCCACTTCGAGTGCAGGGAGGTCAGAATCCAACAGCATCTGCAGTCCTTCTCAGTCTCTGAATCAGATTTTTGCTCAGGACCCTCAATTTCAGCCAGAAAATACCTGAAATCACAGAAAAACACACAAACTCATAGTAAAGTCCAGAAAAGTGAATTTTAACTAAAAACTAATAAAAATATACTAAAAACTAACTAGATCATACTAAAAACATACTAAAAACAATGCCAAAAAGCGTACAAATTATCCGCTCATCACAACACCAAACTTAAATTATTGCTTGTCCTCAAGCAACTGAAAATCAAATAAGATAAAAAGAAGAGAATATGCAATGAATTCCAAAAACATCTATGAAGATCAGTATTAATTAGATGAGCGGGGCCTGTAGCTTTTTGCCTCTGAATAGTTTTGGCATCTCACTCTATCCTTTGAAATTCAGAATGATTGGCTTCTTTAGGAACTCAGAATCCAGATAGTGTTATTGATTCTCCTAGTTAAGTATGATGATTCTTGAATCCAGCTGCTTATTGAGTCTTGGCTGTGGCCCAAAGCACTCTGTCTTCCAGTATTACCACTGGATACATACATGCCACAGACACATAATTGGGTGAACCTTTTCAGATTGTGACTCAGCTTTGCTAAAGTCCCCAATTAGAGGTGTCCAGGGTTCTTAAGCACACTCTTTTTGCCTTGGATCACAACTTTATTTCTTTCTCTCTCTTTTTTTTCGTTTTCTTTTTCTCTTTTTTTTTTATTTTTTTTTAATAGAAATGCTTTTTCTTGCTTTCAAGAATCATTTTTATGATTTTTCAGATCCTCAGTAACATGTCTCCTTTCTCATCATTCTTTCAAGAGCCAACATTCATGAACCACAAATTCAAGATACATATGCACTGTTCAAGCATACATTCAGAAAACAAAAATATTGCCACCACATCAAAATAATTAAACTGTTATAAAATTCAAAATTCATGCAATTCTTTCTTTTTCAATTAAGCACATTTTTATTCAAGAAAGGTGATGGATTCATAGGACATTCATAACTTTAAGGCATAGACACTAAGACACTAATGATCACAAGACACAAACATGGATAAACATAAAAATTCGAAAAAAAATAGAAAAATAAAGAACAAGGAAATCAAAGAACGGGTCCACCTTAGTGATGGCGGCTTGTTCTTCTTCTTGAAGATCCTATGGAGTGCTTGAGCTCCTCAATATCTCTTCCTTGTCTTTGTTGCTCCTCTCTCATGATTCTTTGATCTTCTCTAATTTCATGGAGGATGATGGAGTGTTCTTGATGCTCCATCCTTAGTTGTCCCATGTTGGAACTCAATTCTCCTAGGGAGGTGTTTAGTTGCTCCCAATAGTTTTGTGGAGGAAAGTGCATCCCTTGAGGAATCTCAGGGATCTCATGATGAGTGAGGTCTCTTGTGTGCTCCATCCTCTTCTTAGTGATGGGCTTGTCCTCATCAATAGAGATGTCTCCCTCTATGTCAACTCCAACTGAATAACAGAGGTGACAAATGAGATGAGGAAAGGCTAACCTTGCCAAGGTAGAGGACTTGTCCGCCACCTTATAAAGCTCTTGAGCTATAACCTCATGAACTTCTATTTCTTCTCCAATCATGATGCTATGAATCATGATAGCCCGGTCTATAGTAACTTCGGACCGGTTGCTAGTGGGAATGATTGAGCGTTGGATGAACTCCAACCATCCTCTAGCCACGGGCTTGAGGTCATGCCTTCTCAATTGAACCGGCTTCCCTCTTGAATCTCTCTTCCATTGGGCGCCCTCTTCACATATGACTGTGAGGACTTGGTCCAACCTTTGATCAAAGTTGACCCTTCTAGTGTAAGGATGTTCATCTCCTTGCATCATAGGCAAGTTGAATGCCAACCTTACATTTTCCGGACTAAAATCCAAGTATTTCCCCCGAACCATAGTGAGATAATTCTTTGGATCCGGGTTCACACTTTGATCATGGTTCTTGGTGATCCATGCATTGGCATAGAACTCTTGAACCATCAAGATTCCGACTTGTTGAATGGGGTTGGTAAGAACTTCCCAACCTCTTCTTCGGATCTCATGTCGGATCTCCGGATATTCACTCTTTTTGAGTGAAAAAGGGACCTCGGGGATCACCTTCTTCAAGGCCACAACTTCATAGAAGTGGTCTTGATGCACCCTTGAGATGAATCTTTCCATCTCCCATGACTCGGAGGTGGAAGCTTTTGCCTTCCCTTTCCTCTTTCTAGAGGTTTCTCCGGCCTTGGATGCCATAAATGGTTATGGAAAAACAAAAAGCAATGCTTTTACCACACCAAACTTAAAATGTTTGCTCGTCCTCGAGCAAAAGAAGAAAGAAGAGAGTAGAAGAAGAAGAAATGAAGAAGAAGGGTATGGCTTTTGTGTTCGGCCAAAGAGGGGAAGAAGTGGTGTTTAGGGTGTATGAAAATGAAGGAGTGAAGATGGGTTTATATAGGAGAGGGGGAAGGGTAGGGCTCGGTCATTTGAGGTTGGGTTTGGGTGGGAAAGTGGTTTGAATTTGAATGGTGAGGTAGGTGGGGTTTTATGAAGGATGGATGTGAGTGGTGAAGAGAAAGATGGGATTTGATAGGTGAGGGGTTTTTGGGGAAGAGGTGTTGAGGTGATTGGTGAATGGGTGAAGAAGAGAGAGAGTGGTAGGGTAGGTGGGGATCCTGTGGGGTCCACAGATCCTGAGGTGTCAAGGAAAAGTCATCCCTGCACCAAATGGCAAGCAAAAATGTGTTTTTAGCCATTTCTGGCGTTAAACGCCGGGCTGGTGCCCATTTCTGGCGTTTAACGCCAGCTTCTTGCCCTTTTCTGGCGTTTAACGCCAGTCTGGTGCCCCTTTCTGGCGTTAAACGCCCAGAATGGTGCCAGACTGGGCTAAACGCCCAACAGCTAGCCTCACTGGCGTTTAAACGCCAGTAGGTGCGTCCTCCAGGGTGTGCTGTTTTTCTTCCTGTTTTTCATTCTGTTTTTGCTTTTTTCATTGATTTTGTGACTTCTCATGATTATCAACCTACAAAAAATATAAAATAACAAAAGAAAATATATAAAATATAACATTGGGTTGCCTCCCAACAAGCGCTTCTTTAATGTCAGTAGCTTGACAGAGGACTCTCATGGAGCCTCACAGATGCTCAGAGCCATGTTGGAACCTCCCAACACCAAACTTAGAGTTTGAATGTGGGGGTTCAACACCAAACTTAGAGTTTGGTTGTGGCCTCCCAACACCAAACATAGAGTTTGACTGTGGGGGGCTCTGTTTGGCTCTGCTTTGAGAGAAGCTCTTCATGCTTCCTCTCCATGGTGACAGAGGGATATCCTTGGGCCTTAAACACCAAGGATTCTTCATTCACTTGAATAATCAATTCTCCTCTATCAACATCAATCACAGCCCTTGCTGTGGCTAGGAAGGGTCTGCCAAGGATGATGGATTCATCCATGCACTTCCCAGTCTCTAGGACTATGAAATCAGCAGGGATGTAATGGCCTTCAACTTTTACCAGAACATCCTCTACAAGTCCATAGGCTTGTTTTCTTGAATTGTCTGCCATTTCTAGTGAGATTTTTGCAGCTTGCACCTCAAAGATCCCTAACTTCTCCATCACAGAGAGAGGCATGAGGTTTACACTTGACCCTAAGTCACACAAGGCCTTCTTGAAGGTCATGGTGCCTATGGTACAAGGTATTGAAAACTTCCCAGGATCCTGCCTCTTTTGAGGCAGTTTCTGCCTAGACAAGTCATCCAGTTCTTTGGTGAGCAAAGGGGGTTCATCCTCCCAAGTCTCATTTCCAAATAACTTGTCATTTAGCTTCATGATTGCTCCAAGGTATTTAGCAACTTGACTCTTCAGTGACATACTCATCCTCTTCAGAGGAAGAATACTCATCAGAGCTCATGAATGGCAGAAGTAAGTCCAATGGAATCTCTATGGTCTCATTTTGAGCCTCAGATTCCCATGGTTCCTCATTGGGGAACTCATTGGAGGCCAGTGGACGCCCAGTGAGGCCTTCCTCAGTGGCGTTCACTGCCTCTCCTTCCTCCCAAAATTCGGCCATGTTGATGGCCTTGCACTCTCCTTTTGGATTTTCTTCTGTATTGCTTGGAAGAGTACTAGGAGGGAGTTCAGTAATTTTCTTGCTCAGCTGACCCACTTGTCCTTCCAAGTTTCTAATGGAGGACCTTGTTTCAGTCATGAAACTTTGAGTGGTTTTGATTAGATCAGAGACCATGGTTGCTAAGTCAGAGGTATTCTGCTTAGAATTCTCTGTCTGTTGCTGAGAAGATGATGGAAAAGGCTTGCTATTGCTAAACCTGTTTCTTCCACCATTATTGTTATTGAAACCTTGTTGAGGTCTCTGTTGATCCTTCCATGAAATATTTGGATGATTCCTCCATGAGGGATTATAGGTGTTTCCATAGGGTTCTCCCATGTAATTCACCTCTTCTATTGAAGGGTTCTCAGGATCATAAGCTTCTTCCTCAGATGAAGCTTCCTTAGTACTGCTTGGTGCATTTTGTATTCCAGACAGACTTTGAGAAATCATATTGACTTGTTGAGTCAATATTTTGTTCTAAGCCAATATGGCATTCAGAGTGTCAATCTCAAGAACTCCTTTCTTCTGACTGGTCCCATTGTTCACAGGATTTCTTTCAGAAGTGCACATGAATTGGTTATTTGCAACCATTTCAATTAGTTCTTGAGCTTCTGCAGGCGTCTTCTTCAAATGAAGAGATCCTCCAGCAGAGCTATCCAAAGACATCTTGGATAGTTCAGAGAGACCATCATAGAAAATACCTATGATGCTCCATTCAGAAAGCATGTCAGAGGGACACTTTCTGATTAATTGTTTGTATCTTTCCCAAGCTTCATAGAGGGATTCTCCGTCCTTCTGTCTGAAGGTTTGGACTTCCACTCTAAGCTTACTCAATTTTTGAGGTGGAAAGAACTTTGCCAAGAAGGCATTGACTAGCTTTTCCCAAGAGTCCAGGCTTTCTTTAGGTTGAGAATCCAACCATGTTCTAGCTCTGTCTCTTACAGCAAAAGGGAATAGCATAAGTCTGTAGACCTCAGGGTCAACCCCATTAGTCTTTACAGTGTCACAGATTTGCAAGAATTCAGCTAAGAACTGATGAGGATCTTCCAATGGAAGTCCATGGAACTTGCAATTCTGTTGCATTAGAGAAACTAATTGAGGCTTAAGCTCAAAGTTGTTTGCTCCAATGGCAGGGATAGAGATGCTTCTCCCATAGAAATTGGGAGTAGGTGCAGTAAAGTCACCCAGCACCTTCCTTGCATTGTTGGCATTGTTGTTGTTTTTGGCTGCCATGTGTTCTTCTTCTTTGAAGAATTCGGTTAGGTCCTCTACAGAGAGTTGTGCTTTGGCTTCTCTTAGCTTTCTCTTCAAGGTCCTTTCAGGTTCAGGATCAGCCTCAACAAGAATGCTTTTGTCTTTGCTCCTGCTCATAAGAAAGAGAAGGGAACAAGAAAATGTGGAATCCTCTATGTCACAGTATAGAGATTCCTTTAGGTGTCAGAGGAAAAGAAGAGTAGAAGACAGAAGTAGAAAATTCGAACTTATCAGAGAAGATGGAGTTCGAATTTTGCATTAAGGAATAGTGTTAGTCCATAAATAGAAGGATGTGAGAAGGAGAGAAGTGATTTTCGAAAATTAAGTAAAAAATTTTGAAAACATTTTGAAAAACATTAATTGATTTTCGAAAATGAAAGTGGGAAAGAGATCAAGTGATTTTTGAAAAAGAATTTGAAATTAGAAATCAAAAAGATTTTATTGAAAGCTATTTTGAAAAAAGATGTGGTTAAGAAGATATGATTGGTTTTAAAAAGATGTGATTGAGAAGATATGATTTGAAAAACATTTTAAAAAGATTTGATTTTGAAAATTAAAAACTTGGCTAACAAGAAAAGATATGATTCAAACATTAAACCTTTCTCAACAGAAAAGGCAACATTCTTGAAATGTTGAATTAAATCATTAATTGATAGCAAGTATTTTTTAAAAAAAAGAAAGAAATTGATTTTGAAAAAGATTTGATTGAAAAGATATGATTTGAAAAAGATTTGATTTTGAAAAACTTTGAAAACTTGAAAAAAAAATGATTTGAAAACAAAATCTTCCCCCTTGTGCCATCCTGGCGTTAAACGCCCAGAATGGTGCACATTCTGGCGTTTAACGCCCAAAACTATACCCTTTTGGGCGTTAAACGCCCAACCAGGTACCCTGGCTGGCGTTTAAACGCCAGTCTGTCCTTCTTCACTGAGCGTTTTGAACGCCCAGCTTTTTCTGTGCAATTCCTCTACTGAATGTTCTAAATCTTCAATTCTCTGTATTATTGACTTGAAAAGACACAAATTAAAAATATTTTTGGATTTTTAATAATAAGGAATAATCAAAATGCAACAAGAATCAAATAACAATGCATGCAAGACACCAAACTTAGCAGTTTGTATACTACTGACACTAACAAAATGAGAATGCATATGAGACACACAAAACACTCAAGTCAATAGAATTCAAAGATCAGAGCACGAAAATCATCAAGAATTACTTGAATATCCTTAAGACACATGAATGAATGCATGCAATTGACACCAAACTTAACATGAGACACTAGACTCAAACAAGAAATTTTTGGATTTTATGATTTTTTGAATTTTTTTTTTGTGTTTTTCGAAAATTAAGTGGAAAAAAAATATCAAAATTCTTAATGAGAATTCCAGGAATCAGTGCAATGCTAGTCTAAGACTCCGGTCCAGGAATTAGACATGGCTTCACAGCCAGCCAAGCTTTCAAAGAAAGCTTCGGTCCAAAACACTAGACATGACCAAAGGCCAGCCAAGCCTTAGCAGATCACTGCTCCAAAAGCAAGATTGATAAAAAAAAATCAACAAGCTCTTGTGATGATAAGTTGAAACCTCGGTCCAATGAAATTAGACATGGCTTCTCAGCCAGCCAGACTTCAACAAATTATCATGAAACTCTAGAATTCATCTTCAAGAATTTCGAAAAAAAATAAATACCTAATCTAAGCAACAAGATGAACCGTCAGTTGTCCAAACTCAAACAATCCCCGGCAACGGCGCCAAAAACTTGGTGCTGTTGCCGGATCTTGGCACTGATGTTACCGGACCAAAAGCTTGCTCAAAACTTGAACAATCCCCGGCAACGGCGCCAAAAACTTGGTGCGCGAAATTGTGACCAATACTTTTCACAACTCTCATAATCCCCGGTCATGAACCCCAAAAACTTGGTGTTCAATACCATGGCATTAACACAACTTCGCACAACTAACCAGCAAGTGCACTGGGTCGTCCAAGTAATAAACCTTACGCGAGTAAGGGTCGATCCCACGGAGATTGTTAGTATGAAGCAAGCTATGATCATCTTGTAAATCTTAGTCAGGCAAACTCAATTGGATATGGGTGATGAACGAAATAAACATAAAGGTAAAGATAGAGATACTTATGTAATTCATTGGTAGGAACTTCAGATAAGCGTATGAAGATGCCTTCCCTTCCGTCTCTCTGCTTTCCTACTGTCTTCATCCAATCCTTCTTACTCCTTTCCATGGCAAGCTTAAGCAAGGGTTTCACCGTTGTCAGTGGCTACCTCCCATCCTCTCAGTGGAAATGTTCAACGCACCCTGTCACGGCACGGCTATCCATCTGTCGGTTCTCGATCAGGCCGAAATAGAATCCAGTGATTCTTTTGCGTCTGTCACTAACGCCCCGCCCTCAGGAGTTTGAAGCACGTCACAGTCATTCAATCATTGAATCCTACTAAGAATACCACAGACAAGGTTAGACCTTCCGGATTCTCTTGAATGCCGCCATCAGTTCTAGCCTATACCACGAAGATTCCGGTTAAAGAATCCAAGAGATATTCACCCAATCGAAGGTAGAACGGAGGTGGTTGTCAGTCACACGTTCATAGGTGAGAATGATGATGAGTGTCACGGATCATCACATTCATCAAGTTGAAGAACAAGTGATATCTTAGAACAAGAACAAGCGGAATTGAATAGAAGAACAATAGTAATTGCATTAATACTCGAGGTACAGCAGAGGTCCACACCTTAATCTATGGTGTGTAGAAACTCCACCGTTGAAAATACATAAGAAAAAGTTCTAGGCATGGCCGAATGGCCAGCCTCCCAATGATCTAAGATAGCATAAGAATGAAGATAGCTACCAAAGTCTGCAAATACAATAGTAAAAGGTCCTACTTATAGAGAACTAGTAGCCTAAGGTTTACAGAAATGAGTAAATGACATAAAAATCCACTTCCGGGCCCACTTGGTGTGTGCTTGGGCTGAGCAATGAAGCATTTTCGTGTAGAGACTCTTCTTGGAGTTAAACGCCAGCTTTCATGCCAGTTTGGGCCTTTAACTCCCATTTTGGTGCCAGTTCCGGCTTTTAACGCTGGAAATCCTGAGGGTGACTTTGAACGCCGGTTTGGGCCATCAAATCTTGGGCAAAGTATGGACTATCATATATTGCTGGAAAGCCCAGGATGTCTACTTTCCAACGCCGTTGAGAGCGCGCCAATTGGGCTTCTGTAGCTCCAGAAAATCCACTTCGAGTGCAGGGAGGTCAGAATCCAACAGCATCTGCAGTCCTTCTCAGTCTCTGAATCAGATTTTTGCTCAGGACCCTCAATTTCAGCCAGAAAATACCTGAAATCACAGAAAAACACACAAACTCATAGTAAAGTCCAGAAAAGTGAATTTTAACTAAAAACTAATAAAAATATACTAAAAACTAACTAGATCATACTAAAAACATACTAAAAACAATGCCAAAAAGCGTACAAATTATCCGCTCATCATGTGTCATTGATTGATGTGTGAGTTTCATATTTCATGTGGTTCATCAAGTTCTCTTGCCCATCCATCAATGTCCATTCATTATTCATTTTCACAATCGTTTGATTATTGCTTGAATGCTTTTATGCTCCTTTATTACTTGTTTGTTTGTCTTAACCTACAAGTTTCTTTTAAAGTATTTCAAGCACACTAGAATGAGTGAAGTGTATACTTCTTTTGTGTAATTGTGACATAGTTTTTTGTGCTAGTGTGTGTGTTCTAAACTGCATGCAATTTTGAATTCATACACTTGTTTTCATCCATGTCACACACTGACTCACTCACTTTATTTTAGTGATTCTTACCTCATTCCAACATTCTATGCTTCCTTGCTTTTGCATTTAGTCGTCTTATTATCCCATTTTCTATTTTTTAGGATGATGCACCATAAGCAAAAATGGAAGCAAAAGAAAGAACATGCAGCAGCCGGTTGATCCACCAGCTGAAGGTGGCAATCCGTAGAGTCGGCGTATCCCTTTTGCTCATCTTTGAATGTATCGAAGATGGTGCAAACTTTTAAGTGTGGGGAGGTCGTCCGACCAATCGGCTGATTTTTGGGTGAAAAATTTCTAATCCTAACACTTTCACATTTCATTTTTCTTTTTTTTTCTTCTATTACTAGGTCTTTTAGAATCTTTAATTGCATTTTCTTGGGTTGCATATATATAATAAGCTTAGTTAAGATAATAAATTTTTTTAAGAAAAACATTTTTTATATATAGGGCATTGACATCCCAATTGATTTGAGAAAAAAATATTTTTCATTGAACTTGTTTGATTTATATATTGTGGAACATGGTTTTTGAGCTAAGGATTGGTAAAGCGCGAGTGACTATTGGCTAGATTGAGAAGGGAACCCCTCACGCGGACTCATGGAGCGAACGATATTTTCAAGGATGAAGTGAAGTTCTTGGCCATGCAGTGAGTAAACAGGGGGTAGCTATAGATCATTCTAAGGTGGAAGTAGTGATGGATTGGGGACGACCGACCTCAGTTAGTGAGATAAGCAGTTTTCTCGCAAATAGCTTTGCAATTGACAAAGTTAAACTGCAAGGACGCGTGATAAACCACTATTTTATGGTTTATCTTGTGTTTAATTGAGTGGTTTCATCAAGTCTTCACCCACTTATTCATACTAATTGCATGATTTTATAATTCCTTCCTAGTTTTGTTCTATGGTTAAAAACTTGCTTCCTAAAGATCTTTAATTTGTATATTTTAATTCTCCTTTATACCATTCGATGCCGTGATCCGTGTGTTGAGTGTTTCAGGCTTTATAGGGCAGAAATGGCTTAGAGAATAGAGAGAAAGCTTGCAAAAATGGAAGGAACACAAGAAACTAAGGAGATGACCAGCGAGCATTGACGCGCATGCATGGCTCACGCGTGCGCGCGACATGGGAAAAATTGCAGCGACGCGTGCGCGTGCATGATGCGTACGCGCGGACTAAAGTCTGCACGAATGACGCGCACGCATGGACGACGTGTATGCGTGACAAGGAAAATGGCTGAATGACGCGAACGCGTAGACGACGCGTACGCGTGACCTGCGCGATCTGCAGAAATAACAGAAAACGCTAGGGGCAATTTCAATTCGCGTTTTGACCCAGTTTTTGGCCCAGAAACACAGAATAAAGCAGGGAACATGAAGAGACTCAGGAGAGACATATACACATTGACATATTCTCATTAGGATAGTTTTTAGGTTTTTAGATCTGAATTTAGAGAGGATTACTCTCCCTCTAGGTTCTCTTTACATTCATAGTTTATTAGTTTTGCTTGTGGATATTGAAGAGTCATTACCTCCGTTGAAGACACTATTCTAGTTTTTTTCTTTACTTACTCTTTTATTTATTCTATATTCTTAATTCTTGTTTAGAGTAGTAATTAGATTATTTTCATGGATTGTTAATGCAGAGAATTACTTTTATTTTTATTTAATTTTGAATCCCTATTTTATTTAATTTATCATGTCTTCTTCTTATATTTTTATGAGCGTTTTATTCATGTCAATGGAGTAGACTCCATACTTGACATGGGGGTTGATTAAAAGGAGACACTTGAGTTGGAAGGCTTAAGTGCTGATTAAACTGGAAGTTGTTGGCTAGTTCTGTATTTACTAATGCTAAACCTTCCCAAGGAAGAGGACTAGGATTTGCGAATAAGAGTTAGCTCAATCACTTGACTTTCCTTTATTTAGTAAGGGTTAACTAAGTGAAAACAACAACCTTTTTGATACTACACTTAAGAGACCCCAACAAGGATAGAACTTCCAATTAATCATTCCCCCAGTCAAGGATTTTTATCTAGAATATTAATAATCATTCTTAGTTTTTATTGCTTTACAATTATTTAATTACTTATCACTCAAACTCTCTTGAAAATTCCTGATTAATGAATTAGCACCCTTTCTTGCAACTCGTTGGGAGACGACCTGGGACTCATACTCCCAGTATTTTTATTCTAAATTTTTGTGACACCTTTCTAAATTGGTGAGGCGGATTTTAGCTGGTTAAGAGCTATACTTGCAACGCTGTTCTTATATTACAATCTCTTAATTGGCCTAACTTCTGCCACGCACCAGTTTTTGACGCCGTTGCCGAGGAGTTGCAATTGTGTGCTAAATTATTAATTGGTGTACATATTTTTATTTTTATTTTTATTTTTATTTTTATTTTTATTTTTATTTTTATTTTTATTTTTACCATGAGCTATATGTTTCTCTCATTGAATGACGCATTCACTGCTTGATCCGAGCTAGCCGCATTTGATCCTGAAATTGAAAGAACTGTTTCACGTATTAGGCGAGCTCGACGTCGGTTAGCCTCTGAGGGTGGTGAAGTGATTGTTATCGATTCACCAGTCTCATCTGAGGGCGAATCTAAACCGCCATCTGAGAGCGAAACAAGCTCCTTTACTACTGATTCAGTTAATTCACGTGAAAATAGAATGGCAGCACCTAGGAGGATTACCCTCCAAGAAGCTGGAGCCCCAGATTTTATGATGCAGCTGTATCAAGTGCATCATCCAACTCTGGCTGCAGATTTTGAACTAAAGACTGCATTAATCAACTTGATGCCCAAGTTTCATGGCTTACCTGCTCAGGAGCCCATCAAGCACCTCAGGGATTTTCAAACAGCCTGTTCTACTGTTAGGCGTCAGGGTGCAAATGAAACTTCTATTCTATTAACTGCCTTCCCATTTCTCTTGAAGAAAAGGCGAGGGAGTGGTACTATTCCCAACCTGAAGCGACTGTTACTAACTGGGATATGCTCAGGAGAGAATTTTTGGAAAAATACTTTCCAGCTGAAGGTTACCGATAGATTGAGAAAAGAGATCTCCTGCATTGTTCAAGGTGAATCAGAAACTCTCTATGAGTACTGGAAGCATTTTAAGAACCTTTTGGGCGCATGCCCCCATCACATGATTGACAGGCTAGTGTTAATCAGTTATTTCACTCAAGGCATGAAGCCTCGGGATAAAACTACGCTAGATGGTGCCAGTAACGGTTCTCTGAAAAAGTACAATACCACATATGAAGCATCGCAACTGATCAGCAACTTAGCTGAGTCCACCAGGAATCACAGGCACAGGAATAACCACTCAAAAGCTGTTGCAAAAATTTCCTCTAGCAATGAGACTTCTGCTCTTACACAGAGTATATGTGAAATGACCAACCTACTGAAGCAATTACAGTTGAATCAACAACAACAAGCTCAGCCTTCCCCACCACAACAAAGCCAACAATTAGTTCTCCAAAGAGTATACAGCATATGTGCTGATTATAGTCATTATACTGATGAATGCCCACAGCTCCAACAAGACAATACTGTGGCAGCTACTCATAACTTCTATGACCACCCGAATCAAGGATACAATCAATGAGGCAGCAATTACAACCAAGGTGGGAACTATAACCAAGGATGGCAGGACAACTCCAACCAAGGTTGGAGGGATAATACCAACCATGGCTGGAGGGACAACTATAGCAGAGAAGGCAAAGACAACAACAAAAACCAGAGGTGGAATAACAACAACAGGCAGCAAAATCAGAACCAACCTTACAGAGCTCCTCACCTAAGGCAATCACAAGGACCCCAGCACAACCAACAACAGGTCCCTCAGATCACTTATCCCACTTCCTCATCAAACGACGAGATGCTTCATTCTCTTGCACAAGGACAACAAGACATGCAGACTACCCTGAACTCTACTCTAAATGGTCTGAATGCCACTTTACAAGCTCTCGCCGCCCGGATAGATGCATTACCCACTTCCACTAACCAACCTTTAAACTCCAGCGAAATTCCTTCTCAACCCTTACCTAACCCCAAGGGTGGCATCAATGCCATCACTTTGAGGTCCGAAACCACACTGCAAGAGAGGAACCAAGAGGAGCCAAGCCCAAAAGTACACGCCCCAACTGAGGATGTGATAGAAGCGGAAGATGCTGAAGAAGAAGAGGAAGTACAAGACATTGTTGAAGAAGAAGTAGCTCAACAAAGGAATGAACCACCAAAGGATGCAGAAGTTGCAAGTGGCGCCATTCCTATCCCATTTCCACACCTTGCAAGGAAGTCCAGAAAGCAGATGGAACTCGATCCCAAAATGGTAGAAATTTTCAAAAAGGTTGAGGTAACTGTTCCCCTTTTTGATGTTATTCAGCAAGCACCTAAATATGCAAATTTTCTAAAGGATTTATGCATACATAAAGAGAAAATTAATGAATTAGAAACTATTCCTTTAGGTAGTTCTATCTCTGCTTTAATGGGAGGTATACCTGAAAAATGTAGTGATCTAGGTCCATGCATGGTTAACTGTACCATTGGAGGTGTAATATTTTCTGATTGCATGTGTGACTTAGGAGCGTGTGTTAGTATAATGCCATTGTCTATTGATGAGCGGATAATTTATACGCTTTTTGGCATTGTTTTTAGTATGTTTTTAGTAGGATCTAGTTACTTTTAGGGATGTTTTTATTAGTTTTTATGTTAAATTCACATTTCTAGACTTTACTATGAGTTTGTGTGTTTTTCTGTGATTTCAGGTATTTTCTGGCTGAAATTGAGGGACTTGAGCAAAAAATCAGATTCAGAGGTTGAAGAAGGACTGCTGATGCTGTTGGATTCTGACCTCCCTGCACTCAAAGTGGATTTTTTGGAGTTACAGAACTCCAAATGGCGCGTTCTCAACGGCGTTGGAAATTAGACATCCAGGGCTTTCCAGAAATATATAATAGTTTATACTTTGCCCGAGTTTAGATGACGCAAAAGGGCGTTGAACGCCAGTTCTACGCTGCAGTCTGGAGTTAAACGCCAGAAACACGTCATGAACCAGAGTTGAACGCCAAAAACACGTTACAACTTGGTGTTCAACTCCAAAAGAAGCCTCTTCACGTGTAAACTTCAACCTCAGCCCAAGCACACACCAAGTGGGCCCCGGAAGAGGATTTATGCATCAATTACTTACTTCTGTAAACCCTAGTAACTAGTTTAGTATAAATAGGACTTTTTACTATTGTATTAGACATCTTGGGATGTCTAGTTCTTAGATCATGGGGGCTGGCCATTCGGCCATGCCTGAACCTTTCACTTATGTATTTTTCAACGGTAGAGTTTCTACACTCCATAGATTAAGGTGTGGAGCTCTGCTGTTCCTCAGGAATTAATGCAAAGTACTACTGTATTTCTATTCAATTCAACTTATTCCGCTTCTAAGATATTTATTCGCACTTCAATATGATGGATGGGATGATCGTGACAGTCATCATCATTCTCAACCTTTGAACGCGTGCCTGACAACCACTTCCGTTCTACCTTCGATTGAATGGGTATCTCTTGGATGTCTAATACAGGGGACCGAGTCCGAGTTATTAGCGTCTTCGTGGTATAAGTTAGAACCCATGGATGGCCATTCCTGAGATCCGAAAAGTCTAAACCTTGTCTGTGGTATTCCAAGTAGGATCTGGGACAGACGCAAAAAAATTAATGGATTCTATTCCAGTATGATCGAGAACCGACAGATGAATAGCCGTGCCGTGACAGAGCATCTTGGACCATTTTCACTGAGAGGATGGGAAGTAGCCATTGACAACGGTGATGCCCAACATACAGCTTGCCATGGAAAGGAGTAGGAATGATTGGATGAAGACAGCAGGAAAGCAGAGGTTCAGAGGGACGAAAGCATCTCTATATGCTGATCTGAATTTCTCACCAATGATTTACATAAGTAGTTCTATCTTTATTTTCTGTTTATTTATTATTATTCAAAAACTCCATAACTATTTGATATCCGCCTGACTGAGATTTACAAGGTGACCACAGCTTGCTTCATACCAACAATCTCCGTGGGATCGACCCTTACTCACGTAAGGTTTTATTACTTGGACGACCCAGTGCACTTGCTGGTTAGTTGTATCGAAGTTGTGGCAAATTATGAATTAAGATTAGAGCACCAAGTTGTTGGAGCCATCACCAGGGATCACAATTTCGTGCACCAAGTTTTTGGCGCCGTTGCCGGGGATTGTTCGAGTTTGGACAACTGACGGTTTATCTTGTTGCTCAGATTAGGTAATTTTCTTTTTGTTTTATTTTCAAAAATTTTTCTTTTGTTTTCGAAAAAAATTATTCAAAATTTTTAAGAATGAATTTTAAAGTTTCAAAATGGTATGCTGAAGCTTGGCTGGCCATCAAACTTTAGACTAACCTGGTATGATTCCTGGAATCTTGATTGAGGACTTTGAATTCATTGCTTCCTTTTTCCTATATGTTTTCGAAAAAAAATATACAAAAAATCCAAAAAAATAATAAAATCATAAAAATAAAAAATATTTTGTGTTTCTTGCTTGAGTCTTGAGTCAATTTTTAAGTTTGGTGTCAATTGCATTTTTCTAAAAATTTATGTATTTTTCGAAAAAATTCATACATTCATAGTGTTTTTCATGATCTTCAAGTTGTTCTTGGTAAGTCTTCTTGTTTGATCTTTATATTTTCTTGTTTTGTGTCTTTTCTTATTTTTCATATGCATTTTTAATTTGCTAGTTTCTAAAGTTTGCAAATTTTTAAGTTTGGTGTCTTGCATATTTTTCTTTCATTAAAAATTTTCAAAAATAAGTCTTGATGTTCATCTTGATCTTCAAAGTGTTCTTGGTGTTCATCTTGACATTCATAGTGTTCTTGCATGCATCATGTGTTTTGATCCAAAATTTTCATGCATTGGGTCTTTTTGTTGTTTTTCTCTTTCTTCATTAAAAATTTAAAAAATCAAAAAAATATATTTTCCTTATTTTACTCAAAATTTTCGAAAATGTGATTTGATTTAGTCAAAAAGTTTTTAAATTTAATTGTTTCTCATGAATCAAATCACATTTTCAATTAAAACAAAAACCTATCTTTTCAAAATATTTTTCAAAAATCAAATCTTTTTCATTTTTCTTTTTATTAATTTCAAAATTTTTAAAATTAATTTTCAAAAATATTTTTCTTATCTTTCTTTCATAATTTTCAAAAATCATACTAACATTTAATATGATTGATTCAAAAATATTAAGTTGTTACTTGCCTATTAAGAAATGTTCAATCTTTAAATTTTAAAATCATATCTTTTTAGTTTCTTGTTAGTCAAGTAATCAACTTTAATTTTCAAAATTAAATTTTTTCAATCCTAAATCACATCTTTTTGTTTCAATCATATCTTTTTCAAATTTCAATCTTATCTTTTCAAAATTTGATTTTCAAAATCTCTTTCCATTAACCACTTAACTTTTTATTTGATTCTTATCTTTAGTATAACTGCCCAGCTAACTTTTTACCTCTAATTTTCGAAAATCCTTCTCTCTTTTTCAAAATTTCATTTTAATTAACTAATTAGTTTTAATTTTAAATTTTAATTTCAATTTTCAAATTCTAAGTTTAATTTTTGAAATTTAATTTCAAAATTTTAATTTTTATTTCAATTAATTTTCGAATTCTTCTCTCTCTAATCTCCTTCTATTTATTTATTCATCTACTAACACTTCTCTTCACCCAAAAATTCGAACCCCTTCCTCTCCTCTGAGTTCGAATTCTTCTCTTCTACACTCTTATTCTTCTTTTCTTCTACTCACACAAGGAAACCTCTATACTGTGGTAAGGGGGATCCCCGGTATCTTTAGTCCTCTTCTTTTTCACATGAGCAGGAGCAAGGATAAGAACATTCTTGTTGAAGCAGACCCTGAACCTGAAAGGACTCTGAAAAGGAAACTAAGAGAAGCTAAAATACAACAATCCAGAGACAACCTTGCAGGAATTTTCGAACAGGAAAAGGAGATGGCAGCCGAAAATAATAATAATGCAAGGAAGATGTTTGGTGACTTCACTGCACCTAATTCCAACTTACATAGAAGAAGCATCTCCATCCCTGCCATTGGAGCAAACAACTTTGAGCTGAAACCTCAATTAGTTTCTCTGATGCAGCAAAACTGCAAGTTTCATGGACTTCCATCTGAAGATCCCTTTCAGTTCTTAACTGAATTCTTGTAGATCTGTGATACTGTTAAGACTAATGGAGTAGATCCTGAAGTCTACAGGCTCATGCTTTTTCCTTTTGCTGTGAGAGACAGAGCTAGAATATGGTTGGATTCTCAACCTAAAGACAGCCTGAACTCTTGGGATAAGCTGGTCACGGCTTTCTTAGCCAAGTTCTTTCCTCCTCAAAAGCTTAGTAAGCTTAGAGTGGATGTTCAAACCTTCAGACAAAAAGAAGGTGAATCCCTCTATGAAGCTTGGGAGAGATACAAGCAACTGACCAAAAAGTGTCCTTCTGACATGCTTTCAGAATGGACCATCCTGGATATATTCTATGATGGTCTGTCTGAATTAGCTAAGATGTCATTGGATACTTCTGCAGGTGGATCCATTCACCTAAAGAAAACGCTTGCAGAAGCTCAAGAACTCATTGACATGGTTGCTAATAACCAGTTCATGTACACTTCTGAGAGGAATCCTGTGAGTAATGGGACGCATCAGAAGAAGGGAGTTCTTGAAATTGATACTCTGAATGCCATATTGGCTCAGAATAAAATATTGACTCAGCAAGTCAATATGATTTCTCAGAGTCTGAATGGAATGCAAGCTGCATCCAACAGTACTCAAGAGGCATCTTCTAAAGAAGAAGCTTATGATCCTGAAAACCTTGCAATAGCAGAGGTGAATTACATGGGTGAACCCTATGGAAACACTTATAATTCCTCATGGAAAAATCACCCAAATCTCTCATGGAAGGATCAACAAAAGCCTCAACAAGGCTTTAATAATGGTGGAAGAAACAGGTTTAGCAATAGCAAGCTTTTTCCATCCTCCACTCAGCAACAGACAGAGAACTCTGAACAAAATACCTCTAATTTAACAAACTTAGTCTCTGATCTATCTAAGGCCACTCTGAGTTTCATGAATGAAACAAGGTCCTCCATTAGAAATTTGGAGGCACAAGTGGGCCAACTGAGTAAGAAGATCACTGAAACACCTCCTAGTGCTCTCCCAAGCAATACAGAAGAAAATCCAAAAGGAGAGTACAAGGCCATTGATATAACCATCATGGCGAATCCAAGGAGGAAGGAGAGGACGTGAATCCCAAGGAGGAAGACCTCCTGGGACGTCCAGTGATTAACAAGGAGTTTCCCTTTGAGGAACCAAAGGAATCTGAGGCTCACTTAGAGACCATAGAGATTCCATTGAACCTCCTTATGCCATTCATGAGCTCTAATGAGTATTCCTCTTCTGAAGAGAATGAGGATGTTACTGAGGAGCAAGTTGCCAAGTACCTTGGTGCTATCATGAAGCTGAATGCCAAATTATTTGGCAATGAGACTTGGGAAGATGAACCTCCCTTGCTCATCAATGAACTGAGTAATCTGGATCAACTGACATTGCCTCAGAAGAAACAGGATCCTAGAAAGTTCTTAATACCTTATACCATAGGCACCATGTCCTTTGAGAAGGGTCTATATGACCTTGGGTCAGGGATAAACCTCATGCCCCTCTCTGTAATGGAGAAACTGGGAATCTTTGAGGTGTAAGCTGTCAGAATCTCATTAGAGATGGCAGACAACTCAATAAAATAGGCTTATGGACAAGTAGAGGACATGTTAGTAAAGGTTAAAGGCCTTTACATCCCTGCTGATTTCATAGTCCTAGACACTGGGAAGGAAGAGAATGAATCCATCATCCTTGGAAGACCCTTCCTAGCCACAGCAAGAGCTGTGATTGATGTGGAGAGAGGAGAATTGATCCTTCAACTAAATGAGGACAACCTTGTGTTTAAAGCACAAGGTTATCACCCTGTAAACATGGAGAAGAAGCATGAAAAGCTTCTCTCAATACAGAGTCAAACAAAGCCCCCACAATCAAACTCTAAGTTTGGTGATGGGAGGCCTCAGCCAAACTCTAAGTTTGGTGTTGAATCCCCATATCCAAACTCTAAGTTTGGTGTTGGGATTCTACAAAATTGACCTGATCACCTGTGTGGCTCAGTGAGAGCCCACTGTCAAGCTATTAACATTAAAGAAGCGCTTGTTGGGAGGCAACCCAATTTTTATTTATCTAATTTTAATTTTATTTTTATTGTTATTTCATGTTTTATTAGGTTCATGATCATGTGGAGTCACAAAATAATTACAAAAATTAAAAACAGAATCAAAAATAGCAGAAGAAAAATCACACCCTGGAGGAAGGACTTACTGGCGTTTAAACGCCAGTAAGGAGCATCTGGCTGGCGTTCAACGCCAGAACAGAGCATGAAGCTGGCGCTGAATGCCAGAAACAAGCATAGAACTGGCGTTCAACGCCAGAAACATGCTGCATCTGGGCGTTGAACGCCCAGAACAAGCATCAATTCAGCGTTTAAATGCCAGAATTGCATGCAAAGGCATTTTACATGCTAATTGGTGCAGGGATGTAAATCCTTGACACCTCAAGATCTGTGGACCCCACAGGATCATCTCAGCATCTGTGGACCCCACAGGATCCCCACATATCTCCACTCTCCTTACCTCCTCATAATCCTATATCACCTCAATCTCTCTTCCCCATCATCTCTTCACCACTCACATCCATATCTTCTTCTTCTTCTACTATTCTTTCTTCTTTTGCTCGAGGGCGAGCAAAATTCTAAGTTTGGTGTGATAAAAGCATAAGCTTTTTGTTTTTCCATTACCATTGATGGCACCTAAGACCGAAAAAACCTCTAGAAAAGGGAAAGGGAATACAAAAGCTTCCACCTCCAAGTCATAGGAAATGAAGAGATTCATGTCAAGGTTCTATAGCTCAGTGGTAGAACATTTGACTACAAATCAAGAAATCCCTGAGATACCTCAGGGGATACATTTTCCTCCACACAATTATTGGGAGCAACTAAGGGTGGAACATCAAGAGCACTTCATCATCCTTCATGAAATTAGAGAAGATCAAAGAGCAATGAGGGAGGAGCAACAAAGACAAGGAAGAGACATAGAAGAGCTCAAGGACATCACTGGTTCCTCAAGAAGAAAATGCCATCATCACTAAGGTGGACTCATTCCTTGTTCTAAAATTTTCTGTTTTTCGTTTTCTTTATGTTAAGTGCTTATCTATGGTAGTGTCTTATTACATGATCATTAGTATTTAGTAACTATGTCTTAAAGTTATGAATGTCCTATGAATCCATCACCTCTCTTAAATGAAAAATGTTTTAATTACAAAAGAACAAGAAGTACATGGTTTCGAATTCATCCTTGAAACTAGTTTAATTGTTTTGATGTGGTGACAATACTTTTTATTTTCTGAATGTATGCTTGAACAGTGCATATGTCTTTTGAAGTGGGTGTTTTAGAATGTTAAATATGTTGGCTCTTGAAAGAATGATGACAAGGAGACATGTTATTTGATAATCTGAAAAATCATAAAAATGATTCTTGAAGCAAGAAAAAGCAGTGAATGCAAAGCTTGCAGAAAAAAATGGCAAAAAAAATAAATAGAAAAAGAAAAAGCAAGCAGAAAAAGCCAAAAGCTCTTAAAACCAAAAGGCAAGAGCAAAAAGCCAATAACCCTTAAAACCAAAAGGCAAGGGTAAATAAAAAGGATCCAAGGCTTTGAGCATCAGTAGATAGGTGGGCCTAAAGGAATAAAATCCTGGCCTAAGCGGCTAAAACTACGCTAGATGGTGCCAGTAACGGTTCTCTGAAGAAGTACAAGACCACAGATGAAGCATGGCAACTGATCAGCGACTTAGCTGAGTCCACCAGGAATCACAGGCACAGGAATAACCACTCAAAAGCTGTTGCAAAAATTTCCTCTAGCAATGAGACTTCTGCTCTTACACAGAGTATATGTGAAATGACCAACCTACTGAAGCAATTACAGTTGAATCAACAACAACAAGCTCAGCCTTCCCCACCACAACAAAGCCAACAGTTATTTCTCCAAAGAGTATACGGCATATGTGCTGATTATAGTCATTATACTAATGAATGCCCACAGCTCCAACAAGACAATACTGTGGCAGCTACTCATAACTTCTATGACCACCCGAATCAAGGATACAATCAATGAGGCGGCAATTACAACCAAGGTGGGAACTATAACCAAGGATGGCAGGACAACTCCAACCAAGGTTGGAGGGATAATCCCAACCATGGATAGAGGGACAACTATAACAGAGAAGGCAGAGACAACAATGGAAACCAGAGGTGGAATAACAACAACAGGCAGCAGAATCAGAACCAACCTTACAGAGCTCCTCACCTAAGGCAATCACAAGGACCCCAGCACAACCAACAACAGGTCCCTCAGATCACTTATCCCACTTCCTCATCAAACGACGAGATGCTTCGTTCTCTTGCACAAGGACAACAAGACATGCAGACTGATGAGCGGATAATTTATACGCTTTTTGACATTGTTTTTAGTATGTTTTTAGTATACTTTAGTTAGTTTTTATTACATTTTTATTAGTTTTTAGTTAAAATTCACTTTTCTGGGCTTTATTATGAGCATGTGTGTTTTTCTATGATTTCAGGTATTTTCTGGCTGAAATTGAGGGATCTGAGCAAAAATCTGATTCAGAGGCTAAAAGGACTGCAGATGCTGTTGGATTCTGACCTCCCTGCACTCGAAGTAGATTTTCTGGAGCTATAGAAGCCCAATTGGCGCGCTCTCAACGGCATTGGAAAGTAGACATTCTGGGCTTTCCAGAAATGTATAATAGTCCATACTTTGCTCGAGATTTGATGGCCCAAACCGGCGTTGTAAATCAGCTTCAGAATTCCCGGCGTTTAACGCCGGAACTGGCACAAAAATTGGAGTTAAACGCCCAAACTGGCACAAAAGCTGGCGTTTAACTCCAGGAAAAGTCTCTACACATGAAAGTTTCAATGCTCAGCCCAAGCACATACCAAGTGGACCCCGGAAGTGGACTTTTACGTCATTTACTCATTTCTGTATACCCTAGGTTACTAGTTCACTATTAATAGAACCTTTTGACATTGTATTTCTACCTCATGACACATTACACGATTCTTGTTGTATTTTCTATGGCATGAGTCTCTAAACCCCATGGTTGGGGGTGAGGAGCTCTACTATGTCTCGATGGATTAATGCAATTACTACTGTTTTTTCATTCAATCACGCTTGCTTCTATTCTAAGATATCACTTGTTCTTCAACTTGATGAATGTGATGATCCATGACACTCATCATCATTCTCACCTATGAACGTGTGCTTGACAACCACCTCCGTTCTACTTTAGATTGAGTGAATATCTCTTGGATTTCTTAATCAGAATCTTCGTGGTATAAGCTAGAATTGATGGCGGCAATCAAGAGAATCCGGAAGGTCTAAACCTTGTCTGTGGTATTCTGAGTAGGATTCAAGGATTGGATAACTGTGACGAGCTTCAAACTCCTGAAGGTTGGGCGTTAGTGACAGACACAAAAGAATCACTGGATTCTATTCCAACCTGATTGAGAACCGACAGATGATTAGCCGTGCTGTGACAGAGCGCGTTGAACATTTTCACTGAGAGGATGGGAGGTAGCCATTGACAATGGTGAAACCCTACATACAGCTTGCCATGGAAGGAGCTTTGCGTGCATGAAGAAGAAGACAGTAGGAAAGCAGAGATTCAGAAGATAGAGCATCTCCAAAACCTCAACCTGTTCTCCATTACTGCAAAACAAGTATTCATTTTATGCTCTTTTACTTTTCACAATCAACCCTGAGAATTATTGATATCCTGACTAAGAGTTACAAGATAACCATAGCTTGCTTCAAGCCGACAATCTCCGTGGGATCGACCCTTACTCACGTAAGGTATTACTTGGACGACCCAGTGCACTTGCTGGTTAGTTGTGCGGAATTGCAAAAGTGTGATTGCGATTTCGTGCACCAAGTTTTTGGCACCGTTGCCGAGGATTGTTCGAGTTTGGACAACTGACGGTTTATCTTGTTGCTTAGATTAGGACTGTTTTATTTTTGTTGGTTTAGAGTCCTTTATTTGAGTGTAGTTTCATATTTTAAGTTTGGTGTCAATTACATACTTTTGTTTTTCTTTTAATTTTCGAATTTGCATGTCCTTAGTCCCTTTTTGATCTTTAAAAATTCTAAGTTTGGTGTCATTTTGTTGTTTTTCTCTCTCCTCTTTTCAAAAAAAAAATCAAATCTTTTTCAAAACAAATTTTCAATCATATCTTTTTAATTGCTAATTCCAAAATCTTTTTAATTTAGTTTTCAATTTGCTTTGATTTTATTCTATTTTTGTTTTCAAATTTTTTTTGATTTTATTTTATATTTTCGGCTAAAAAAAATAAAATAATCTACTTGCAATCCATATCATATTCCTTTTCTCCATCATGGACCTATGTGGAATTGAGCAGTCCAGAAGGACTCTGGGGTCATATGCTAACCCCATTACAGCTGTATATGGGAGTAGCATCTGTATACCTCCCATTAAAGCAAGCAGCTTTGAGCTAAATCCTCAACTCATTATCATGATGCAGTAAAATTGCTAGTATTCCGGTCTTCCACAGGAAGAACTTACTGAGTTTCTGGCACAATTCTTACAAATTGCTGACACAGTACGTGATAAAGAGGTAGATCAGGATGTCTACAGATTATTACTATTTTCATTTGCTGTAAAAGATCAAGCTAAGAGGTGGTTGAATAACCAACCCACAGCAAGCATAAAAACATGGAGACAGTTATCAGACAAATTTCTGAATCAATTTTACCCTCCAAAAAGGATGACACAGCTAAGGCTGGACATCCAAGGCTTTAAACAAGAAATATGATTTTTGCTCAGATTTTTGCTCAGCTCCCTCAATTTCAGCCTAACTCAGATTTTTGCTCAGCTCCCTCAATTTCAGCCAGAAAATACCTGAAATCACAGAAAAACACACAAACTTATAGTAAAGTCCAGAAATATGATTTTTGCCTAAAAACTAATATTATTCTACTAAAAACTAATTAAAACATGCTAAAATCTACATGAAATTACCCCCAAAAAGCGTATAAAATATCCGCTCATCAGAGGCATATCCGGGTTGGTTTGACTTTTTCAGTCAACCCAAGCTTTTTGATAGTGGATGCATGTATTAGATTGATGCTTGCTCCAAGGTCACACAGGGCTGTCTTGGTGCAAGCGCCTTCTAATGTACATGGTATCATAAAGCTTCCTGGATCTTGAAGCTTTTCTGGTAAGCTTTTCAAAATGACTGCACTGCATTCTTCAGTGAGAAACACTTTTTCAGTTTCTCTCCAATCCTTCTTATGACTTAAGATCTCTTTCATGAACTTAGCATAAGAAGGTATTTGCTCAAGTGCCTCTGCAAAAGGAATCTTTATTTCAAGAGTCCTTAGGTAGTCTGCAAAGCGAGCAAATTGCTTATCCTGCTCCGCTTGGCGAAGTTTCTGAGGATAAGGCATCTTGTCTTTATATTCTTCAACCTTAGTTGCTGCAGGTTTATTCCTTACAGAAGTGGTTGGAGAAACCTTTTTAGAGGGGTTACTATCAGCACTCTCAAGTGTCTGATTCTCCATTAGCGTTTGAACGCCAGGATTGGGTGAAGTTTGGGCGTTTAACGCCAACTTTTCCCCTTTTTCTGGCGTTTGAACGCCAGAACTGGGCAGGGAATGGGCGTTTAACGCCAGCTTTCCCCCCTTCTCTGGCGTTTGAACGCCAAAAGTATTCCTCTCTGGGCTCTTACTGTCCTCAGAGGGATTTTGGACAGTGGTTTGGTTATCCTCTGTCAATTGTTCCTTATTTGGCTTTTTGCTACTTTGAGCAGTGTTATTCAATGTCTTCCCACTCCTCAGTTGGACTGCTTGGCATTCTTCTGTTATCTGTTTAGATAGCTGCTATTTTGCCTGATTCAACTATGATTCTATGTTCTTGTTAGCAATTTTAGTTTCTTGGAGCATCTCTTTAAACTCTGCTAACTGTTTCGTCATCAGGTGTAGTTGCTGATTAAGCTCAACCATCTGTTCTTGAGGATTAGGATCAGTGGCTACTGCCATAACTTCTTCTTTTGTAGCGAACTCATTGCTAGAGTACAAATATTGATTTCTAGCAACAGTATCTATAAGCTCTTGAGCCTCTTCAATCGTCTTCCTCATATGTATAGATCCACCATCTGAGTGATCTAAAGACATCTGAGCTTTTTCTGTAAGCCCATAGTAGAAGATGTCTAGCTGTACCTACTCTGAAAACATTTCAGAGGGGCATTTTCTTAGCATACCTCTATACCTCTCCCAGGCATTGTAAAAGGATTCATTATCCTCTTGTTTAAAGCCTTGGATGTCCAGTCTTAGCTGTGTCATCCTTTTTGGAAGGTAAAATTGATTCAGGAATTTGTCTGATAACTGTTTCTATGTCTTTATGCTTGCTGTAGGTTGGTTATTCAACCACCTCTTAGCTTGATCTTTTACAGCAAATGGAAACAGTAATATTCTGTAGACATCCTGATCTACCTCTTTATCATGTACTGTGTCAGTAATTTGTAAGAACTATGCCAGAAACTCAGTAGGTTCTTCCTGTGGAAGACCGGAATACTGGCAATTTTGCTGCACCATGATAATGAGTTGAGGATTTAGCTCAAAGCTGCTTGCTTTAATGGGAGGTATGCAGATGCTACTCCCATATGCAGCTGTAATGGGATTAGCATATGACCCCAGAGTCCTTTTGGACTGCTCAATCCCACTTAGGTCCATGATGGAGAAAGGAAATATGATATGAATTCACAAGTAAAATATTTTTTTTGAATTGGCCGAAAAAAATAAAGTATAACAAAGGGAAACAAAATAAATCTTCGAAAACTAAAAGAAATTAAGATCAAAGCAAATTGAAAACTAAATCAATTAATGAGTTAAAAAAGATTTTGGAATTAGCAATAGAAAAGATATGATTGAAAATTATTTTGAAAGAGATTTGATTTTTGAAATTAGGAAAGAGAAAAACAACAAAATGACACCAAACTTAAAATTTTTAGAAAATCAAACACAAATTTTCGAAAATTTTAAAGGTAAAACACAAAGAAGACACCAAACTTAGAATATGAAACTAGACTCAAATAAAAGACTCTAAACCAACAAAAATAAAACAGTCCTAATCTAAGCAACAAGATAAGCCGTCAGTTGTCCAAACTCGAACAATCCCCGGCAACGGCGCAAAAAACTTGGTGCACAAAATTGCAATCACGCTTTGCAATCCCGCACAACTAACCAGCAAGTGCACTGGGTCGTCCAAGTAATACCTTACGTGAGTAAGGGTCGATCCCACGGAGATTGTCGGCTTGAAGCAAGCTATGGTTATCTTGTAACTCTTAGTCAGGATATCAAAAATTATCAGGATTGATTGTGAAAAGCAAAAGAACATGAAATAAGTACTTGTTTTGCAGTAATGGAGAATAGGTTGAGGTTTTGGAGATGCTCTGTCTTCTGAACCTCTGCTTTCCTACTATCTTCTTCTTCAAACACGCAAGACTCCTTCCATGGCAAGCTGTATGTAGGGTTTCACCATTGTCAATGGCTACCTCCCATCCTCTCAGTGAAAATGTTCAACGCACTCTGTCACAGCACGGCTAATCATCTGTCGGTTCTCAATCGGGTTGGAATAGAATCCAGTGATTCTTTTGCGTCTGTCACTAACGCCCAGCCCTCAGGAGTTTGAAGCTCATCACAGTCATTCAATCCTTGAATCCTACTCAGAATACCACAGACAAGGTTTAGACCTTCCGGATTCTCTTGAATGCTGCCATCAATTCTAGCTTATACCACGAAGATTCTGATTAAGGAATCCAAGAGATATCGACTCAATCTAAGGTAGAACGGAGGTGGTTGTCAGGCACACGTTCATAGTTGAGAATGATGATGAGTGTCACGGTTCATCACATTCATCAGGTTTAGGAACAAGTGATATCTTAGAATGGAAGCAAGCATGATTGAATGAAAAACAGTAGTAATTGCATTAATCCATCAAGACACAGCAGAGCTCCTCACCCCCAACCATGAGGTTTAGAGACTCATGCCATAGAAAATACAATGAGAAACGTGTAAAGTGTCATGAGGTACAGATACAATGTCAAAAGATTCTATTAATAGTGAACTAGTAACCTAGGGTATACAGAAATGAGTAAATGACGTAAAAATCCACTTCTGGGTCCACTTAGTGTGTGCTTGGGCTGAGCATTGAAGCTTTCATGTGTAGAGACTTTTTCTGGAGTTAAACGCCAGCTTTTATGCCAGTTTGGGCATTTAACTCCAATTTTTATGCCAGTTCCAGCGTTAAATGCTGGGAATTCTGAAGCTGATTTGCAACGCCGGTTTGGGCCATCAAATCTCGGGCAAAGTATGGACTATTATATATTTCTGGAAAACCCAGAATGTCTACTTTCCAACGCCGTTAAGAGCGCGCCAATTGGGCTTTTGTAGCTCCAGAAAATCTACTTCGAGTGCAGGGAGGTCAGAATCCAACAGCATCTGCAGTCCTTTTCAGCCTCTGAATCAGATTTTTACTCAGGACCCTCAATTTCAGCCAGAAAATACCTGAAATCCCAGAAAAACACACAAACTCATAGTAAAGTCCAGAAAAGTGAATTTTAACTAAAAACTAATAAAATTATACTAAAAACTAACTAAAATATACTAAAAACATACTGAAAACAATGCCAAAAAGCGTATAAATTATCCGCTCATCAGTAGTTGAGTTCTACTCCAACTTCTACATGCCAACCTTGTAGTCTGTTTATGTCTGGTAGAAGCAAGTCCCCATTACGGAAGAGGCCATTCAGCAAGCTCTGAGTCTTCCCCCTATTCCAGAAGGAATGGACGCCTTCCAAGAAGCCACACTTAAGCACCAGAGGTACCAGTTTGACTGGGACTCTGTTCTCGGAGTTATCGCACTACCTGGCAGCCGTTGGATCTACGGATACCATCATACCCGCCCTAAGGGAATCTTGGCTTCAGCACTTACCTTGGAGGCTCGCGTATGGGCACAGATCATGTCCCACTACGTCTTTCCGAGCACTCACGAGTCCTCCTTCACTACGGACATGGCTGTTCAACTATGGTGCATCCTTACAGACCAACCTTTGAATCTCTCAAGCCATATCCGGAATGCTATGGGACACGTTCAAATTGCGGGCAATTTACCTTTTCCCGCCTTGGTCTCAGATCTTGTCTCAGCAGCCGGAGTCGCCCACAGAGCTGGGGACACCAAAGCCGTGCTTCCACGGGATGATCAGTATGTCCCTAACGGGAAATACCTCAGACTTCAAGCAACCACTACAAGCCTTCCTACTGCTCCAGTTGAAGATGATCCTTCTTCAACACCACAAGCACCTACAACTGATGAATTGCTCCAGCAGATAATCAAACAGTTGGATCGGCAAGAACACAAAGCTAAATTGAGAGAGCACCGTAACAACCGACGATTCAAACACCTCAGGGAGCTACTTAGAGGAGAATGCAAAGACTCTGACACCCTGGAATCCACTTCTTTCACTAGCACAGGGAGCCATGACGGTCCCGATTGTGGAGATACTGCTACCAACCCACCCCTGTTCCTGACAGATCGCACCGAGGACGGTGCAAAGCCTTAAGTGTGGGGAGGTCGGTCAGTACCTGACTTCCGGAGGTAATTTCTCTTCTCTAGTACCAATAATTAGGATATTTTAGTTAGATTTTCTTTCTTTTATAGAATAGAATAAATTGCATAGGTTAGGATAGTTGCATGCATGTTCTACTTGATTGAAAAGACAATAAGTTTCTTCTAAGACTCTATCTTTGGAACAAAAATTTCACTAATTTTTTTCAACAATTTTTATGATAAATTTGCTTGAGTTGTATTTGGAACATGATGTTTGAGCTAAAGAACACACAACCTACGAAAGATTTAAGCCTTTATGTATGGTTACATTATTTAACCATAATTATTTTATTCTTGTGTGTTTACTTCTCTATGATTGTAATCTATATTTTGTTTTATCTTATATGTCCAATATTTATTATATTTGCATGCTTGCACATGATTGAGGCCATTATTTGTTTAAACTCACTTATCCAAATTAAGCCTACCTTTTTCAATTACCTTTGTTAACCACTTTGAACCTTTAAATCCCATTTGTTCTATATTCTACCACATTAATAACCTTAAGCTGAAAAACAATTGTATATCCCAAATTGAATCTTTGGTTAGCTTAAGATAAAATTGTGTGTGCTAGTTAAGTATGGGAAATTGTGGGAACAAAGGTTGTTAAAGGAATGTGTCATTTAATAGGAATTTGGATACCTACTCATCTGAAACTACAAGAACTGAAAATCCATGTGCATTGATAAGATATATTTATTTTAATGTCAAAAAAAATAATAATAAATAAATAAATGAATAAATAAGGGGACAAAATTACCCCAATGTTGAATTCAGAATTCAAAGATCAATGCACATATGATAGAACAAAAATATAAGTTGATACATGAGTATGGATTGAAAAAGGGAATTCTGGGTAGCTAGGTATGAACTTTAAGATTACATTAAAATATATAGGTTGGGTTGAAGCTTGGGTTAATTAAAGATTCAATTTATCAGCTCACTTAACCAAATGTGTATCCATACCCTCAACCTTGGCCCCATTACAACCTTGAAAAGACATCATGATGTTTGCATTGGTATATTAACTGTTGTTGATTGGTTAGGAGAAAAACAAAAGTTAGAAAGCATGATTAGAGAAGGATAGAGCGATTACCCTATACACTAGAGATTAGAGTTACATACATTATCAGTGAGGGTTCAATGCTTGAATTTTCATGTTCCCTGCTTTCATGAGCTATCTTCTTGCATTTTTATCTGTGTCACTGTAAAATGATAGAATTAGTGGAATTTGATTTGTAATTGTTTTGAAGAGCTTATTTACTTTTGATCAAGTGGGCAAGAATCATATAGTTGCATTTGTTTATATATATAGGATTGCATTGCATGGGTTTCTACATGTTCATACTTATTCATTTTATCTCCTTCAATTAAGCATGAGGACATGCTAATGTTTAAGTGTGGGGAGGTTGATAAACCACTATTTTATGGTTTATATTGTGTTTAATTGTGTGGTTTTATCATGATCCTTACCCACTTATTCATTAAAATAGCATGCATTTAGATTTCCTTCCTGAATTCATTACATGTTTGAAAACTGCTTCCTAAAGGCTTTAATTATGTACTTTTAATTCTCCTTTATTCCATTCGATGCCGTGATCTGTGTGTTAAGTGTTTCAGACCTTACAGGGCATGAATGAGTTAGAGATTGGAGAGGAAGCTAGCAAAAAAAATGGAAGGAACACAAGAATTTGAGGAGATAACCAGCGAGAAGTGACGCGGTCGCATGGCTCACGCGACTGCGCGAAGGAGAGCAAATCACAGTGACGCGGCCGCATGGCTCATGCGGCCGCGTGGATTGGAAAAGCTCAAGCGATGCGTTAGCGTAGACGACGCGAACTCGTGGCATGGAAAAGCGCGAGTGACGCGTCCGCATGGGTGACGCGATCGCGTGACATGTGCGATCTGCATAATCTGCAGAATTTGCTGGGGGTGATTTTGGACCCTATTTTGACCCAGTTTTTGGCCTGGAACAGCAGACTAGAGCCAGAGAACATGCAGAAACAAACACAACATTCATTCCATACAGTGGAGAGTTTTTTTTAGATCTAGTTTTACTCCTCCTCTAGGTTTTTCTCTCTAGGTTTTAGAATTTTAATTTTCAATTTTGGTCTTAGTATTGGAACATTGAGAAGAGTTATTTCCTCATCAAGATTTTGTCATTCTAGTTCGTTCTCTTAACTTGGTTTTATTCTTCCATGTTCTTTGCTTTGTTCAATTTTATCATTTGAATATTTTTATGATTATTTAATACGAGAATTATTCCTTTCATTTTAATCCATTTTACCTTCCAATAATCATGTCTTCTTTTAATTCCTTTTCATATGTTATGGATTTGTTATTTACAATGAGCGAGTAGTTCCCCTCACTTGATGGGGAGTTGATTGAAAAGAACTCTTGAGTTGGAAGGATTGAAAGAGAATTTGTAATTGGGATAATTATTGGATTGCTCTCTAGTCACTAATACCAATTCATTTTTATTAATTGAATTGCAACTTGTGAACAGACATGGCATTCCAATTTGTTTGACTTTCCCTTACTTAGTAAAGGATAATTAAACAAACCAATCTTTAATTATCAATTACTCTGAGAGAATTCCAACAACATTAGAGATTCTAACTGATCAACTCCCAGTCAAGGCTTTTTATTTACATTATTCAATTTTATTAACTTTAATTTTCCTGTTACTCAATTCACTTCTTTGAAAACCTCTAGTTAATAAAATAGCACACTTTCTGCAACTCGTTGGGAGACGACCTGGGATTCATACTCCCAATAATTTTTAATTTAAATTTTCTGTGACACATTTTAAATTGATAGGCAAATTTTTTGTGAGTTAAGAACTATACTTACAACGTAACCATTTTAATAATTTTTAATTCACCAACTTCTGTGCTTCATCAATCTGCATTACTTGTACTCTATCTATGTTTCCTATTATTTGCTTGTTTGTTTGTGTGGTTCCACCGGAGTTGAAGGATTGGAGGAAAGGTGGAGGATTTGAAGGTTTTTAGTTAGGTTTTGATTAAGTTAGAACCCTAGAGGACCACCCATTTATGGTTTCTATTTTAGTTCCTTAAGATTTATAATTTGAGTGTCAGCATTCTAGAATTGCCTCTAGCTTTTTCGGGACCTTATATCTTGTGTGTGTGTGTGTGTGTGTGTGTGTGTGTGTGTGTGTGTGTGTGTGTGTGTGTGTGTGTGTGTGTGTGTAAATATTCTCCGCCCAACCTTAGCTTCGCAGGCTGAGTTAGGAGCTTGTTATTTTATACTCCAGACCCTCTATTCTGATTTTCTGTGTCTTTATGTTTGTGAACTTTAGCTTTCTTCGTACGCAAGTCACGTTACTTTCTGAGCATTGTGCTTTTCACTTTTGCGATTTTGTTTTACCTATCCTTCAAGGCTCCTCGTATATTATATTCTTTCTATTATTATATGTATATATATTTTATTTTAGAAGTCGTAATACCATACCACCTCTATTTTACGATGTAAGCGTAAAGCTCTGTATGGTAGGGTGTTACATTATGGTATCAGAGTAGTTTGTTCCTGTAGAGCCTGAGGGATGGACTAACTATGCTTCTGTGCATTCTCTGTGTATATGTCTATGTGATATTAGGATATCTAACTGATATATGTGGCATAAACGTTCATGAGCATAAATTTAGGACTTGAAATAGTATACTTGCAATATTGAAACTGATCAACTTGATATCACTTGTTTGGTGTGTATAGGAACTAGATATCGACTTGCGGACGTGGTCGCAGGCAAAGAAGAGGTAGATTAGTAAATGCAAACTCTGAACTGGCAGGGAATAACCCTGTAGACTTCATGGCTGCCTTGGAAAACGTGGCTGCAGCTATGCAGGCAACAGCCGAAGCGCTAGAAAACCATATGAATAACGAGAACAATGGAAATAATAGAAAGGAGGGGCTGATGACTCTCGCCTCTTTTCTGAAAGTGCATCCCCCAACCTTTAGGGGGACCATAAACCCCACTGAGGCAGATAACTAGCTTCAGGCGATGGAACAGGCACTGCAGGCTTAGTAGGTTCTCGAGGAGCAGTGGGTTGAATTCGTGATTTATTAGTTACAAGGGAAAGCCCAATACTGGTGGCAGGGAACACGACATATCCTGCAGCCAGATGGTGCCGTGATAGCCTGGGAAGTGTTCCGAACAGAATTTTATAGTAAGTATTTTCCCAATTCGGCTAGGAACGCTAAGGAACTTGAGTTACTGTAGCTAAAACAAGGCCAAATGATCGCTACGGGGTACACTAATAGGTTTGAAGAATTGTGCCGCTTTTTTCGATTCTGTCAAGGAGCTCCTGAAGATTTTGCCGAGTGAAAATGTATCAAGTACGAGGGAGGCCTTTGAAGTTATATTCTGAGCTCTGTTGCACTGATGGAGATCAAGGTCTTTTCCGAGCTTGTAAACAAAAGCCAAGTGGTGGAAGAGTGTGTGAGGAAGTAGCAGTGGAGAAAGGAAATCAGAGGATGCCTTTTAAGAGGGCTCAAGGGAGAAACCTTGCACCAAGAGGTAGAAACTTTAAGCATGGAGGTTTTATTCCACATTACAATCAGGGTCGAAACAGCTTCAGAAGGCCAAATAACAATGCTAATCAAGGAAGAAGTTTTGGAAAGCAGCCACAGCAGGACTTGAGTTTTCAGAGGTGTGGGAAGTATCACCTTTGAGTCCTATGCAGAGTAGGATTCGGAGTGTGTTTCTTTTGTGGACAACTCGGGCACTTGGCCTGGAATTGTCCAGAGAAGAAGAAGTATGAGACTGGTAGGGTACAACAACCTGGGAGAGTGTTCACCACTTTTGCAGCAGGTACTGAGGGATCCGAGACACCGATTAGAGTTAACTGTGAAGTAGCTAGCAAAGTTTTAAATGCTTTGTTTGATTCTAGAGCGATGCATTCATTTATAGCATTTGAAAAGGCTAATAAACTAGGAGTGAGAATAATAGTCTTGGGTTATGATTTGAAGGTGCATAATGCACTCATGAAGCCATTGTGACTAGGTTAGGTTGTCCACAAGTTTCATTCCGAGTTAAATAGCGAGATTTCGTCCATGATTTGATTTGTTTACCAATGACTGGTCTGAATCTTGTTTTGGACTGGATTAGTTATCTAGAAATCATGTCTTGCTTGACTGTTCTGAGAAGTCAGTGTACTTTATGCCAGAAGGATCGGAAGGGCCGGTTGTGATGAATAGCTACTATTTGAACTCTATGATAGTAAACTGTTCTGGGTATGAATGTTAGGGTGTTATGTTATTAACTGTGGTTGTTTCAGGAGATTAACAAAGCTTAGAACAAATTTCGGTTGTTTGTGAATTTTCTGAGGTGTTTTCGAACAACATTGATGAATTCCCTCCTAATCGAGAGGTCGAGTTTGCAATTGAGTTGGTTCCTGGAGCAGGTCAGATCTCGAGTGCTCCTTATAGGATGTCACCTTTAGAGATGGTCGAGCTTAACGCTCAGCTGGAAGACTTAATGGGTAAATGCTTCATTTGACCAAGTGTTTTCCCGTGGGGAACGCCAGTGCTACGGTAAAGAAGAAGGACGAGAGTATGCGTCTGCATGTCGATTATTGCCAGTTAAACAAGGTTACTGTGAAAAATAAATATCCGTTACCAAGGATCAATGATCTAGTGGACCAACTACAGGGAGTCGGAGTGTTTTCCAAGATTGACTTGCAGTTCGGGTATCACCAGATAAGGTTAGAGACGAGGACATTTTGAAGACTGCTTTTAGAATGTGATACGGTCACTATGAATATACGGTAATGTCTTTCGAGTTAACCAATGCCCCAGTAGTATTTATGGACTACATGAACCGAATCTTCCGTCCGTTCTTAGATAAATTCGTTGTCGTCTTCATTGATGACATTCTCATTTACTCCAAGACTGATGAAGAGCACGCGGATCACTTGCAGACTGTTCTACAAATCTTGAAGGAGAGAAAATTATACGCCAAGTTATCTAAATGCGAGTTCTAGAAGAGTGAGGTGAAGTTTCTCGGGCATGTGGTAAGTCAGCAAGGGATTACCGTGGATCCTGCAAAAGTTGAGGCGGTAATGGACTGGGGGCGACCAACGTCTGCGACGGAGATTAGGAGTTTCCTCGGTTTGGTGGGTTATTACCGGAGATTCATTAAGAGGTTTTCGCAACTCGCTTTGCCTCTAACTAAGATGACTAGAAAGGATGTACCCTTTGTTTGGACTCTTGAGTGCGAGGAGAGTTTTCAAGCATTGAAGCAGAGGTTAACTACTGCACCTATGTTAGTGTTGCCCAAGCCGAGTGAACCATTGGAGGTATACTGAGATGCATTACTAAAGGGTCTGAGGTGCGTGCTGATGCAACACTGTAATGATGTAGCATACGCCTCACGACAGTTAAGGCCGCACGAGATGAGTCATCCAACTCACGACTTAGAACTTGCTGCCATTGTGTTTGCTTTAAAGATTTGGAGACATTATCTCTATGGCGTCAAGTTTTAAGTTTTCTCTGACCACAAAATCTTGAAGTACTTTTTAGCAGAAAGAACTGAATATGCGTCAGAGGAGATGGATGGAGCTATTAAAGGACTATGACTTCGAGTAGAATTATCACCCTGGAAAATCGAATGTTGTAGCGGAAGCTTTGAGCGGCAAATCCCTAGTGTTGCTTGGATGATGCTTCGAGAAGAGGAGTTGTTGAAGGCGTTTGAAAACCTGAATTTAGGTATCCAAGAAGTGCCCAGAACCCTGGTTTGAGTCAGCTACAAATTTCAAGTGATTTTAAGTCTGAGATTGAAAAAGCTCAGCAAGACGATAAGGAATTGCAAAAAGTATTGCCAGCAATTGAGCAAGGAAAGTAGTGGAGAGTGTCATGGGACAAAGATGGATTATGGAGGTTTAAGGACCAAATTATTGTGTCAGATGTCGGAACCTTATGGCAGGATATCTTGAAGGATGCACACAAAAGCGGATTTTCTATTCATCCGGGAAGCAATAAGATGTACCAGGATCTGAAAGCAATGTTCTGGTGGCCGGGAATGAAGAACGACGTAGCATTGCATGTACCTAAGTGCTTAACTTGTCAAAAAGCCAAAATTGAGCATCAGGAACCATCAGCAACCCTACAGCCCTTAGAAATTCCGCAATGGAAATGGGAGAGTATCACGATGGGCTTTGTGTCGGGATTGCCAAGAACTCGAGCACGATATGACGCTATTTGGGTGATTGTAGATTGACTGACAAAGTCGGCTCACTTTTTACCTATTCAGTTAAGTTGTACGTTGGAGGAGCTAGCACGTTTGTGCATTAAAGAGATTGTGAGATTACATGGCATGCCAGCCACCATAATATCCGACAGAGATCTTCGTTTCACCTCAAAGTTTTGGGGAGCCTTCCAATGGGCATTTGGAACTCAGTTAAGCTTGAGTACGGCGTACCACCCTCAAACTGATGGTCAGTCAGAGAGGACGATCCAAACTTTAGAGGATATGCTGAGAGCCTGTGTTCTGAACCAGCCAGCAAGCTGGGATCGGTATATGCTGCTAGTGGAGTTTGCATATAACAACAGCTATCATGCGAGCATCGGAATGGCTCCATATGAGGCTCTGTATGGGAGGAAGTGTTAATCTCCACTATGCTGGTATGAATATAGGGAGAGAAGCTTGTTAGGGCCTGAAATGATAACTGAAACCACTGAGCAAATAAAGAAAATCCAAAGCCGAATGCTAGTCGCACAAAGCCGCCAAAAAAGCTACGCTGATCAAAGGTGAAAGCCTTTAGAATTTGAGGAACGAGAGCATGTATTCCTGAAGGTTACTCTAGCAACCAGAGTGGGTAGGGCAATCAAGACAAAGAAACGGAATCCCCGTTACATCGGTCCATTCGAAATTTTGAAGAGGATTGGACCAATAGCCTATAGAATTGCTTTACCGCCGCATCTTTTGAACCTGCACGACGTGTTTCACGTGTCACAGCTTTGGAAGTATACTCCTGATGTAAGTCATATTCTGGAACCTGAATTGGTTCAAGTAAGGGAAGATCTGACCCTTCCAGTAATCCTGGTTAGAATTGACGACACCAGCATCAAACGATCGCGAGAAAAGGAAGTATCATTGGTAAAAGTAGCTTGGAGTCGGGCTGGTATCAAAGAGCATACTTGGGAGCTCGAATCGGATATCCAGAAGGATTACCCACACCTCTTTCACGTAACTAAATCTGAATTTTGAGGGCGAAATTCTTTATTAGGTGAGTAGGATGTAAACCACGTAAAATTAGCGAATAATTAGTCAATAAATTAACTTTTAATAAAAGAAATTAGAAATGTGATTTTTTTTAGTTTAGTAAGATAGAGATAATTAAAATAAGAATTTTGACACTAATTTCAAAGAATTTGGCCCAATATTGGGCCAAACGGATCGAACTGGTCGAACTGGGCCCAAGGGCCCAACCTAACCCATGAACAAAATGAGCTTCAACTCATTTCTTTCCTTCCATTCACCATTCACGTTCCCAAAACACAAGGGAAGAGAGGAGAAGGTTCGAACCCTTGGTTCCACTTCAAATTACCATAACTTCTCACTCCGAGTTCTGATCGCTGCACCGTTTACAGTCACGCGTCCGCAGCGTCGAGCTCTACAAAGCCTGATGTATAATTTGGTAAGGAACTTTCAATTTTTTTCTCAACCTCACTTTCCCCAAATTTTCTAAATTAAATAGAGAGGTGTTGAGATTTTGGTTCTTTGATGTTATAGGGTTCGATTAGCTCCAGAGAAACGCTCACTCTTGCTTCTTTGACGCTTGGGTAACGTGAGAATCCTAGAACTCTAGCTAATTCCTTGATTTAATGTGTTGGGTATTGAATTTTGGGTATGTATATGTGATTATGTGTATTAGGTGTGAAAATATGTAAATTGGAAGCTTGGTTTGGATCTTGGTTGCGGAATTTTGGAGTTGAAGGCTTGCAATCTTACCTAAGTGAGTTGTCTTGGGTTATACGAGGAAATCGGCCAAGGTATGGTTTAGGTTTCTCGTATTTAATATATAATGTCTTGTGAAAACTCAGGCTAGGTGACCATAGGATAGGAATGAATGTATGAGTATGTTAATTGTTTAGTTCCTTGATGATAATTGTGAATTGGGTTGAGTGGTGGTTGTTGTTTGGTATTGGTAATGGAAATAGGATGTTAAATAATGCTTTAATGATGATTAACAAGTTGATAATAATGAGTATGTATAGATGATGGTTTGTTGATGATCTTGTTGATATAAGTGTGAAATTTATGTATGAAGATTGTTTAAAATTGAGGTATGGTGGGTGATTGGTGCGCGAAATTGTGATCAATACTTTTCACAACTCAAATAATCCCTAGTAATGGCCCCAAAAACTTGGTGCTCAATACCATGGCATAAACACAACTTCGCACAACTAACCAGCAAGTGTACTGGGTCGTCCAAGTAATAAACCTTACGCGAGTAAGGGTCGATCCCACAGAGATTGTTGGTATGAAGCAAGCTATGGTCACCTTGTAAATCTTAGTCAGGCAGACTCAAATGGGTATAGTGATAAACGCATAAAACATAAAGATAAAGATAGAGATACTTATGTAATTCATTGGTAGGAACTTCAGATAAGCGTATGAAGATGCCTTCCCTTCCGTCTCTCTGCTTTCCTACTGTCTTCATCCAATCCTTCTTACTCCTTTCCATGGCAAGCTTAAGCAAGGGTTTCACCGTTGTCAGTGGCTACCTCCCATCCTCTCAGTGGAAATGTTCAACGCACCCTGTCACGGCACGGCTATCCATCTGTCGGTTCTCGATCAGGCCGGAATAGAATCCAGTGATTCTTTTGCATCTGTCACTAACGCCTCGCCCTCAGGAGTTTGAAGCACGTCACAGTCATTCAATCATTGAATCCTACTCAGAATACCACAGACAAGGTTAGACCTTCTGGATTCTCTTGAATGCCGCCATCAGTTCTAGCCTATACCACGAAGACTCTGATCTCACGGAATGGCTGGCTCGTTTGTCAGACGAGCGCTCAGTTGTCAGGCGATCAACCATGCATCGTGTATCAGGAATCCAAGAGATATTCACCCAATCGAAGGTAGAACGGAGGTGGTTGTCAGTCACACGTTCATAGGTGAGAATGATGATGAGTGTCACGGATCATCACATTCATCAAGTTGAAGAACAAGTGATATCTTAGAACAAGAACAAGCGAAATTGAATAGAAGAACAATAGTAATTGCATTAATACTCGAGGTACAGCAGAGCTCCACACCTTAATCTATAGTGTGTAGAAACTCCACCGTTGAAAATACATAAGAACAAGGTCTAGGCATGGCCAAATGGCCAGCCTCCCAATGATCTAAGATAGCATCAGAACAAAGATAACTACCCCCGATATATGATCTAAGAACTGGATGTCCAAAGATGAAAATACAATAGTAAAAGGTCCTACTTATAGAAAACTAGTAGCCTAAGGTTTACAGAGATGAGTAAATGACATAAAAATCCACTTCCGGACCCACTTGGTGTGTGCTTGGGCTGAGCAATAAAGCATTTTCGTGTAGAGACTCTTCTTGGAGTTAAACGCCAGCTTTGGTGCCAGTTTGGGCGTTTAACTCCCATTCTTGTGCCAGTTCCGGCGTTTAACGCTGGAATTCCTGAGGGTGATTTTGAACGCCGGTTTGGGCCATCAAATCTTGGGCAAAGTATGGACTATCATATATTTCTGGAAAGCCCAGGATGTCTACTTTCCAACGCCGTTGAGAGCGTGCCAATTGGGCTTCTGTAGCTCTAGAAAATCCACTTCGAGTGCAGGGAGGTCAGAATCCAACAGCATCTGCAGTCTTTTTTAGTCTCTGAATCAGATTTTTGCTCAGGTCCCTCAATTTCAGCCAGAAAATACCTGAAATCACAGAAAAACACACAAACTCATAGTAAAGTCCAGAAAAGTGAATTTTAACTAAAAACTAATAAAAATATACTAAAAACTAACTAGATCATACTAAAAACATACTAAAAACAATGCCAAAAAGCGTACAAATTATCCGCTCATCAGTGATCGAAGGATGTTGAATGGTGTTGCTATAATATTGTATATGTTGGTGCTGGTTTTGAGTATAGGAACTTGATTTTGAATGGTGAATTAATGAAAATAGAGGTTTGAGGATTTTTGTAAAAATTTGATTTTTGGCCGAATTTCGGCGAGCCATAACTCGGCTTCCGGACCCCCAAACTCTTTCAAATTTTTTTCATATGAAAATTGGGTCCGTTAAGTTTACACTGTTCAAAGAACAGATGAAAATGTTTTGAAACCAAGAAATTATGCGCGTCGAAAGTTCGGTGTGCAAAGTTGAAAATTTGACGTTAACAGCTTTTTAGCTTCCCACATTATCTGCGTACGCATGCCCCTGTATATGCGGCTATGCATTTCTGTTTGGCATACATACGTACGCGGGCAGGCTCCGCATACGCATCGTGGTCCAAAAAAGCCACTCGCGTACGCGGACAGGGGATGCGTATGCAAGCTAAAGGAAAATGCACGCCCAAGCATATGCGGGACCCTGTTTTCACCAAATGGGATTTTTTAGTGTTTTAAACATGATTTTAAACCTTTAAACCTCTGTTTTTATTCTTTTAGACCCTAGATATTAGTTTTATGTATAGTGAAGAGTTTAGCCTATAAAAAGAGGGCAACTTAGGGATGAAGTAAGATTGGAAAGTGATGAACTATGTATGAAGAGTGTGAATATATGAGATATATATGATGCCATGGCCATATTGAATGATTATGCAATGATATGAATACTTATGCGGCTTATGCATTCAATTTTGTCTGAGATACGAGTTTTCTTGGATAAATGACCATGGCTTGCCACGACGTGTTCCAGCTTGAGACTCGATACATTGTTGACCCTACATCGTAATGGTGGCCGGGCACTTATAAATCCCCGAGAAGGTTAACCCCAATTGAGCAAAATTATATATATATATGTATATACATATATATATGTATATACATATATATATGTATATACATATATATATATAATTTTGCTCAATTGGGGTTAACCTTCTCGGGGATTTATAAGTGCCCGGCCACCATTACGATGTAGGGTCAACAATTGAGAAGAAAAAAAGCTATGCATAAACTCTTGGGGATGCGCGACGGGGGATAGTCCAGGGTTTAGCAACAAGACTTGTCGAGTTGCCTTGATAACCAACAGATGAGACTCATCAGCCATAGGACAGGCATACATCATATGCATATTGTTTTCTTTGTTTGATTATGCTTTAATTGGGAATGCGTATGTGATTTTTATATGTCTAATTTAATTTTATATGTGCTATCTGCATTACTTGTACTCTATCTGTGTTTGCTATTGTTTGCTTGTTTGTCTGTGTGGTTTCACCGGAGTTGGAGGATTGGAGGAAAGGCGGAGGATTTGAAGGTTTTTAGTTAGGTTTTGATTAAGTTAGAACCCTAGAGGACCACCCGTTTATGGTTTCTGTTTTAGTTCCTTAAGATTTATAATTTGAGTGTCATTATTCTAGGATTGCCACTGGCTTTCCCGGGACATTATATCTTATGTACATGGCACCTTTACCATGCTGAGAACCCCCGGTTCTCATTCCATACGAATATTCTGTGTTTTCAGATGTAGGTTGAGAGGCACCTCACTAGGCGTCTGGAGTTTTGCAGCGAAGTGGATCTTTTGGGACTTTATTTTGTGTATTGTTTATATATTATCATATGTATAGAACTCGCTTATTGGCTTGTTTTACTTTTGTACCTCTTAGAGGTGTATGGAAAATGATAATATATATATATATATATATATATATATATATATATATATATATATATATATATTCTCCAGCCAACCTTAGCTTCGCAAGCTGGGTTAGGAGCTTGTTATTTTGTACTCTTGACCCTCTATTCTCATTTTCTGTATCTTTATATTTGTGAACTTTAGCTTTCTTCGTACGCAAGTCACGTTATTGCGCTTTTCAGTTTTGCGATTTTTTTTACCTATCCTTCAAGGCTACTCATATATTATATTCTTTCAATTATCGTGTGTGTGTGTGTGTGTTACAAAGTTTTGCCTAAGGCTAAGGCGAACTATAACCAATTTCATGTTCCCCCTAATACAAAAAAAAGATTCGAAAAAAAATAAAGATAGATTAATTTTTTTCTGTAATTAATAGTTGTGTTTATTTTATTTCAAAAAGAAAAATCTATTCTATTATGACTATAATATGGTAGTTATGGTGTTTCAAAAAATGTTGCTAAAGTTAAAGTAGCGTTTCTTTATTGTTAAATAACGCTTTTTAAAAAGTATTACTTAAAAAATGTTATCAAAATCATAATTGTAAAAATCGGACCAAAATACTAGTGAACCAGACCTCTAACCAGTTTGGTTCGACTTTAGGACCATTCCCGCTTAAAAACTAGTCAAATCCGGTCCATTCGAGTCACACAGTGCATGTTCCAAAGCTTCACAAATCCACCATATTCCAGCACAGAAAGTTTCATAGAAATTTCCAAAATTGAAGAAAGGAAAGCTCGACCCAAGTTCTCCAATCTACAAGTATCTACTTTGCCGAGTAAAAGATTACTTGTTCTTCAAGTTGGTCTCTGAATTTTTTTTTAATCAAATTCGTCCTTTAAAGGTTTTAAATTAGTCATGTTAGTCCTTCCGTCACTTTCTTTGTTGATGATGTCAAAATTTGCTAATGCGGTACGTTACGTGACTCCACAACACACACCTAAGGGTCTTAATTGACTATTAACATAATAAGTTTAAGAAGTTAGATTAAATCAAAACCTTATTGGGGGAAGAACTTGAGGCATTGGAATCTCTCAATTTGGGATTAATTTGATCTAATTTAATAAACTAATCATGTTAATAGTTAATTAGAACTACTAGTTGTGTGTTGTGATGTTACTTAATGTACCACATCAACAAACTCTGACACCGTTATCAATGGAAGTGACGAAAGGACTAACATGACCAATTTAAAATCTTTAAAAGACGAATTTAATTAAAAAAATCTTTCGAGAACCAATTTAAAGAACGAGTGATCTTTCAAGGACTAATTTAACAATTTACTCCTACTTGCCACTAGATTGTGCTGCTCTTTAATAACATATATGCAAAATCGTACAACTAAATTATTTTTTTATTCTTTTAACTTAATACTTACTTATTTTTATTAAATATCTACACTAATTAATTTGATGGCTATTTTCATGTTAGTTCTTTTTAGAAATTAAGATTTAATTATTGTTACGGTGTTAGTAAAGATATGTATTTAAATTTTAATTTTAAGTTTTGACTATTTTATATTTTTTATTTATGTGAGATTGGACTAATGGTTCAATTTATGATCTACCAGTTGAACCAATAACCTAATAATCTAATAGTATGATCGATTTGGTTTTTAAAACTCTGACAAAAATATAAAAAAAAAAGGTGCGACTTTAATTTTAATAATACTTTTATAACCAACATAGTCATCATAGCATAGACATATTAAAATCTACCATATATAAATTCAAATATATGCATTAGCTTTTTATTTTCTTTTTTGAATTAGATGTTGAAATGTTGTTCGTTGATACTAGATTCTGTTTGTGAATATATTCCTTCTTATACTTTACCAATTTGGTTGCTCGTGATCTGGTAGCAATTGTTAGTTTTTGTTGCATATTGATTGGATAGAACGAATCAAACTTTGTTTGGGAGATATGGCACTAAGGAGAATGGTCGTTGTTTTTCAAATAAAATAGTTATGAAGTTATTATGAAACAGTGACAAGATATCGTCTCTCCCTCTTTCTCTGCTTGGTCCTTATGCTTGAATATATAAGGATAAAAAAAATTATTTATATTAAAATATGTTTATATTTTTGAATATTTAAATATATAAAATTAGGAATAAGTTTTTGTGTTTGGGCCTCAAAGACTTTTTTTATGTTTCTAGTGGATTACACTTTTGTTGAGCCGTTTTTGGTGATAATTTGTTGTTGGACAACTTAAAAAGAAAAACAAGGGTCTGACCAAAAACACAAAAGAGGAAAAAGGGCGAAAAAAGAAGAGGAAAGTGGAAAAGGTAGAAAAACCTAGAATAGGTTAAACCGTTAAAAGGGGAATGAGAGTGTGCGGATTTTACAAATCCAATTCCGTTTTTGATCGATTTTCTGATTCCTAATCTTACCCTATCCTGATTCGCCGTCGCCATGAGCAACGATAACCCGAGGTTGTTGAACCCGAACCCGAATCCAGAAAGGGTGCTGGCAATCCCAGTGAAGAAGAGTAATCCGGTGGAGCTGTACCGGCCGTTACGTAAGTTGGTAGAAACAAAATACTCAGAGAGCGATGCACAGAAAGTTGAAAGCGTTCTGGAAACCCTAAACAAATGCCGCAGCGACATGGTGGAGCGAGGGGACCTCTCCCTTCCCGAGCTCCGTGACTGCCTCATCCACTACTTCAAATGCCTCTGCATGGTTGAGCCACTCTTCACCGCTATCTCCTCCGATTCCGAACTTATCAACTTTGTCTGGTACGACGCCTTCTACTCTGAGCATAACAATGGAGTCAGCTCGCAGCACAACAGCATCCAATTGGAATTGGCTGCTGTTGTCTTCAACCTTGGCGCCGTATGCAGCCAGATTGGGGCCTCTTACGACCGCACCACCGCCCTTGGTCTTCACCTTGCAATGGACGCCTTCAATGCCGCCGCCAGATTCTTCTTGAAACTCTGGAAGGATCTCACCAAGGACGTCTCCGCCACCCTCGACTTGACTCTCCTCTTCGCCGAGAGTCTTCACTGCCTCTTCTCCGCTCAGGCTTTGGAGCTCAAATCACAGCAACAACTCAAAGACAACAGCAGTTCGGCTTTCCAAAAATATAGATGTGCCGTTTCGTTTAAATCGGTCAGTTTTGCCCCTAGACTGATTTACATTTTTATTTTTATTTTAGAGTTTCAATATGATGATGATGATGATGATGATGATGATGTAGGCTTCTGAGCATTATCAGAGAGCGTATGATCTGATAGTAGGTGATTCGGTTGCAACCGAGCATATCCACAAATTTGACCAAACCTGGATAACTCATCTTCGTCAGAAGAAGGAATTCTTTCAAGTGGAGGCACGTCAGAGGCTATCATCCGTCCAACCCAAATCCCGGCCACGTAAATCATTTTCATCTATCTGTGCTCTTGATCATGATGCTGAATCTGTCACTGAAAAATTAGTTAGAGGAATTTGTTGGCGTGTGGACCAGTGGATGCCCAAGCTAGAAGGAGTATACCTTGACCTCGTCCTTTCCCAGGACAGCCCTTTCAAGATTATGGATGGTGGAAAGCTGGTGGCTAACCCATGGGACATGCCTCCTCCTTATCCAACAAATTTTTCAATCCCCTCATCTTCGTCTTCGTCACATATTCTGGCATTGCCTTTGAAGAAGAGTGAGCCCTTGGACCTCTACGAGTCCTTGCGCAATTGCTTCGTCCTCAAATACTCTGAGAGTGTGGCAAAGAGAGTAGAAGGCCTTCTCGAAATGCTAAACAAATTGCGTAGTGAAATGCTGCGTGATGACCTCTCTCTACCCTTGCGCCGTGACTGCCTCATCCGCTATTACAAATGCCTTTGCATGATTGAGCCTTTGTTCCCCATGACTTCCTCATCCAACCCACCTATCTTTGTTTGGTACAATGCCTTCAACCCACAAGAGAAATCTTCTCAGCACAACATCCATTTGGAGAAGGCCTCTGTTCTCTTCAACCTGGGAGCCCTCGGCTCCCACATTGCTCTCTCCTGCGATCTCACCACCATCCAAGGCCAGCGCATTGCCATAGACGCCTTACATGATGCTTCATATTGGTTCTTAATACTAACGCATGAGGCTGAGAAGGCATCTGCCACCATTGACTTGTCAATAAGCTGCACCCAGATGCTGCGCGAGATAATAACCGCGCAGGTTGCTGACTTGGAATGCAATTTTCCTCATCCCCGTTATGTATCAGTTTCTGCTGGATGTCCTGTATGAATCCTCATCTACCTTTTCGGTTGATCTTCTCTTAGCGCGTTTGATTTTTGTCAATCTTGATTTGTTGAATTGTTTGATTGGGATAATGTAGGTTTCTGTGCTTTATCGGAAAGCTTTTGAAATGTCGACATTCGGGCCTTTAGCTGAGACTCGTGTTCAATCCTTGATACCTCAACATCTTGTGTCGATTATCAGAACCTGCCTTATTGAATTTGCTCCTAGTGATGTCACTGAACAATTTCTTACAGGGTATTGGAAGGCTGCACAATTTCTTACAGGGTATTGTAAGGGTCAAGCCGTGCTTCCAGTGGGATGTCAACCACCATGCTTGGACCTTCTCTCCAAGGCTGGCCCTGTCATGATTAAGGATGGACATCTTGTGGCCAACCTTAGTGGCAGTGACATTCGCATTGGAGGAGATCAGCTCCCAGGAGACCACAGTAACATGGCTATAGACCAAAACTGAACAAGCTTTAGGAATTACCTGTTTATTTTCATTTTTAAATTGGATATTGGAATTTTGTTTGTTGATGCTAGACGCCTAGAACTATTTTTGTGAATATATTATCCTCGTAATTTTGTTTGTTGATGTGTGAATACTGAATATATTCCTTCTTATTCCTCACTAATTTGTAGTGATTTGTATGCCTCTGATCTCGTAGCCTTTATTCGATATTGTTGCATATTGGTAGATAGAAGGTATCAATTTTGTGACATGTGGTAGTAAAGGGAGTGATTTATTCTTTTCTTTTATTTTAGAGATATAACAGATAGAATAATGTATATATTTTGCTTGGTTCTCCACGAATTTTGAATCAAATACATTGGTCATAATAACTTTTTATTATTTCAAAAAATTTTTATAATTATTCTTGTCAGACAAATTTATCTTTCCATTACTTTTAATAAAGTCTTTGAAAACCAGTGTTTCCTTTGAACCAAAATTTGGTTGATTATTCTTTCCTAAATATGCAAGCAATTCCGTCTCGTTATCTTGTTTTTTAAATAAAACAGTTGTGAAATTACTGTGAACAGGACAAGGAATAGTCTCACCCTTTTTCTAATTTATTTTCTATTTTTTCTTTTGGAAAATAGCAGATTAGGTATTTTTTTGCTTGCAATGTGGAAGAGAATACATTTGTGTGGTTTTATTCTTTATTATAACAAATTTCCTCGTGTTCTTGTTTGAGAATTGAGATCAATTAATCAGTTTTGTTCAAAAATATTGCTTCTTGTTATTCAAATCCTTAAAAATTTATTGTTTGTATCTACACAATTTTTCTGATGTGCTGCTACCCGATCCATTGATGAGTTCTGCATTGTTTATTGTGGTTTTCTTACCTAACCAGGTTGAAGGTTCACTGGTCATTTTGTATTGTTAGTAAACTAGTCATGATTAAATTAATTTGATGTCATCTTGTAAAGTCATTTCTTTTCTGTGATATCTATTTGTAGAAGAACCTGGGTAGTCCCAAATTCAAAGTAAAAAAACAAAAAAGAAAGGAATTTCTTCTTTGGTATTAAATGATTTTCTTACTTTTTTTTTTCTATATGTACAAAATCCAATCTTATTGTGGGTGGGATGCACATAATTTATTCTATTTTTTGGGATTTCCCACTTAGTCTTTCCAATTGTATTTTGTAAAGCAAAACTCTACCAGTGTCAACATTTGTTCTATGAAGGAATTACTAGGGGCAGCAATTGCCATTCTCTGGATGACGATGAGATTAACAATGATATTGATGGATCAAGATTAGTCAATTCAAACTTTTTTGGGCTTTAATTCACTTCAGTAAATTGTTCGGTTCATGGTTTACACTCTCAATTTATAAAATATAATTGAACTAAGAATCTCTTTTGTTGGCTCCTCGTTAGAGTAGTTATTAACTATAATATCTTTTTCATTTTTAGCCTTCTTATTATTCATTATCTGCAACCTTGTATAAAAATTCATTATGTTTTTCTTTGTAATTCTATTTTATAGATCCTTGTTTTATTCTAAATGGTTAATTATCAAATCTAATGTCTATTTTTATAAATAAATAAATGACCCCTTAAATGTACCCAACTCATTCTTTAGCAAGCATGTATAATAGAAGGTGAATTTGGTAATATTCTAGATAAATAAATAAAATAAGTCAATTTGATTAGATTTTAGGAATAAGTATTGTTTTGGTCCCTAACGTTGAGGGTTAGAATCGAAACCGTCCCCAACGTAATTTTTGACTTAAAATCATTTTTAACGTTTTTTTTGTATTTAAATCGTCATTTTTAATAAAAATTTTAATTTTATTCCTAAAATATCCCTACTATAATAAAAAAAATTAAAAAAAGAAAAGAATGCGTTTGGGGGGGGGGGACGCGTTTTGGGGTGGGGTGGGGGGCCAAAAGGAAATGCAAAGGGGAAAGGAAGAGGGGGATGGGAAAAGGAAGGGGGGAGGGGACGGCGCCGGCGAAGCTTGGAGCTGCTGTCGCCGTCGCCGAAAGAAAGAAGAAAAGAGAGGGGCTCCGACGGGGGAGAAAAGAAGAGGGGAGAGGGAGCGCCGGTGGAGGGGAGGACCGTTCATGCATGCTTCTGCCGCCGTGGAGTGCGTCGAAAAAGGATCTCGACGCGAGGAGAGGAAGGCGGCGCGCAAAGGAGAGAGAGAGGGATCTGAGGCTGAGATGGTCCGCGCACACTCCGTCACTAGTCCGCGGGTGATGGATGGCCGAGGAGAGAGAGGGATCCGAGGGTGGAGTGCGTCGCCGGTCCTTGCACGCTCCGTCGCCGCCGCTGGTGGCCAAGCGCCGGTGGTTCTACATTTGCTTCTTCTTCTGAATCTGCTTCTTCTTCTGCATCTGCTTCGGCTTGAGTTTCTGCTTCTGCTTCTGTGACTGTCTCTACTTCTGATTTTGATTTGTTGCTTTCTGATTTTATTGTTGTTGTGTGTTGATTTGGTTGTTGAATTTGGGTTGATTTGTTGAATTTTTTATTCCTGGATTTGTTGAATTTGTATTAATTTTGTTGATGTTGTTTCTCTTGGTGGTGAAGGTAAATGTGCTGGTGGTGGTAGTGGAGGTAAATGTTCTGCTGGTAGTGGAGGGAATTTTTGTCCAGTAAAAGTTAAAGGGATGATTTTAATACAAAAAAAACGTTAAGGATGATTTTAAGTCAAAAATTACGTTGGGACGGTTTCGAGAAATAAAGACAATGCCACCACACCAAAGTAACGAGAAAACTCATAATATATAACTCAAAATCTCATGCATTTTATTACTTTTTTTCACATAAAACTTTAATTAAGCTCAGTGAGCAATACATGAGACATCTTTCAAAGGTAAACATAGGGTGCTAAAATAACAACTAACTAGAAAGTAAGGAAATTCTACTAGTGATCATGCAACTCAGAAATAGAAAACAGAAAATAGAATGAAATATTAGAGAAAAGGAATAATATAAGGGAAAGGATAGTGAAACTCAACCACCTAAGTCATGGTGGTCGTTGCTCCCTTCGGGGAGTCCTTTCTGGCGCTTCAACTCTTCCAATTCACGCCCCTGCTTCTGCTGTTCCTCTGTCAGCTTATAGAGTATGGTGGACTGGCTCTTGTGCTCCTGTTTCAGCTGATCCATAGTGGATATCAATTGTCCGATGGATACTGCCAACTGAGTCTAGTACTCACGTGGAGGGAGATCCTGTCCCTGAGGCCATTCAGGTTGCTTCCCAAGAAAGAGTTTGATCCGAGAATTGAATAGTAAAACCTTCTGGCCAAGCTCAAATACTTTTAAAGATATCTTCCTATCATGCCACTTTTTGGCCCTTTCCTTGTAGAGCTTTGCATTCTCATAGGCAGAGTGTCGGAACTCATCGAGCTCATTCAGCTGGAGCAACCATTTCTCTCCTGCAGCTTTGGCATCAAAGTTCAGGAACTTTGTTGCCCAATATGCTCTGTGCTCCAACTCCACTAGCAAATGACAAGCCTTACCATAGACTAATTGGTACGGAGACATTCCAACAGGGGGTCTTGAAGGCTGTCCTGTATGCTCAGAGAGCACCATTAATTTTCCTTGTTCAGTCCTTTCTTGAGGTACTCACTGTCTTCTCTAGGATCCTCTTGAGTTCCCTGTTTGAGACCTTAGCCTGTCCACTTGTATGTGGGTGATAAGATGTTGCTATCTTGTGACGGATTCCATATCTTTCCAGATGTGAGTCCAGTTGTTTATTGCATAAGTGACTGCCTCCATCACTTAATTAGTGTCCTTAGGACACCAAACCTGCCGAAAATATATCTTTGCAAGAAGTTCAGCACGACTTTAGTGTCATTAGTGGGTGATGTTATTGCCTCCACCCATTTGGACACATAATCCACTGCCACCAAGATGTATGCATTTGAGTATGAGGGTGGAAAAGGTCACATGAAATCAATCCCCCATACATCAAACAACTCAATCTCCAAGATTTCTTGCTGTGGCATTTCATGATTGTGAGGAAGGTTTCCAGCTCTTTGACATTTGTCACAGTTTTTTACAAATTTTCGTAAATCTTTGAAGAGGGTTGGCCAGTAGAACCCGCTCTGAAGGACCTTGGTGACTGTTCTTTCACCCCCCCCCCCAAAGTGGCCTCCATACTCAGAACCATGACAATGCCAGAGGATTCTCATATGAGACACAATGCCTGATCATCCCATCCGAGCATCTCTTGAAAAGGTAGAGATCATCTGATGAGCAGATATTTTATACGCTTTTTGCCATCATTTTCATATAGTTTTTAGTATGTTTTGTTTAAGTTTTCATAGGTTTTAGTGTAAAATTCACATTTTTGGATTCTACTTCGATTTTGTGTGCTTTTATGCAATTTCAGGTATTTTCTGGCTGAAATTGAGGAGCTGGAGCAAAAGTTTGATTCAGAGGCAAAAAAAGTGCTGCAGATGCTGTCAGGATCTAACCTCCTTGCACTCGAAAGAGCTTTTTTGGAGCTACAGAAGTCTAAATGGAGTATTCTCAATGGCTATGAAAAGCTAACATCCAAAGCTTTCCAGCAATATATAATAGTCTATACTTTTTTTCAGAATTGAAGGCCCAAAACTGGCATTTAATGCCAACCATCTGCCCTATTCTGGCGTCTAACGCCCAAGGGAGGAGTAACCAGCATCCAACGCCCAAGAAGGTGCCCCTAGCCAGCTTTCAACGCCCTAGAGCCATTCTAGAACGTGGCTTACTCTTTTGCTCAGCCCAAACACTCACCAAGTGGGCCCCGGAAGTGGATTTTCATACTAAAAGACTGTTTTATCCTTCTTATGTAATCCTTAGTCATTAGTTTAGTATTTAAAGGATATTCTACATCATCTTAAGAGACTTTTGACACTTTACAAGTTTTACATTGTATTCTCTATCAGTATGAGTATTTAAACCTCCTAGGTTGAGGGGAGGAGCTCTACTGAGTTTTATGGATTAATAAAAGTACTACTGTTCTATTCTCAATTTGTGTTTGATTATCTATTCTAAGATGTATCTTCGTTCTTCATCCTTATGAATGCATTGAACTGGCACAAGGTTATCTCATTCTACATAGGTTCGAAGTGAGTCTTTCATTGGACAACAATGAACCACTAGCTTGATTATACATCTCTTAGACAACTAATCCACGACTTTGTTGGGGACTTCTCGAGACACCAGTTCAGCCGAGTCACGGGGAGATTAGAGTCTTTGTGGTAAAGGCTAGAACCACAAGGCGCAACATTCCTTTATCCGGAAGATTCGATCTTGTATGTGGCATTTTGAGTAGGATCATCAAGGGGAATGAACTTCAGGAGCTTCACCCTCAATCAGACTGGATCTGCACTAACCTGGGGTTCAGCATTGGAGGAGAATCGGCGACCTCTTAATAAAGGCTTTGATCATATACAGCCAGTCTGTCATAGAAGAAATCATTCACAGTTAGAGTAGACAGTAAGACCGGAGTAATCCAGAAGAACAAAGCATCTCTGAAGCCTTAACTATCTTCTTATCACTGGTTTCACTCAATTTAAGTAATTTCATTCCTATTTTACTTTTATTCATTTAAACAAACAAACAACTGTTCTATCCGCCTGACTAAGATCTACAAGATAACCACAGCTTGATTCAAGCCGACAATCCTCGTGGGATCGACCCTGACTCACCTCAAGTATTACTTGGACGACCCAGTGCACTTACTGGTTCAGCTGTACGGAGTGTGGAAATCCGTGCACCATCATCCCACAAGTAATACTTAGCATCATGTAAAATCCTTCTAACTTGTGGCTTAGTGTACTCCTTGGAGATGAACCTCATTGCCTTATAGTTTGCAATGTCCAGAAACCATGGAGCCCTCTGAATCATAAAGAGTTGCTAATCCGGGAAAGTCTCAGTCACAGTAGTGAAGGGTAGCGTCCCTTCCTCAGGCTCAATCCTTGACAGATGGTCAACCACTTGATTCTCTGACCTTTTTCTGTCTCTAATTTCAATGTCAAATTCCTCAATGAACTTTTCAACCCTGAAAAAATAGAAAGTATACACCTCTAAAAAGTTGCTGGGGCATTACAGAGTCTAAACGACATTGTACTCTGGGGCTTTGTGTAGTGCAGGATGAATGTCCAGAGTGACTGGAAAGGGATTATCAGGGTGCCTGGGGGTAAGTTCTTTGAGTTTTCATTGGCGTCCAGTGCCACCTCTCTTGGCATTCAGCGCCTATATTGCTCCCTTCTGGGCGTTCAGCCCACTTGGTGGTGTCATTTGTTATTGCAATTTTGCTCTCGGGTGTCTATTTTTCACCATGTTCCTCCTTGTTCTGATGTTGAGTGACCAAAGTCTTGTCACTCCTTAGTTAAATTGCCTGAAATTCCTCCCAATGCTCGGGGGCCATATTGCTAAGTGGGGTTTGTTCAGGTGTACGCTGGTCTTTCTAGTCCATTCGCATCTCCAGGTTCCTGAGGGAGGTTTGGGTCTCCTGCAATAAGCTTTGCTGGATCTTTGCAAGCTCTGCAATCATGGATGTTAGGTCAGGTGTGCTCCGAGATTGATGGGGCTAAGAAGGAAAGTTATTGACTGGGTCCTGATTAAGACTTCCCTGAGGGTTACTAGCATAAGTTGGTTGCTGATTCCTTCTCCCTTGGTCAAAGTTCTGAGAGTAACGTACATTATCTGTATGTCTGAAGGAACCTCCCATGTAATTGACTTGTTCAGGTACGTATTTATCATTGTTATAATTTTTACCTTGAGAGGAGCCATCATTCATACCATAAGGAATGGCGCTCTGAATTTTAGCAACTGCACTTTGCATGCTATTCAACTGTTGAGTGAGAAGACTTATCTGTTGTACTAGAAGTTTGTTCTGAGCAAGAATTGCATCTGCAGTATCCACTTCCATAACTCCTCTCCTTACTGAAGTCCTCTTAGATGAGCATAAATACTAGTTGTTAGCAACCATCTCAATGAGCTCATTGGCCTCCTCAAGTAGGGGTGGCAAACGGGCCTTAATCCGTCGGGCTGGCCCACGTAACCCACCAAAAAAGACGGGTTGGGCTGGAAATTTGGGACCGCCGAAAGACAAAAGCCCACCTAACCCAAACCGCTTAAACCGTGGGCTTTGGCGGGGCGGGGCGGGCTTCCCCGGTAGGCTTATGCTTTTTTTTTTTGGGCTGAAGTGCTGAACCCATGAACCCAGACCCATAACCCATGAACCCGCCCACCCCCTACCCGACCCGACCCAATCCCCATTCCCCATTTCCCCAGCGAAACCCTAATGGCCTAATGAATCCCCAAGAGCCAAGACGGCAAAACCTAATCCCTAATTCCAGATTTACAGCTTCCTCACTCCTCAGTTCCTCGTCAATACTCAGTCGTCTCTAGTCTCCTCGACGGCTCTCAGCCTCTCACTCGGTTCCTCAGTTCCTCAGTTACTGCGTTCCTCACCGTCAGTTCCTCACCGTCACTCTCAGTCTCTCACTCAGTCATCCTCAGCTCCTCACCATCACTCTCAGTCTCTCACTTCCATCGTCCATCGACCTCAGCTCGAACTTCAGAGTTCCGTCCTCAGCCCTGACGGTTGCTGAGTCAGAGTCAGTTTCCTCACCGTCGATCTTCGGTCGTCGTGGCCTACTGGGTTATAGCCACCGCTGCTGCTCCGTCTGGCCGTCATCGCTGCTGCTTGCTGGTCTCGGTCCTGGGCACCTGGGTCTTGTCCTCTGACTCTGCTGGTCTCGCTCTCCATCACGGCTACTCCTCGCCTCCTCTGTGGCTCTGTCCTGGTCCTTATCTCCTCTGGTAAGTTTTCTGGCTTAGGGTTTGAGATTCATCAATTTAGGTTTATTTGTTGTGTTTTGTGCTGTTTGATATAGGTAAATTAGGGTTGATATTTGGTTGAGTTTTGATTATGGTTGATATTTGGTTAAATCTGATTATGGTTGAGTTTTGATGATGGTTGATAATGGTTGATATTTGCCTATTTGGTTAAATCTGATGCAGATTCAGAAATTGTTTCTTATTTTTTGTGTTGAATTTGATTATGGTTGATATTTGGCTGAATACTTAAATCTGATGTTGATTCAGAAAATGTTTGGTTTTTTTTTTGTATGGTTTGCTAATGGTTGAAAAACCTAGTTCATATAAACAATTTACATTTTCTTAAAAGAAGTTAAAGTTTTTTTGCATTTGGTTGACACCTTAGTATCTTCTCTACAAAAACTGCAATAATCCATAACAATTAATAATTAATTAAAAGCTTATCAAATTAAACGTATTAGTAATTAGACTCCAAAACAAGTTGCATTGTTTTACAACATATAACATATGACTACCTTTCGCAAGGAAGCCAGTGGCACCAGTGACTAGAATGGTCTTGTCCTCAAGGAAATGCAATACACTTTCCAACTCCATTTGAGATAATTAAGTAGTTCTTCTTATGATGAGAAGGAGAAATTTCAAAGCAGAGGAACTATGAGAGATGTAATGAAAATAATGAACCAAAATAAAGTGTTAGACTATAGACAATATGATTACATGCATGCCCATATAAGGTTTGCTTTGCTTTGCTTCTTTTATTGCACGGAAATAATGCATGTGACGCTCTACTAATTCGTTCACCGAACCTAATTATAATCAATTATATTAAGTTTCTATGTGTTGAACAATAGCTGCTGTGATGCAGCAGAGTTTAGAGTAGCTTAGGAAGCAATAATTCGTGTTTGAAGAGAAGAGTTGACAAAACAAATCTCAACCAATTCAACCGCCTTCAAGATTAACTTCAAGGTTAAATACTTGAATCTGATGCGGATTCAGAAATTGTTTCCTGTTTTTTGTGTTGTTTCATAATGGTTGAGTTTTGATTATGGTTGATAATGGTTGATATTTGGCTGAATACTTGAATCTGATGCGGATTCAAAAATTGTTTGCTGTTTTTTGTATGGTTTGCTAATGGTTAAAAAACCTAGTTCATATAAACAATTTACGTTTACTTTTATTTTAGGAAATATGAATTCTGGAACTGTGAGTAACCTTGTTACTACTGGAGTTGGTTCTGAGGCTGCTCCGGTCGAGGTTGATGAACCTAGTTCGAAAAGGCTAAGACCAGCAACCTCTGATGTTTGGAATTTTTTCAAAAAGCTCGGTCCAGATAAGGATGGAGTAGAACGTGCTGAGTGTAAAGGATGCAAGAAAGTGTTTAAAGCTGGAGGTAAGCGATATGGCACTTCTACTATAAAACGGCATCTTGATAGTTGTACTCAAATTAAGCATGAAGATATTGGTCAGACTATAGCAGAATTACAACTTAAAATGGGTTCACTTAAGATTGATTCAGGAGTGGCTAGAGATATGTTTGCTGGGTATGTAGTTGCTGGGGATAAGCCTTTTAATATGGTTGATGATAGGAGATTTAGAAATTTGGTAAAATATATTAGTCCAACTTTAAAACTTCCTTCTAGGAATACGGTTAAGGCTGACATAGTGAAAGTCCACAAGACAGAAGCTGCGAAACTTAAAAAAATTTTAGTTTCTATTCCAAATAGAATTTGCTTAACATCTGATCTTTGGACTTCCAGTACCAATGAGGGGTTTATATGTTTGACTGCACATTTTGTTGATGAGAACTGGAAATTACAGAGTAAAATTCTCAATTTTTGTCATATGCCTCCTCCTCACACAGGATTTGAATTGTCTTCTAAAATCTTTACGCTTTTGACTGAGTGAAAAGTTGATAAAAAGATTTTTTCCATTACTTTGGATAATGCTTCTTCTAATGATACTTGTGTTGAACACTTGAAAAGTACTTTGGATGTGCATGGTTCATTATTGTGTGGTGGTGAATTCTTTCATGTTCGTTGCTTTGCTCATATTTTAAATCTTATTGTCCAAGATGGAATGAAAATATGTGGTGATGCAGTGTATAAGATTAGAAAGGGTATTAAGTTTCTGAGAAAATCTGAAAGTCGAATGGTTAAGTTTAAAGAATGTTTTGAAGATATTGAGGGACTTGAGTATACGACTGCATTATGTTTAGATGTTCCTACTAGGTGAAATTCACTTTATGCAATGCTTGCAAGTGCTATTCCTTATAAGAAAGCTTTTGAAATGTATAAAGTAAAAGAAGCTGGATTTAGGGAGTATTGTCCTTCATCAGATGAATGGAGAAGAACTGAAAAGATATGTGAGTTCTTGTTACCATTTTACGAAACTACCAAGTTGGAACTTCTTACCCAACATCCAACTTGTATTTTTTACAAGTTTGGCAAATCCAGCTTATTTTAATGAATAGTTTGAAGAATGATGAAGTGCTTATAAGGAACATAGGAGAAAAAATGATGATTAAGTTCAAGAAATATTGGGAAGAATACAGTGTTGTTCTTGCATTTGGGGCAGTTCTTGATCCTAGATTTAAACTCAACACTTTGGTTCATTGCTATAATGAGATTGATCCTATTAGTGCTAAAGACAAAGTGGAGCATGTGAAGAGTAAGTTATACAAGCTTTTTGAGGTTTATGACCAAAATTTCTCTACAACTGTAGAGAGTTCTTCCCAACTTTCAAGTAATTTTTCTCAAGCAACATCTTCTGCAATTGGAACTCAGCTTATTAAAATTGTTGATGTAAGTATTTTTATCTATTTGATTATATGTATTTTTTATTTTTCATGCTTTTTGATTCATATATTGTTTGTAATGCAAAGGATTTGATGTCCCGTAATCAAGAAGCTGAAGTGAAAAGTGGAAAGAACCAACTGGATATTTATTTGAGTGAGGCAACATTATTTTGCAATGATGCAATCATTGATGTTTTGCAATGGTGGAAAGACAACCATCATCGTTTTCCAACACTATCACTAATGGCACGAGATTTGTTGAGCATTTCTATTACTACCGTGGCTTCAGAATCTGCATTTAGCATGGGTTCTCATGTTTTGAATAAGTATAGAAGTCGTTTGTTGTCAGATAATGTTGAAGCGGTGATTTGCACCAGAAATTGGATACGTGGATATGATGATTTTGGTATATTATATTTATGACATACATAATTGAGTGATTTTGAACATTATTATGTACTATTTTGCTAATATATTTATTTACTTTTTTCTAGAAGAAGATAAAGATCAGGAAGATATTGCAAAAGGAGAAGGCTATTCTTCAGGAGTTGGTTCCAATGATATTATTGACTTATATGAAGATGAAGATGAAAATTAAGTGTATTGAATTAGGTTTAATTTGCTTTGAAGACTATTTATAATTATGTTTTTGGACTTTGGATTATATATTTATTTTGTCTATGGGACTATTTATAAGTATAACTATGTTTTTGTATTTTGGATAATTGGATTATGTTTATTTACTTTGAAGACTATTTATATTTAATATTTGTATTTATATTAATTTAAATAGAAGATATTAGATATGTTCTTATAATAAAAAATAAAAAAATAATTAGGCGGGCTTAGCCCGCCAGCCCGCCAGCTCGCCATTAGGCGGGGCGGGTTAGGATTTCGGGACCGCCTGAATAGGCGGGGCGGGGTGGGCTAGCCCGCCAGAGAGCGGGCTTCCGGCGGGGCAGGGCGGGCTTCCCCGCCTGACACCCCTATCCTCAAGTGTCTTCTTCATGTGTAAGGAGCCATCCACAGAATTATTTAGAGACATTTTGGCCATGTCAGAGAGTCCAACATAGAAGATATCTAGCTTGATCCAATTTGAGAACATATCAGGAGGGCACTTCCTGAGCATCAGCTTGTATCCAAGCATCATAGAGGGACTCGCTCTCTCCCTGCCTAAAGGTCTGCGCATCTGTCCTCAACTTAGTCAATCTCTGCGGGCAAAAGAACTTGGGCAAAAGAACTTGTTCAAAAACTTATTGACCACTTTATTCCAAGTGTTCAAGCTTTCCTTGGGTTGAGCATCAAGCCATTCCCTAGCTCGATCCCTCATAGCAAATGGGAAGATCATCAGCTTATAAACTTCAGGGTCCACTCCATTGGTCTTCACAGTATCATAGATCTGCAGGAAGTTAGAGATGAACATATTAGGATCTTCGTGCAGAAGTCCATGAAACTAGAAATTTTGTTGCACTAGGATGATTAGCTATGGGTTGAGCTCAAAATCATCTACTTCAACAAGAGGCACATTAATGCTCTTTCCATAGGACTTGTAACACTTGTAAGTGTTAATCGCTTGTATGCTAAGATTAATCCAAAAGGAAATAACCACAATCCAAACGTTAAACCACATAACAGAAATTCATAACGGGAAACAATCTGACCTTGAAAAAGACCACATAAGATTCCAACCTTCAGGATGAACTGCAGCGGCAGCAAGACACAGAAATATTAAATCAAAACCAGTATCTAATAATGTAAATTGACTTGTGCTATATCAAATAAAAGAACTTATAATCACTCAGATAAACAAATCTTTTTCTACGTCAAGAACCGTCCATTAGGTTGTCGTCATGCTACAGTACAGAAAGCACACATTGAGTCGATATCATGATAAAACACATTCGGAAATGAGAATTGACAAGCATACAGTAGCAATAAGGATCATCTGATTCCAGGAGGCTTATATAGGTATTCTGGAGGAAACTTGATTTTTTCCGTAGTAATGTCCGCCTAACAAGAGGAAAACATAACTAAGAATTGATAGCAATCATAAGCTTGGACATTTTTGAAATAACAAATCTCAATAGAACTAAAAAAGTGAAGTGCTGAAATGCAATAATCACAATTTGCTAACTTGACAAACCTGCAAAAGGTGTTCCTTCGCTTCCCTCCAACACATAACAAAGACATTATGAGAATAAGATCAGTATTGACCAGTCTAACGAATAAATTAAAATTAAGCAGCTGACATCACAACATATAATCTTTTCCATTTTAATTGACAATGTCAATGGTAATGAGGAGGGTGAACCTAGCAACAAATGTAAGATCGTTGCACACCTTCGCTATGACCTGTTGATCATAGGATCTACAAGTCTACAACATTGATAAATGAACAGAACAACGGTTCAACACAATTTTTTGTCTTTTTAACTATAGTAGTACAACATCAATGATATGAGCAATTAACTCATACAAACTTACGCCATTCAAGAATATCATATGGTGACAGGCAAGCCACATGATGGGAAACTGGCCCCTCAAATTTAATATCGAAATTGAGCATAATGCAGTTGATAAATTATATAAATACCTAGAAAGAAATGAATCCTAGAAAGAAGCATAGAAGAAGCAACAAAGAGCATAAGGACACATAGGAGCATACCATAGACTCACCAAGCGATAAATTCAAGAAACACAGGGAACACAAAAATTGTTACAAATGTTGGTAGTAGGTTTTAAGGAAGACAAAGCACACAGAGATAACTCACTTCATCACATATCTAAAATTTCTTCAACCAGATTGTGTCTCTACCCACTGAAAAGAAAATGGGACTTTTTCTTTTAGAGCTCTGTGAGAGTTATGCAAGAAACAAAGTCCCAAATTTGAGAGTGATAAGAAAAGAAAAAAACAGGGATGTGTTTAATGATAAGGCTTTCAATTGGAAGCTCGAATGATTTTTATATCTAATAGCTATAATTTGAGTTGTTTATCATGGGTCATCGTGCATGGATTGGACATCTATATGAATAATTCTTCATGGCCATGAATCGTTGAGATTTTTCTGAGACCTCACTGTGGCTTAATACCCCCTTGACAAGTTGATGTGAGTTGACCAACCCCTTTAAGGCTCACAGTACCTTCCTGGCCAGTTCACAAACTCTCATTCTCTAAAATGAGACATCAAAACAAATTCAATAAAATGTTCACTTACATAAAGAAATTGATGAATGACGATTAAAAAATGCTCAGCTCCCAAATCAAAAGGGCTTCTTCCTTTTTCTTTCATTTATGACTTCTTCGTTCAGTCACAAACTAAACGGCATCTTTCAATAACATATCACAATGATCAAATACACTAATTGTCCAAGAACCATTTCCAACAAACTAAAATCACATATTTTTAGAATTTCTAATCAAACTAATACTCTGAAGAAAATTTATTCATGGTCCATTTGGAAAACGGCTTTACCTTAACATATCCAATTGTTGAGTCCAATGCTTTGCTTTCCTCATAATCAGGCTCCGGATCGGTAAAATCACCTTCTATTTGGATTTTCTCCTTTTGTTGTATAGCCCTCCACTTCAGCAGTTCTTTCACCCCGACTCCCCTGTGTTTACTCTTCTTCATCATCATCTCATGAAAATTCAAATTCATATTCATAATGTAACTTTTATATTTTCTATCCAACTACAAAATTGATTATTCTACAAATAAAATAAAATAAAATAAAGATTGTGCTACGCTGCAAGACATGCATCAACAAAGTAAAAATAATCTTGTCCTCATGTTTTAATCCCAGCTACAATAGATGATCAATTCTAACAATTCAACCACCCCAAAGAGCAAAAAGGACAGAGAGCAAAATTCATTCTTGAGTACCATAAAAGGGATTAGCATATACCTTATTTTGTTTATAGACCATCTTCATTGCTTTCATAGATCATACAAAAGCCTATTAGGAAAGTATCCAGCTTTAATCATGAGAAGAATATGGCGACCAAGACATAGCCAATAAGGCAGGTCATAACCACGTGACCACCCCCCCCCCCCCCCAAAAAAACAAAAAGAAAGAAAAAGAAGATAACACAAGTAGGCAAGCTAGCATTTACAGAGATATCCAAATGCTATAGCTACCCCAGCATGGCCCTACTAAATAGTTACAAATGGCCATATATACATATAAATTGTTAAAATAAGTAATCATCGCAACATATTCTAGAATCAGATCAAGGAACTAACGAAAATATATATTTCTTACACTCATGAATGAGACAGAAGCAATAAATTTATAAATCAATAAGGTAAAGCTTAAACTCTTGTAATTGTACATTAGCAGGGGTGTAAAGCTTTCAATGACAATATATTTAGGTGTACTTGTAGGTGTTAATTCTTTATTATAATTGATATAATACTAATTAAGACCATTAAACTTGGTCAAAGGGTGGTTATAAGATTTGTAGGTTATCCTAAATAATAGGATGCATTGTCTTTAGATAATCAGGCCACTTTAGAGCAAGTGCAAACTGCATATATCATGATAGAACAGCTGGCATTAGAAGTTAAAACAACCAGACCAAAAGAAAATAGTCAAAATACAAAGCTAAGTAGCTAACCATCGCAACAGCAGACAAATAACATCTCATGATCCTAAATATGAAACCATCAAAAGAAGGGGGGGAAAATCCTAAATGTGGGATTCTATGGTAATTAGCTTGGTTTCCTTGTCTATAGCAAATATATAAATCTTAAATTCTACTGGTCAAAAAACATAACACCCCTGAACATGTTAAAACCTGCCCTAAGTAAACTCTCTAGTCTTTATCATAATTCATCTCCACTTCATGTTGGATTTGTTAGTAATGCAAAATTTGCATATACTATTTAATATAACTAAAAATAGAAGCAATAAAGTAATCAAAATGAAGGTTTAGGTCCACTATGTTCAGTAAATCCTAGATATGTTAGTTAATCTTCTGGCTACAACGAATACATTCCCCTGGTCATGAAAAGTTCTATACAATGAAGTTATCGTCAATACCACGTTTCAAGCATCCTAGCAGACATAATAATGCGTATAATATGAAGGAATACATGAAACGTTCTATCTACTAATACGCAACAAAAACTAACAATGGCTACGAGATCAGAGGCATACAAATTGGTGAGGAATATGAAGGAATACATTCACACGTCAACAAACAAAATTACGAGTATAATATATTCACAAAGAGTTCTAGTATCAACGAACAAAATTCCAACATCCATCTTAAAAAAGAAAATAAAAAGTTCATTCCTAAACTTGTTTAGTTTTCCTCCGTGGGAGTGTTCCCGGACAAGTTCACCTCCTCCAATGCCAATGTTACTGCCTCTAAAATTGGCCACAGTATTCCATCCGTAATCTTGTAAGGGCCAACCTCGGAGAGAAGGTCCAAGTATGGTGTTTGACATGCCTCTCGAAGCAGGGATTGAGCCTCACAATACCCTGAAAGAAATAGTTCAGTGACATCAAGACCAGTTTGAACACGGCAGGTTTTCATCTTCGACTCAATAAATTGAGGTATCGAGGATTGAACAAGCTTCTCAGCTAAAGGTCCGAATGTCATCAGATCATAAATTTTCCGATAAAGCAGAGAGACCTACATCATCCCAATCACACAATTTAACAAATCAATATTGACATCATCAATTGCGCTAAGAAAAAATCAACTGAAAAGCTAGATGATGATACATACAGGATATCCACCACCATGGGAATGGGAATGAGGAAACTCGCATTCCAAATAAGCAATCTGAGAGGTTATTATCTGGCGCAGCATCTGGGCGCAGCTTATTGACAAGTCAGTGGTGGCAGATGCCTTCTCAGCCTCATGCGTTAGTATTAAGAACCAATATGAAGCATCATGTAAGGCGTCTATGGCAATACGCCGGCCTTGGATGGTGGTGAGATCGCAGGAGAGAGCAATGTGGGAGCCAAGGGCTCCCAGGTTGAAGAGAACAGAGGCCTTCTCCAAATGGATGTTGTGCTGAGAAGATTTCTTTTTCGGGTAGAAGGCATTGTACCAAACAAAGATAGGTGGGTTGAGTGCGGTTGGCATAGGGAAGAAAGGCTCAATCATGCAAAGGCATTTGAAATAGCGGATGAGGCAGTCACGGCGCATGGGTAGAGAGAGATCATCACGCAGCATTTTACTACGCAATTTGTTTATCATTTCGAAAAGGCCTTCTACTCTCTTTGCCACGCTCTCAGAGCATTTGACTACAAAGTAATTGCGCAGGGGCTGGTACAGGTCCAAGGGCTTACTCTTCTTCAAAGGCAATGCCAGAAGATGTGACGAAGACGAAGATGAGGAGATTGCAAATTTTGTTGGATAAGGTGGAGGCATGTCCCATGGGTGAGCCACCAGCTTTCCACCATCGATAATCTTGAAAGGGATGTACTCGGAAAGGACGAGGTCAAGGTATATTCCTTCTAGCTTGGGTATCCACTGGTACGCGCGCCCGCAAATCCCTTTAACTAATTTTTTAGTGACAAATTTTGCATCATGATCAAGAACACAAGATTGGACAGGTAGCTGGGATTTGGGTAGGATGGATGATCGCATCTGAAGAGCCTCCTCCTCACAGAATTTCACCTTCTGGTAAAGATGAGTTATCCAGGTTCTGTCAAATGAGGAGACATGTTCGATTGCAGCCGGATCACTTTGTATCAAATCATATGCTCTCCGATAATGCTCAGAAACCTACAATCATCATCATCAATTCATCATCTTCTCATCCAATTGAAAATCTAAAATGTAAAATCAATCAAGAGTCAAGACTGACCGATTTAAATGAAATGGCACATCGATGTTTTTGGAGAGCCGAACTGTTGTTGTTGTGGAGTTGTTGCTGTAAATTGAGCTCCAAAGCCTGAGCGGAGAAGAGGCAGTGAAGACTCTCGGCGAAGAGGAGAGTCAAGTCGAGGGTGGCGGAGACGTCCTTGGCAAAAACCTTCCAGAGTTTCAAGAAGAAATCGGCAGCGGCATTGAAGGCATCTATTGCAAGGTGACGGCCACGGGGGGTGGTACGCTCGCTAGAGGCTCCAATCTGGCTGCATACGGCGCCAAGGTTGAAGACAACAGCAGCCTTCTCCAATTGGATGCAGTTGGGCTGACAGGGGACCCAACCCTCCTTCCCAGAGGAGAAGGCGTCGTACCAGACAAAGAGGATGGGGTCGGCGTCGGCGTCGGCGTCGGCGTCGGAGGAGATAGCGGTGAAGAGTGGCTCAACCATGCAGAGGCATTTGAAGTAGTGGATGAGGCAGTCACGGAGCTTGGGAAGGGAGAGGTCCCCTCGCTCCACCATGTCGCTGCGGCATCTGTTTAGGGTTTCCAGAACGCTTTCAACTTTCTCTGCATCGCTCTCTGAGTATTTTCTCGCTACCAACTTGCGTAACGGCCGGTGCAGATCCACCGGATCAGTCTTTTTCACTGGGATTGCCAGCATCCCTTCCGGATTCGGGTTCGGGTTCAGCAACCTCGGATTATCGTTGCTCATGGCGACGGCGAACCAGGACAGGATTAGGAATCAGAAAATCGACGAAAGTGAATTGGATTTGTAAATTTCGCACCGTCTCATTCCCCTTTAACCTACTAAGTTATCCAATAACTTTTTTTCCTTTTTTTACTAAAACGGGCCTAAAGATACACTTGCATTGGAGATCCTTGTTCAACCCAAATGGAATCCACTAGAACCATATAGCAAAAAATGTGGAGGCCCAAACACAAAATTTACTCCTGTTTTTATATATTTTTCTACAATTATCTTCTCAAATTTGTGTACTATTAATTGGCTTTGTGCCTTATATTACATATTTAAATTATAGTTTGTGAACCCTAATTTGACCTAATAGAAAGTAGAAACTCATATTTTCCTTTGGGAAATTTCAGAACCGTGCATTCGGATCACTGCTTTTTAATGTCCAAAATCTAGACTTTAGTTTTTTTTTTAAAGAAGGAAAAAGAAAATAATGGAAAAATTTGGTTATTTGGTTATAGTTACTTGACTGTTTCTCATTTGGTGTTTGTTTGGAATTTTTTTAAATTTAAATTTGTATATCTTTTTACTAATCAATATATTTTTATTGTGAGTGTAAATTTAGATTATTTTATGATCAGTTATTTAGAGGAGAAATACAAAACAATAGCATTATTCCAAATTATTAATTACAATGAAGAGTTGAAAAATGACAAAGTTTAATAAGATGAAAACTCATTTATATCTAGTGTGATTTATTTTAATGTTATATTGTAGTGTTGCAATTTTTTGATATTGTGTTAAATTTATGGTTAAATTACACAGTTAGTCCCTATATTTTCAGTGAAATTGCAAATTGATCCTTATAGTTTAAAAGTTTGTAATTGGGTCCCTAAAAAAAATTAAAATTTGTAATTGAGTCCCTACCATTCAAACACGGTTTGATTTAACAGAATATTCCTCAGCATATTCGCTATTTTAAACATGTGAGTTGCACGTGTTTAACAGTAAGGACTAATTTGTAATTTTAGTAAAAGTATAGGGACCAACACTATAATTTAACTATTTAAAAATGACAAAAAAAATCCCTAACCCACCCTACTCCCTCCCCAATCCTCTCACTATCACTTCTCTACTTTCCAAAACTGAGAAAAAAGAGAAAAGAGCGTCATGAATTGAAGGAACACATTGCTCCTCAACTCTCCTCCGCCTCCAACCCTAAATGCAACAACTCTCGACTGTTCACAGCATCTTCAGCAGTGACGGGATCTTCGTCATCATCGTGCCGATTATGGAGGAGATGGCTGTCGTTGTTGTTGTTGTTACCATCTCAAGTGCTATTTGGTTTATTGTTGTTGTTGTTGTTGTTGTTGTTGTTGTTGTTGTTGTTGTTGCTGTTGTTGTTGTTGCCTCCGATGATGAAGTTAGGATCGGTGGTGATGGCTACAGTGACGGAAGACCGAAGAATTTTGATTGATTATGTAGGATTTGAGTCTCAAAGTTTTGCGAGTGACCTTGAAAATTGGGTAACTGGAACAAAGGGACAACATTAAGAGGATGATGATGCCTGATTGGATGAGTGGAAGTATTATTAGTATTATTTGATGACGATGAGTTTTGTGTGAGGTCCAATGTGACAGTTGGGAATGGTACCCAACCTGAGAGTGTTGCCATGCTTCAAGAAGTAGAAGAAGTAGAGCCCGGTGGAAAAATAGCTCTTATTACTAGGAGGTTTGGGTTCATGATTCCATCTGCACTTGACATGGAACCTGATAGTAACCTGGTAGGGCGAAAATTCGCCCCTACCCGCCCCTTTTGGAAAAGTTTAAAAGATAGGATATTTGTTGTTTTAATATAAAACCTCTGTTGTAATCTTAACTAGTCGGCCTAAATTTTGCACGCAGTGACTACTTTTCTTTTTATTATATATATATATATATATATATATATATATATATATATATATATGACATGTTTATCCTATATTTATTATCTTGTATATCTTGGAGCTTTTGCAAGGTTTTATATACTTTATTTTATTCATGCTTGTGCGCTTTAGTTATCGTGTGTGAATGCTTCGCGCTTTATATTTCTGTTTTATACGTCTTTGATGTTCTATTCTTTTCATCGGGCTTCTACTTTTATTATTTCTTGATTATATACTATTTATGAGCTTTAGAACTGTCGTGATGTTTTATCGTTCTTAGTTTTATGGCTATGGTAAAGCTTAGGGTGATAGGATATTACACAAGATCCATTGAATTAAGATGGATTTCGGCATCTAGTATCTATGTTAAGTAGTGTGTGTTTGGATTATAGTTTACAAACTAGAGTTTGCATAAAATTGATTTTGCAAACTTGATTTTGATGAAAAGTAAGTTTGTATTGAAGTGATTTATGTTTGGTCATCTTTATATCAAAATGAATTATAGTAAAATAAATATTGTTTGGATTACACTACTCAAAATTACTTTTAGATGAAAAATTACTAAAATAGACTTTAACTTAAATAATTTTTTTTATATTATTCTATCATTTTAATTTAGATATTTGAATAATTTTATTAATTAATTTTATAATAAAATTAATATTTATTTATTAAAATAAAAATAACATATAAAAATTAACAAAATATGTTTTATATTAAAAATAAAAAATATAAATTATATATATAAGAGTATTTAATCAAATATGTTACATTTTTTTAAAAATTTTAAGTATTAAGGTGAAAATATTAATTTAATATTTTTTTACATCGTATTTTTGTTCTAATACTCTCAATAATCTTATTTTTAATATTATTTTGGAATCTAACGTTTATAATTTTATTAATACCTATGATTAATTTTTTATTTAATTTGTCTTTTTTTTAATGGATCATCATCTATATTATAAAAAATTACAATAAAAAATTATATATGAATTATAATTATAAAAAAGAATACTAAAAATAATAGTATATTTTTAAGAGAAATTCTCCACATACAAGCATTTTCTCATACAAGTCATACAAGTCATTTATTTCTTCTTTTTTTTCTTTCTCCATGCCTCCTCTTTTTCTTCTCCCCCTTCTTCTTTTTCCGTGCCTCTTCCTCCTCTTCTTCTTCTTCTTCTTCTTATTCTTCTTCTTCTTCTTCTTCTTCGTTTTTGAAGTGTTTCATTTTCATCGTCGTGTTTCTCCTCGTTCTTCTTGACTGCACGTTTTTCATCTTCTGCACCTTCTTCTTCTTTTTGCTACACGTTCTTCTTCCTCTTCCTCTTTTTCTTCTTCTTTTCTTTCGTTTCTTGCCTTCTCTTTCTCCTTCTTCATTTACGTGCTTTCTTCGTTATTCTCGATTTCTATTATTTTTTGACATCAAGTTCTGAAATCGTTTTTTAAGAAGAAGAAGCAGCAAAAGATGAAGAGGAGAAAGAGAAAGAGTTCTGAATTATGCATAAGGTGTACTTCAACGAATTTTGGGTGTATTTCTTAAATCTTGGGTGTATTTTCGTAATCCTTTGAGTGTATTTCTCCTTTGGGTGTATTTCTATAATCGTTTGGGTGAATTTCTGTAATCATTTGGGTGTATTTCTGTAATCATTTGGGTGTATTTCTGAAATTCCATTATCTTCAAAACGATTTCAAAGCTTGATTTCAGAAAACCATGGAAATCGAAAAAAAAACGAAGCAAGAATACCAGTGATAAACGCAGATAAAACAACGAATGAAAAGGCAAAGAGAGAATGCACGAAGGAGATCAAATTTGGCAAGAAACTCGTTTTCATGGAGAAAGAAGAAGAAGAGTAGGAGAAGAAGAAGGAGAAGAAGAAGGAAGAGGAGGAGGAGAAGGAGGAACGTAAAGCACGACATGGAAATCGTATATGGGTTAGCGTGCTTTTTGTTCAGTTTCTCCCAACTTGTATGACTTGTAAACCAAATGACTTGTATGTGTAGCACTCCTCTATTTTGAATTCTCTTAGTACTCTTTTTTAGTATTTTATAGTTTTTTACTATTATTATTATTTATGGTTAATTTTTTGTTTAATTTACTTTACTTAATGAGATCAATAAATCATATTATAAAAAGATAATAATAAATATTATATAAAAAAATTATAATTATAAGAGTGTATAATATCAAATAAAAATGTAACAAAAAAAATAAAAATAATAAATAATAGAAAAACAGAGTTTATATAAAGAGAAATAATAAAAATTTTATAAATAATACAATAATATGTCTAAATCTAAAGGATAAAATTGATAAAGAAAAACAGATGTTCAATGTAAATGACTAAAAACTCGTTAGTGAAACGCAGCTGATAAACATAGTTTTGAATACAAAATCACTTATGCATTTGTCTAACAAAAAATTAGCCAAATAAAAAATTGGAGCTTTCAAAAAGTGCTTTTTCTCTTCGAACAGATTTGTCAAACACACCTGTAGTTGTTATTAAATAGGTGTTTGTTTCGGTACGATTATAAATTTATACGTACCAATATGTTTAAAATATAGACAAATAATAACAAGCTATTAAAAAAAATTCATATCAATATTTAATTTTTTTGTTTAAAATATATATTATATCATCACTTCTATTAAAATATTTTTTAATTAAATATAAATAAAATATATTTTTTATTTAATTTTATAAAAAATCTTAAATATTTTTTTTAATATGTTGGACAAAAATTATTTTTTTAGATTAATTATATTATTTAATTTTACTTTTTCAAAAACACATTTAACAAAATCATTCATCTTTCCATAAATCCTAATCAATTGTTCATATCCAAAAAATTAAACAAATCTAAAAAATACTAAAAAAGTTACTTTGTTTGTTGTTTTGCTGGGTTTTTCCCCAACCTTCTCGTACTTCCCTGTGCTTGTATCTTCCTCTCTTCTCTTCAATCTCGGCTCTTCTCCTCGACAAAGAAGACAAAGAAACTTCTTCCACGGCGCCCTGCCAAGGTCACCGCAGCTTTCGCGCGCGCCTCACCGAGCCGAGGAGAACGCCGTCATGTCAGAGAGCGTCGCCATCTTCCTCGTTCCAGAGAGCGTCGCCGTCTTCCTCGTTCCAGAGAGCGTCGCCGTAAGGTTAGTTTCTGTTAGTCTCTGAAATTTTGTTGAGTGTTGCTGCTTTAGATTCTCGTCAAGAGATGGTGTTGATATTCCTTCCCTTAACCCCCTCTTTTCTTGTCTCTTTAGAATTTATTTGTCCTTCTCACGCATGCATATCCAGATTAGAGCTAGTTTGTCCATTAATTTGTGAAACTAAAAAATTATAATTTAAAAAATAGAAAATTCCAGAGGGCTAGCATGCTGGAACTAAATTATGATAGCTATGTGCAATCAGATTTGTAATGCTCAACAGGCACCAAGTTTGCAACTTTTGCCTTTTGAACATGTTCATTCAAAAGAAGCTAACATATTGGCTATTTCAGAGTTGACTCGAGCTCTTGACAAGAAGGTATTGCTTGCAGCAATCTCTATTTCCCATTTTTGGTGTAGCCAAAATAAGAAGAAACTATATGCCTTTGTCATGGCCCTTTTTTTAAAGTTAGTTTTAAGCTGATAATTTGAATATTCAGGAACTTGTGATTAAAGTTAGTTAACTTTCGATTAAATCTTGTGTTGCAAATTGAAGATGGCTTTTAACTCATTCTTACTTTGATCCTAGTCCCCTATGCTACTTCTACTACATGCCACCCTTTTCTTCTTTATGAGAAGATAAAAAACAAAGATCTGCACTTTTTGCAGGTTCTTTGTTCTCTTTTGGATTCTTCTTTGTTTCCTTCAACAACTTATAAAGACCATGAGATTCTCATTCTCATTCTCATGTTAACAACGACATCATTAATACTAATACTAGTATACGGTCCCAGCTCAAACACCCCTATTATGTTTTTTATGCACCACTTGTGTTTGTGAAAATGGGGTAGTGAAAATCATCCTCATTTGAAGCTTGTGTTTTGGGGGGTTGTTTGGTTTGGTGGGGGTGAAGCTTATGTGAAGTTTTTTTCTTAAGGTTGTTTATGAAGGAGTAGAAAAAGAGGTTCCTTTTTGGGTGGGTTTATGTTTAAAAACATAGAGAGTGGTGCAGCATTAATGGCTTCCTTAGAAGAAAAGGTTAAAACTTGTGGTGTTGGTGTTGTTGCGGGGTCAAACTGTAGTTGCTGAGATAATGCACCTTAAGGAAATGCAAGAGCACTCTGTTTTGTAATCTTTGTTTTATCTTTTCACTTAATCTTTTCCTATTAATTAATCATGGATGGTTAATTATATGGTTTCATCATTCATCAAGCTCAATATTTCACCCTTAACCTTTTTCGCCTTCTTTTTATGATGATGGTAATTTCAGGGGTGAGAAAGACTTTGAATTCATAACTGTGGCATGCTTGTGCTGGCCCTCTTGTCTCTTTGCCTCAAGTGGGAAGTCTTGTTTATTACTTTCCCCAGGGACATAGTGAGCAGGTACATCTCTTCTTCTGATAAAATTTTTAGATAACTCTTTCTTTTTGGTCTAATTAATCAATAAATCTGAAGTCATTCAATTTCTTGGGTCCTATGTGCTGGTACTTCCTAAAAGAAGACACATTGTCAATAATTTATTTTAGTATCTTTTTCATCCTAGTGCTCCTATATTGCTATTGTCATTCTTTGGATATCTGCTTGTCAGGAAATGTTCAAGCTTAGTATTTCTTTATGATGCTATTTCATTTACTTTTCTCCAATTTTATGCACTATTAATAATCGTGAATTTAGTTTATGGTGAATCAAGTCTTTTAAAGTTTTGCACTAATAAAAATAATTTGTTGATGCTTATAGATCCTATTCTTCACTATCTTGTAATTTGGGATGGGACAAGTTTGGCAGTTATTGGTTAGTTCTTAATACTTGTGCTCATCTTATCTTGTGCTTGATGCATGGGATGGTATAGTTTTTGGAGTTGATAATTGTAGTCTGTCTTTTCAATAATTTTTGCTTTCCATTTTGTTTACCGATTCAGTTGGAACAAACCTTTAAAGTGGGATTAGATATAAGTTTTCTCCTATCCTTGGACTGAAACAAACATAGATGAAAGTAATCCAGGGAGAAAACCAGTGTGCCAAAGAGGATTTTGGGAGTTGCATATATAAATCTGAATCGGAGTAGCTTGATTCCTAAACCTTCACTTTATTTTTATTTATTTATTTATTTTCCTTGTCACCAATTGCTTGTCTCTTGCACCAAAATTAAAGGCAACCAATTAACACTTTTTTCCCATTTTCTTTTTAAGTCCCATTCCCACTTAATTCCCACATATCATTTCTCATTGCAATTTGCAACCACCACAGCGTAGATTGAAATAATAATAAGACCAAGGAGTTTATTTGATTTTTGAAAATGGCTGATTGGGGTCCAGTTTTTGTGTCAGTGGTTCTGTTCATTCTGTTAACTCCAGGGGTGTTGGTTCAGATTCCTAGTAGAGGTACGTTCATTGAGTTTGGCAATTTTCAAACGAGTGGATTATCCATTTTGGTTCATGCAATCCTCTACTTTGCTCTTATATGCATTTTCTTGTTAGCAGTTGGAATCCATATGTACATGGGTTAATTAACAATCCTAATTAAGTTCTTGTTTACACCTGCTAGCTATATATGTAGTACTTTAATTGTTATATGGTTGCTTTGGATTATTATGGGATTTGATTTGTAATATTTCTTTTCCTTGTGATCAAGCTTAGTTAATTAAGTAATGAGATTCAGTTCTATTTCAGTGCATCAACTAAAAATGAGTGTTTTATGATTATAGTTATTAATGAGGCAAGTTACTCTCTTGAGTGGATAATTATTAAGGCTTGGTTGTTCATGTTTCTAATGTAATTGCTTGCCCGACCTTGGATTTAAGGCGCTGTACATTTTCTCATTGGTATATATGATTTGGTGAGATAACTTTTTTAAAGGTTTTTTAATTGGAAATTTAATTAAATGAGATGGTGTGAAGTGTGATCGTGGTGGAGATTAACAAACAAGGTTAATGGTGAAAATGGTTTTTAAAACATTATATATGTCAATTTAGTTTTTTTTTAAAAATCGAATATTTTAAATTAGTCTATAAAAATATTTTATATATGCCAATTAATTTGTGATGACATATTACAAGATGATTAATAATAATATTATCGTTCTTTAGCAATAAAGGTCATTTGAATTGGGAGTTTGGCACAGCCCAGATTTCATTGTATGCTAATTTTTTTATCTTTTTAATGTTCATCTCAGGTGCAAGATTTACACTTTATTATTCCTAACCATTTCTTTTGAGTGGAGCAGTGATACACACTCGCTTTCTTATCAGCAGTGATACACACCCGCTTTTATGACACACTTTATTATTCCTGACCATTTCTTTTGAGTGGAGCAGTGATACACACCGGCTTTCTTATCAGCCCAGTATAAAATTGATACAGAAATTATTATTTGACATGATAGAAATAAGATTGCAGAATGAAACAAAAATGCTTCATAAATGCAGCATTATGATACTTTGTTCGCCAGTCTGCTATTCAGAACCTTCCATATGATGTAAAATACTCGACAACTATACAACAATAACTGATTTGAGCATGCTCCATTGTAATTAGAACATACCAAGTGAGAAATGTAAATTTTAATAACTTAAGTCCTTGTTGGCATGATCTAGCCCTCTTGTTTTCAGGATGCTTGTATTGTAGGTCAGAATTGTAAATTTTAATACCTTAATAACTTAACTGTTACTGTTATAATGTGAATAAATGTCAATTTAGGACATTGTGCTATTTCATTTCCCTGGATTTACATTATTAAAGAGGCATTTGCATTTGTTCAGTTAACTTTTGTTAGTTTGATCTTAGTATCTTACTTTTCTAACCAAATAATAATCTTAATAATAACAGTAAATTACATTCATACCTTTTGAGGTATGTGATGCCAGGGCATTTTGGCTAGTTTTACTGACCTTTTTTTTATGGTTTTAGGGTAGTTTCATGTACTTTCTTAGGAAATAAGCAAGTTTTGGATAGAATTTTACTTACATCTTGATTCAAGCAAACATTGTGATTTTTATATGAATTCATGAGAATTATGCATAAATTGAATGACAAATTGGATAATGCATATCTCATGACTTGGACTAGAACTTTGATGTACTTTATTGCTTGATTTCAAGACAAAGGAAATAAGGAAGAACCACGTTAGCAGCCACGTTAGTCTTAGACTAACGTGACCACTAACGTGGAATGGGAGCTAGCTTGCAACGTTAATGAGAAAAGTAATCGCCAATAACGTCCTCGAAGCCATCATAACCCACGTTAAGAGTCACGTTAACTAAGTTAACGTGAACTCTAACGTGGAAGAAGAAAATGAAGCCAACGTTAGTAACACTCACTTTTGTCACTAACGTTGGAGCAAGCTCAAATTTGGCCACGTTAACTTAGTTAACGTGGATTCTAATGCAGGAAAGCAAAGGAATGGCCAACGTTAGTGACACTCACTGTTGTCACTAACGTTGGACTAAGCCACTAAGATCAACGTTAACTCCCACGTTAACTTAGTTAACGTGGAAGCTAACGTGGAGGGAGCAAGAATCGCTAACGTTAGTGACACTCACCTTTGTCACTAACGTTGGAATGAGCCACTGTGAGCAACATTAACTCTCACGTTAACTTAGTTAACGTAACTTAGTTAACGTGGGAGCTAACGTGGATGAAAGAATGATGAGCCAACGTTAGTGACACTCACCTTTGTCACTAACGTTGGAGACCGCTATCACCACCACGTTAGAGGCCACATTAACCTAGTTAACGTGAACTCTAACGTGGGAAGTAGGGGCGTTTTGAAACGTTAGTGACAAAGGTAAGTGTCACTAACGTTCTCGATGATTTGGCAAGCCTACGTTAAAGGCCACGTTAGCCTCGCTAACGTGAACTCTAACGCAGGGGGAAGGGAGGACTCTCACGTTATTGGAAAAGGTAATTCCCAATAACGTGTGCGAAGGACCAAGAGGCAACGTTAGTGGTCACGTTGATGCTACTAACGTTGAAGTTAACGTGGATCATCCTTGGGTTAGGAACGTTAGTGAAAAAGGTGATTGCCACTAACGTTCTCGAACCCACACTTTCACTTAACATTAACGCCACTAACGTCCTAAGCCAAAATCCCTGCCTACTTCACACTTTCTCTCTGCAAGTAAAGCTGAGCCCACTAACGAAGATAACTGCTTCAACTCAAGATCTAAAGGCCCATATCCAAGACTTGAAGAGCCAACTAGAAGATCAGAAGAATAGTATAAATAGGGAGGACTTTGAACTAGAGAAGGAGTTTTTTGGGCATTATTAGAATGACTCTCTATATTTTACTTTCTCTACAACTTTTAGTTTAACTTTCATGATGTACTCTCCATCTATGCTTATCATTCCCAGAGCTATGAACAGCTAAACCCCTTTCATTGGGTTAGGGAGCTCTGTTGTAATTTGATGGATCAATATTAGTTTTCATTATTCTTCTTTTCTCTTTTCTCTTAATTTTACTAGAAAGCTTTCAATCTTCATCCAATTGGATAGTTGTCTTGGGAAAGAAGCTATTCTTACTTGGATCTCTTCTGAACCTTGGAAGAGGAATGAAGAGATCGTGCTAGAAATGCTTTCTCATGTTGGACCAAATTGGGGTTTGGATGGATATAGTGACATATAATCCTACTAACACTTTGATTTGGAAATGCATGTGGTATAATCAGTGACCATACTTCATCTCTTCTCATGAACAATTGACCAAGGAATTGGCTATTGATTAAGATTTGAGAGATTGAATTACCAAGGAATTGAAATTCAATCACTTAAGATTGCCAAGGAGATCAATGAACGCATTGATTGAGGAAGAGATGAAAATGAACTTGATCCGGAGAATGTAACATCACCTAAGCCCAATGAACTCCCCATTTCTGATCTTACCCATTCTATTTACTTTCTGCTATTTACTTTCATGCTAACTCCCATTCCCCATTTAAGATTTTGCAATTTACTTTCCGTCATTTATTTTCTGTCATTTATTTTCCCGCCATTTCATTTCCTACAAATCTCAACCCAAATTTCTGCTTAGCTTAACTAGAACATTCCTCCAATTAAAGTTGCTTGACTAATCAATCCTTGTGGGATTCGACCTCACTCTATTGTGAGTTTTTACTTGACGACAATTCGGTATACTTGCCGAAGGAAATTTGTTAAAGGACAAGTTTCCGTGCATCAAGTTTATGGCGCCGTTGTCGGGGATTGATTTTGTATTAACAATGATTAAATTGGTTGATAACTAGATTGAGCATTTGTTTTTTATTTTTATTTCGTTTGATTTAAGTTCATTTGAGTAATTTACTTTCTGTAATTTACTTTCTGTTCAGATTATTTTCTCCCCTTTCCCTTACCCATTTTCTTACTTGTTTACAATTCAGCTACTGACCCACTAACTGTTCGTTATATTGCATAACTCACACTAACAGCATTTCTGCAGAAATCACTGTCTACACCTATCTTCTTGCTTGTGCCTTGCTGGTTGTATGACAGGTAGAAGAAGCGGGGTTTTAACTTCCTTTGATTCTAAACCTGAGAGGACCTTCCTTAGATTAAGGAGGGAAGTAAGAGGAAAGAGAGTAGTTGGTGTTGAGGAAAATGAGGAGTACTTTGAACCAAATATGAATGAGAATATGGAGAACCATCATGAAGAATAGGCTCACAACCATGGCCGAGGAGGTCCAACACATCAGGCTGGGCAAGAGAGAAGAGTTATGGGTTCTTACATCAATCCAAACCCAGGAAATTGCGGAAGTAGCATCCAAAGGCCAACCATACATGCCAACAACTTTGAACTAAAGCCACAATTCATCACCCTTGTCCAGAACAATTGTTCATTCGGAGGGAGTGTCCAAGAAGACCCCAATCAACATCTAACCACCTTCCTGAGGATATGTGATATTGTGAAGTCTAATGGTATTTATCCCGATACCTATAGACTACTTCTGTTTCCTTTCTCACTCAAGGACAAAGCATCTAAATGGCTGGAATCCTTTTCGAAGGAGAGTTTAGCAACCTGGAAAGATGTGGTGAACAAATTTTTGGCAAGATTCTATCCTCCTCAACGGATCAACAGGTTGAGAGCTGACGTACAAATCTTCAGGCAGTAAGATAGTGAGACTCTATATGAAGCATGAGAGAGGTTTAAGGACCTGACAAGAAGGTGCCCACCAGATATGTTCAATGAATGGGTGCAGCTGCACATTTTCTATGAAGGCCTTTCTTATGAATCGAAGAAGGCAGTAGACCACTCATCCGGGAGATCTCTGAACAAGAAGAAGACCATTGAAGAAGCCATAGATGTCATTGAGACTGTAGCTGAGAATGACTACTTCTATGCTTCTGAAAGAGGCAACACTAGAGGGGTGATGGAGCTAAACAATGTGGATGCACTGCTGGCTCAAAACAAGCTTATCACAAAGCAGCTGGCTGATCTTACCAAGAAGATGGAGAGGAACCAAGTAGCAGCAATCACCACCTCATCAGCAACCCAAGAGGGAGTGAATGCAGAGGCAGAGGATGAGCAAGAACAAGCCAACTACATTGGAAACTCACCTAGGAAAACACATGATCCATACTCCAAGACCTACAACCCTAGTTGGAGGAACCACCCTAATTTTGGGTGGGAAAATCAACAAGACCAAGACCAAGATCAGAGACGCCACAGCCCAACAACAATGCAGCCCACTAACATTCCACGCAAAGATCATACCAACACCCACCTAACAACCCACCTCAACATCCATACCAAAGCCAAAATGGCCCTTCTCATCCCTCCAACCTCAACTCACCATCATCTGAGGATAGACTCTCAAGGATTGAGACTATACTTGAAGGCATATGCAAAGAGCTTCAAGAAAACAAGGTGTTCAAAGAGGAGGTGCCAGCTAATATCAAGAATCAGGGAGACACCATCAAGAGGCTAGAATTTCAAGTGGGATACTTATCTGAGAAGATTCTCAAACCTACTAACAGCTTCCCAAGTGACACAGAAAAAATCCGAGAGGTGAAGCAAAGAAAGTCAGATGGGAAGATTGCAAGATGATTACTATAAGTGATAAGAAGACTGAGGAAGAGCTGAACAAACCATTAGAACAACCTGAAAATACTTCAGCAGGAAAGCAGGAAGAGAATCATCAAGAAACCACAATTACACAGAATGAGCTAACACAAAAGGAGCTGCTGAGACTCTATGCACCCTTTTCACAATTACTCAATGGCTGTGTAGAGAAGAGAATATACTCAAGGTTTCTTGACATGTTTGCATCCCTCCATGTAAACATACCATTCATTAAGGCCCTTCAGCAAATGTCCTCATACATTAAGCATATGAAGGAGCTGCTGACCAGGAAAAGCTCACTTAAGAGAGGACAAACAATAGTGATGAATAAAGAGTGCAGTGCTCTCATTCAACCAGAGCTGCCTACAAAAAGGAAGGATTCAGGGAGTTTTCACATCCCCTGTACCATAAAAGAAACCATGTTTGATAAAGGACTTTGCGACTTGGGAGCAAGCATCAACCTAATGCCTTTATCCCTTATGAAGAGGCTGCATATCAATGAGGTAATGCCCACAGATGTAGTCATCAGGCTGGCTGACAAGACTCAAAAACAAGCAGTAGAAGTGGTTGAAAATATGCTAGTGAAGGTTGGAAACTACTTCCTTCCCACAGATTGTCATATTGGAAATGGAGGAAAGTCATCTGCATCCAATCATACTGGGGAGACCATTCCTAGCCACAGCCAGGGCTCTTATAGATGTGGAGAAAGGAGAGCTAATTTTAAGGATCCATGATGAACAACTCACATTCAATATTTTCAAACCCTCACAAGAAATAGATCAAGAGAACCAAGAACCAAGGAAAGATCACAGTGAGACACTGACAGAAGAAACAAGCACTGAAGCACAATCAGTACATCTGGGAGTCCCCTTGGTTAAAAAACAGGATACTCAGCAGCTGTCACAGCTAGAGGAAACTCAAGTGGAGCCAAAACCACCAGAATCACAGGAGACCGGTAGCAAAATCTCCACAGGAAAAAAGACCACAAAGGGCAAGATAACAACAAAAGAAACAAAGAAGAAGGTACCAAGGAGATGGAGGAACAAGAATATCCCTACAGAAGATTTTCTCCAGGGAATAAAGTGATCTCAGCTTACTTTCCAGCTATTCCCCCTAATCTCCCCACCATCCCATCTCAGCTACCTAAAGTCTTTACCATCAACAGAGTTCTCTCCCTAGAACATGTGGAGATCCTTGATGAAGCCAATGGAGATAGATTTACTGCAAGGGGGGAGGACTTGAAGCACTACCAACCACCCTGATAAAGAAAAAACGTCAAGCTAGTGACGCTAAAGAAGTGCTTCATGGAAGGCAACCCATGTTTTACATGCTTTTAAAAATAGTTAATAATGCAAGGTTCATGAATTTCAAATCAACTTGATATGCACTTGAGTAAATCCTTGTGTGCAACATGTAGTGAGAAACAAGTTTGGTGTTCAAGGCACACTAAGAGAACATAAATGTAACTCATAACATGTCACTCTTAGGGGCCTTGAATGAATCGTTTACACAACATGGCACCAAACTAAGTTTGGTGTTGCCAATGTTGCATACATGGATGTTGAGTTAGTCAGTTGGTTTGCAAATCATGAATAGCACCTAGTTAGTTAAAAACAAAAATTTTAAAAAGTAGTTAGTCTTTTAATTTTGCCGCCACTTTCTACAAGTGTGTTTTTAATCACATTTCTTTTGTTTTGTAGGAGCATTGATGGGGCAATTGAAGGGGTTCGGATAACACAAAAGGAAGATACTACACACATGTCTTCAAGGGGATTGCATTGGAAATGGTTGCCATGCAACATTGGAAGAAGAACAAGCTTGGAAACTGAACCAATCCCATCATAAAGTTGGTGATCCTTGTGCTTCCCCCCATGCTAAACCCCATCCGTCCATCACACAACCACCTCATCAATCCACACCTTTCATTCACCCATCACTTTCCTATATAAGTGAGTCCTAGTCCGTACTTCCCTTCACATTCCAATTTCCATTCCTCACACTTCACACCTTCGGCATCCAAATTCCTTCATCACACCTTGTCCTAACCAACCGAATCCCTCATCTATCTGTACCAACCACCCTCTTCCCACATCAACTCAGACTCATGGCATCATCAAGCTCCAAGAGGCAAAAGAGGAAGGAACCGGTGGAGAGCACCCTTTTCGAAGAGAGGAGATTCAAAACTGCATTCCATGAACTCGAATTTGAACGGATAAAGCTCAAGAAGATACTGCCTGAGTTAACATTCCAGATTGACGAAGATGAGTGCCCACAAATTCGAGAGAAGATTGAACGAAGGGATTGGCAAAGGCTTACGAACCCGGAGGGAAAGATAAATGCAAACATCATCAAAGAGTTCTATGCAAATGTGGTCAGAGAAGACAAAACCAAGGCCCCCACCTTCAAAAGTTACGTAAGAGGGAGAGAGATGGACTTCAGCCCCAATGCTATAACAAGGACTCTTCAGTTGAAATCACCACATTTTGATGAGCTTGGTTATCAAGCAAGAGTAAGTAAGAGCCCTGACAATGATGAACTCAAACAAATTGTGAGTGACATATGTGTTATAGGAGCTGACTGGGAAAGGTATGCCGATAAAAGACCCCGGTTCATCAAGAGAGGAGACCTCAGCCCGGAAGCCAAGGGATGGTTTGAACTCGTGAGGAGATCTATCCTCCCAGCAGCGAACAATTCTGAGGTCAACGTCACTCGAGCTACTATGGTACATTGCTTAGTAATAGGTGGAGATATCAATGTGCACGAACTTATCGCTGAGGGGATTCAAGAGTCAGCTGAAAAGATTGATTCGGGTGCCAGGCTTTGGTACCCCAGCACCATCCTCAGACTATGCACGAAGGCCAAGGTTGTCTTCGAGGATAGCAATCCAAATTGGTTGAATCCTGGGAGGCTAATTACGTTTCAACGTCTAACTAATGTGACACCAGCCCAACTACAAAGAAGACCTCACATAGGAAAGTCAAAACCAAAAGGAGGGTCTCACCAAGAAGAGTCTCATCAGGAAGAACACCAGCAAGAAGAATATTATGACCCAACCAATTTAAATCTGAATCACATTCAAAGAGCCATAGAAGACTTAGCAAGGAGATATATGGAAGGGCAAGAGCAACAACTACACATTCAAGCCCAAAGGATGGATCGTCAAGAAGAACTCCTCTCCAATTGGATAAGTCAACAAGGAGAGTGGCAGAAACAGCAAACGGAACACTACTCCCAGCTCACTCAAGCTATCAATCAGGTTACTGAAAGGAAAGAGCGTCAAGACAAATGCCTTCAAGAACTCAACCAACGTCAGCTAGCTCAGACGAAGGCATTTAATGAGTTCAGTGTACTTAATGAAGGACGGCAACTACATAGGGAGGAGTTCAACATAAACACTCAAGCCAAGTTGAACTACATGTCTAGTCATATGCATAATCTACACTCAGCAATCCCTAAGTATGATGAGGTCCAAAAAGATTTTACAGAACAAGAGGAAAGGAAGGTGAAACAGCAGAAGAAAACGTTGAAGAAGAAGATGGAAGATGCTGGCTTCTGGAAGAAGTTGATTGGAGAAAGCAAGGGAAGTGGGAGTGCAAGCACTCAAGAAAAACACAAGGAGGACAAACAGGAAGGAGAGCATGAGCACCCCCAAGAGTAAAAGGTGGTGAAGTTCCCTCATTGTCCCAACTTTTTCAAGTTTTTAAATAAGAAAAATCATGTATGAAATAGAACATGCTTCCATGGTAGTTTAGGATTTTCAATTTGTTTTTAGTATTCTCCTTGCTTAAGTCTATGCTTGCTAGTCAAATTGCCTGCTTTCAATTTCATCTTGCTTATTGTGTTGCTTGTCTCCTTTTGAATCAAATAAAAAGAGATGTTATGAAAGACCAGAGTGGAGTTCATTTTGTAGAAGTAAGTTCTTAGATTTGTGGTATAGTAATCACTTAGCTAAGTTGGTTCACCAACAAGGTGGGAAGGCAACTATCTGTCTTGAATCATATGCTTGAAACACACTCTATGAGACTAGCTAAATAATAAGATCCTAATAAGAAAAAGGAAAAGAACAATAAGAGTTGAAAAAGAAAGAAAAGTTAATAAAGAATAAGGCTAGGCACCAAGGGTTTGAACTTTGAGGGATGTGTCTGTGGTGCTCTTGTACCAAGGATCTGCTTGGATGAATAAGTTCTTAGGAGTGCTTCATCACTTGGTAACTTGGGTTAACTAACCTGGGATTATCAACTGAAAATCCACTATCAAGAACAACCTTGCTACAGAACATTTAGTAACCCAAAGAGGTGCTGGACACCAAGACCTCAAGGAAAGAAAATAACAAACCATGTGCCTGTGGTGTGCATGTATGGGGGAGAGAGACTTGAGGGAGTAAGTCCTTAGGGGTGCTTCAACACCTAGCACTTTGAACCAACTGGTTCAGGAGTGTTGGCTGAAAGCTTATTTTAAAGAGTTGCCCCCTCACAGAGCACCTAGCCTAAGGATGCAATAAACCCTGAAAACAATAAAAGGATCAATGAATAAAAATCTCATAGGGTGAAATCAAGTGAGTATTCAAGGCATGATAAAGGTCTGAAAGCCAGTAAAGGAATGAACTTAAGTTGCTATACATGAAATCACCATAAAACCAAGGACATGACTTCCACAATAATGACTCATATCTCTTAGCATTTCATTCATCATTCTCTTGTTCCAGTACTTGCTTAGGGACAAGCAAGCTTTAAGTTTGGTGTTGTGATGCCAGGGCATTTTGGTCAGTTTCACTAACCTTTTCTTTATGGTTTTAGGGTAGTTTCATGCACTTTCTTAGGAAATAAGCAAGTTTTGGATAGAATTTCACTTACATCTTGATTCAAACAAACATTGTGATTTTTATATGAATTCATGAGAATTATGCATAAATTGAATGACAAATTGGATGATGCATATCCCATGACTTGGACTAGAACTTTGATGCACTTTATTGCTTGATTTCAGGACAAAGGAAGCAAGGAAAAATCACGTTAGCAGCCACGTTAGTCTAACTAACGTGACCACTAACGTGGAATGGGAGCTAGCTTGCAACGTTAATGAAAAAAGTAATTGCCAATAACGTCCTCGAAGCCATCATAACCCACGTTATCAGTCATGTTAACTAAGTTAACGTGAACTCTAACGTGGAAGAAGAAAATGAAGCCAATGTTAGCTCCCACGTTAACTTAGTTAACGTGGAAGCTAACGTGGAGGGAGCAAGAATCGCCAACGTTAGTGACACTCACCTTTTTCACTAACGTTGGAATGAGCCACTATGAGCAACGTTAACTCTCACGTTAACTTGGTTAACGTGGGAGCTAACGTGGATGAAAGAATGATGAGCCAACGTTAGTGACATTCACCTTTGTCACTAACGTTGGAGATGGCTATCACCACCACGTTAGAGACCACGTTAACCTAGTTAACGTGAACTCTAACGTGGGAAGTAGGGGCGTTTTGAAACGTTAGAGACAAAGGTAAGTGTCACTAACGTTCTCGATGATTTAGCAAGCCTACGTTAAAGGCCACGTTAGCCTCACTAACGTGAACTCTAACGTAGGGGGAAGGGAGGACTCTCAATGTTATTGGAAAAGGTAATTCCCAATAACGTGTGCGAAGGACCAAGAGGCAACGTTAGTGGTCACGTTGATGCCACTAACGTTGAAGTTAACGTGGATCATCCTTGGGTTAGGAACGTTAGTGAAAAAGGTGATTTCCACTAACGTTCTCGAACCCACACTTTCACTTAACGTTAACGTCACTAACGTCCTAAGCCAGAATTCCTGCCTACTTCACACTTTCTCTCTGCAAGTAAAGCTGAGCCCACTGACGAAGATAACTGCTTCAACTCAAGATCTAAAGGTCCATATCCAAAACTTGAAGAGCCAACTAGAAAATCAGAAGAATAGTATAAATAGGGAGGACTTTGAACTAGAGAAGGAGTTTTTTGGGCATTATTAGAAGGACTTTCTATATTTTACTTTCTCTACAACTTTTAGTTTAACTTTCATGATGTACTCTCCATCTATGCTTATCATTCCCAGAGCTATGAACAGCTAAACCCCTTTCATTGGGTTAGGGAGCTCTGTTGTAATTTGATGGATCAATATTAGTTTTCATTATTCTTCTTCTCTTTTTTCTCTTGATTTTACTAGAAAGCTTTCAATCTTCATCCAATTGGATAGTTGTCTTGGGAAAGAAGCTACTCATACTTGGATCTCTTCTGAACCTTGGAAGAGGAATGAAGAGATTGTGCTAGAAATGCTTTCTCATGTTGGACCAAATTGGGGTTTGGATGGATATAGTGACATATAATCCTACCAACACTTTGATTTGAAAATACATGTGGTATAATCAGTGACCATACTTCATCTCTTCTCATGAGCAATTGACCAAGGAATTGGCTATTGATCAAGATTTGAGAGATTCAATTACCAAGAAATTGGAATTCAATCACTTAAGATTGCCAAGGAGATCAATGAACGCATTGATTGAGGAAGAGATGAAAATGAACTTGATCCGGAGAATGCAACATCTCCTAAGCCCAATGAACTTTTCATTTCTGATCTTACCCATTCTATTTCCTTTCATGCTAACTCCCATTCCCCATTTAAGATTCTGTAATTTACTTTCCGTCATTTATTTTCTGTCATTTATTTTCCCGCCATTTCATTTCCTGCAAATCTCAACCCAATTTTTGCTTAGCTTAACTAGAACATTTCTCCAATTAAAGTTGCTTGACCAATCAATCCCTGTGGGATTCGACCTCACTCTATTGTGAGTTTTTACTTGACGACAATTCGGTATACTTGCCGAAGGAAATTTGTTAAAGGACAAGTTTCCGTGCATCAGTATGTTAAAACTAGGTGAATGCTACCCAACCCCTTCTAAAATAACATGTAAGTTACCTTTCATGATGTGTCAAATTTTAATTGGTCATTATTTTAACCATAGTTGGGTTATTTTGTATCGCCGTCGTGACAAGAAGCGCCAAGGTCGTCGTCCTCTACTGCATTCTCACGCAATCTCTCTTTCTTCAGTGTATCATTCCTTAACTACATTGTTAAATTTCCGTCCTTCCTAATATAGCTAGTGTCGTTGTCATTGCTATCTCCTGTCTCACTCGATTCCTCTGTCTCACTCGATTCCTCTTTCTGTTGTGAATCACTCCTTACTAACATAATTAATAGTTAATTTGGTTATTAAATTTTTTTATTAAAAAATATATCTTTATTTAATTATATAATAGAATATATATTCATATGTAAAATATAATATAATAAAATAAATCTATTTAAGGTACTGAAAATATAATTAAAATCATGAACATATAAATATAATAGTAAAATTTGTCCTTTAAACAAGTAAACATATGCTTTATCATACATAAATTATTTTAAAAAATTGAATAAATTGTTAAAATTAATAACAAAAATTTAAAATGATAAAATTTAACTTTTCTTATCGTATTTTTTATAATATTTTATTTTTTAAATTTTTAATTTATTAGTACTTTATTATTTCATTAATTATTAAATAAATTATTTTTATGAAAAATTATTTTTTGTATTATCTTAAAAAAAGAGACCAATAAAAATAACATAAAAATAATATTTTAAATAAAAAATTTTTAATATTAAAATTTTTAAATATAAAAATAAATTATATAAATATTTAACAGATAAATATAAAATACATGCCTAACATAAATAAAACATATAAATAGAAGTACTTTTGAGAAATAGAGAATTATTTTTGTCTGTTTTATTTATTTTAGGCATGTATTTCATATTTATTTCTTAAATATCTATACAATTTATTTTTGCATTTAAAAATTTTAATATTAACTATTTTTTATTTAAAATATTATTTTTACGTTATTTTTTAAACCATTATATTGGTCTCTTCTTTAAAATAATACAAAAAATAAATTTTCATGAAAATAATTTGTTTAATTATTAAATAAATAATAAATGACTAATAAATTAAAATTTAAAAGAATAAAAATACTATAAAAAATACTTGTAAAAAGGTTGAATTTTATCATTTTAAACTTGTGTTATTAATTTTAACCATTTATTCATTTTTTAAAATAATCTATGTATGATAAAAGATATGTTTATTTGTTTAAAATACAAATTTTATTATTATATTTATATGTTTCTGATTTTAATTATACTTTTTAAGTACCCTGAATAGATTTATTTTATTATATTATATTTTACATACGAATGTATGTTTTATCATGTAATTGAATAAAGATATATTTTTTTAATAAAAAAATTTAATAACCAAACTATTAATTATGTTAATAAGGAGTGATGCGCAAAAAAAGAGATCGAATGAAAGGATAGGAGATAGCGATAAGGTCAGCATTGACTATATTGGGAAGGACGGCAAAATTACGACGAGAATTTAACGACGTCGAGACGATGACGACGACGTTGGCGGTTCTTGTCACAACGGCGATGCTTGGAAGGATGGAAGCTACGGCATGAAGAAAGAATGGAAGAGTGAAAATGTGCTTCAATTAACGGAAGTGAAGTTTTGATATTTTAAGAAATTATATCATTACTCATCTCAAATAATAAATTACAAAATAATCTAACTATAGTTAGGATGATAACCAATTAAAATTTGACACATAATAAAAGGTAAGTTACATGTCATTTTAGAGGGGATTGGGTAGAATTCACCTTAAAACTGCACATGCTTTTTTTAACGACATTTTATTTTAATAGTGTAATAGAGAGGAATTGGGTGTATAATAAAGTGGTGGTTTGTAATTTTGAAGTGTAAAGGTTTTGAAAAAAAAGGTCTAAACGAGAAAATTTACAGGATGACATTTTCCTTGGTTCTATAAACAAAAATGAATTTATCTTCTTTACTCATTCTATAGAGTATGTTTTACTTCAATCATTTAAAGGGAACGTCAGCAGCGGTTTCTAAGAGCTGGCATTTTATGAAGCTGTATTATCATTAATGGCTAAATCAGACAACATTTGAATCTAATATTGCCACTACAGTAAAAGACAAAAAAAGAAAAAGGAGGGCAGAAAATATAATAGCATTGGTAAATTTTCAAGCTTAGCAGAAAACAAGGAAAAGAAGTAAATATAACCAGTAGTTTCTTGGCAAGAAAGAGTAAAACCATTCTTCACATATAATAAAGTACTATAGCAGACAGGTTCAATGAATAGTGTGAGGGAATTCATTCATTTATGTTGAACAGCTGATCTTGGGATAAGGACAGGTTCAATGATGTATCATCTATTACATGCCCACACTGATCTGTGCTTCATGAAATAACAGGAGAAGACTGCAGATGCAGATCATCCACCTCTGCAAGTTCTTTAGTAATTCACCTTGAGAAGCTATCAACATTCTTCAGGTTCTCCTCTCCATCCAGTAATGCATGCTTTGCAGTCAAGGAATAGCCGGCACTATCCTCCCGAGGAAGTTCATATTCAGTGTTGGATCTTGGTGCATGCTGAGATTGTGCATCTGTAGACTGCTTTGAGAACTTCTGTTGCACAGGTTGCTCCTTTAGTTCTCCATTAGAAGTGAACAAGTCAGGGCAAATCTCTGGAATCTCACAGTATATAAGTTCTCGTACATCTTCCTTTGTTATCCTGCGTCTCTCAAACTCAAATTCCATCTTTGTAACTGGCTGGGAAGAAGGTTCTCTCTCAACCTTGGCCAAGCCTTTAAAATATGGAGCCGCTAACACCTAACAATATCATACACAGGATACCAAGTTAATAAAAGATTACCCAAAAAACTGAACCAAAGACGGATGGAAATTCAGAATTCAACCTCTTCAACAGAAGGCCAATCTTTAGTCTCAAAGGGCAGCATTCTATCTAATAAATGAAGAGCAAGTGGGTCTGCATTAGGAAACTTCTGGGAGAAAGGAACTGGCTTCTTTTTGAGCATCCTGCAGCTCATCGTTGCTCTTACGCTCTTTGACAATTAGTGCTTGGTTCAATGTCCCTATCTCTCGAAGTGACTGTTCCTTATCTCTTAATTCATTATATAAAATATCCATCACATTCAAAACTTCAGAATCTCCATCATCTTCCATGTGCTTCATGACATTTAATTTTCCTTTTAGTTGGTAATCTCCAACTCCAATTTTTGTTTCATATCCAATTGTTTTTCAAGTCGGATAATTTTAGCATGGAGTTCTTCTTTTTGTCGCTGCATAAACAAATAGACAAATAGCATTAACAATTACACCTTTTTGCAATATATAGTATAAACAAAGCCTCAAAACAGGTTATGCAAACCTCCTGATCTGCAGCCAGCCTCAAAAGATTTTTATTAGCCTTCTCTTGTTCATGAACAGCAATCTGAAGAGAGCTGTTTTTCATTGCATTTTGAAAAGACAATAAAATGAGGATTATCAAATAAACCTATCTTACATGAAGGTACATCAGTCATCAACCTCTTAAGCACAGCCTAAATGATAGCATAGTATACCAAGGACAAGAAGTAAAATTAATAGGAAAGAATTATTTTCCTTCACAAATAAGCACATTGGAAAGAATTATTTGCTATATGAGTTTTCACCAGTAATCAAATTGTTATTTTCCTTCACAAATAAGCACATTGATTCATTTTTAACCAAGTAGGTAGACGCATTTTGCATATTAGTTGATGAACCACAAGAGTTTAGTATGAGGACATGCTAATGTTTAAGTGTGGAAAAGTTGATGAAGCATTTGGTGGATTTTATCAACTTTTTTCACATTTATTCACTAAAATAGCATGGTTTTGTGAATTTCTCCTAAGTATGCTTAATAATTGAAAACATGTTTTTTAGGTCTTTGAATTGCTAAATTTAATTTACTTTTCTCCCATTCGATGCCTTGATATGTTTGTTTGAGTGATTTAAAGTTTTGAAGGCAAGAATGACTTGAAAGAAATGGAAAAAAAGCATGCAAAATGGAGAATTCATGAAGAAATGAGGATTTGTTGAATTCATAGCGACGCGTACATGTGTGTCACGCGTACGCGTGGGTCACGCATACGCGTCCTGACGGAGGTATTTGGACGGAGGGACTGATCCGTCCAACTTTTAAGAACGTCAGGAACTTAAAAGTATTTTTCAATGGTCAGGGACAAAAATGTTCGTAGAAAAAAAGGTTAGGGACCTATTTGTCTTTTACTCTATTTTTTTTTTTGGTATAAAGGGGGTAGGAGAGATTAGATTAGGGTTTATGATAAACAAAATAATTTTTTAGTATATATGAATAATGAAATGTATTTTGGTTTTAATTTTTAAATTGATTCAGATTTAAAATTATAAAATTAAAATTAATGAATTTTGATTAAATTAAAGAATTAGGGTTGTTTTTGTTCAATACAAAAAAGGATATTTAAGTCTTTTTGTAAAACTTAAATAAAATTTAATTTATTTTTATTAAAGTATAAGTGTGATTTAGTAAAATTATTGATATATTGATATGATATATATTTAAAAAAAGAAAAATTAATTATTGACGTGAAAAACATAATTCATATGTCATGTTTTAATTTGTCCATATTTTTATTGTACTAATACGTATAAATTTATTGTCGTACCGAAGCGAACACCTTCCAGATATATTAAGAACATTAAATTCAACATGAGAGAGCTTTGACTTTGACATAATAAAATTTTATTATCTGAGTTTTCTTAAATTTTGATCAAAATCTTGTGCTAATAACGTGTTGTAAAATAAATAAATAAATAAAATAAACATAAAATAAAAAAAATACAAATAAAAAATTTTAATATTAATATTCACCAATACTATTATCTCACTATAATATAAGTGATTCATATATTTACTAATATTATATATGTTGCAGCTTCTATCACAGAGAGATAAAGAAGAGAGAGAATTTATGTATTATTACAATGGAGTAAATTCTCATAGTGGTCCCCGAGATTGACGCCGTGCACCAAAATCGTCCCTGAGATTTCAATTACACCAATTACGTCCCTGAGATTGGAAAAATTGCATCATAGTAGTCCCTGATCCGTTTTCCGTTAACGACGCACTGACGTAGACCTTTGGTGATACGTGTCACCTCATGGTTTGGCCACATGTAACGGTTTGATAATGTGTCGGTGAACGACATATGGCATGTTGACGTGGATGGGTATGCCACGTGTCGGAATGCTATTTGTCCACGTGTCATCCACTATGTCATGCACCAAATTGGTCCCTTACTTTGCATCAAATGACTCATTTTAGTCCTTGAAATTGAATATGGTGCACCAAATTAGTCCCTTCATCAGTTTTTTCTCATTTTTTTATAAATTTAAAATTCTTAATTTTTTTTATACACTAATTTTAATTATTTTTTTACTATACATATTTTATAATAAATTTTTTAATTAATAATGTTAACTTGTATCATTAGAGTACATGTTAACTAAAACCAAAATTTTATTATTGCCTTTTGTGTTTATTTGTATCTGTTTTAATGTTGTTCAAGTCATGGTTACAATAAGCACTTATATTGATTAATAGTGTAATATATGAAAAAACCGCCTAACTAAGTTATAGATAAAATAAATTATTATAATCGACAGTATAATTATATGGGAAATCGGACATTCTTAAAATGGATGGGAATAATAAATTTATATTAGTTAATAAGTGCCTTATCAAGTATTCCTAAAATATTTATTAAAGTGTTAAATATTAAAAAAATTATATTAAGGAATATTATTATACTCTTAACTTACACTCTTTATTAAATCAATATCAGTATGTCACATAATTCTTTTAATAAAATATTGTAGAAAAAACTTGTATAATTAAAACTAATATTTTAAAAATATTTTATAAAAATACTTGTATTTAAACAACTTGTGAAAAAATAAAATTAAAATTAGTGTATTCAAATATATAATGAGAATTTTAAATTTATAAAAAAATGAGAAAAAACTGATGAAGGAATTAATTTGGTGCCCGACATTTAATTTTAGGGATTAAAATGAGTCATTTGATATAAAGTAAGGGACTAATTTAGTGCACATGTAACGATGACATAGTGGATAACACGTAGACAAATAGCATTGCGACACGTGACATAATCTGACACGTGGCAAAATAACATTGTGAGACGTGGCATACCCATCTACGTCAGCATGCCATGTGTCGTTGACCGACACATCATCATATACGTGGCCAAACCATGAGGTGATACATGTCACCAAAGGTCCACGTCATCAAACCACGTCAGCGCGCCATTAGTGCAATTAGAATCTTAGAGACGATTTTGATGTACAACGTCAATCTCAGGGACCACTATGAAATTTATTCTATTACAATGAGTCAGACGCCTGAGTCGTTGTCCTCTGTTTATACATCCAACAAGTTCAAATATTCAAACTTTACTAAATTTCAATTTGTTGTGAGAAGTTAAATCCTTCAATGTTAACACTCATATCAATGGGCATCCATCTTTATTACAACATAAACGAATTATTATATTAAATGATAAATCACCAATAAAGTACATAAAATATCAATAGACATAAGATTAATTTTGTATTTTTTTATACACAGTACTCTTTTAAACTAGAGTACTCTGCTTTCAGTAATTTTTTTAGTATTTTTTTATTATAATTTTTTACTACTTGTGACTTTAATAAGAATTTTATAATTAGTTTTTTATTTAATTTAGTCTTTTTAATATAATCAATTATTTATATTATAAAAAATAACAATAATAATATAATATACCAGAATCAATAATAAAATTGTACAAAATTAAACAAATAAATAAATTCAAACCGCATAAAAAAGTAACATGCATAAAAAAGCAGTAAATGATAAAAAAAAATAGAATTCACAAAAAGAATAGTTACAAAAAATTTTATAAAAAAATATCAAAATATACATGAGAAGTTGAAAAAAAAAAAACACTGTAATAATAAGAAAAAAAAGCAACAGTTATCTTATAAACAACAAAAGTACAAAAAAAATTAAAATAACTAAAATTTAGGATAGAGCACTAACAACTATTTAAAAGAAAATATTTAGCGTGTAGGAAAATATTAGAAGTATAGAAGGAAAAAAAATTGAGACATGATTATTATTTGTACTATTTAAAGGAAGAGAATAAAAGATAAAGTTAAAAAAAATTAGTATATAAATAAACCAATAATTTAACGTATCAATGTAAATAAGTTATTAAATTAAATGATAAAATTCTAATAAATTACGTAAAATACTAATATATAAAAGTTGTAGTTCTGTATTTATATACAATACTTCTTTTTATAGGGTAAATATTTTTTTCCGTATTTTTTGAAGTTCTTTTTAACTATAATGTTTTATTATTTAAAATTCTAATATGATTTTTATAATTATTTTTTTGACAATTTTATGTTTTTTTTAATGTCATTAACAATTTATATTATAAAAAATAACCATAATACATAAAAATCAACAATAAAATTATACAAAATCAAACAAATAAACAAATCAAATTCTATATAAAAAAAACTTATGAAAGTACACGAGAGTACACTAAAAAATACAGAAAATTTCATAAAAAACATTAAAATATATGTGAGAGTACACCAAAAAAAAGATATTACAAGAGAAAAAATAAAAAAATAAAAAAAATTTAGAATAAGACACTAAATCTATTTAAAAGAAGATGTTTACCTTGATAACTAGTGAATCCAAATTTAAAAGTTCTTCATGGAAAAAAAATTAAAAGCACAGAAAGGAAGATTGAAGCTTGATTGTTCCCTGTGTATTATTTGATGAGAATAAATGATAGTGTTGGTAAAAAAAAAATAATGTATGAATAAACAAATAATTTAATATATTGATGTAAATGAATTATTAAATTAAATGATAAAACTTTCATAAAGTACATAAAATACTAATATACATAGGATTAGTTCTATATTTTTTATATACAATATGCTTTTCATATAAAACATCATTTTTCTGGTACATTATAATGTACTTTTTTTTCGGTACTCTTGGACTATATTTTTTAATAGTAATATGATTTTTATATTTAATTTTTTATTTAATTTAGTCTTTTTAATCTGATTAATAATCTATTTATAAAAAATAACAATCATAAACATAATACACAAGTTCACTTTTGTTAATTTTACTTTTTTTTTTTAATTTCACGAGAAATTCAGTTTAAGCAAGTTTAGTACTCTTACTATGCTCCCTAAGTTAAAAATATGTCTGACAGTAAGATAAAGAAAAATTAATTGTATCCGCAAAAATGAACACCCATACAGTTATGTATATTTACTTTTGTTGGGTGATATCAAATAACAATAAGTAGTATTGAGTATTAACAAATCTAACATAGGATATACTTAGGTATACTTTTGCAAATGCTAAATGTACTCTCAAACAAACTTGCAAGCCTCTCCTGAACAACAACAAATTAGACGTGTTTGATTTAATGTTTTAGCCACACAACAGAAGCCATAAGTCTAAATTTGTTGAATTCCTCCATTTTTTACTTAGTTATTTTTTTTGAAGATAAATGTAATTCTATTTTTAAACTTCTGTTTATCTAAAGCAACTATTTATAGAAGTGATTAAGATTTTTTTTTTAATTTTATCCTTCATTCTTATCTACAAGAGAGATATAAGGAATAATCATCAGAATTTTTATATTTAATTTTTTTTCATGGTTATATTTTGTCGATAAACATTTTAATTTTTTTATATACTAATTTTAGTACTCTATTAAATTTTATTTTTTATCAATTTTTTATATATTTTTTTGTTCATATTATTTTTTTGGAATTTTTTTAATGTTTTCTGATGCTTATTGTTTTTTTTTATGGAATTTTTACAATTCATTAATCATATAAACTTTTTAAAAACTTGTACTAATATAAGATTTTTTTATGTAATCTTTTTTTTATTTTGTATAATTTTTATTGTAAGTTCTTGAATTATGGTGTACTTTATTTATAATAATTATTTATTTTATAATATAAATTATTAATTTCATTAGTAAGACTAAATTAAATAAAAAAAATACTAAAAGAATTATGATGAAAAGAGTTTTAAATTTTAACATATAAATTTAAGTTTTTTTTAATTATAGTAAAAAAGAGTTGAAAAAAAATTGTGATTTTGAATAATATCAATTTATGTCATTTTTAATAATTTTTATCTAAACTTAATTTTGAATAATATAATCCAAATAATATTTATTTTATTATAATCTATTTTTATATAAAAATTATGGCATATAAATCAGATTACTATTAACTTTTATATTAAACTAAATGATAAAACACTCATAGAGTACATAAAATATCAATATACATAAAGGTTAGTGCTGCATTCTTTATAAGCAATACTCTTTTTACATAACATATTCTTTTTCTAGTACATTATAGTATACTTTTTTTAGTGTTATTTGACTATGATTTTTTACTATTTATAACTTTAATATAACTTTTATTTTTAATTTTTTATTTAATTTAGTCTTTTTTTTAATATGACTAATAATTTATATTATAAAAAATAACAATAATAAATATAATACACAAGATTATTTTTATTAATTATACGAGAAATTCAATTTGGTATAAGTTTAGTACTCTTATATTATCATGGTTCCTAAGCTGAAAAATATAACTGACCATGAAAAAAAATTAATTGTATGAACAAAGATGAACACTCACACTATTTTTGTTGGGCTGATATAAAATAACAATTAGTAGTATTAATAGGGTATGTCTAAAATGAGTATTGGGAAAATTATTGTAAAGGACCGTTGGGAAGATTTAATTATTAAAAAGGATCTTTGATATTAAAATTATTAAGAAGGACCAAATTTTTTTATAATATTTAAGAAGAAGAACCAAATCTTTCTATAAAGAGACAAATATATCTTTAATTATTTTTATTTATTTTTTATAATTTTTATATTAACAATTTTTTTCTAAAATTTTAGTAATTTTTATTATTTATTTATGTATTTTTTTACTTTTCTGATTTTTTAGCTTTATTTTTCTTGTTGGGTAAAGATCACAAAATTAAAAAAATAAATAAAAATTATTAAAATTTTAAGAAAAATAAAATTTATCAACATAAAGATTATAATTTTTAGAGACCCTGCATTTTATATTTTCTTTGGGGGTATAGCATTCATGTTAATTTTTTTTAAGAGGTCTCCCCATATTCAATTAAGAGGTCGCGGATTCGAGTTTTCTATCTTTAGAAAAAAAAAACATTCATGTTAATTTAGCCATTGAATTATAATAATAAAACATGATATAAATTCAAAGGTAATTTACGTTAATAAATAGAGATTAAAGTTATACAGATGTCCTACATAAAATTATTTGATTACACATCTGTTTTAAATATATCTATATAAATTAAATTCGATAAATTTAATTATTAATAAGATAAAATATCTAAATAAATCGAATTAGGTCATTTCAATTTATTAAAACAAGTGAAAAATTATATCTGCACTAAATTCTTTAATAAATCTAATCAATCCAATTTAATTTATTATTATAGAAAATACATGATAAATTGAATCGGTTCATAAACTCAATTTACTATAATACATAACACGAAATAAGTATTATTGTGTAAGTATCTGAAGAATAATTATTAATTTAAAATTTTAGATGACCAATTTTAGAATATAATATTTAGTAAAACTGTTATTAAAATTTTATTTTTTATTATTATTTTAGTAATTTTTATTATTTAAGAGAAAATTATAAAAAATAAATAAAAAATAATTAAAGATATATTTGTCTCTTTATAAAAAAATTTGGTTCTTCTTCTTAAATATTATAAGAAGATTTAGTCCTTTTTAATAATTTTAATATTAAAGGTCCTTTTTAATAATTAAATCTTCTTAGCGATCCTTTACAATAATTTTCCCTAATAATTATGTGTTTATTGGATATGCCACACTTATATAGAATTATAGACCATTAAATTTTATTAGATGAAAATCAAAGGCTAATATAAAAGAAGATCATTGATGGACTCTAATAAATACAAAATATTCTAATACGTATATAAATGCTTTAAATGACAATACTTTAAATGACAACAAAATTTTTTATTCTTAAATAATTAAATAAAAAAACATATAAATACAAAAATATAAAAGTATTCTTTATTTAATAAGATTATTTATTATGCAAAATTTTTTATAATAGTAAAAAATTATATTAAAATAAAATTTTAAACTGTAACATAAAAATATAAAATAATTAAAATTTTATTTTATATTAATTGACAAATAATTATATTATTATATTCAAAATTTATTAACTAACTAATTTTGTTAAAGTTATTATTATATAATATAATTTTTTATCAAAATATTTTGAAATATAGTTTATTTAAAATATTATATATAATATATGAAAATATTAACCTTTTCATTTTTTCAATTTTTTTTAGAAAAACGGAATAAATAATATAATTCTAAATACATGCCTATCACATTATATATTTACTTATATTAGTAAGACCTAAACTAATCAAACTTATGTAATTAATGTAACACCCTACCACACAGGGCCTTATGCTTAAGTCGTAAAGCAGAGGTGGCAAGGTATTACGACCTCTAAAAGAAAATGATATCTACATAGATATAGTTGGGTGAAATCATATCTATGAGCCTTGAAGAACAAGCTAAACAAATCGATAAACAGAAAATTGTGACACACTCGCATGGATATTCGTAAAACGGACAGGTAAAATCGAAAGATAACTGAAGTTGACACCATTTTTGATTAGTGGAAGTTGACAATGACGTAGCTCCTCTTTTCTTTGGATTTGGCCAACGAGAGGTTTAGGAGGCAAAGACGACTCTGGACGTTCTCTTCTTCGATAGCTCGGTCAGAAAGCTTCTCTAGAGCTTTGAATATTTTGATTCCGTACGAAGGTATGGTTTTCGTTTCTCGTAGTTAATGTTTAATGTCACGTGAAAACTCAGGCTAGAAGACCTTAAGATAGGAATGGACTGAATGTATAATTGATGGATTGTGTATATGGAATAGAATGTGTGGTTCAGCTGTTGTTAATAATTTGCTATTGAAGTTGGTCGGTTTGGAAAAAGATTTAATATTGGTATTTGTTTGATTTTGAAATAATTTGTTACTGGAAGTGAATTGAATAATTGAGAGGTGTTTGGTTTGATAGTTGGGACCCTTGAAGGGTGGCAGAAATTTGAGTCTTAGAAGAGATATTGCCAAAATTTCTTTAAGAATTGGAGTTTTGATTTGAGGTAATATTTTAAAAGGGAAAGAGATTATGATGTGGCTTGTGTATTTGATACTATTTGTTGACCCTCTGTCGCAAGATGTGACCGGGTACTTTAACTCCCCGGATTCCCCCATGGGCATGCATATAAATATGAATATTGAATATTATTGAGCTTGGAGTTTAACTCCATGGAATACTATATTATTGAGCTTGGAGTTCAACTCCATGGAATACTATACTATTGAGCTTGGAGTGTGACTCCATGGAATATTATATTTGAGCTTGGAGTTTGACTCCATGGAATATTATTGAGCTTGGGGATGCGCGCACAGAGGGATTGTCCAATGGTTAACTACCAGGACTTGTCGGGTTGGCTGTATAACCGACAGATGAGACTCATCAGCCATAGGACAGGCATACATCATATGCATTTGTTTGCTTTGTTTGGGTGTGCATTGCTTTAGTTTGTTTAACTGTTAAATTCTGCTTATCTGCTACTTGTTCTACTTGCTGTAAATGCTTCTCTATTTGTGTTTTTCTTGTCTGTAATGTTTGTCTATGTAATTAAGAGGCCCCTTGTCTGGCGAAGGAATGACGATGGTTGTTCCACCAGTGATTCAAAGGATTAGAAGTGACAGAAAGTAGAATGTTGGGTTAAAGTTAGATTCAGAACTAGAATACCTTAGACAATTTACCTAACTTCCGGTTTAGTTGAATTCTTAAGCTGAAATCTGAGTGTCGAAGTTCTAGGAATGCCTCTGGCTTTCCCGAGACCTTTTATATTAACTATGCGGGCACCTTTACCATACTGAGAACCTCCGGTTCTCATCCCATACTATGTTGTTATTTTTCAGATGCAGGTCGAGAGACACCTCGTTGAGCGTTTGGGTATCCTCCTTACGAGCGAAGAACTGTCTTTTGGACTGTCATATTTTGTTTTAGGCTATGTATATATGTTTATAGAATCTCCGCATGTATATTTTGTGTTTTGTCCCTCCTAGAGGTCGACTTGGAGATACAGGGGTTTATTTTGTGGTTTGAGTTTTATTTTGGGTTGTATATATACATAATTATATACTCTGGTCGGCCTTAGCTTCGCAGGTCGAGTCTGGAGCTTGCTATCTGAGTTTTGAAACTCTGATATGTATATATATGTGTTCAGTTATCTTTCGATTTTACCTGTCCGTTTTACGAATATCCATACGAGTGTGTCACAATTTTCTGTTTATCGATTTGTTTAGCTTGTTCTTCAGGGCTCATAGATATGATTTCACCCAACTATATCTATGTAGATATCCTTTTCTTTTAGAGGTCGTAATACCTTGCCACCTCTGCTTTACGACTTAAGCGTAAGTTCCTGTGTGGTACTGTGGTAGGGTGTTACAATTAAAAGTATAAAACATATAAATACAAAAAAATAAATAATTTTTATTTATTAAAATTAATTATTACACAAATTTTTTATAATACTAAAAAATTATATTAAAATAATATTTTAAACTACAACATAAAAATATAAAATAATTATATTTTATTTTATATTACTTGATAAATAATTAAATTATTATATTCAATACTTATTAACTAACTATTTTTGTTAAAAATATTATTATATAATTGTTACGGTGGGTAACCGGAGATGGACTGAATGGACGGCGTTGGTTGGCCCAAATGCGTGGAGGAGGTGGTTTACGTGTGGGTGTGCAACTCGGGAGTCTCCTTCCGACTTGTGTTCGCGAGTGAATGGGGGGTGGTACCTGCAAAGACACTCCGATGCCTAAGTTAGCAAGAGTGTGAGCAGGTCTAGAGAGTATTGGGCTTAGAGATACCTGAGGGGTGTCAGTGTATTTATAGTGGTGAGCCAATAACCACCGTTGGTGTAGTGCCGTATCTTTAGGGTGTTAACCGCCCCCATTATCTTGGGGAGGTTAAGATATGGCTTTATGAAGCGGTTAGAGAGATTTTAGGGGCGGTTACTCATTTGAATGAGTGCTTATCTGCCAGCTAATCTCACATCCGACTTCTCCGGACCAAGTCGTGGTTGGTACCGACTTCTTACGTGGAGGTTGGTACTTAGCTAGGCTTAATCCTTTAGATTAGGCCTTTTAGTTGGACCTGGGCCTTTGTCGTTGGGCCAGGGTATGAACAGTGCCCCTACTTGAGCCCAAATTTTTCTTTAAAGTTTGGGTTCAAGTATTTAATCTCGGGTTCGTAGCCGACTTATTCGGAGGAAACGTGGGTCTTATAAACCGACGTGATTTCGTGACCTTTTGTTTCTGACAGTTACGTCATTTCAAGCGTCGTGTCCGTTGGGAAAGCTTTGAGGGCTTTGGTAACGGTGCAATCTCATTAATGACTGCTCCGCTTTTACCATTATGCCCCTTGGCGTGTTTATAAATACTTTCCCTCTCTCTCGTTTTTCCGTTTCTGCAATCTTTCAAACTTCTTCTTTCCTTGTTCGTGCTGTATTCTTGTGCTCGAAGATTTCCGCTTTTTCCAACCTTCACCTTTCGGATAAAGGTTAGTTTTATTTCCTTCACATCATGCCTTATGTTTGCATGTGTTTGTTTTGTGGGTGAAGAGGTTGGTCTGTAGATTCTGGCTTTGTATCTTTCCTCTATAGGGACCGTGTTTTTTGATTTTCCTTTTCTTTTTTTTCTTTTGTAGGTTTCTGCCACCTTTCTTTATATAAAAAATGGCTTCCGTAGATGTTCTTTCTCAGTGGGTTGATGTTACAGTCCTTGGGGAGGAACCCCTGGTCGATGCTGAGTTTATCACTCATCTTCGTACCCATTACCGGCTTTGTACTTCGGAGGAGGACGAGCCAAAATATGAGTTGATAATCCCGGGTCCGGAAGACCGGGTTTGTTTTGGGAGAGTTAATGAGGCGGCCCCTCATTTTTTCTTTATGTATGAATGTATGATCACCCGCTTGGGTGTTTTTCTTCCTTTCTCGGATTTCGAAATGTCTGTTTTGCGCCACTGTCGAGTTGCCCCTACTCAACTTCACCCCAATTCTTGGGATTTTTTGAAGATCTATCAGTTTATTAGCCATGCTCTGGACTTTCCGACCTCTTTGAGGATTTTCTTCTTTCTTTTTCATATGACTAAGCCCTTTAGTGGGCTAAACAACAAACAGCAGTGGGTATCCTTCCGAGCCATACAAGGTCGGAGGATTTTCACCCTTTTCGACGAATCCTTTCATGACTTCAAAAACTATTTTTTCAAAGTTCAAGCCGTAGAAGGTCACCACCCCTTCTTCCTTGATGAGCACTCTTCCCCTCGCTTTCCCCTTTATTGGCTGGAGGCCTCCCCTTGCGAAAAATATGGTCTAGATGACCTAGACGAGGTGGAGGCGGTCATTGTGGGGTTTTTCCGAGAAGCGTGGGGGAGGGCCCCATACTTGGATACTAGGAAAATCCTCCAGGGGACGCCGACTTTTGTTCAGTCTCAACTAGGTAGTGCATGCATCCCTCATTTCCGACTTGTTTTCTGCCGACTTGTGTTTTACCGACTTGTAACTTTTGCTAGTTGTTTCTTTTGTAGATATGGCGAAGAAGAATGCTCAGGAGTCTTACCAAAGAGTCCAGGAGGCTAAGGCGAAATCCCGGGCTAGGTCCGGTGGTGCCAGGGCAATCATCTCTCCTCCTGAGTCTGGCGGTGGTGATTCCTCTACTCCTTTAAAAAAATGACTCCTATTTTTTATGGCTATATGGGGGCCCGGCCTGTGGGTCCCCCCTTTTTTAAACTTATTTATATGTTTGTGTTGGTGGTTTATGAGAACAATTTCTTTTGGCCTTTTAAGGCCGTAAACAAAATATTTTTGGCGAGTGCCCTTTTGAATAAGGGTGTAGAAAAATAAATGCCCTTTTTTGGATAAGGGTTCTAAGTTACCTTGTGCGTGCATGCTTTTCTGATTTCGATATTTCAAACCCTCTTGATCTTTTCTGAAAAACCTTTTTGTTGGCTTGCATTGTTTTCTCGAGCCTTTTTCGTTCAAGGGCTTTTATGCAGCCTTTAAACTTTTTCCAGGTTTTCCAATCTCTTTTTGTTATCCTTTATACTCAACTTTGCTTTGGTGAGTTTTTATGACTTAGGTTATTTTTGCGATGCGTTTTTCTTCTACTCGGGGGACCTCCGAGTTCGTTTCACTCGGATTCTCATTTCGACTTGAGAGTCGGATTGTTCCCGAGTTTTTACGATCAACTCATATAACCTCTTTACGCCGACTTGTACCTCGTCGTTTTATCCTGACGACCATCTAGGTCGGTTCATGGAATTTTCACGTTTTGTCGAGCTTAAGTCGGCGCGTTTCGTAGAAAGACTTAGAAAAATAAAGGAGGATATTATAAGAGATATTGTAAAAAAATAAAAAGACCTTTATTAATTGAGGAGGTACCTTCTTGCTACTAAGGGTTTTGATAGCCTATTTTCCCTTAGCCTCTACTATGATGCCTCGTTAAAAACCCTTCTCCAGAAAAAACCCTTTTGGGAAAAAATCATGAAGTTGGGAAAAGAGTACATCAGGGAGTAGAGTTCGCTTTTAACTGTAGTACCTTTTCATATTACAAGCATGCCACGACCTTGGTAGCTCAGTGCCGTTCAGGTCAGTTACTTTATAATAACCTTTCCCTAACACTTCCTGGATTTTGTATGGTCCCTTCCAATTTGCGGCGAGCTTTCCTTCTCCTGATTTGTTGACTCCAATGTCGTTTCTGATTAGGACCAAGTCATCCGTGGCAAATGTTCTTCGAATGACTTTCTTGTTGTACCTGGTAGTCATCTTTTGTTTCAATGCTGCTTCTCTTATCTGTGCGTCTTCTCGGACTTCGGGGAGCAAGTCGAGCTCCTCTTTGTGTCCCCGTACATTTCCGACTTCGTCGTGGAGAATTACCCTTGGGCTTTGCTCATTGATTTCTATTGGAATCATGGCTTCTACGCCATAGACTAGTCGGAAGGGTGTTTCTCCTGTGGTGGATTGGGGGGTTGTCCTATAAGCCCATAGCACCTGAGGGAGCTCTTCAGCCCAAGCTCCCTTTGCTTCCTGCAGTCTCTTCTTTAATCCTGCCAGTATGACTTTGTTGGCTGCCTCGGCTTGCCCATTAGCTTGTGGGTGTTCTACCGAGGTGAACTGATGTTTAATTTTCATACTGGCTACTAAGCTTCTGAAGGTAGCGTCGGTGAATTGGGTTCCGTTATCCGTGGTAATGGAATAAGGTATCCCATACCTTGTGATGATATTTCTGTAGAGGAACCTGCGACTTCTTTGAGCGGTGATTGTAGCTAATGGTTCTGCTTCTATCCACTTTGTGAAGTAATCTATTCCCACGATCAAGTATTTGACTTGTCCTGGCGCTTGGGGAAAAGGACCTAACAAATCCATTCCCCATTTTGCAAAAGGCCATGGAGAAGTGATACTAATGAGCTCTTCTGGGGGAGCCACGTGGAAATTTGCATGCATCTGGCATGGTTGACACTTTTTCACAAATTCTGTGGCATCTTTTTGTAAGGTCGGCCAATAGAATCCAGCTCGTATTACCTTTCTGGCTAGTGACCTTGCTCCGAGATGATTTCCGCAGATCCCGCTATGTATTTCCTCCAACACCTCGGCGGTTCTTGAGGTCGGTACGCACTTTAACAATGGTGTCGATATCCCTCTTCTATAGAGGACATTTCTCACCAAAGTGTAATGTTGTGCTTCCCTTCGGATCTTTTTAGCTTCTTTCTCCTCTTTAGGGAGGATGTCGAATTTCAGGTATTCGACTAAGGGATTCATCCAACCGAGGTTTAGACCGACTACTTCAAGTATCTCTTGCTTATCTTCTGTTTTTGCTACCGAGGGCTCCTGGAGGGTTTCTTGAATCAGGCTTCTGTTGTTTCCTCCTGGTTTGGTACTTGCTAACTTGGATAGGGCATCAGCTCTGCTATTTAGATCCCGAGTTATGTGTTTGACCTCGGTTTCCGCAAAGCGCCCAAGGTGCTCCAAGGTTTTTTCCAAGTACTTCTTCATATTGGGGTCCTTTGCCTGATATTCTCCGCTTATTTGGGAGGTCACCACCTGTGAGTCACTGTATATCATCACCTTTGTTGCACCGACTTCTTCTGCCAACTTTAATCCGGCGATCAAGGCTTCATATTCTGCCTGATTATTTGAAGCCGGAAATTCAAATTTTAAGGAAACCTCTATCTGGGTTCCTCTTTCATCTACCAATATTATGCCTGCGCCGCTCCCTGTTTTGTTAGAGGATCCGTCTACATAGAGTTCCCATGTAGTCTGCTTTTCCTCTTGATCTCCTGCGTATTCTGCCACAAAGTCGGCGAGGCATTGGGCTTTAATTGCTGTCCGAGTTACATATTTCAGATCGAACTCGGAGAGCTCTATTGCCCATTGAACCATTCTCCCTGCAACATCCGTCTTTTGGAGGATTTGCTTCATGGGTTGGTTCGTACGAACTCTTATTGTGTGAGCTTGAAAGTAAGGTCGTAGCCTTCGTGAGGCTATTACTAAGGAGTAGGCAAACTTTTCTAGTTTGTGGTACCTTAGTTCGGGGCCTTGCAGGACCTTACTGATGAAGTAGACTGGGTGTTGTCCGACCTCGTCTTCTTTTATCAGGGCCGACGAGACAGCCCTGTTTGCTACAGACAAGTACAGAACGAGGTCTTTTCCTGGTGTTGGTCGGGTCAGGATAGGAGGTTGGCTTAAAAACTTTTTGAACTCTTGGAACGCCTCCTCGCATTCCGGAGTCCATTCGAATGGGCATCCCTTCTTTAATAAGGAAAATAGTGGGAGGGATTTTAGTGCCGATCCTGCCAAAAATCTGGAGAGGGCTGCAAGTCGGCCATTGAGCTGCTGAACCTCTCTCAAACAAGTCGGGCTTTTCATTTCTAGGATGGCTCTGCATTTATCGGGATTGGCCTCAATCCCTCTTTGTGTTAGCATGAATCCTAGAAATTTCCCTGCCTCGACCGTGAAGGCGCATTTCGCAGGATTTAGTCTCATCCCATGCAACCTTATGGTGTCGAAAACTTGTGAGAGGTCGGATAAGAGGTCGACTTCTTGCTTGGTTTTTACTAGCATGTCGTCAACGTATACTTCCATTAGGCTCCCTAGATGGGGGGAAAACACTTTATTCATCAGCCTTTGATACGTGGCTCCCGCATTCTTTAATCCGAATGGCATGACCACGTAGCAATAGTTTGCTCTCGGTGTGATGAAAGATGTTTTCTCCTGGTCGGGCTCGTACATCAGGATTTGATTGTATCCCGAGTAGGCGTCCATAAATGATAAGTATTGGTACCCTGAGCTGGAGTCTACTAGGGTATCAATGCTTGGTAAGGGATAAGGGTCCTTGGGACATGCCTTATTTAAGTCGGTATAGTCGACGCACATTCTCCATTTACCATTCTGTTTTTTGACTAGCACTACATTGGCTAGCCATGTTGGGTACTTGACCTCTCTGATAAAGCCGGCTTCCAGGAGCGCCTGTACTTGCTCTTCTACTATTAGGGCTCGTTCCGGGCCGAGCTTGCGTCTTCTTTGTTGTACAGGTCGGGACCCTGGGTAAACCGAGAGCCTATGGGACATGAGCTCAGGATCAATCCCGGGCATGTCAGAAGCCTTCCATGCGAAGAGGTCGGAATTAACTCTTAGGAGTTCAACCAACCCTTGTTTTAGGGTTTCCCCTAGGTTGGCTCCTATGTAAGTGTTTTTTCCTTCCTCCCCACCGACTTGTATCTCCTCGGTTTTTCCTCCCGGCTGAGGTCGCAACTCTTCTCTGGCCCTTGTGCCACCGAGCTCTATGGTGTGAACTTCTTTGCCCTTTCCTCTCAGATTTAGGCTTTCGTTGTAGCACTTTCTTGACAATTTTTGATCTCCCCTTACCGTTGCTATTCCCGCTGGGGTCGGGAATTTCATGCAAAGGTGGGGAGTGGATACCACTGCTCCAAGGCGATTAAGGGTGGTCCTGCCAATTAAGGCGTTATAGGCTGACCCTTCATCAATGACTATGAAGTCTATGCTCAGAGTCCTTGATCTTTCCCCTTTTCCAAAAGTGGTGTGAAGGGGCAAGAATCCCAGTGGCTTTATTGGCGTATCTCCTAATCCATATAGGGTGTCCGGGTAGGCTCTCAACTCTTTTTCATCTAACCCTAGTTTGTCGAAAGCGGGCTTGAAAAGGATGTCCGCCGAGCTTCCTTGGTCTACTAGGGTTCTGTGGAGATGGGCGTTGGCTAGGATCATAGTTATCACCACGGGATCATCGTGCCCGGGGATTATCCCTTGCCCATCTTCTTTTGTGAACGAGATAGTAGGGAGGTCGGGTGACTCCTTCCCGACCTGGTAGACTCTTTTGAGATGTCTTTTGCGAGAAGATTTGGTGATTCCACCTCCCGCAAATCCTCCTGAGATCATATGGATATGTCTCTCTGGGGTCTGTGGTGGTGGATCTCTTCTATCCATATCATCTCGCTTTCTATTTCCATGACTGTCCGACCTTTCCATGAGATATCTATCAAGCCGACCTTCTCTAGCCAGCTTTTCTATCACATTCTTAAGGTCGTAACAGTCGTTAGTGGAGTGACCATATATTTTATGGTACTCGCAATAATCGCCGCGGCTTCCCCCTTTTTTATTTTTAATAGGTCTAGGGGGTGGCAGCCTTTCAGTGTGGCAAATCTCTCTGTATACATCCACTATAGAAGTTTTTAGAGGAGTATAAGAGTGATATTTCCTGGGCCTCTCGAGACCGAGTTCTTCCTTTTTCTTGGCTTCCCTTTCCCTTTCCTTAGTTGAGGGAGGGGGTCCAGGTCGCCAACTCAGGTCCCTTAATTTGGCATTCTCTTCCATATTGATGTACTTTTCAGCCCTTTCTTGTACATCGCTTAGAGAAACGGGGTGTCTTTTAGATATGGACTGTGAGAAGGGACCTTCTCTGAGCCCATTGACTAGCCCCATTATGACTGCCTCTGTGGGCAGGTCTTGGATCTCTAAACATGCTTTGTTGAACCTTTCCATATAGGCTCGTAAAGACTCTCCGACCTCCTGTTTTATTCCCAGGAGGCTCGGTGCATGTTTTACCTTGTCTTTCTGAATTGAGAACCTCATCAAAAACTTCCTTGAGAGGTCTTCAAAGCTAGTGATTGATCTCGGGGGAAGGCTATCGAACCACTTCATCGCCGCTTTTGATAAAGTGGTCGGAAAAGCTTTGCATCGAGTAGCGTCGGAGGCATCGGCTAGATACATCCGACTTTTAAAGTTGCTTAGATGATGCTTTGGATCCGTGGTTCCATCATAGAGGTCCATATCAGGGCTTTTGAAGTTTCTCGGAACCTTTACCCTCATTATGTCCTCACTGAAAGGATCTTCTCCGCCTGAGAGTTGTTCTTCTTGTTTCTCGGAACCTTTACCCTCATTCTAGCTGTAAGAGTTTTCTTTCTAACTCTTTTCGCCGTTCCATCTCCTCTTTAAGGTACTTTTCAGTTTCTTTTTGTTTCTCCCGCTCTTGCTCCAATTGTTCTAGGCGGCTATGAACTAATCCCATTAGCTCAGCCACGTGGGATGGTCCGCCCTTTTCTGATTCGCGCCCGTCTGAGGAATTCACCTTCGGGTTCTTCACTCCGGAGGTGCCTTCTCTATGTTGATTATTACCTTCTTGTTGTAGGGCTTGATCCGCATCGTTATTTCTCATGTCCAGATTCTCTTGTTCAGAATCTGTTTCGACATGGCCTTCTTCGTGGGATCTGTCCGCCATCAAGGGATGATCTCTCGGGTCCCCGGCAACGGCGCCAATGTTACGGTGGGTAACCGGAGATGGACTGAATGGACGGCGTTGGTTGGCCCAAATGTGTGGAGGAGGTGGTTTACGTGTGGGTGTGCAACTCGGGAGTCTCCTTCCGACTTGTGTTCGCGAGTGAATGGGGGGTGGTACCTGCAAAGACACTCCGATGCCTAAGTTAGCAAGAGTGTGAGCAGGTCTAGAGAGTATTGGGCTTAGAGATACCTGAGGGGTGTCAGTGTATTTATAGTGGTGAGCCAATAACCACCGTTGGTGTAGTGCCGTATCTTTAGGGTGTTAACCGCCCCCATTATCTTGGGGAGGTTAAGATATGGCTTTATGAAGCGGTTAGAGAGATTTTAGGGGCGGTTACTCATTTGAATGAGTGCTTATCTGCCAGCTAATCTCACATCCGACTTCTCCGGACCAAGTCGTGGTTGGTACCGACTTCTTACGTGGAGGTCGGTACTTAGCTAGGCTTAATCCTTCAGATTAGGCCTTTTAGTTGGACCTGGGCCTTTGTCGTTGGGCCAGGGTATGAACAATAATATAATTTTTTATCACATATTTGTCAAAATATAGTTTATTTAAAATATTATATATAATACAAGAAAATATTATTTTTTAATTTTTTTTAAAAAAACTGAATAAATAATATATATCAACTACGTATATATATCATTTGTATGTATATAATAGTAACTAATATAGAATTGGTATATATTCTTTTATTCTTTAGTTTTTTTAATATATATACCACCTCATAGCTCTCTCTTTTAGTCTTTTTTATTCATATTTATTTTGTGGTGATATTATGTAAATAATAATTTAAAATTATTTCTTAAATTTAATATTTATAATTTTATATATAGAATATTTAATTTTATATATTTATAATAAGATTATTTTTTATTTTTATTATTTTTAAATATTTTTTTATTATTTTAGTTAAATTTTTTATTTTTTAACTTTATATATATGAGAAATTAGTGTACAAATACATTTGAGAAAATATCGAAGAAAGAGAACATTGTTGTAGGCTTGTAGCCAATAATACTCCAAAAAGTTATATAAGAAATATGCTCTCGAATATTATTAGTCCTAGAGTTTGAATTTCATTATTCACATAAAAATTAATTTGATGGATTATTTGATATAAGTATTTTTATACAATAAAAAAATTAGAGACATATATATTATATATATATAAAATTCGACCTCCAGTTTAAATTTCCTTATTCACATAAAAATTAATTTGATGAATTATTTGATATAAGTATAATAAAAAAAGTTAGAGACATTTATATATATATATATAATTTTATCAACGCATAAAAAGGTGGTGCTAAAATTGAAATAATATTTTTTAATTTAAAATTAAAAATAAAAAATTATCAAAATATATATAAATAGAAAATAATTTTTTAATATTATAAAATAATTTGTATAATAATTAATTTTAATAAATAAAAATATTTATTTTTTGTATTTATATGTTTTATATTTTTAATTACGTAAGTTTGATTAGTTTGGGTCTTACCAATATAAGTAAATATATAATGTGATAGACTGATAGACATGTATTTAAAATTATATTATTTATTCCTTTTTTTAAATTGAAAAAAAAGTTAATATTTTTATATATTATATATAATATTTAAATAAATTATATTTTTGAAATATTTTGATGAAAAATTATATTATATAATAATTTTTTTTTATCAAAGATAGGAAGACTCCAACCTGTGACCTCTTAGATGAATATGAGAAGACTATGTCATTTGAGTTATAATTCATTAGCATATTATATAATAATATCTTTAACAAAATTAGTTAGTTAATAAATTTTAAATATAATAATTTAATTATTTGTCAAGTAATATAAAATAAAATTTTATTTATCTTATCTTTTTATGTTACAGTTTAAAATTTTATTTTAATATTATAAAAATTTTTTGCATAATAAATAATCATATTGAATAAAGAATACTCATATTTTTGTATTTATATATTTTTTATTTAATTTTTTAAGAATAAAAGATCTGTTACCATTTAAAATATTGTGTATTAAAATATTATCATTTAAAGCATTTATTTATGTACTAGGATATTCTGTATTTATTAGAGTTCATCAATACTCTTCTTTCATATTAGCCTTTAATCTTCATCTAATAAAATCTAATAGTCTATATAAATATGACACCTCCAATAAATATATAATTGTTGTACTCATTTTAGACATCTAAGTACCTATCCATTCAAATTAAAAAATATACACAATAAAAAAGAGAGGTATATTTTATTCTCCTTATTCTATTTGTTATTATTAGTCTTATAAGAATATATATTTTTTATTTTTTTAATATATTTATAATTGAATTCATAATCTGTTGGTTAAATAAATATAAATATATAATTATTATATATTATATTATTTTGTATAAGATATATTTGATGTGATCGTTACTATTTATTATTTTTTTAATATTAATTTTGTATTATTTGTCATTAGCCTTATATGACAATATTTTTTTTATTTTTGTTAAATATTTATAATTAAATTCATAATCTTGTTTGTTAAACAAATATGAATATATAAATATTATATATTACATTATATATTATATTATAGAATGAAAATAAAATATTTTCATAAATATTATTATTATTTTGACCATTAAGTTTATTTTATAAAATATTTTTTTTAAGGATGAATGATGTTTGAAAAAGTTAGATATCAAATTTTAATATTAACTTTATAACTTCATATATTATTTGATGTATTGTTTGATTAAAGAATACACTACGATGTATGTATAATTTTTTAGGTAAAATTAAACAAAAATACTCAGATATAAAATAAATCATGTATGTTAATATTTGTTACAGAATATCAATAACAGAATACCAACCAATTAATATTAATATTAATTTTATTGTCATACGCTTTTATTTCTATATTTTTCAAGAGGTAAAATATAAATATTAAGAACTAATTGAATTCATAACAAAAAAAATTAGTTATCGTTATCCATGTCAAGTTAGGTGTTACTTGTATCAAATTGATGATGGGTGGTGGTTCTGAGTATTTGTCTAATTATAGTCTTATCATCTTGGAGTTGGAATTGGAATTGCATCTGTTGATATGACAACTTGTTTTCTCTGTCGAATCATCTTTCAATAACTTGTTCATCGGTCATATTCTGTCTTCTTTGTCTAGCATTTTTTGTTTAAGCGGGTCAATATTGACATAATTGTTGATTTCTTGAATTTTCCATTTCTATTGGTCAAATAGCAAGATGCAAAAAAGAAACAATTGCAAGACCAAAATTGAAAGTGAAAAAATTATTTAATTCTCTTTGGATTAAATAGATTGAAGGTAGAACAATTTTTTATTAAAAGTGAATGGATTTTTAAATTGAGTACGTAGTCAGACAATTTTTTTATTGACGTTGGGTTAAAAGTAAATCAATTTTAAACTCTGCTTTCAGTTTTTAAGTTTATAGTGGGATAAAACCATTTTTTAATACAAAAAAACAAGAATAAAATAAGAAGAAGAAATTAGATACTAAACTTTTGTATTTTTATTATATATTGGTATAGATATATATATAATATAATATATAAAAAAGTATATATATATATATATATTATAGATTTAATAATAAAAAATAGATATAATACAATAATTATATAAAATATTTTATATTATTTACATCAAAACTAAACTTAAAAAAAAAAATCAAACATTGTCCAGGAAAAGGTCAAAAGCATAGTGGGTGGTGCAGTTTTGTTCCAGCTTCCAACTCACGCTTCCCATTAACTCCTCCTTAGGAAACTTCTAAAAAGTAGCCGTCTCCACTTAGAACATTTGCTATCATTACAAAAGAAAAAATACCATTAATAAATAGGCCTTCATTAATATCAACAAGATATAGTTCAAATAATATAATATTTTTATTTTTATCTAGAAATTTTGTCTTCAAATTTTATTTTTAACTTAAAAAAAAAAATCATACTTGCACTAGCTATTTTTTATGTGTTACCTTATATAAAAAATTTGTACTAATCAATCGTTAAAAAAACGAATGTTAATGGAGTGATTCAAAGCTTGGGTGAAAGGTTTAAGGCATAGCTTAGGTCAAAGCTTGCATCATTTTGTTTGTATGCCATACTGATAATTAAAGAGACACATCAATGAATGTTAGTCACCTCAACAAAAAAGATGACAGAAAAATAAACGTGACTAAATTGATTATCTTTTAGGAATGAATTTAATTAATTTTATCTTTTTGAGACGAAAATAGAGATCAAAGTTAAGATTGACAATAGGTAGGGTAGGGTAGGGTTTGGAGACTATCCTAACTCTACTCGCGGGTTGAAAATTTTATTAAAACTCTACCCTACTCTACCTCGGGTTGAGAATCTCTCAACTCTAACCCTATCTGCATCCTAAAATTTTAAACCCTACCCTACCCTACCTTACCCGCAGAAATATCAAATTTTTTAAAAGTAAATATAAAATTCAATCATTTCGAATTTTATACGTATTAATAACATAAAAAATAAAAAAACTAATGCTTTAAATTACTAAATTAACTAACTAGTTTTAGTGGTTGTTCACTTATTGTAAGTAATTACATAAGGAAGGTTGTGAGTTCAACTCTCACTTTTTTCACTATATACCTAATTTTTATAAAATATGTGTTATATATGAGGTGCGGGTAGGATAGGGTAGGGTACACCCTAAACCCGTACCCTACCCTACCCGAACGAGTTAGACCGAATTGAATACTCAGCCAGCCTAATCGAAGTATCTTTCAAAAACAATTTTGACTATTAGCTCATTTGAAAAAGCATCATAACCACATTCTATATTCTCATTCACTCCCAACCAAACTTAACCTATCACAACACAACACAATCTTACATTCTTTTTTCAAACACAATATTCCATTATACGGAATTGACTATGGTGAGAAAAATTGAATATGGTGCTGCAAGGTCTTTGCTAGAAGATTTCTATTATGTGGTGAGGATGAAAGCTGAACAGTAAAGGGACCGAGTTTTCATTCTTTTCCTTTTTTTAATAGAGAAAGTCTAAGAGCCAGTACTTTTATTAAAATTTTGTCAGTACTTAACCATTAAAAGAAAAATGAGTAATTTTACATCATTGGATAAAATCTCTCACTATTAAAAATATTAGTGATGACTAATTAATGACTACAAATCACAAAACTTACTGGTTCCTAACACTTTTTTTTTAATAATTAAAAATATACCCAAGAGATCAAGTATAAGTATGCTAAGCTAGGTTTTTTTTTTTTTTTGGTCCGTAAGTATGCTAAGCTAGATGGTGTTAGTATAGAGAGTGAAGGTCTTGGGCTTTGGTTGAAAAGTTGAAGCGGGCTGGGTATTTATTTGAAGTGGCAGTTGCGTTTGAAATGAACTGAATGAAAAAAAAAAAATACTAGTGGAGCTTTAGGTTGGTTGGTTTGGTCCAGGTGGGTGGGGTTTGAATAGTTTCCCATCAAAAAACAAAGAAGAGTTTAATAGTTTAGTGTTGGGATGGCCTATGTACATGGGTTTGAAAAAAGAGTTTAATAATAAAAGTTTAAGACTTCCAAAAGAAAGAAAAAGTTTAATAATTTAATGAATATAGTTGTGAAAAATAAAATAATTCCATTAAGGTATGTAATAAAATTATAATCCTTATTTATATGAAACTAGAGTACTTGACTTAAACAGAGAGAATGTCATTTTTATAAGGTACATTTTCGTCTCATAAAAATTAAATAACATGTACTTTAATCGATATAAATTTATTGTGAATGTAATTGTTCATATCCTGTCCCATACATTATGGTTAAGGCTCAAGTAAGCAAAAAGACTCAATCCAAAGGTTGGCTATCATCACTTACCCGACCTCTGCGAAAGAAGTTGGACGCTACATCAACCCCTCCCCAAAGAGGTGGGGCTCGACATGAGTTGATAGATAACACTTATTTAAATAAGTAACTGCCCCTAAAATCTCTCACCCACTTCTAGAAGTAATATCTCAACAACCCTAAGATAAAGGGACGGTTATCCACCTTCAGAAGTGGAACTACACCAATGGTGGTTGTTGGATCACCACTATAAATACACTGACACCCCTCAGGTATCTCTAAGTTCCAACATACTCTAAACCTGCTTACCCCTTGCTGACTTAGGCATCGGAGTGTCTTTGCAGGTACCACCCCCATTCTTCTAAACACACAACTCGGACGGCGGCTCCCGATCGTGAACAAGTCGAAGACCACCTTCCACTGACGCTTGGGTCAATCCTTCAAGCCCAATCCACCTATCTCATGTTACCCACGTAATATTGGCGCCGTTGCCGGGGACCTGGGAGAACAACTCATAATGGCGGATGACCAGAACGAGGACGGACATACTACATTAGAATCTGAGCAAGAACAGTAAGATGCACTCAACAACGACAAAGCCATAATATCTCTGCAAGGATCAGACAACCATCATCGAGAAGGTCCTTCAGGTGTGAAAGACCTAAGGGGAATCTCCTCTGGGGTGCACAAACTAGGAAAAGAGGGACAACTAGGGGTGTTCACGGTGCGGTTTGGTTCGGTTTTTGAGGAAAAAGTCATCCGATCCGATCGTCTAATTAAAGTGCGGTTCGGTTTGGTTCGGTTTTTTTTGTAAAGGTCATTCGAACCAAACCAAACCAATTAAAATCGGTTTGGTTTGGTTCGGTTTGTTCGATTTTTCAATCAAATAAAAAAAATTCTACTATACTATTATGCAAAGTCATAACATTGAAATCGACAAACCGAAATACACAATAACTAACAAAGTCTTGATCTAATGAAATTTAACGACAACAAAATTCAAATACGACAATTAAAGAAGTTCAATAGTTCAACAGTCAACACAACTGAAAATAAAAATAAATTGTCATTAAACTGATAGCAAAGTTATGGTGCCTTCTCCAACAAAATAGCTAAACTTCTTAATGCAAATCAATCTGAAATAAAAAACAGTTACATAATAAGAACAACAACAACAACAAGCAAGCAAGGCAGCAATAAACCAACAAGGCAGCAATTCAATAAACCAGCAAGGCAGCAATTTAATAAACCAACAAGGCAGCAATCCAACAATTCAATAAACCAGCAATTCAATAAATAGCAACAAAAGAAATTACCAAATAATTCATCAAATCAGCAAGGCAGCAACCAGCAATAAACAGTAACCAGCAAATTACCAACAATAAGCAGCAACCAGTAAGGCAGCAAGCCAGCAACAAAACCAACAAAAAAAAAATTCATCAAATCAACAATGCACCCACCAGGTGTAGAAAGACCAATTATCTTAGAAATTGCACCTTCTGTTCATCAATTATATTGATTTCAAATTCTCTTCTTATATCCTGCCAAAGACCAGTACCAGATAATGAAAAACAAATACTAGGAATCAACAACAATGAACAAATAATTAAGAAAACAAAAGCAGAAACACAACAAAATAAAAAATTACTAGCATTCAGTAACAATGAACAATGAACAACAATCAGCAACAATGAACAAATAATGAACAACAATCAGCAATAATGAACAAATAGATTGAACAGAAATTGAATACAAATAAATCACAAAATCAACTCAAAACAAACAAAATAAATTAAACCCAGCAGCTCAGAATCACAGAATCAGAATTACTAATAAATTAAATCACAAAATCAACTCAAAACAAACAACTCAAATTAACAAAATCATTAAACAAACACAGTAATCATTAGTATTATTAACAAAATTTCAAAACAAGCAAAATAAGTGCAGAAAACCAAAAATCAATTCAGAAACACATAATCACAGAATCAAAATCACAGAATCAGAGAATCACAGAACTTGAACTAAGCAAAACAAGCAAATTTGAACCCAGCAACTCAGAAGCACAGAATCAGAGTTATTAACAAGAAATTAACAAAACCCTAAACAAATCCAGCAACTCAGAATCATAGAAATTATAATTAAAAAAATCAAACCCTAACTATTTCATAATTATAAACCCAATTTGTCTAATTGCTTCAGATACATAGAAGGAGAGAAAATCAAACCTGAAGTCAAGTGGATGGGAAGGAGGAAGAGCACTGGAAGAAGGCCAACCGGTGGCTGCTGTGTTGTGGGTGGCCAGGCCAGAAACGTAGTAGTACTGCTATGGGTGGCCACAAACGGTGCTGCAGGTGGCCAGATCGATCCTGTTGGTGGCGCTGGATGGTGCTGGCGAGCCAGGCGAGGTGCTGTGTTGAGGGATCTTCGTCTTCGTGGTGCACCGGCGGTGGGGGATCTTCGTCTTCGTGGCTTCGAGTCTCAAGGAGGTGGGTGGCTCAGGCTGGCTCCGTGGCTGGGTCTGGGTGAGTGGGTGTGCACTGTGCAAGCCGCAGAGGGCGAGATGTGGTGGCTCAGGTAGGCTGGCTCCGATCTGGGATTCGGGGTTAGGTACTTAGGTTTCCATGGGGGATTTGGGGAGGGACTCGCGCAGCAGTATGGAAGGTAACGCGTTTGGGGGGGGTGGGGTAGGTAGTTTTTAATTTTTAGGGTTTTGGGAAGAATCGGTTCGGTTCGGTTTGGTTAGGGTTTTGGTGGCAAGAACCGAAAACCGAACCGAACCGCAAAAAATGCAAAATATCACTTTTTTCGGTTAGTTCAGTTTTCAGTTTTTTCGATTTGGTTCATCAGTTTAGTTCGGTCCGGATCAATTTTGAACACCCCTAGGGACAACCTCATGCTGTCGATCTCATGGGGTTGCTTCACGGCCATCAAGGACGACTAGAACAGATAGAACAAGAACTAGAACGACAACGAGAAGCAGAAAGAAACCTAAGAAGAGAAGTTGAGCGACGAAAACAGCTTGAAGAAAAGCTCTTGAGATTAGAATCCAATCTCTGAGGTAAGAGCTCTCGCAGTGACCGAAAAGATTCCCCTTTGGGGGTAGAAGATCCATTCAGTGAAGATATCATGTGGGCAAAGGTTCCAAGGAACTTCAAAAGCCCTGACATGGATGTGTACGACGGGACCACCGACCCAAAGCATCATCTGAGCAACTTCGAAAGTCGGATGTACTTAACCGACGCCTCTGATGCTACCCGCTGCAAAGCCTTTCCGACAACTCTAACAAAGGCAGTGATGAAGTGGTTCGATAGCCTCCCCCCAAGGTTGGTCACCAGTTTCGACGACCTCTCGCGTAAGTTTCTTATGCGATTTTCAATCCAAAAGGAAAAAGTCAAGCATGCGCCTAGTCCCCTAGGGGTAAAACAGGAGGTCGAAGAACCTCTGAAAGACTACATGGAAAGGTTCAATAAGGCATGCCTAGAAATTCAAGACCTGCCTACAGAAGCAGTAATTATGGGCCTAGTAAATGGACTTTGAGAAGGCCCTTTCTCCCAGTCCATCTCCAAAAGGCATCCAACTTCTTTAAGTGATGTACAAGAAAGAGCTGAAAAGTACATCAACATGGAGAAAAATACCAGGCTACGAGAACCAAGCTGGCAACCTGGGCACTCTCACTCATCAAAGGAGAAGGAGAGAGAGCTCAAGAAAAAAAAATTTGGGCCTGAAAGGTCCAGAAGATATCAATTTTATACCCCTCTACGAGTTTTCCTAGTCAACATCTACAGGGAAATTTCCATACTGAGAAGCTACCTCCCCCTCGACCCATCAAGAATAAGAAAGGGGGAAGTCGTGGCGAATATTGCGAATACCACAAATTATATGGGCACTTAACAAATGATTGTTACGACCTAAAAAATGTGATAGAAAAGCTGGTCAGGGAAGGTCGGCTTGATAGATATCTCATGGAAAGGTCGGACCATCATGGTAAGAGGAAGCGAGATGAGGAAGATCGGAGAGATCCGCCACCACGGACCTCGAAACGACACATACATATGATATCGGGGGGGTTCGCTGGCGGAGGACTCATAAAGTCATCTCGTAAAAGACATTTAAAGGATGTTTATCAGGTCGGGAGCGAATTGCCCGACCTTTCAACAATCTGTTTCACCAAAGAGGACAGACAGGGTATTACACCCGGACATGACGATCCGGTGGTAATTACCATGATTCTCGCCAATGCCCACCTACACAGAACCCTGGTGGATCAGGGAAGCTCGGCTGACATCCTGTTCAAACCAGCGTTTGACAAGCTGGGATTGGACAAAAAGGAGTTAAGAGCATACCTTGATACCCTATATGGATTGGGGGACACACCCATAAAATCACTAGGATTCATACCCCTACATATAACTTTCGAAAAGGGGATGAAATCCAAAACTCTAAGCATTGACTTCATAGTCGTGGATGTGGGCTCGGCCTATAATGCCCTAATAGGTAGAACAACCCTAAATCGGCTTGGAGCAGTGGTATCCACCCCCCAACTTGGCATGAAATTCCCAACACCAGAGGGAATAGCAACCATCAGAGGAGATCAAAAGCTGGCAAGAAAATGCTACAATGAAAGCCTAAACCTGAGGTATAAAGGCAAGGAGGTTAATACCATTGAGCTCGGGGGAATTCGAGCTAAAGAAGAATTGCGACCACAGCCCAGAGGGAAGACGGAAGAAGTACAGATTGGGTAGGAGGACGGAAAAAATACCAGCATAGGAGCTAATCTAAAAGAAGACTTAAAGCAGAAACTGATAAGGCTCCTATAAGAGAATTTCGACCTCTTTGCCTGGAAAGCCTCCAACATCCCGAGCTCATGGAACACAAGTTGTTAGTATACCCAGGATCCCGACCTGTACAACAGAGAAGACGGAAGCTTAGTCTTGAACGAGCTCAAGTGGTCGAAGAGCAAGTACAAACCCTCCTAGAAGCCGGCTTCATTAGAGAGGTCAAATATCCGGCTTGGCTGGCAAATGTGGTGCTAGTCAAGAAACAAAATGGCAAGTGGAGGATGTGCGTTGATTACACCGACTTGAACAAGGCATGTCCAAAAGACCCATATCCTCTTCCAAATATTGATACCCTAGTAGATTCCAGCTCGGGATATCAATACTTGTCATTCATGGCTGCGTACTCGGGATATAACCAAATCCCGATGTACAAACCGGATTAAGAAAAAACATCTTTCATCATGCCTAGAGCAAATTATTGCTATGTGGTTATGCCCTATAGGTTAAAAAATGCAGGAGCCATATACCAAAGGCTGATGAACAAGGTGTTTTCACTTCACCTTGGGAGTTTAATGGAAGTATATATGGACGACATGTTAATAAAAACCAAAGATGAGGCAGACCTCTTGACTGACCTCTCGCGAGTCTTTAGCACCATAAGGACGCATGGGATGAAATTGAATCCTGCAAAGTGTACCTTTTCAGTGGAGGCAGGAAAATTTCTAGGGTTTATGCTAACACAAAGGGTGATAGAAGCTAACCTCAATAAGTGTAGAGCAGTCCTGGAAATAAAGAGCCCGACCTGTCTAAGGGAAGTCTAGCAGCTGAATGGCCGACTTGTAGCTCTCTCCAGGTTTTTAGCAATATCAGCATTGAGATCCCTACCACTTTTTTCTCTACTAAGAAAAGGATGCCAGGTTGAATGGACTCCTGAATGCGAAGAAGCTTTTCAGGAGTTCAAAAGGTTCTTGAGCCAACCTCCCATTCTGACCCGACCTGAAGTCAGGGAAGAACTCGTCCTGTATTTGTCCATAGCCGAAAAGGCTGTGGCATCAGCACTAATACGGGAAGATGAGGTCGAGCAGCATCCAGTATACTTCACCAGTAAAGTTCTACAAGGCCCCAAATTAAGGTACCAAAAAATAGACATCGCGGGCAGAATGGTTCAATGGGCTATAGAACTATCCGAGTTCGACCTAAGGTATGAAACTTGGATAGCAATTAAAGCCCAATGTCTCACCGACTTCATGGCAGAATACCCAGGCGATCAAGAGGAGACGTCCACAATGTGGGAATTGTACGCGGATGGTTCTTCCAATAAAATTGGAAGCGGTGCAGGCATAATACTAGTCAACCAAGAGGGAACTCAAATAGAAGTCTCCCTGAAATTTGAGTTCCCGGCCTCCAACAATCATGCGGAATATGAAGCCTTGATTGCTGGGTTGAAGCTAGCAGAAGAGGTCGGGGTAACTAAAGTAGTGGTCTTCAGTGACTCTCAAGTGGTGACTTCTCAAATCAATGGAGAGTATCAGGCTAAAGATCCCAACATGAAAAGGTACTTAGACAAAACTTTGGAGTACCTTAGGCGATTCTCGAAGACCGAGGTGAGACATATAACTCGGGATCTCAACAGCAGAGCAGACGCCCTCTCCAAATTAGCAAGTACCAAGTGATGCATGAGTATCTTTTCTATCTTTTCCTAGTAAATTTGCATTCAAATTGTTAAGTTTAATCAAGATTTAAATATCTTTTAGCCACTATAGATGCTACTTTGAGTTGTGCATTTTTTTTATTTCAGGTAGCATTCGAATGGATTTGACAGAGTTTTGTAGCAGAAAAGGAAGAAAGCGAATGATGCTGTCAACCCCAACCTCTTTGCACTCAAACGGAAATAACTTGAGTTACAAAGTTCCTATTGACGTGGTTCTGGTGTCATTGAAAAGCTAACTTCCAGAGCTTTCCAACAATATATAATAGCATACCATTTTTTTCTATTTCGTATGGACCATTTCACGCCAAACTTGCAGCACTTCAAGTTTGGCGCCAATGAAGAAATTCCAAGAAGACTTTGTGCGAACACTCCACACCGAACTTGACAATGGTCAAGTTCAGCAATAGCTTGAAGAATCCAAAGAGAATTACATTCTACTTACTCCATGCCAAACTTGAAATTCTTCAAGTTCGGCGCCAACTCAACGCACCAAAGGAAGTTACGCGCACCACTCCACGCTGAACTTGGGTTAATCCAAGTTCAGCATGGACTCAAGGAAAGCAAAAGAGCAGCCACTGCCTCCTCCACACCGAACTTGAAATTCTTCAAGTTCGGCGTCAACCCTAATGCAACCAGTGGTCCCCAACCTCGTCTAAAGGGCTCGCACAAATCATTCCTTTAGTCTTGATTTAAATTTTATTTATTTATAATTAGGAAAAGATATTATTTAGTTTTTAGAAAAATATTAATTATGATTAGATATAAAAGGAAAAAGAATCAGCCCTTCGAGCTCATCTAATCTCTTCTCTTCTACCTCATTCCGCACTTTACGGTTTTTCTGAATCCTAGTTTTCTCTCTGAACCATGAGCAACTAAACCTCCACTGTTAAGGTTAGGAGCTCTGTCTATTGTATGGATTGATACTATTATTTTTCTATTTTAATTCATGTACTGATTTCTAGTTCAAGAATTATTTTCATTCTTTATCTTATGAATTTGGGTGGAACGAAAGTATGACCCTTATTCTAATTGAGTTATTGTATAACTTGGAAAAGCTCTTTACTTGAACAACAGGTTGAAAATAATTTCTCCTAAATTTCTAATTATCTGGACTTAACGGGATACGTGACATATAATCCTCTTATATTTGGGTAATTAGGGTTTCTATGGCATATAAACAAGAATTGAACTTCACCTTCTAATTGGAATTAAGTGACCAAGGAATTTTGATGAAAGTTAGAGGAGACTAAAAAGGTCTAAGGAATTAGGGTTTAGTCACATATAGTTTGCCATGAATTGAATCTTGCATGATTAAAATAGTTAGTAAGAAAAGTCAATCTGGAAGATAGATATCTCTGAAGCCTTAACTGTTTCTCCATATATTTCACAACCTGTTTACTGCTTGTTTTCTGATTCTCTGAATTACTGTTTAATGCAATTGATACCCAAACACTATTTTCTATTTGTCTAACTAAGCAAATCACGTAACCATTGTTGCTTAGTCCATGAATCCTCATGGGATCGACCCTCACTCACCTGAGGTATTACTTGGTACGACCCGGTTAGTTTGTGGGTTATAAATTTCGCACCAAGTTTTTGGCGTCGTTGCTGGAGATTGATTGTGATTGACAACTACTGGTTGTTTGATTTCTTAGATTAGGCGTTTTTGCTTTAATTTCATTTAACTTATTTCTTTAAATTAAAAAAAATTATTTTGATTTATTTTATTTAAATTTTTTTCTTTTAATTTCTGAAATTAAGTTTGGTGTCCCCTTAGTTGTTTTATTCTTCCTAGTTATTTTATTTATTGAGTTTAAATTTTATACTCCTTTTTGCTTATTAGTTATTTTATTTTCTTAATTATTCAATTTATCTTCTTTATTTTATTTTTCTTTTATTATTGTTTTCTTTTATATTTTATTTTATTTTTCTTTATGTTCTTTCTTCTTTGCTTGCCTGTTTACCACATGGTGTGTTTAATTTTGTTTGGTGTTTTGTGCTAAGGAAAAATAATGGAGAGAGATCACATGTGTTATTACTCACACTCAAGGAGTGATTCTTATTATTGTGGATGGAGGAACTACCCGAATTTTGATTGGAAAAGTTAAAACCAAAGAAATTTCAGTGCTCCATATTCCAACCATCAAGAACCACCATCTCCATATTCATACCAAGAACCACCACCTCTCTATCCATATCAAGAGCCATCATCTTTCTACCCATGTCAAGAGCCACCATCTCCCTATCCATACCAAGAACCATCCTCTTTTTACTCTTATTATGAATCATCATCTCCTTCTTATGCATATCAAGAGCCATCATCTTCTTATTCATATCAAGAACTATCAGCTCTTGAGCTTCGCATGAAAGAATTCATACATGATATGAAGATGAGTAAAAAAAATATAGAGACATATGTGCAGTTGATTATCAAGCCCTAGGAAGAGGAACAAGCAAATTCCTTTTCAAGAGATATAATGCAAGATCCTATGGAAGAAAGTGAGGAAATCAATCAAAGGAGTTCATACTCCAGTGAATTAGAGAACTTTCCACCCTCACACATGGAAGAAGAGGAAGATTCAAAAACAAAGGTGGAAGATGCACCAACATAGAAGGAAGATGCACAAACAAATGAGGTTGTAAGGGATGAAAAGAATTATGGGAATCTACACTCCAATGAAGCAGAGAGTGGCATAGAGGGTGAGTTTATTGAACCACCAATTCAAGAAGTTCTTGATGAAGGGTACACTCTAACCATCACACAACACCCAAATTTTGAAATCACTGAAAAGGGTATTGTGACCAAGAAACAGAAGAAAATATCTATGAAGAAGAAAAGGTCAGCAAAAAATAATCCAACCTCTACCCCAACAAGCAAGGTGAATCAAGCTAATCACAATAAAAGAAAGCTTGTTAGGAGGAATTTATATCAGGGGGCACTAATTTTCACCTCTCCCACTTTGGAGACATTTCTTTTAACCACCTAGAAGAAGAGGAAGAAAATTCAACAATCAAGTGTCAAACTAGTGACATTAAAAAAAGTGCTTGCTGGGAGGCAACCCAACTACTAATATCCTTGTTTTTGCAGTTACTTTGGTTTTAATTTTATAGTTATTTTGATTTTAGCATTATAGTTATTTTAGTTTTTGGTTTTAAATTACTTTATCTCATTTTTTATAATTTTTCTTGTTTTACATGTGTTTTGGTCATGCAGAGTGATCAGAACAGGAACAGGAGCAATTAAGAAGAATTTTTGAAACCCTGGAGTTTTTCGTTGCTTGGGGACAAGCAAACTTTTAATTTTGGTGTTGGAGGAGCACAGCCAGAGGAATGAGATGGCCACCAGTATAACTGAGGTGGTTGAGTTCCTTTCATTCTATTTCCCCTTCCATTCTTATTTTGTTGTCTTCTGTTTTCTGTTGCTTTGATTGCCTACATTATCTTTAGTACTTTCAGTTCTTAGATTTCATTTTATTCTGTCATTTGCTTTTAGTTAAAAAAATTGTCTCATGTATTGCTCTCTGAGCTTGAATTCAAAGGAAAAAAAGTGATGTATTGCATGAGAAATTGAGTTTATATTTAAGAGTAGTCTTATTTACTTAAATGTGGTGGTGTTATATGTGACTTTGAATGCATGATATGAACAGTGCATATTTGAATTTGAATCAAAGGATGTTGATGTATAAGGAATAGAAATTTAGAGAACTATTATGAATCCTCTGAATTAAACAAGCCTTGAAAAAAAAGAAACAGTAAAAAGAAAAGCAAGATCCAAGGCTCTGAGCATCAATGGCTAGGAAGGTCAAATATGATTAAAAGCTCAAAGAGTTGTTTTCCTAGCCATATGCTTGTGGTGTAATTGTGTCAAGTAATCCTTGAGACAGAGCACTAAGAGTCAAGATCAAGTGCATTTAATAGAGTATGCCAGAGGCTTTGGGCACCAGTTTCTGGGAGTAACTGAAAGAAAAATCAGAACTTCAAGTGAGTTCCCCAGTAAGTGCTTGTGGTATTTTTGTGTTAAGTAACCCTTGAGATAAAGCATTTAAAGTCACGACTAGGCTCAAGGTGCAAAGCACCAAAAGGAGATTTGTTGTGTTCAAGGATTAACTGAAGTATAAAAGACTAGAGAATTCATAATATTATCCGGATTCTAATTCTAGATGACAGTAACATTCTTCTGATTCAAAGGATAGTGAGATGCCAAACCTATTCAGGATTACAGTTGTAAACCCCACTTCAAGAAGAGATATGAGCTTAATCGAACTCTCATTCTCATGCAAATTCATATCCTAGGCCTATATTAGTTTTAGTTGCTTGAGGACAAGTAACAATTCAAGTTTGGTGTTGTGATGCGTGAGCATCTTCTCTATCTTTTCCTAGTGAATTTGCATTCAAATTGTTGAGTTTAATCAAGATTTAAATATCTTTTAGCCACTATGGATGCTACTTTTAGTTTTGTGCATTTTCGTTTATTTCAGGTAGCATTCGGATGGATTTGACGGAGTTTTGTAGCAGAAAAGGAAGAAAGCGAATGATTCTGTCAACCCCGACCTCCTTGCACTCAAACATGTATAACTTGAGCTAAAAAGGTCCAATTGACGTGATTCTAGTGGCAATAGAAATCCAACTTCTAGAGCTTTCCAACAATATATAATAGTATACCCCTTTCTTTCATTTCGTATGGACCACTTCACGCCAAACTTGCAGCATTTCAAGTTCAGCGCCAATGAAGAAATTCCAAGAAGACTTTGTTCGAACACTCCACGCCGAACTTGACAATGGTCAAGTTCAACGCCAGCTTGAAGAATCCAAAGAGAATTACATTCTGCTTACTCTATGCCGAACTTGAAATTCTTCAAGTTTGGCGCCAACTTAACGCACCAAAGGAAGTCACGCGCTCCATTCCACGCTGAACTTGGGTTAATCCAAGTTCAGCGTGGACTCAAGGAAAGCAAAAGAGCAGCCACTGCCTCCTCCACGCCGAACTTATTCTTCAAGTTTGGCGTCAACCCTAATGCAACCAGTGGTCCCCAACCTCGTCTAAAGGGTAAAGGGCTCGCACAACTCATTCCTTTAGTCTTGATTTAAATTATTTATTTATAATTAGGATTAGATATAAAAGGGAAAAGAATTAGCCCTTCGGGCTCATCTAATCTCTTCTCTTCTACCTCATTCCGCACTTTACAGTTTTTCTGAATCCTAGTTTTCTCTCTGAACCATGAGCAACTAAACCTCCACTGTTAAGGTTAGGAGCTCTATCTATTGTATGGATTGATACTATTATTTTTCTATTTTAATTCATGTACTAATTTCTAATTCAAGAATTGTTTTCGTTCTTTATCTTATGAATTTGGATGGAACGAAAGTATGACCCTTGTTTTAATTGAGTTCTTGTATAACTTGGAAAATCTCTTTACTTGAACAACAACTTGAAAACAATTTCTCCTAAATTTCTAATTATCTAGACTTAATGGGATACGTGACATATAATCCTCTTATATTTGGGTAATTAGGTTATCTGTGACATATAAACTAGAATTGAAATTTACCCTCTAATTAGAATTAAGTGACCAAGGAATTGGCGGTTGATAAAAGTTAGAGGAGACTAAAAAGGTCTAAGGAATTAGGGTTTAGTCACATATAGTTTGTCATGAATTGAATCTTGCATGATTAAAATAGTTGGTAACAAAAGTCAATCCGGAAGATAGATATCTCTGAAGCCTTAACTGTTTCTCCATATATTTCACAACCCATTTACTGCTTGTTTTCTGATTCTCTGAATTACTATTTAATGCAATTGATATCCAAACACTATTTTCTGTTTTTCTAACTAAGCAAATCACGTAACCATTGTTACTTAGTCCATCAATCCTCGTGGGATCAACCCTCACTCACCTAAGGTATTACTTGGTACGACCCGGTACACTTGCCGGTTAGTTTGTGGGTTATAAATTCCGCACCACCAAGCCAGAAGGGAATAATAGAAGCCTGATCTAGGAAACTCTCTAAGAATCTTCTGTCACGAAGACAGAGGTTAAACAAGATGTCCTAGAGGTTTCCGGCTTGGACCTTAGATGGATGAACCCACTAATTGAATACACAAAATTCGACATCCTGCCCGAGGAGGAAAAAGAAGCAAAGAAAATTCGGAGGGAGGCACAAAATTACACTTTGGTGAAAAATATCCTCTATAAAGAGGAATATCCACACCATTACTGAAGTGCGTCCTGACCTCAAAGACGACAGAAGTCTTGGAAGAAGTGCACAATGGTATCTGCGGGAACCATCTCGGAGCAAGGTCTTTGGCCAGGAAAGTCATCCGAGCCGGGTTCTATTGGCCGACCTTGCAGAAGGATGCCACTGATTTCTTGAATAAGTGTCAACCATGCCAAATTCATGCTAACTTCCATGTCGCTCCCCCTAAGAAACTCATCAGCATAACTTCTCCATGGCCTTTCGCAAAATGGGGATTAGATCTACTAGGACCTTTTCCCCAAGCGCGTGGACAAGTAAAATACCTCATAGTGGGAGTAGACTACTTCACAAAATGGATTGAAGCAGAACCCTTGGCTACCATTACAGCTCAGAGAAGTCGGAAGTTCCTCTACAAGAATATCGTTACAAGGTATGGAATTTCCCATTCCATCATCACAGATAATGGTACCCAGTTCACCGACTCTACATTAAGAAACTTGGTAGCCAGTATGAATATCAAACATCAGTTCACCTCGGTTGAGCACCCACAAGCGAATGGGCATGCTGAGGCAGCCAACAAAGTCATACTGGCTGGACTAAAGAAAAGACTTCTAGATGCAAATGGGGCTTCGGTCGAGGAGCTCCCTCAAGTATTGTGGGCCTATCGAACCACACCTAAGTCAGCAATTGGAGAAACTCCCTTCTGACTTGCTTATGGCATAGAAGCCATTATACCAGTTGAAGTCAACGAGCAAAGTCCCAGGGTGAGATTCTATGATGAGGTTGGTAACATTTAGGCACACAAAGAAGAACTTGAACTACTCCCTGAAGTCCGAGAACAAGCCTAGATAAGGGAAGCAGCGCTGAAGCAAAGGATGACAAATAGATACAACAAGAAAGTCATTCGAAGAAGCTTCACCTTAGAAGACTTGGTCCTGATCAGGAATGATATCGGCATTAACAAGTCGGGTGAGGAAAAACTTGCTGCTAATTGGAAAGGGCCATATAAGATAAGCAAAGTCCTTGGAAAGAGGTATTACAAGGTATCCGACATGAGAGGAACCGAGCTCCCAAGATAGTGGCACGCTTGCAACATGAGGAGGTATTATAGCTAGAAGTGAACTCCACTCCCTGATGTACTCTTTTTTCCGATTTCGTCATTTTTTCCCGAATAGGGTTTTCCTGAAGGGGGTTTTAACGAGGCATCAAAGTGGGGACTAAGGGTTAATAGTCCCGAAATCCCTTAGTAGCCAAGTTAACTTCTATAAAAGCTGCCTCCATCAATCAGTAAAGATTTTACTCTATCTCTTTATAATTCTGTTATTACTATTATTATTATTCTATGAAACGCACCGATTTAAGCTTGAAAAAGTGTGAAAATCCCATGACCGACCTAGGTGGTCGGCAGGATAAAACGACGAGGTACTAGTCGGTGTAAAGAGGTTACAAAAGACGATCATGATAACTCGGAAACAATGCCACTAAGTTACGAAAATAATTCAATGGGCAAAAATTGAATATGTAAGGAATACAAAAGAGATACGAAAACCCCTCAAGGATAGAGGTGAAGACCTGTCTTAAATTTTCAAAAAAGAATTTTTTCAGCAAACAAAATTATCTAAAACAGCCCACGCAATGAAAGGAAGACAAAAGCATCAAAGCATGCATAAATCAAAATATTTTGTTAAAGGCCCTTATCCAAAAAAGGACCAATAAAACAAATAATTTTTTGTTAATGACCCTGTTCAGGGTCAAAATGTCAAAGATCACCAACAAACGCAGAAAAAATAAATTGTTCAAAAAAGGGCCCACAAGCCAGGCTCTAAATAGCTGAAATTAATTGGAAGGAAGATTGGAATCATCAAAGGGAATGAAGCTCGGGTCTGCAGCAGGAGTCGGAAGGGTCTCTTCGGCAACTGAAGTCGGAGCTTCTGAAGAACTCAACAGGAATCCCTCCTGTTGCTCCTCATGAGGAGGAGACTCAACAATCTTTTGCCCACGAGTCTTCAGCTCGGAGTCTGTTTCAGGACGAAGAGGGGAGACAATAGCTCCATCAATAACAATCTTGTCGGGATGGAGAGGAGAAAGGTCCAATTCAGGAGCGATAACTCCGACTTGTTCCTTAAACACCCTCCAAGCCTCCTTCGAGCTCTCAATAATTGAATCCGCCAGCCGATTCGACTCCAGCTGCCTTTGAAGATCAATATTCTCAGAAAAAATCCTGACATAATTTTGCTCCGCCTTCTCCTTCAAATCTTCCGCCATGGCACACTGACCCATTAGCTTCTTCTCCCTCTCCTGAAGCTGGGTCAACTCCTCCTTCAACCAGGCATTCTCCCCCTAAAGCCTCTTCTCTTCTTCTTGATACAGGACAATCCTCCCCTGAAGGTCCTCTACAGTTTTTTGGGAAGAGCTCAAAGAACTCAAGGGAGTTTTGTCCAAGATATCAAGAAGAGCAGTGCAAACCCTAGCAGTCCGAACTCCCCCCTTGGAACCAAAATCTGAAGGTGATTTTGAAGGGAAGCATCATCTATAGCAATTTGGCTATGAGGAAAGATATGCTTCCGAACGAACTTCGGACCATCAAAGATGGCCTCCCCAGAAGGAGAAGAGCCAGTCTCCGAGGTCTTACGTTTCTTTTTCTCGGGTTCAGAAGGAGGTCAGACTGAGGGGACAGGGGCAGGAGGAGGAAGAGGAGAGGCAGAGACAGGGTTTACCAAAATTGGGCAAGAGGAGGTCCCCGAGTCATGAAGAGGAGGGGGAGCGCCAGCAGCTCTAACCTTCGCAGCATCAGCTCAGGCACGAGCCTTCCTCTTGGCCTCCTGGACTTTTTGGTAGGCAGCGTTGGACCCACTCTTCACTATTTCTGAAAGAAAGAACAAAAGTTGATCAGCCCACAAGTCGGGAAGGGACATATAATAAAGAATTCTACAAAAAATAGCCACAAAGAAACAAAAGCTACCTAGCTGGGTACACACAAAACTCGAAGAACCTAGAAGGAACTTCTTGGTATCCAGATTCAGAGCACGTCCCAAGCCTCTTGAAAAAACTCAACAACAGCCTCCTCCACCTCGTCTAAATCAGCCAAACCGTATTACAGGGGAGGCCTCCAACCAATAGAGAGGAAATCCGGGTTCGCTATCATTGCTCAAGAAAAAAAGGGTGATGGCCTTATACGGCTTGGATCTTAAAGAAAAAGTTTTTAAAATCATGAAATAATTCGTCAAAGATTGAAAAAACCTTCCGTCCCTGAATAGCTTGGAATGATACTCACTGTTGCTTGTTGTTTTGAGCACTAAATGGTTTTGTAAGGTGGAAGAGGTAGAAAAAGATTTTTAGAGAAGTCGAAAAGTCAAGCTCTTGGTTGACAAGTTGGTAGATCCTCATGAAACTCCCAAGAATTGGGATGAAGCTGGGTAAGAGCAACTCGGCAGTGTGATAAAACCTCCATTTCAAAATTAGAAAAAAGGAAGGAAACCCCAGGCAAGTAAAAAGACAATCATACATAAAGAAAAAAGTGGGGGTCAGAATCAGCAACCCTCTTGCAACAAACCCGGTCTTCAGGATCCGGGGCCACTAACTCGTATTTAGGCTCGTCAGCCTCTAAACTACAAATCCTATGATGAGTGCGAAGTTCAGTAATGAAGTCAGTGTCTACTAAAGGCTTCTCAATGAGTACAGAATCATCTACCCATTTCAAAGGGGTCTCAGAAATACGGGAAGACATTTTTCCGACAAAGAAGGAAGTAGAAAAGCGATAAGACCTACAAAGAAAAATAAAATCATTAAAAATAGGGTCCCCAAAGACAAGGCAGTTTCTTCCAAAAGCAAACAAGAAAAAGACCCAGTAACAACTTCTAATAAACATGAAAAAAATCCTAAAAGCCTCGCATCACAAACTAAGGGGTGGTGAAAGCATGAAAATCTCTAAAGCACATTGAATAGAAATAATGAAAGTACTAGACAAGTAACAGAAGAAGGAAAAGAAAAACCAACCTTTTTTGTAGAATCAGAGAGAAGTAGTCATGGAGGCAGAAAGCAACGAAGCACCCAAGAACGAAGAGACCAAAAGGATTCTTTGAAAGAGAAAGAGTGAAAGTGCAGGAAAGAAACTTCGAAGAGAAGACGAAAGAAAACAAAGAAAGAAGAGGGAAAGTATTTATAACGTCTTAGGGGCACAACGGTAAAATGATGCGATCATTTAAAGAAACGCACCGTTACCAATCTAACTGCTCCCATGTGTAAATGCAAAACCCTAAACGGACGCGACATTTGATTAGACACGACGGTTGAGATATTTGAAATCACGTCGGTTTTAAACTAAAATCATGTCGGTTTTCCGACTTGAACAAACCCAAAGCTCAAATAATACTCGAATCTCACTCATGGCAAAGAGATTGGACTCGAGTAGGGGCACTGTTCATATCCTGACCCAAACATTATGGTCCAGGCCCAAGTAAGCAAAAAGGCCCAACCCAAAGTTTGGCCTTCACCACTCACCCGACCTCTATGAAAGAAGTCGGATGCTACATCAGCCCCTCCCCAAAGAGGTCGGGCTCGACATGAGTTGGCAGATAACACTTATTCAAATAAGTAACTGCCCCTTAAAATCTCTCACCCACTTCCAGAAGCAATATCTCAATAACCCTAAGATAAAGGGACAGTTATCCACCTTCAGAAGTGGAACTATACCAACGGTGGTTGTTGGATTACCACCATAAATACACTGATACCCCTCAGATATCTCTAAGTTCTAACATACTCTAAACCTACTTACCCCCTTGCTGACTTAGGCATCGGAGTGTCTTTGCAGGTACCACCCCCTATTCTTCTAAACATACAACTCGGACAGCGGCTCCCGATCGTGAATAAGTCAGAGACCACCTTCCACTGACGCTCGGGCCAATCCTTCAAGCCCAATCCACCCATCTCGGGTTATCCACGTAATAGTAATAATGTTAATTTATGTTTAATATTTTAACTTGTCAAAAAATTTTAAATTTTAACTTGTTGACATGTTTTATGATTAAGGATAAAATTTTAAAAATTAAATAAAACTTATTAATTTAGTAATAAATATATTATTATTACAATCGGTATATAATAAAAAAATTTTTGAACTTTTTACTTAAGTATTCGAGATTTCTTTTTTTTTTTTGTCAATAATATATTTTTTTACGTATTCAAATATTTTTTTAGTATTTAAATACACTTAACAACAGTGAAACTGATTCAAATAATAGATAAAAGTGTCATAATATGGAAATATGTCCAGTTTTGTTTGAGAGATTATTTTTAAATTTTGTTGTTTTTTATTTTGAAATTTGAATGGTTAGAGATTGGTCATCTGCTCATTTTCATAGTTGGAGTCTACGTTTGGAGAGATTTTTTGAACATGCAACGTGATCATGTATGCCACATCCTTGAAGGATAAAAAATGTTGGGCCCAATTCCATTGAACGACCCAACTACGTTTTCAATTAAATTTGAGTTGCCTTTCCTAAATTGCAATTAACATTATGATTTTTATGCCACATCTCCACTAGATGGAACTTAATGCTCAATTACAAAATTTCAAGAGTCCCGAATTTTTTTACAATTCAAAAAGTATCAAGTCCTTCAAGGACCAGAAGATACTTTTCCCACCATAGAAGCTTCCATATTTATACTACTAATAAATATTAGTCTTAGTCAGTTAGTCTCGAGTCTTCACAGTTGCATTTCTTGCAGAAAAGGTTTCCTTCTAACTGTTGGAAAATTCCAATTCATGGGCTTTAACTTTGCTTTCTTTCCAAGCTAACAGAATTTTCAACTTCATCCCTTCTTATATTGGTACAAACTTTGTTCCTTTCACATAAATTAGACAACCCTTTATGTTGTTTTGTATGAATTTGTCTGTCAGTGATTGAGGTATGTAGTAATTATTTTCCTTAATGCCCTTTTAGTAATATATATTTTTTATGGATGATGATAAGGTTAAGATAATGTTCTTGTCCGTTTTTGGGTCTTGAAGAGCTATAAATTTTTGCATTTAATTACTTTGTGAACTATATAATTCATCCTGAAAGTACAGAAAATCTTTGATTCTGTTAAATGTTTTGTTCAATTTAACATTGCATTTGATCTGTTCACCGAAATGCTTGTGTCAAAGTAATTCCGAATGCCTTTTTATTTTTCAGTGTTGAGTTCTAGCTAGCTTGTCCATAGAAGTTCCAATGGAGGAGAAACCATTCCCAGCATGGTCATGGTCTGTTGAGGAGTGTTTGAAAGAGTATGGAGTGAAACTTGAAAGGGGTCTGAGCACTTTCGAGGTTCAGAGGAGGCGCGAAAAGTATGGTTGGAATGAGTTAGCAAAGGAGAAAGGGAAGCCATTATGGCAATTGGTATTAGAACAATTTGATCACACCAAATCCTCCAAAGAAAGAGGTGTCTTATTATTTCATTTAATGTTACACTTTACAGTTTGGTAAACAACTACATGAAATTTCCAATCTTTATCTTTATTTATATAAATAAAAGTAGAATAACAAAACAGTAATAGAAATCCAAAGGAACTCACGTTTTGACATTTGGTTACACATATTGTTTACACTTATTTTTATGCAAGTTTTTAATCGGATAATAATGGCTTGAATTCAAATTTTAAAAAAGAAGAGTATACCTTTTGTACAGGGAATGAAAAAAAAGAAAAGTAAAAGACAAATCGGTCCATTACCTTTTTAAATGCGGATTTTTTTAACTACCTCACCTTATAAAATGTGGGACAATTATACCCCTTCATTGAGTTGGGATTGAAAACGGCAACGGAGAATGCTGATGTGGTTGGGGGGAGTCTCAACTGTCCGTTTTGGTTGCTGATCTGGATGGGAAACAAAATTTAAATGGACAAATCGATCCTTGTAACTCAAAACGATGTCATCTCCATGCCTGAGCCCTTTTTTCACCAAATGTAATCCCCATAACACCCAGAAGCCACTCCAGTTATTACCGAAAACCCTACCAGAAGACAACAGTTTCTTTCTCCCTCCAAAAAAAGAACGTCTTCAACCCGTTGAGAAAGTGGTGGTGTGCTCAGTGGACGTTGCGGGTGGCGAAGGTAACGACAAGTTTCATCTAGCAAGAAGCTGTCGTCTGCTACAGAGGTAAGTGTATTAGTGGAGGATACGTTCGTTCTTATCTAACTCTTTGGTAGAATATAATGCATGGGGTTGGGTTAGTCATGATCGCATGTTCTCTTTCGGGGAAAAGACTGAGAAAAAGGTATAGGAATTTTACTGATTTCAAAATCTCAGGCACTTGATCTAGGGTTTAATGTGTGATTGATGTATTTGTGCATAATGCAGATGGTTGATATATATGCGGTACCTATTTTTCATCATGGAGGCCATTTTGGTAGAGGACCCAGTGGCACTCTTGAGTATATTGGTGGGAAGGTTGAAAAATTTCCAGAGATAAATTTGGACTTTGTGAATTTTGGGGATTTGGTTACACTGTTCAAGGGTCTGGGCTATGCAACATACAAGGCAGTGTATTGGTATGACCCAACAAGCAATGACATTGAGTCTGGACTGCACGTTTTGAGAGGGGATGCAGGAATCAATGAAATGTGAGAGAACAAACTGAGGAATTCAATTACCAACGAGTTCTACATTTACTTCGATCACCCTGTTGATGAGTCACAGATTGTGGAAGAAAATGCTGCTGCAGAACAGGGGGCGGAAGAATTTGGTGATTCCATTGATGTTGACAGTATCATGAGGGAGCTTCAGTCATCACCATCCACAGAAGGGGATGGGAATGATAGTGGGGAGGACGAGTGAAAGAACCTGGTGGATTGATGGTTTAGAGGTTATAGTAAACTCTCGTTGTAAGTATAGTTACTAAACCAAGTAATCAACCTTTCTTACAAATGTTTTGGTTGTCACAAGTAACAAACCCCTTTTTAAATTGTTAACCGAAGTATTCAAACCTCGAGTCGTCTTCTCAAGGAACTGCAGGGAAGTATGTTCTTATTATTGGCTATAAAAGTTGTAACTCGGGGTTGAGAGTAAGGAATAAATATGACAAATAATTTAAATGACAATTAAAATAAATAAATACTGTAAAGAAAATTTTTGGCAAGGTATGAGAAATTAGAAGTCCAGACTTAATTATCCTTATCAATAATAATGAAGAGTGAATCTTAATTCCACTTAGTCAACCCTTGCTAAAACAAAGGAAAGTCAAGGGACTAATTAGTTTGACCTTCGAATCCTATTTATTTCCTAAGAAAAGATTGGGATTATTGAAGTTCAGTTCAATTAGCAAAGATAACAATTATCAATTATATTGAGCTAAGATAACTCCTGAGTTACTGATTTCTTAACCAAGACCAAAAGGGAAAAAAGTAAAATTGTTGGAATAAAATTGTCTTCAGATTGGGAATAATTGTAACTAATAAATAAACTAAAGCAATCATAAACTGAAATACCTCAAATAACATTAATTCAAAATAGTAATCTGTAACATGGAAGAATTCATAAATTAAATTATAAAAGTAAATAATCAACTGAAATAATGGCATGAATAAAAGTAAAAGGGAAGCTTAAAGTAAAGGAACATTAAACCTGGGATCGAGAGTCACTCTTAAAACTAAGAGAAGTCCTAAATCCTAATCCTAAGAGAGAGAGAGAGAGAGAGAGAACCTCTCTCAAAACTAAATCTAAATCATGAAAACTAAACTAAAGTGGAGACTCTCCTTGAATGGATGCATTCCCTCACTTCATAACCTCTGGTCTATGCCTTCTGGACTTGAATTTGGGCCAAAAAGGGCTTCAGAAATCGCTGGGAGCATTTTCTGTAATTTCTGGTGCGTGGCCTCTGTCACGCGTCCGCGTGGGTCACGCAGTCGCGTCATTTGGAGCTTTTCTTGCCACGCGGTCGCGTCAGTCATGCGATCGCGTCATATGCGTTCTGCTTAAGGCGCACGGTCGCGTCAGTCATGCGGCCGCGTCGCTGCTTCTTCGCGTGAGTTATGCTTTTCTTCCATTTTTGTATGTTTCCTTTCCATCCTTTAAGTCATTCCTGCCTTAGAAGATCTGAAACTACTCAACACACTAATCACGGCATCGAATGGAATTAAAGGTGATTAAAATAATTAATTTATAAACATAGGAAACATGTTTTTCACATACATCACATAATAAGGAAGGGAAAGTAAAACCATGCAATTAATATGAATAAGTGGGTGAAGGATTGAATAAATCACTCAAACTAAGCACAAAATATATCATAAAATATGGGTTTATCAACCTCCCCACACTTAAACAATAGCATGTCCTCATGCTAAATCCAAGGTAATAAGTAAGGTTAAAGTGATGGAATGTCATGCAATGCAATCTAATCTAAATGCAACTATCTAAATGCATCATGCAATTCTAATTTATTCACTCATATATAAAGCTTACAGGTAGTTAAATTAATTCACATTCTCAAGGGATCACATTATACATAGCCATCCTTAGATAATAATATAGTGCCTTTACAATTGAGATGGGAGAGAAAAACATTTTATAAATTTGCAAGACAATTAAATAAATTAAACAGAGATAAATGTTAATGAGCTATTGAACCCTCACTGGATTTGTATTTACTCTCTAGTCACCCAGTGTTTATTGGGTTAATCACTCTATTCTTCTTTTTATTCTTCCTTTCTATAACTTTGTTTTTCATCTAACCAATCAACAATTATAGAACATAGACATACCAAAAATCATGAGGTCTTTAATTAAGGTTGTAATGGGGCCAAGGTAAAGGTAAGGATATATGTATAAGGCTAAGTGAGCTAATAAGTGAATCTTTAATTAGACTAAGATCTCACCCAACATACATACTTAGTAAAAAAATAAAACTACTTTACCTATTTTCCCATATCTTCCCACTTTTGATGTTACATGCTCATGTTTCAATTTTTATTTTTATCCCATGTGCATTGCTTTTATTTTCGCATTTGGGGAATTCCTTTGTATTCCCTTTATTAAACACTGAAAAATATTTTTTTTTAAATGCACATGGTAATTTAATTTATTTGATTTTTCATGAGCATGCTTCCCAAAGTTTTTTTTTGAGTTGCTTTATCTTTTCAACTTTTCTACCTTTTGTTTTTTCTTTTATCATCCATGTTCCGAATAGGTTTCCCACATTTTAACTATTCATAATTTTCTATCTTAAGCTAACCAAGGATTCAACTTGGGATTTTATTTTGTTTTTCTGCTTAAAGCTAGTAGTGTGGCTAATAGAATAAAAAGGGATTTAAAGGCTCAAGGGGGCTAACAAGAGTGATGTGAAAGGTAGGTTAATTTGGGATAAGTGAGCTAAAATCAAATAATGGCCTCAATCATTCTTTTGGTATGTATCTATATTCTATATTCTATATTCTATAATCGGACATATAGATTAAAACAAAGTAAAGAACATCAGAATGTAAAAGAAGAGCGGAACACACAGGAATAAAAATTATGGTTTAAATGTAACCATACAATTAAGCTCAAAACTCACAGGCTGTGTATTCTCTAGCTCAAAAATCATTTATCAGTCATGTATGTCATGCATGCAGGTTTAGTTAAAAAGTCCCATTATTCTCAATGTAAAACTTAAGGTGGCTTTAAAGTTCTAGTGTTCCTCATTGATGAAATGTTGTTAACTAACTAACATGTAATGCTATATATACAAGGAGGGTGGATTGTTTTAATTCTGTTAAAGTCTCTAGTTTACTTCCTTTTTATATTTTCAATTTAAACTAAGCTATCTTATGTTAAAAAGGGTAAACTATATTAATTAATCCACAATTTCTATAATTACTAAGTTAGAATTGCAACTAAACTAAATGACTAAAAATATGAACTAAAGTGCAAAATGCAGAAATAGAGTAGAAACACATAAAAGTAGCAATGTATAAGTAATAAAAATAAAAATAAAGAGAAAAATACAGAAAAATATCCAAAATAAAAGAAAAAGAGTCTGTAGTGGTTCACTAAAATAATACGCCAGAGATGGCGACCTCCCCATACTTAAAATGAAGCATCGTCCTTGATGCTCACTCAAGCAGGGTGTGAAAGGGTGTCATCACTGGAAGGGATGGTAGCTGGTATCTCTGTGGTGGCTGTCTGAGGGTCTGGCTGCTGTAGAGGAGGGGCTGTCTGAATGGGGATCTCGGGGTCTACAGCCTGAATCTGATGCTCAGCCACCTGCTGAGATGCGGCCTGCTCTGCGCCTGTCTGCTCGGTCTCCTGAGGTGGAATGGTTTCTGCCTCGAGCGCATCCGCCTCCTCCTCAGATGCCTCAGATGGTGTGTCAGGTTCGGAGGGGATGTCGCCGGATCGTATCATCAGCTTTAGGTGCTCATAGTGTCGCTTGTTGCGACGCTCCATCTGGTCAAGTCGTCGAAACAAGCGGTGCACCAGATGATAGACCGGCTCTGGAGCAGGTGGAGGTGCAGTGGTGGTGGCAGGGGTAGGTGGTGCAACAGTGGAGGAAGAGGGGCCGGCAGATGGTGTAGCTGTATCATTAGCAGCAGTGAGGAACAGAGGTCTGTAGCCCAAAGCCAAAAAATTCCTGCTGTGCGGGATAATCTTCTTGCATTCTGCAGTAGGTGGCCTCTCATCAGCATCCTCCCATGGCACGTCAGCTCGACGGCCCAGCTGTGTAACCAGATAGGAAAAGGGAAGAGTGCCTCAGACGTGGACCCTGGCCATATAGTGCCGGATAAAGCGTGCCAGATACAGGTCCTTACCCTCCATCACACACCATAGGAGGGTGATCATAGCGGCTGGTATCTCAGTCTCGTGAGTACTTGGCATAATGTAGTTGCTGAATATCCGATGCCATAGCCGAGCCTCATCATTCAAGTACGCCCGCTTGATTCTCTTGGGCATGGTGGTGTTCTGACCCATGATCCAAGGAACTGTCGGGTCAAGGGCGATCCTCGCCTTGACTGCATCCCAGTCAAATCGCATAAAGCGCATATCCTCTTCAGCTTGCTGATAACTATCGGTTTGAGCAGTCTTAGGCAGAAGCTTCAGAACATCTTCTATTGCCTCCTCAGTAACCAGAATCTGCTTCCCTCTGAGGTTCACTGCATCTAGGGAAGTTTTGAAGTAGTTACAGTAGAATTTCCTAACCCAAGATGCATTGACCTCAGTCAGGGGTCTCTCCAGGAAGAACCAGCCTCTTTGTTTGATTTGATCAGAGGTGTATTGCTGGAGTTCTTCTGGGATATTCAAAGTTCTCTCCAGGTATAGGTTCCTGGAGTTTGCAAACACCGGATACTTCAGCTCACAGTATCGGTTTGCAAATTTAATCAGATCAGTGGCAGGAAGAAGCTGGTCGGCCTTCTCCTGCGGGGTGAAGGTTTTCTCCCGCCAGGAGGCAACGGCGCCATTTTGAAAGAACCTGGTGGATTGATGGTTTAGAGGTTATAGTAAACTCTCGTTGTAAGTATAGTTACTAAACCAAGCAATCAACCTTTCTTACAAACGTTTTGGTTGTCACAAGTAACAAACCCCTTTTTAAATTGTTAACCGAAGTATTCAAACCTCGGGTCGTCTTCTCAAGGAACTGCAGGGAAGTATGTTCTTATTATTGGCTATAAAAGTTGTAACTCGGGGTTGAGAGTAAGGAATAAATATGACAAATAATTTAAATGACAATTAAAATAAATAAATACTATAAAACAAACTTTTGGCAAGGTATGAGAAATTAGAAGTCCAGATTTAATTATCCTTATCAATAATAATGAAGAGTGAATCTTAATTCCACTTAGTCAACCCTTGCTAAAACAAAGGAAAGTCAAGGGACTAATTAGTTTGACCTTCGAATCCTATTTATTTCCTAAAAAAAGATTGGGATTATTGAAGTTCAGTTCAATTAGCAAAGATAACAATTATCAATTATATTGAGCTAAGATAACTCCTGAGTTACTGATTTCTTAACCAAAACCAAAAGGGGAAAAAGTAAAATTGCTGGAATAAAATTGTCTTCAGATTGGGAATAATTGTAACTAATAAATAAACTAAAGCAATCATAAACTGAAATACCTCAAATAACATTAATTCAAAATAGTAATCTGTAACATGGAAGAATTCATAAATTAAATTATAAAAGTAAATAATCAACTGAAATAATGGCATGAATAAAAGTAAAAGGGAAGCTTAAAGTAAAGGAACATTAAACCTGGGATTGAGAGTCACTCTTAAAACTATGAGAAGTCCTAAATCCTAATCCTAAGAGAGAGAGAGGAGAGAACCTCTCTCAAAACTAAATCTAAATCATGAAAACTAAACTAAAGTGGAGACTCTCCTTGAATGGATGCATTTCCTCACTTCATAACCTCTGGTCTATGCCTTCTGGACTTGGATTTGGGCCAAAAAGGGCTTCAAAAATTGCTGGGAGTGTTTTCTGCAATTTCTGGTGCGTAGCCTCTGTCACGCGTCCGCGTGGGTCACGCGGTCGTGTCATTCGGAGCTTTCCTTGCCACGCGGTCGCGTCAGTCATGCGACCGCGTCATATGCGTGCTGCTTAAGGCGCGCGGTCGCGTCGCTGCTTCTTTGCGCTACGCATGCGTCCGCGTCGCCCATGCAATCGCGTGGATGCCAGTTTCTTCAGAAACTCCGTTTTGTGATTTCTTTCCATTTTTGTATGTTTCCTTTCCATCCTTTAAGTCATTTTTGCCTTAGAAGATCTGAAACTACTCAACACACTAATCACGGCATCGAATGGAATTAAAGGTGATTAAAATAATTAATTTAAAAGCATAGGAAACATGTTTTTCACATACATCACATAATAAGGAAGGGAAAGTAAAACCATGCAATTAATATGAATAAGTGGGTGAAGGATTGAATAAATCACTCAAACTAAGCACAAAATATATCATAAAATATGGGTTTATCAGCGAGCTGTATAAACCTCCTCCGAATGTCGCTAAAACTAGTTCTGATGTTGACTGTTCTAGCAGTGATAAGGAGAGTGATGGTATGAAGAAAAGAAGAACTCTGAAAAGAAAGGAGAAAGTGCTGCCAAAAAGTAAGGTCACTGTCAAGGAAGGGCCAGGGGCAGAGTCAAGTGGAAGCAAGAGAAGAGCTGGACCAAGGAGTGCAAGTGGTCCTGATGGCAAAGGAACCAGGCCAGTTGCGACACCCAAAAGAACTGGGCCTAGTGGGAAGCCCAAAAGAACCAGGCCCGCTGCCAAGCCTAAAGGAAGTGGGCCTAATGTCAAGCCCCAAAGAATTGGTGCTTCTGTGCATGTTGAAGAAGATGTTCCATCTGTGCAGCCCAATGATAGGCCTCCAATCGGCCTCTATGTGAATGAGGAAGATTCAGATGATGATGACCCTATTTATGAGTATGAATCCGAAGATCTTCACACACCAGTATCTTCAGAGGATGAGGGAGACAAGCATGAATTTCCAGTGTTTAATGAGGAGTATGGGTTTAGAGAGGGGAGATTTGAGGTTGGTACCAAGTTTGCAACCATTGATGGCTTCAAAGAAGTGGTCAGAGATATGTTTATCTCTGAAGGTAGGGAACTGTTGTGGATAAAAAATGATAAGAAAAGGGTGAGAGTTGCCTGCAGGGGTGAAGACTATCCATGGCTGACACATCTATCCTACAACAAGACACTGTTATGCTTCCAGGTTAAGACTTACAAGTCAGAGCACACATGCGCAAGAGATTTGGGTAGCAATGCTGCTGATCAACACTGGATCAGTAAGAAAGTGGAGAAGAGAATGCGAAGTCAACCTCATATGATAACTAATGAGGCAATTGATTTCCTCAAAGAAGAGTTTAACTTGGTGGTGCATTCGAAGATGGTATATAGGGCAGTGAAAGAAGCCAAGGAAAGGATAATGGGAAACAAAAAAGAACAGTATGGAAAGCTCAAGAACTATGGGATGGAGATAATTAAGAGTAATCCCTGGTCGACAGCAAGAATTGATGTGAAGCCTATCCCCCAGTCCCACCCTTTCTTTGACAATATATATATCTGCTTTGAGGGCTGTAAGCAAGGCTTTAAGAGTGGATGTAGGCCTTTCATTCATCTAGATGGAGCCTTTCTTCAGACATACTATGGAGGCCAGTTACTGTCAGCAGTGGCACAGGATGTGAACAATCAATTCTATGTAGTGGCATTTGTTGTTGCAAGATTTGAGACCAAGGAATCATGGAAATGGTTCCTGACACTACTTCAGGAAGATCTGGTGATGCCTCCTAATTTGGTTGGAACTTTATGTCCGACCAACAAAATGTCAGACTCCTACTTTGTTTATTTTGGGTTTATTAGAGTAGCAGTATATTGATTATGCAAATGATACGAGGATATTATGTGTTTATTAGGGTAGCATATTACTTTGTTTATTTGTTGGGTTTATTAGGGTAGCCTATAATGTGTTTGCAAAAATGTATTTGTCTAGGGCCTGCTACCAGCATTAAAAGAGGTAATGCCAAGGGCACATCATCGAAACTGTGTCATGCATATATGGAAGAACTTTATTAATCGGTTCAAAGACATGCACATTAGAGACATTGTGTGGGAGTGTGCTAGGTGCACAACTGAACCAGAATTCAAGGAGAAAATGGATAAGCTAAAGCGGGTTAATAAGGCGGCATGGGAGTATTTGATGAAATTTGAACCTTCCACTTGGGTTAAAGCCTTTTTCAGTCATGGACCCAAGGTGGATAACCTGACTAATAACATGTGCGAAGTTTTCAATGCAAAGGTAGTGAAGTACAGAGTTAAACCTGTGTTGACAATGTGTGAGGAGATTAGGTGCTATTTAATGAGGAGGATGACCAAGCACATTAGATTGTTAGAACACCATAACGGAAAGCTAGCACCAGTCCAGGAGAAAAGGTTGCAGATGAAGATAAAACCGAGCAGTAGGTGGATTGCTGAGTGGGTGGGAGACAATGAGAGAAAAAGGTTTGAGGTTACCAGAAAGAAGACCAAAGTGGATGTGGATCTAATCAAACACACATGTTCATGCAACACATGGCAATTGACTAGTAAAAGGTTTAATTCCAAATATTATGTTATCATGTTTTCTGATATAATGCTGGTTTACATGTGAGTTGTCTTGGATGTAGGCATGCTGATGAGCGGATAATTTATACGCTTTTTGGCATTGTTTTTAGTATAATCTAGTTAGTTTTTGGTATATTTTTATTAGTTTTTAGCTAAAATTCACTTTTCTGGACTTTACTATGAGTTTGTGTGCTTTTCTGTGATTTCAGGTATTTTCTGGCTGAAATTGAGGGTCCTGAGCAAAAATCTGATTCAGAGACTGAAAAGGACTGCAGATGCTGTTGGATTCTGACCTCCCTGCATTCGAAGTGGATTTTCTGGAGCTACAGAAGCCCAATTGGCGCGATCTCAACGGCGTTGGAAAGTAGACATCCTGGGCTTTCCAGCAATATATGATAGTCCATACTTTGCCCAAGATTTGATGGCCCAAACCGGCGTGGCAAAACAGCCTCAGAAATTCCAGCGTTTAACACTGGAACTGGCATAAAACTTGGAGTTAAACGCCCAAACTGGCACAAAAGCTGGCGTTTAACTCCAGAAAAGGTCTCTACACGAAAATACTTCATTGCTCAGCCCAAGCACACACCAAGTGGACCCAGAAGTGGATTTTTACGTCATTTACTCATTTCTGTATACCCTAGATTACTAGTTTACTATTAATAGGATCTTTTGACATTGTATCTGTACCTCATGACATTTTACACGTTTTCTTTGTGTATTTTCCACGGCATGAGTCTCTAAACCCCATGGTTGGGGGTGAGGAGCTCTGCTGTGTCTTGATGGATTAATGCAATTACTACTGTTTCTCATTCAATCATGCTTGCTTCCATTCTAAGATAATACTTGTTCTTAACCCGGATGAATGTGATGATCCGTGACAATCATCATCATTCTCAACTATGAACGCGTGCCTGACAACCACCTCCGTTCTACCTTAGATTAACTAGTTATCTCTTGGATTCTTTAATCGGAATCTTCGTGGTATAAGCTAGAACTGATGGCGGCATTCAAGAGAATCCGGAAGGTCTAAACCTTGTCTGTGGTATTCTGAGTAGGATTCAATGATTGAATGACTGTGACGAGCTTCAAACTCCTGAAGGCGGGGCGTTAGTGACAAACGCAAAAGAATCACTGGATTCTATTCCGGCCTGATCGAGAACCGACAGATGATTAGCCATGCTGTGACAGAGCATAGGAACATTTTCACTGAGAGGATGGGAGGTAGCCATTGACAACGGTGAAACCCTACATACAGCTTGCCATGGAAGGAGTCTTGCGTGTTTGATGAAGAAGACAGTAGGAAAGCAGAGATTCAGAAGATGGAGCATCTCCAAAACCTCAACCTATTCTCCATTACTGCAAAACAAGTAATCATTTCATGTTCTTTTGTTTTTTCACAATCAATCCTGATAATTTCTGATATCCTGACTAAGATTTACAAGATAACCATAGCTTGCTTCAAGCCGACAATCTCCGTGGGATCGACCCTTGCTCACGCAAGGTATTACTTGGACGACCCAGTGCACTTGCTGGTTAGTTGTGCGGAGTTGCAAAAGTGTGATTGCAATTTCGTGCACCACATGCCATGCATACATATGCACATTGCATCAAGCCTGTTCCTAGTGAAGAATTCTGGATTGTCACTAACCAGCTGAGGCCTGCTCCGCCACCTATCAAGTGCCCTATTGGGAGGCCAAAGGTGCACAACCGCAACAAGGACCCTGCTGAGGCTCATATTCAGGGGGACAAGCTGAAGAGAAGTTTTCAGGTTACATGTAGCAAGTGCAACGAGAAAGGGCATAACTATAAAACTTGTAAAGGAGCTCCAAGCAACCCCAACTGGAAACCAAAGAAGAAAAAACCCAAAAAGACAGTTGACAACTCACAAGCTCTGGTGCTGCTTCCCCTTTCACAATCAGCCCCTCAACTAGAGGTAAGCCAGTACAAACAATGCTTTAGGACCATTTTGTACTTTTTAAAATTAGTCAGTGATAAAAACAATGATGTCATTATACATATTTCTTAAGCACTAATTATCCCATTCGGTTACCTTGATGTATCTTTGTTACATAGGATCAAAATCGATCACAGGGTGAAAAATTGGCTGACCCTAGTGCTGGAAAAGCATCTGGGACTGCACCAGTTGCTGCACCATTTATGGGCCAACCATCTGCTCCAGCACAGACTCTATTCAGGCCTCCATCCCAGCTGCCAAGAGTGGACCAACCAAAATCCAATGCTGCTACCCCTAAATTCAAACCCAAGCAACCAATTGTCCGGCCCCCAACAAGTGCAAATCCACCACCAAATCCACCACCACATACACAACAAAGTCAAAGCAATAGCACCAGTAGGGGACCGTCGAAGGAGACCTTGAAAGCAGCTAGCAGTACCACAAAAAGAATTCTCAAGCATCAGAAGAAGTGAACATAGCTGCATGATTTCTGTTTTTTTTCCTAGTTATTAGCATGAATTGGACAATGCTTTCTAGCTATCATAGCTTGGCAAGCTTGTTTAAATTCCAACCAGACATTTTCTTATTTTGTGGTAAACTCATGTTGTTTAGTTATGTTTTGGATTAAACCAAATACATTGTCGTGTAACATTTTGGTTACAATCTATCCAGAATTACTATCTTATATAATGCTTGCAATATTGTTTAGTTGTTCTAACTACAAAAAATGGATTCAATCCACTAATAGACTTTTCATTAAAAAGCCATCAATGGCAATTTTCATTACAACCAATTCCATGTACATCAATCATCTTTACCCCTTCAACATACATACAGCAACAACAACAACTACTACACCAATCACAGTAATATGCCACAAACTCATGTTTTTTTTTTTGCTTTCAATAGACAATAGCTTCCTCTCCGACTCTTCCATTTTTTTCTCCATATCCTGATTTGGAAACAGCTATTCTTCAACGTCTATTCCCTCAGCTTCATCCGCAGCACCCAATGCTTCAGGCTCTACGACCCTAATTTTTTTCAAATGTTCATCCAGCCAAACAAAGTACCGGCAGTACCGTTCTTTAGCTTGGAGAAAATTTTCAGAGAATCACCCATTAACACCCAGTACAGTCTAATCCAACTATTGAAAAATCGGTCACTTACCTTGAAGAATGGACATCCGAAAAATATTCTATTAGGGTTACTAGTCGTTCTTGACTTGTACATAATGGCATAGACGCCGCAGAAGCACTTTGGTGCAACCCGATCTCGCTCATATCCTCCTGGCACAGCGCATGAAGATCCCCCTCCAGGTCTTGTGCATGAAGAGCCCCTTTCACTCGTCATGAACGATCGCAGCATCAACACCCATGTGTTCGTCCAAGGATTTTGATCAAATAGGGCTCAGGCATGGAAACGACGTCATTTTGAGTTACAAGGATCGATTTGTCCATTTAAATTTTGTTTCTCATCCGGATCAGCAACCAAAACGGACAGCTGAGACTCTCCCCAGCCACATCAGCATTCTCCGTTGCTGTTTTCAACCCCAACTCAACGGAGGGGTATAATTGTCCCATGTTTTATAAGGTGGGGTAGTTAAATGTATTTTTAAATCTTGAAGGACGAAAATGTCCGCGTTTAAAAAGGTTAGGGACCGATTTGTCTTTTACTCAAAAAAGAAAGATAGGGATATCCCAGCTCCCAAAATGGAGAAGAACAAAAGAAGCGGAAATTTTTTCGCCAAATTTGAGTAACAAATCAAATTTCAATCCTCTTTTATCTCTCCCCATAAATTTCTCTCTCGTTTACTCGCTTAAATCACTCGTTTCTTCAGAAACCCTTCCCCCTTCCTCTTTTCTCTAATTTTGAAACTCTTTCCCTTCTCTCTCCTCTTGTTAAAGTGCAAGAAAATCTGTCTCAGCTTGCTAGGCAAGGGTTGCATGTCCAACGACACGCAGGTGGAAGATATCTCTGTATTTCGTGCAAGTGAAAGCTTTGATCTTTGGATATGAAGAGTGTTGGTTCAGAAGAAGAGAAGGCGAAAGAGAAACCAGTAGAGGGTGAGAACAAGATAAAACACAAAATGAAGAGTGTTTCACAGTTGAAACTTGGAAGTTCTGGAGACAACTTATGAGGGTAAGTGGAAGTTTTTTAGCCATTTTTGAACAATTTTGTAGTACCCCTTTTGTTTTGTTGGTCTTTTTCACGATTTTTTTTTGGGATTGTGAAGCGAATTTTATGTTGAAATGTGAAACTGTGTTGTGGTGTTGTGCAATTCTTTGATTCAGGAAAAATTTATCTTTCAGATGCATTGCGAGTTGAGTTATTTTGAGTATACTTTGAGTACTGAGTGATTTTGAGCATACTATGGCAAAGATATGTTTTCAATGAAAATTGTGAATCAAATATGTATCTATTTGGAACCACCCCTTTTAGTGTTTTGATAAATCCCAATTCAATTTTTAATTGGTTTTACTGAGCTGATTACTGCTTCACATACTTGAATTTCATGTTTTGTATTGCTTTGTGATACATTCCATTATCACATATAAAAAGTTCTCCTCGTTTCATCAAGTTTGTCTATTTATTTATTTATTTATTTATTTAAATTCTATGATTTTGAATTCTTTGTTAGTCTTAACTGATATTGTGTATGTTCTGTTTTCAGGTCTTTTATTTATTTATTTAATTTTGTTCATTGCAAGAGGTCTATTAACTCTTTTAAACGTCTATATTTAGGAGGATAGGTGGGAACATTGTAACTAACTTCATCCATTCTAATAAATCTCTTTCATCGAATCTTCAATTGTCCTTCATTTATATATTTGGTAATTTATTTGTGTTTTGGCTTCTAAAGGTTCAAGTTGGAGGATAACCTTTGTATAATGTTGACATTAAATTGGATGAAGGTGAGCGTCTATTGAAGCCTCTGGATTTTCAAAGTTATTTGATACTTTTGGTTTGAGATTGATTTTGGTTTTAGTTGATTTTTACTTTTTATTTCTTAAATGGCACTAAAATTTGAGCATAAAATTAGAGAAGGCTATAAGCCTATAACTATGGCCCTTCTTATGAGTGGCAAATTCACTATATATTCCTTTAATATCTTGGTTGTAGATATCCTTCGTTACACGTTGCTTATATTGATGATGTAGATGAAACAAGTAGAAATAGAGACAATAGACAAAAAAAGGGTCAATAAAGTTTGTTGTCATATCTATGTACTACAATTTTCTTTAAAATAGGCATCTTCTTAAAATGGGATTCTGTCCAAAATGATTGTATATTAAAAAATAGATTAATTACCCAGATCAGTCCCCAAAGATTTTAAAAACGGACATTTTAGTCCTCAAGAAAAACTAATGTACAAATCAATCCCTAATGTTTCTCTCGGTTAGACATAATAGTCCTTCGTCCAAAAATAAAATAAAATAAAATTATTATTATTAATTGCACAATAATATTGTACTATATTTTTTTGTATTTTTTGGACAAAAATAATGATAAATTTATTCATTAAATTCTTATATATATATATATATATATATATATATATATATATATATAGTCACTCAATAATAATAATAATAATAATAATAATAATAATAATAATAATAATAATAATAATAAAATTATTAGAGATTATTTTACAAGAAATTCAAGATTTTGTATTTAATATAATCAAAAGATGTCCTATGTAAAAAAATATATATTTTTATTAAAAAATATGTATTAAAAGAAAATATTTTAATTTAGATTTATATTAAATATATATTTTTTAATGCAAACATATTTTTTAAAATAGTACATCTTTTGATTATATTAAATACAAAAATATCAAATAGTTTTAACCTTGAATTTCTTGTAAAATAATCTCTAATAATTTTATTGATTATTATTATTAATTACATAATAATTTTGTACCATAATTTTTTGTATTTTTTAGATAAAAATAATGATAAATTTATTCATTATATACATATAGTCACTGAATAATAATAATAATAATCAATAAAATTATTAAAGATTATTTTATAAAAAATTCAAGGTTAAAACCATTTGATATTTTTGTATTTAATATAATCAAAAGATGTATTATTTTAAAAAATATATTTAATAAATATGTATTTAATATATATCCAAATTAAAATATTTTCTTTTAATACATATTTTTTAATACAAATATATTTTTTTTACATAGCACATATTTTAATTATATTAAATACAAAACTATCAAATAGTTTTAACTTTGAATTTTTATAGAATAATCTCTAATTATTATTATTATTATTATTATTATTATTGAGTGAAAATATATATATATATATATATATATATATATATATATATATATATATATATATATACGAATTTGATGAATAAATTTATCATTATTTTTGTTTAAAAAATACAAAAAAATATAGTACAGTATTATTGTACAATTAATAATAATAATAATAATAATAATAATAATAATAATAATAATAATAATAATAATAATAATAATAATAATAATAATAATAATTTTATTTTATTATATTTTTGGACGAAGGACTGTTATGTCTAATAGAGAGAAATATTGGGGATTGATTTGTACATTAATTTTTTTTGGGACTAAAATGTCCATTTCTAAAATCTTTAGGGATTGATCTTTAAAAAATATTAGAAAACACTGATTTTATTATCTTATAATAAAATACATAACAGAAAATGAGTAAAAAAAGAGAATAAAAATATCAGATAAGAAGAGGTAATCCTAATAATTTTTTATCAAGGATCTAATTCATTAAATTACGATGTTTTCAATAATTTGATTAGTTCAAGTACATAACTAATTTGAGACATTTATTTTGAAATTGATATACCATATAGTTAATGTATATAAAGATGAATTATGTTTGTATCTATAGATTATGTTTTGAGTTGAAATGATATATCAATTTCAGTTCATGGTTACATCCTCACCTTTAGATAAGCATACATTAGTGAGAATTGTGAGAACTAAGGTGAGTGAGTGCTTCCTTACAATGCTTACTACAACTAATCTTTTCAATATTGCCATAGAGACTGTGATCATTGTCTAGATACAAAAAAGATCAATAAGATTTATTGAAATGACTGCACCACCATTTTCTGATGTGAACTGTTGACAAAATAAATCTAAATTATTTAGCTTGAGCTTGATACTTTTGGTTTGAGATGGATTTGGGTTTTAGTTGATTTCTGTCTTTTAAGCGGCTCTGTGCTTCCCCCTCAACTGGAGGTTCTATACTTACCCTTAGAAATGAATATTTATACTATCTTCTCATACTGATATAACTGCACCACCACTTTCTTTGAATTAAATACAATTCCTAATTTAAACTATTGACAAAGCTATCATCATATGCACATAATGTTACATTAGTGATGTTAAAGTGGTGTTATACAAAAAATCAAAGGCTTGGTGTTCATTATTTCAAGTTGGAGTCAAAGTGATGTTATACAAGAAGCTTAGTGATGTTTTTCTTTGATTTTGTAATTTCGTCTTCCGTAAAGTTTTGTTTGTTTTTGTTTTTTTATCCTTTTATTTTCACCCTTCTCCAATAAAAGTGCTCTTATTAGTGTATTTTCTATTCTATGATTGACATAAACTTGAAATAATGTGAATTAGAGTTGACTTTATTGTTTTTATTAATTTGCATAAGCTGGGAATTATCTTATGTTTAGTTTTTGATGTGGGGAAGTTTTGCTCCATTTACTATTTGCGCTTTGAAATTTAGTGAATTTGGTGTTTCTAGGTTTGAGTATTTTGATATAACTATGAAAGTGTATGAGTTTTAGTTGTAACATCCTTTATGAGGTGTAGATGAGCAACGCAATGTCGCTCCGAAGATATACATTTTGAGAAATGATTTTGGAGAAAAGAATGTATGATTTCTTTTTAATATATTTAGATATAAGTTACCTCTACTTTTTTATTTTAGTTAGGGGTAAGTATTGTTTTGATCCCTAACGTTTAGGGTTAAAATTGAAACCGTTCCCAACATAATTTTTTATTTAGAATTATCTTTAACGTTTTTTTTCGTATTAAAATCGTCATTTTAACTTTTTACGGACAAAAATACCCTCCAACACCACTAGCACCTTTACCACCACCACCACTTCCCTTACTCCATCACCACGACCTCTTTTACTCCCATTAAATACTAATAATCAAATTTAAGAACACCAACAATAACACGTTATTCAAATTCAGAAACAACATCAAATTCAACAACAAAATCAATCAGAAAAATAATAAATCAAAATTCAGAATTGGAAGCAGAAGCAAAAGCAAAGCAGAAGAAAAAACAGATGCAGAAGTAGAAAAAAAAGCAGATGCATTCGGCAACCCCGGTAGATCGGCGATAGTAGGAACCCAGCTCAGCCTCGGATCCCTCTCTCTCTCTCTCCTTCGCGCGCCGCCCTCCTTGCGTCGAGCTCCCCTTCTCGGCAACGCACTCCACGGCGGCAGAAGCATGTATGAACGACGGCGATGTCTTCCTCTGTTTGCGGTTCTGGCGGCGACTCGTGGGCAGACTGGTGACAATGCAGGTGTTGTAATGGTGGCAGCGGTTATGGCAGCGGCCTCCTCCCCTCGACCGGCGCTCTCTCTATCTCTCTTTCTCGGATCTCCTCTCTCGTTGGCTCGTGCTCGGTGGCGAAGGACCCAAAGGTGGCAGCGACGGCACTGGGATTTACGACGACGGCACTGGGATGCTGGGGCTCCCCCCTTCCCCTTCCCCCTTTTCCTCTCCCCCCACGTCCTTTCCCTTTTCCTTTCTCCCCCTCCCCCTCGCGTCCTTTTCTTTTTATTTTATTTTATAAATTTGTTATTAGGATAGGGATAATTTAGTAATAAAATAAAAAATTTTATTAAAAAAGACGATTTTAATACGAAAAAACGTTAAGGATGATTCTAAATGAAAACTTACGTTGAGGACGGTTTCGATTCTGATTCTAAACGTTAGGAACCAAAACAATACTTACCCCTTTTATTTACTTAGAATTTAGGTTACTGTTACTCAATATCCATTACTTAGTTAATTGGCAAAGAAAAAGTTTCATGTTTTTAAAATAAGAAAAAAAAATAAAAGATTGGGTTGACAGTTAGAAATATTTGAGTTATTAAAAATTGTATACTTTTAAAGTTCCTTTATTTGAATTAATACTATTTAGGTGTTGAGCTACATACATTGCTTTGTGTTCTTGCCTTATGGGAGATTTTTGTGTATTTGGTGTTATTAAAAAAATTATTGGATTTTTTTAGGAACTATTGTTATCCTGTTAAGAATAGTATTTCTACATCATTAAGCCATAGAAATTGTTTACTCACCACTACTTTTTGGCATAGTATCTTCTAGGCATGACAAGTTTAACTTTATTACTAACATCTTTTGTTCCTTTAACAATGAATATTGCCAATTGATTGCGTGTGTAAATTTGTCTTAAATTTTATTGCAGATTTCAATCTGAATTTTAGAAACAATGACAGATCGAAGATTTAATTAAACAAATTTTGACATTGTTGCAAAAAAGAAAAAAGAAAAAATATTGTATTGCTTGGTACACTCCCAAAACAAAACCATTTTTGCTTTATATATGTTGTATGTTGTTGTTAACACGATATGATTTGAGCAATGCTAGGTTTTTGATATTTTTTGGGTTTTGCTTTCTTTGGAAGGTTGTTGGAACAAATGTCATGGTATTCAATAGGTTGAATCTTCTTGGGTTGTAATTGATAACAAATGAATTGGAGTTGTCTGTAAATATTGTATTTCCTAAAAATTTGTTGGCTGGTGCAACAGACTTTATGATATTTGGTTTAGAGGACATGGTATAACATTTTTACTCCTTAAGATACATTGCTAAATGTCCTATTCCTTAACTATTTTAAAATTTAGGTTTTAGTGTTACAAGAAAGTACTTTTTTTTTTATCGGATTCACTGTGAATAGAAATATAAAATTCTTAGAACAATAAAACAACTTTGTATCATTTTTTTTAAAGAGCACCTCAAATGATTTTGATTAATTATTTAATTTTTGTGTCAAATAGAAAATTTCCAATTGAAATATCAGAATATGGTGATTTCAAGAGAAAAATAAGACAATTTTGAGTTCTCTTATGAAGATGGTGCTATTTTAGAATTCACTTTCTAGGTTGCATCAACTGCAACTATTGAGATTCTTACATTGGAGGCACCTATTACTATTATTTCACTTACTAAATTAGTATATTGAAATATTAACCTATTTCATACAATTGTATCTTGATGGTTACACTTTTGTCTTCATCTAAAGGGCTACTATTCATTACCCTTTTTTTCTAATTCAATTTTCCTAGCAATGGCAATATCAAAGGTGGTGGAAAAGATGGTTGGCATGTGATGGTCTTTAGTTCTACAATTATATTAGTGATGTAGTGCAAGTAGAGTAATTTTTTTTTTTGAACTGTTGGTTATGTAATCTGACTCTGTTAAGTCTGAGACTTCATATCTAATAAAATCAATATGGTTGATGAAATCATTTAAAAAAAATTACATTATCATCGTTAAATTTCATAATATTTATTAATTTCATGTTTCATTAATATATATCATGCTAATAAGTGTGTCTTAGTTTTATTTCTGAAATTGTTATAAGTTAGATGACATATTGAAAAAATATATTAGTAAGTTGGTACTACATTAAAACTATTCACCGTCTTTAATTTTTAAAACTTCGTTGCAAGATAAGAATACAATAGTAGAAATGAATTTGGTAATTTGTGAGTTAAGCTTGCATATATAACGATTTTAGTTTCTACCTTAATTTTAACCATTTAGCATATAAAACGTAATATTTGTTCATCCTATTGAAATCATTGGAGGTGTAATATAATAGGGAATCAATTGTTTTAAGCATAATACTAATTCAATCTCCAGATAGGTCAAAAACATTTTTATTTAATTAACTCTTTGAGACAGATAAATATCAAAGGATTAAATAGAAACTTCTTTTCAAGCAAAAAATTAGGTAAGGTGATAACAAGATTAAAATTAGAGTATTTACCCAAATTGGTCCCTAACAAATTTTGAAGTGGACGTTTTGGTCCTCAACAAAATTTAATTACATAATTAGTCCCCAACTTTTGTAAACGTCCGTCACTTTAGTCCTTCTATTAGTTTACTCCGTGAAACCTTAACGGTGGAATCTAACGTGTCATATTAAGGTGTTGAGTAAGTTGTTAAATACCACGTGGGATGAAAGGAAAAATGGTCTCTGGAAAGACAACTACAAAAGTATTTTTGTATGATGCCCTAAATCCTAAAACAACGGCGTGAAGGTCATCATCATCTTCGTGTGCTACTCTGAAAACGTGTAACCATGGCAAGTGGAGGGAATTCAGCAATCTCTTATCGTCGACGAGTTATTAGAGGTAGCAGAGATGGTAGTGCTAGCAATGCTTCAGGTGGCCCCAAATTTGGAATTGCAAGAGGGGAGAATCCAAGATGCCATTGCGGAGCTTATGCCATTGTTGTGAAGTCTGGAGCAGATAAGAATCCAAGAAGACCTTTCTTTGGATATCCTTATTATAGGGTAAGGAACATTTGGGTATGATGGTATCTTTCTTTATGGGTTAACTCCGATTTTGTGCATTTTCCCCTTCAATGTAGGAGAATCTTCCACACCATGAATTTTTTATATGGTTTGACAAAGTTTTTTCCCATGAAATGCAAGGTAGCCAGCATAATGTTGTATTGGAAGAGAGGGTGAAGAAGTTGAAAGATTTGGTAGATGAATTAGAGAAGAAGACTAAAAATGTAAGTAAAAGGAGGGAGTGGAGTCAATGCAAAAGTGTGTTCTTTTTCGTGTTAGGTTTTTTCGTTTGTATTTTTGTAGGAAAGATATAGCTAGGTAGGAAAAGAATGGAATTAGGTGCTTATAATGTATGGATATATTGTAATTGAATAATTGATCAAAGTGTAATTGCCAATATTATATTCTGTTAGAATTGTCTAATGAAATTTTCTTTGCCCAATATTGGAATCATATGCATTCACAAAAATAATGTTCCAAAAACCTAATTTAATACAAATCACAGCACTAATAATTATGAAAATAGTCTAATAACCATAATTTCATATAATTGAAATCAAGCATCAAAGTTCTGAATATTTCAACCAAAAATTTGCTCGTAGCTAGTTTATATCTGTTGCTAGCATCAAAGATACATTCCATAAGCATATCTTAAAGTTGCATAGATGCACTACATAAGCATAATCTATTACAAAAGGGTCTTAAAAAACTAAACAACATAACTACAATCAGCGTATCACAGAGCAATATCATTTCTTCTTTTGGAGGTTGAGTCCTGGTGTAGGCATGAACTTGAATATTCTTACAGCAGTTCCAGAACTTGTAGCAGCAATTGTTTTCAGAGAGACTCTTGGTATCTAATTCGGATGGAATGACCTAGGCGTTGGAGCAAATGGGACTGTAGGTGGAGGAGTTAGAGTAGGTGGAGGTGAAGGTCTTGAAGCCGAAACAAGCTTCATAGGAGGTGTTGGGGCAGTGACCGGAGCTACATGAGGTCTTAGAATTTGTTGTTTGGGTCTTTGAGGCCTAAAACTTGTTGCTGATGCAATTTGGTTGGATGAGTTAGTAGTGTGCTCCTAACACAACACGAAGTAACAAGACAAGTAAGTACATAAATGGCATACAAATCATCGAATATAATCCAATTTAGAAAGGTACATGTGGTTGTGGTTGAGGGGCTAATAGGGTTACTTGTACTTCCTCTTGTGACCTTGCTGCAATGGTGGATCCACTTCCATTACCTTTTTTTTTTACCTTTATTCTTTGGTGGGGGTTTAGGCCTTGGTGGTCCCTTGCATGTTTTTGCATTGTGGCCACATTCGCCACATTTTTTATAGGTAACCTTGAATGTTCTTCGTCCCTTTGTTCCATCAGCGTGTCTTCAACAGGGTCTGCCTTCCTTTTTTTCTTCGTGGGGCGGCCTGCAGGTCTCCTAATGATGGGTGGCTCTGGAGATAGTAGTCCAGTCTTCACCCAATACTCTTCTGAGTTGGCAGGTTTGATGACATGCGCATAGGTTGCTCTAAATGCATCCATCTTTAGCCAAGGATGCACATATGGTTCTAGCCTATCACACCTCTTTTGAATCGCTGCTAATGCATGAACACATGGTATTCCTACAAAGAATTAAGTAGCATTGACTTTGCAGAATACATATCTTAAACTCATGTAAGTCAAACACAACATGTTATTACTAACTGTCAGTTGCAACATATTGCAAGTACAAGTATGCCTTCCAAGATGCACACCAATTTTCTTTGAATGTGTCTGCACCTCAAACACGTTATGATCATTGTCACCAGTCCATTGAGCCGTCTAGAACTTAGTATCCTTCATAAGGTCCTCCAATTTCCTTTGCTGAACTGGTGCCAGTACTCCATTGTAGGTGTTTAGAATCTTCTTGTGTTTTGCTATTCTCCTCATGAAGTAGCAGCGAAGCTCCTCCAATATGGTGCGAATAGGCTTTCCCCTATAGTGGTTAACTTTGGCGTTCCAGACCTCACTCATGTTGTTGGTCACGTTGTCAAGTTTTGGCCAATGACTAAAATAAGATTTGGTCCAGCAAGAGGGTTGAAACTTTGCAAGATATGCCCATGCTTCTTCGTTCATCCTCTTCAGCCTCTGCATATGATGCTAGAACTCTGCATCTGTACTACACTTTGCACATGCCCACACCATAATTTTTAGTTGTTTGTCCTTGAACCTCCCAATAAAATTCTTCTAAATGTGCCTTACACAATTCATGTGGTGTGCATTCGGCATCACCTCATGCAAAGCAAGCAGTAAACCCTGCAAAAAACATCAAAATGAACAAACACATATACAAACTTCTTTAATAAAATCATAGATCAGAAAGGTTCCCAAAAAATTTAATTATCAGACACATAGGCCCCTAAGTAAATCATTTATCAGACAGATTGGTCCTTGATAATATAATTTGGCAGTCATACAGATCCTTCCATCCACCTAAGACTTTATTAGAACACTATTTTATATTAACTTCACCTCAATTCAATTCAAATATAATGACACCAATTCAAATTTAATTACTACAAGTAATTCAATTCAAATAAAAAATTCAAGAGCATAAGAGACTTGTATAATCAATTACACTAATTCAAGTGTCACGCATTTCACTACATTTCCTTTGAACGTGTTTCCTATACATAACATAAATTTAGGCACACTAGACATGATATTATTATGTGAAGTGTAACATGCTAATAATATCTGCCAATAATATTACATGAATAGTAACATGCTCTTTATATCACATGAATAGTAACATGCTATTATATCTGTCAATAATATCACAACTGAATATTATATTATGCAACAATAGACATAATATTATTAGGTGAAGTGTAACATGCTCTTTATATATACCAATAATATCACATGAATAGTAACACACTTTTTTGTATAGCACGCTTTCTCATCTAATAAATATGCAACAATATAAAGAGTAGCTTGAGACATGACTATATATACGCAGAAAACAAAGTGGGAAAGTTAATTTACGACCAAATTTCAATATAAGTTGTTTTGTTTCAACTTTGTAAAAACCACTTCCAATTTTGTTTTGTTTCACTGTCAACCACCACATAGGCAATCACATAGAAGTGATTGTTTGCATCTTGAGCTGTAGCAGACAACAGTTGCCCCCAATAATATCCTTTCAAGTGACATCCGTCCAACCCAATTAGTGGTCTGCAACTAGCCTTAAACCCCCTTTTACACCCATCCAGACAAATATACAGTTTGCTAAATAATGGCGGTGAACCCAGAATTGTGGGGGTTGTTTCCAGCAATGTAGTGTTGCCAGGATTACTTTTGTGAATTTCAGTGAGATAATCTCTCAACTTTCTATACTGAGCTCTCTCATTCCCAACATAACTTTCCCTAGCAACCCTTAAAGTTTTATAAATCATCTTGTCATTGCATACCACATTAAAGTCGATCTTAATATGATCAAAAGCTTCGCCATGAGTCATGTGAAGTTGGGTCAATAACCTCTTCTCTAATTTATCAGCCACCCATTTTTGATCAGCCATGTTAAACCCAAATTTCCTAGCACAAGTATGTTTAGGCTCATACGTCTTAATCTGGTAGCACCCTCTAGCACTATTCCAGGCACAATAGATCAGCCAGGGACATTCATTATCATCACTGCTAGGGACAATAGCAATTCCATTCCCTCCAGTCTGATTGGTCATTGTTGCAACTTCTGTAGCCAGAGCATTTGCCTTCACTGTTCTGGTATCTTTTATTCCTGATCCTCCATTGTTTTCAGCATTAGATTCCTTTTGATTTTCTCCAGAGTTATCCGCTTCTGCAGCATCAGTCTCTTTCCTTTGAGCCTTACACTTAGCCTTAAACTTTGCCTTTGCAATCATGGCCTTCTCTTCCCCACTTGCACACTTGCATCTAACTCTTCTATTATCATTTTTAACATAAAAAATCCTCCTTCCTTCAGCAATAGTATAGTCCTTTAAGGCATGCTTGAATTGCTCCAATGTGGCAAACTCCATGTTCAATTGGAGTTGAACATCACCAAAATCTACTTCTTCATTGAATTGGGGCCAGTCAAAATCATCTCCCTCTTTGTCTAATGATTGAGGTGTATCAAACCCCTCTGACTCAAATCCTAAACTATTAGACTCATCACTAAAGATGTCATCTTCTTTCTCTGCTATACCCTGTCCAACACCAAATTCTAACCCACCAGCAGTAGAGCCTAGCAGTAGGAGTAGACCCATTAGTAGGAGTAGGCCCAGCAGTTATATTGGGCCCAGATTTGTCATTGGGCCTAGTAGTCTGTTTAGGCCCACCTTTCTTCCTTGCATTATCCTTTTTTTCAACCGCCATCTTTCTTGCATTATCCTTTTTTCTAATAGCTTTCTTCTTACCCTTCTTATCTCTTTTGCCACCTTTGCTCTTTGTTTTCTTCATGAGTCCTTCATCTTCATAGCTATCATAGCTATCATCGGTATCATCCTCAAAGCCTGGAAGTGGGGGTTTACACGCCTCGTCTTCAACACTTTTATAGCTATCATAGCTATCATTGTCAAAAATTGGTTTTCTTGCCTTGTTATGCTCATCAGTATCATTGCTATCCCTAACAAGGTCCTCAAAATCAACATCTTCCATAATTGGATGATCAAAGAACAGACACAATTCATCCGTCTCTCTGTCTTCCCTCTTTTTGTCACACATCTCTCTAATTTCCTTGTCTCAATATATAGGATGTAGGCGTACTTCATAACTAGGAGCTGTTGGGTCATACCAATACATCTTCTTGTATGCATGGTAGCCAAGCTCTTCAAACATTTTCTCCAAATAAAAATAATTTACTAAATCAAGATCAACGGAGAAAATCTCTTTACATTCCCATTAATGTAAAGAAGTTCACCCTTGTTATCTTTGACAAAACTCTCCCCATGTTGAAAGACATGGATAACCCAATCAGTCATCTGCAATCCATAAACATGGAATAAAATGTCAAAACCAAAACACAAACTTATACAGAACAATTTCATATTAAACAACAACTGCTCAAGCTTTGATTTTCTAATTGTGATAACTAGATTAATCAATGTATAAAGTGTATTTACCACAAAATATTGAATCTTTTTAATGTTAAGCTCATATATGCATGCATTACGTCACTTATCAGTAACTGATTTTCATAGTAATGAAGAACTTAAAAACACTTTCTTCAGTAACTAATTTCTACTACCAAAATAGATACACAAGGTAAACACATTCGAACAATTGCAACGACGATCAACTATACCATCCGCATCATAATAGAGAATAGATATACTAACCTGACTGGTGAAGACCGATAAACCGGCAAAACCTTCTTCTACAATAACTTCGTCTGGTACAAAGCCTTGAGTTAACAATGTCAGCAGAGGTCGTTGGAAGACTAGCGGTTCACGTGGTGGTGGCTTTCTTTGTAAAACCTAGGGGAAGAGAGGGCGTTGGTTGTAATTTTATTTTGGGGGAGGAAGACAAAAATAGACCTTTAGAGCCACTCAGCTAACGAAACGACACACACCCTCGTGCCCTACTCCCAAAACGCGACGTTTAGCATCATTCAGAATAGGGACCAATTCGTCTTTATTTAACACGTGGCACTTAACGGATAACTGATCACCTGAACGTGATACGTTGGACTCCACCGTTAGGATTTCACATAGGAAACTAACATAAGGACTAAAGTGATGGACGTTTACAAAAGTTGAAGACTAATGTAATTAAATTTTGTTGGGGGACCAAAACGTCCATCTCAAAATTTCTTGGGAACCAATTTGGGTAAATACTCTTAAGATTAATTATGTTTGTTATTAATGCATATTATTTAATTCACAATGATTCAATGCTTTTTTATACACGGGTACTATAAAATTGGAGTTTGTTTTATTTAATAACCAAAGTCAATCATAAAGAATTATTTCACTGTCAATATATTTTCTTTACTATTGATAAATAATTTCTTTCAAGTGAGGCAATTGTTTAAGTTATTTATAGTGATTACTTAAAAGACTCACTAATATCAAGCATCTTCAAAGTCGAACAGTATTGACTCCAACTACTAACATTATTGAAGTGAATCATTACATGTTTCCTTTGAACAACAATGACGTAATATCATATATCCTTATATATTTATGGTTTGTAATATTAATTAGCAGGTGTAGAACCATACATATTTAAATTTAATTAAAATATATTATAATAATAACCCATAAATGATTGAATATTAACACCATAAATATCCTAGCTATCAACCTATTTAAGAGACATTTCAAACATTTTCATTTTAAAGACAACAATTGGATATTAACACCACAAATATCTTCGCTATCAACCTATTTAAGAGACATTTCCAACATTTTCATTTTAAGGACAACAATGCATGTTTTTTTTTTATATTATAATTATTTTTCTAGATCATATTTTCTTCGTATAATAACTATTGGGATTAATCACTGCGATGCGCGGGCCGACTGCTAGTACTGGATTAATAAGAGAATACTAGTGGTTTAAGCAAATATTATATTATTGAATGTAATGTATTTTTTTAAATATACATAAATAAAATTTTTTCAATTATATATTTATTAGGTTAAATTACACAGTTAGTCCCTATATTTTTAGTAAAATTACAAATTAGTCTCTACACTTTAAAAATTTATAATTGGATCCCTGAAATAAATTAAAATTTGTAATTGGGTCCTTACCGTTCAAACTCCTTTTGATTTAACAGAATATTCGACAGCATATTCACCCCTTGAGCATGTGAGTTGCACGTGCAGAAGCTGGAATGAGAAAAGGCTCGTTATTTCTTAGTTCCAAAGTCTATAATGGCCAAAAACCCACTGAGACCCTTCATTATCCTCGTGCTTCATCTCCAGTAGAATATGTCTCTGCTCATGCTTCCCTTCCATCATTGGAATTGATCGTTGAGTGTGGTTCGGACTGTGTGGAGTTGCTTTCTGATTGACATTGTTGGCAGCTGAAGAGTTATATGTGCAAGAAAGCAACACTAAAACAGGTAAGAGTTCCTAACCCCCAGTCCGTTCACAGGTGTGAGTTGAATGTTATGGTTTGATTCCATTTTTTATTTTTATTTTTCCAGTGGAGGTTAGAGTATGTACTGTAGTTAGAATTTTGCTGATAAATCTTTTTTTTTTGGTAGTGATGGGAGATTCTGTGATTACCCTTGATCTCCACCATGGTGGTCAGATGGTTAGCAGGAAAGGAGGGAAAGAATACCTTGGTGGAATGGTAGTGGAGGGGTTGCAGTTTGAGTTAGATGAGTGGTCGTTACAAGAAATTGTTGCAGCGCTGAAAGAAATTGGATACACAGGTAATGCTAAAATTTGGTGAAACGAATCTAGAGTTGCATTGAAGGATGGTCTTAGGGAGTTGAAGTCTGATGGAGATGCAATGAGAATGGGTAAGTTTGTAGTGGAACAAGAGACTAAACACTACCATGTGTATGCGGTTAGTGGATGTAGACAAGGAAATGGGGTTGAGATAACCTCGAATGATGAGGACTATATACCCTCTGATGGTGAGTACAGTGGTAATGATTTAGTTGAAGTAGAAGTGGTAAGTCAATCAGAGTCTTTAAGTGAAGATAACAGATTTGATGACAGTGTTGACGATGGTGATCATGAGGATTATTTTGGCTTCAATGTTGAAGAAGAAAACTAACAAGGTCAACATCCAAATGCCTTCGGAGGTAACAGTGGCTCATTAGGAACAAATGATAATAATATTGATGTGAGAGTTGGTGTGGAAAATAACACAGGAGGGGTGACTGAAGATGGAGCAGAAATTGATGTTGGAGATATTTCTTCAGGTTATGATACAGAGTCATTGGACAGCTATGATGGAGATTCTAATGATCCCGTAAGAAGAAAGAGATATCCTAAATATAATGAAGTTGACATGAGTGTTGATTATGAGTTTCAGCTGGGGACTGAGTTTAAGGAGGCTATTAAGGAGGCTATTGTTGAATGGGAGGGACATTAGATATGTCAAGAATGATCCGGTTAGATGCAGAGTCAAATGCAAGGGTTTAGGCGGAGAGTGTCTATGGATGGCATTTGCAAGTAAAGTAGAAAAATCTGGCTATGTTACATTGAAGACATTGAAGAGCAAGCACACTTGTGGGAGGAACTACGGTGGCCGTCTTGCATCCAGCAATTGGATTGCTAAGAAAATCACGAATAACTTAAGTAGAGGAGAAGATATGAAGCTGGGGACTGTAATTCAAACAATTCAAGATAAATACATGGCAAATATATCTGTGTGGAAGGCTTACTGGGCAAGAAGAAAGGCAAGGGAAGTTGTGCATGAGAAGGCAGTGCAGCAATATGGGAGGATCAGAGACTACTGTGTAGAGGTATTGAGAGCAAACCCTGGATTGACATTGAAGCAGAAGTTGGATAGACCCTGTCCAACAATCCAACCAAGATTTGTACGAATGTACATGTGTCTCGATGATGTGAAGAAAGGGTTCCTGGCTGTTTGTAGGCCTATTATAGGACTGGATGGTTGCCACCTGAAGGGTGATTATGGACAACAATTGTTGGTTGCTGTGGGCAGAGATCCTAATGATAACTACTTTTCCCTAGCAGTTGCAACATTAGAGGCAGAGACTAAGGATTCATGGGCCTGGTTTTTGGAGTTGCTACTTCAGGATATTGGAGACTTCACAAATAAGAAATGGGTCTTTATGTCAGACCAGCAAAAGGCAAGATATTAATTTTAGTTTTCTATGAACTTAATTTTATAATTTTCTATGAATTTCATTCTTACTTCAGCTGACCATTGATCACTTGGCAGAGGCTGCTTCAAGTATTTCATGAAATGCTTCCGAGAGTGGAGCATCGGTTTTACCTTCGACATCTCTATGCCAACTGTAAGAAGGCTTTTGGTGGGGGTACAGTTTTAAGGGACTTGATACTTTCTACTGCTAAAGCAACTTATGTGGAGGAGTGGAATAGAAAGATGGATCGTTTGAAAGAGGTAAATAGAGAGTGTTATGACAAGTTGGCAGCCCTGGATCCAAAGGTATGGACTAAATCTCACTTCACTCCATATGCCAAGAGTGATATGCTAATGAACAACATATTTTAGGCTTTTAATGGATGAATTTTGGAAGCTCGCGACAAGCCCATTTTGACCATGTTTGAGTGGATTAGATGTTATTGGATGGGGAGGTTTGCTGAGAAGAAGAAAAGGGGAGCTAAGTTCATGGGAAAAATACTGTCCAAGCCTAGAAAGAGGTTAGACATCATATGTAGAAGGTCTATGGAATGGCAACCTAGGTGGGCTGGGGATTTAAAGTATGAGGTTTCACATAAAAATAGGATGATTCAAGAGAGGTTTGTTGTAGATTTGCTAGCCGGTTCATGTAGTTGTAGGTTCTGGGGACTGGCTGGCATGCCTTGTCAGCATGCTTGTTCTGCAATCTTCATGAAAGGAGATAACCCTAAGGACTACTGTAATAACTATTACACACCAGCAGCATATCTGACATGCTATGGGACAACAATCAATCCAATTAATGGTGAAAATATGTGGCCAAAGGTCGAACTTGACACAATTAGACCTCCAATTTTTAGGGTCAAGCCTGGAAGACCTAGGAGAGTAAGGATTACAGAGCACGATGAGGATAGATCACAAACAAAACTGAGGAGGAGTGAAACTTCAGTTACCTGTAGCAACTGTGGCCAATATGGACACAATAGGAGACATTGTCCCAATCCAGACATCACAGGTATCTGCCTTTAAATCTTGGCTTTCTCATATTTTGGTAGTTTTGTACTCTATCACTTAGCCTGTGTGTTTTTGTTTTCAGGAAACAACCCTGGATCTGAAACTGTTGCTCCTTAGGGTAGTGCTCATGCACCTGCTCCTCATGGTAGTGCCCCTGTTCCTACTCCTGCTGAAACTTTTCCTACTAGATCTGCCACTGTTAGCCAAAGAGGAAGGAGAAGGGGAAGAGGACGTGGCAGAGGAGGATCCAGACCTAGAAAGGCTAGATCTGCTATTCCTGCTGCTGCTGTTTCTCAGCCTGCACCTACACCACCTGCATCAGCTACAACTGCTCCACCACCAGTGACTACACCAGCTCCACCAGTGACTGCACCAGCTCCACCACTGCCTCCACCAGATCCAAGAAGTTCCACAGCTCCACCACTGCCTCTTCCAGCAGATCCACCACAACCTGAACCAGCTCCAACAAAGTCCACAGCTCCACCACTGTCTAAGACAAATTTTTTATGTAAGGCGCAATGGAAGACTTAAGATAGGTGTGAGGAAAGCAAAGGCTGGACCAAGTGAAACCGTAGACCTCACAGCAGATTAGATTTTTTAAATAATTATGACTTAGTAGTATTAGTTTTTTGGCTGTGGCTGTGAACTTTATTATATCCTATGTCCATGTACTGTCAGTGGCTTATGAACCACTTTTGTCAAACACTATTTAAGATGCTTGTTTTGTTTTGTTGCTTTTGTTATATTAGGCATGTGGCTTGCTGTTTTGGAGGGACCACTTTTACTATTATTTAATATGAATGTTAACTACTTTATTCTGTATTTTGTCTACTAGAGCTTTCTACAAAGGGACGAAATGAATGCAAATAATTTTTCAGAATCACTTATCATTGATAAATAAAGATGATTACATTCAACACTAAATATTATTCAAATACACTACAGATACACTTTTTCTCCTAACTCATCAAAGTTAGTTAAACCAATACACTGCAAATATTACTACCAACACACAACTCAATATTATCTTCTGCAATTGTTTCTGCTTCTTCATGTCACTCTCCACTCTGCCAATTGCTGTTGGAGCAATGTAAAATCAGAATGCAATTTTCCTACACTTGCTTCCATGCGTCCTATCTCTATATTTAATCTATCTATCTTTCTTTCTTGTGCCTTTACTAGTGCAGCATTCATATAGATTCATCCAACCTTACAAAATCTCCACCATGTTTTGAGCATCCATCCGTTTGATTTCTGTGTTAGGTGCATTGAGATTGAGCCCCAGCCATGTCTTCTTCATCAAACCATTCAAAAAACTTGCATCTTCTACTGGGACAGGATATAAATCTTCTATTTGGGTTCATCACAGTACTGGAGATTCGAAGTGTCAGCAGATCTCCACAAAAGCAGTGAGACCTTCTCCCCTTTCCCATCACATCTTTATCTCTATCAATCCACTCAAAAAAATTACACTTTGGTAATTTACAACAAGCAACAAATCTCCTACTTGGGCTGTTCATAAACGACGATGACAAGAGCACCACCATCTCCTCCCCACAGAAGCATCGATGTCTTCTCTTGTTCATACTCCTGGATGTTGAGCTTCCTTCGGACAACTGGTTTGGGTCCATCACAGCTCGAAAAAATCCTTCAACCCTAACAAAGGGACACAGATACTAGAGGAACATTATGAGAGATCGTTATCTTCTCTTTCAAAGTGACTCTTTAGAACGTTACGAGAAATAAGGGCATTCTGGTAAAATAATATTTAACGTTTCTATTCACGCTAAACGTTAATGGGGACCCAATTACAAATTTTAATTTACTTCAAAGACCCAATTACAAACTTTTAAAGTGTAGAAATCCATTTGCAATTTCAATAAAAATATAGGGACTAACTGTATAATTTAACCTATTTATTAATATTCATCCAGTTTTGGTAAAATTTAATATAGAAAATCTTTATTATATGTTGTAATCAATAATTTGATAGATAAAATATATATATATATCTTAATTATTTCAATTACAATTCATGGAATAGTAAGGATCATATACATTTTTGGTACTTTAAGAAAGGTTTAATTACCCTATTGATCCCTATAGTTTTGCAAAAATTTCAATTAGGTTCCTATACTTTTTTTCTTTTTAATTGGGTCCCTACACCAAATTTTTTTTATAGACTTAATTTTATAGAGACCCAAGTAAAAAAAATGGTGCAGAGTCCAAAATAAAAGGAAAAAAATAGAGACCCAATTAAAAAAGAATTTTGGTACAAGAACTCAATTAAAAGGAAAAAAAGTATAGCGACCTAATTAAAAATTTCACAAAACTATAGGAACCAACAGAGTAATTAAACCTTTAAGAAATACTACTAAAAAATACCATGAAATCTCGAGGTCCTAGAATTAGTAAAACCCAACAACTTGAAATGAAAAAAGGCAGCTTATCCAATAATCAAATATATGCATTCATAATAATTCATATAGCCACAATTGGCATGGACTTACAACAAAGCTATTTGCAAAGCCAAACCAAATCAAACTAAACTGTGGGGTGTACCCTTTTACTACACAATGTATCATTCCATTAGTTACTCTAACAACCAGAAAGTTAAAAAAAAAAAAAAAGGTGCCACTCGCCTGCTTCTTTACCACAGAAAACCGGGACCTAGCCTAAGTCCTTGACCTTCGAGCTGGTGAACGGCTGTAGATACCCAAAAAAAAGAAGCAGCTGCTTGAGCTATAAAATAAAATTAAATCATGCAATGGCCAGTGATAAATATAGCATTCACAGATATTATACCTGCGGTATCTGCCATAATCAGGACTCCTGTGCCTGCCATAATCTGGGCTCCTCTGCCTGCCGTAATCGGGACTCCTACGCCTATCTGGTCCATTATATCTATCATACACAGGGCTGTGTGGATGACCGTAGTCGGGACTTGGCCGCCTGCGATAGGCCGGACTCGGTGATCGGTCATAACCACCCCGTCTCGGACTGTCATACTTGTCACCCCTATCACCATCATCCCTCAGTGCATACTCCACAGACACCACCCTGTCCAGTATCTTACTGCAAACAAAATGAGACCAGAAATTCATTATTTATACATAGCATTAGCACAAGAAACCAGCAAATTCTTACCAATAGATATCGCAGTATCACAATTCACAACACTGACCTCATATTCGTACACTCAAGAGCTTTCGTAGCATCTTCTTGTGTTTCAAACTGCACAAATGCAAAGTTCCTACGAATTCGAACATGAAGAACCTTCCCATAAGGTTCAAAGTGCTTTTCTATATCCCGAACTCTAGTACGAATTGGGTCAAAGTTGATCACAAATAGGGTTTTTGTCGGCTTCTGGTTTGCCCTTGAGCCATCACGATGACGCCCACGTTCACCCTGTAATGGTAAAACAAACAGACAACACAGATTACATAGGACATTGTTTTAGTCTGACAAAATGACAATCTCATCAAGAAGTAAATACAACAGAACATGCTAAAAAAAAATAGCACCATACCCTAGCCCATTCAACAGAGAGCCTTCGCTTTTCATAGCCAAATGGAAAATTGTCAAGTGCACGAATTGCTTCTTCAGCATCACGCTCATCCTCATAATAGACAAAAGCAAAACCTGCAACGGAACTAGTATTAGAGACATAAATAATGATGAAATGCTTCAAGCATGTTATCCCTCACCAGAAGTAAATCAGCCAAATCAGGAAATGATTTTTCCCTGTCAGGAACAAAGGAATACAACACCTGAAAATATGAGTGGGGGTCTGATGGACAAGAAGCTGTAGAGAGGCGTGGAATGATGGACAAAATCATGATTGCAATTATAAGGTTTAAATCCAAATTTCAGATCTGATATTGTGACTGCCAAGCATGCTTCTCCATTCAGACAGCACAAGTGAATTCAGAAATAGTACATTGATCCCCTATATGCATTGAAGCTAGGCATGGCTTAATAAATTCATTGATTGATTGATGGTTCCCCTATGAACATTCTGATGGATGTCAAGTGTTGGGTGATGAGGTAAGTGAGTGTTGAATAATCAGGTATGAAAATGCAGAGAGCAAGCAAGTAAGAAGGTTCGCTTCCAAAAAGGAAAATTGCAGAGGTTGGCGAGCCAAAAGATAGAACCTCAACGTATTTTTCCTTAGAGAAAGTTCCTGCGTCAAAACAAACACTTAAAAATCCAGAGGATTTCCCTAAAGACATTGCACAATTTTGGTGATTTTTCATATATTTTCCAACCGGTTATCCGAACTAGGCAATTCAAGCCACAAAAACTACCCATATGTCTGCGCCACATCCAAAATATCGCCATTGCAATATCTTAGGTTTCAGTGGCCTGTTTAGATCAAACATCAATCATATTTTTACAAAATGTGGTTTCTTGTGAGTGACAAACCCACTTCACAGCTCACTAATGAAAGTTACTATTAAAAAATCTTCATCATTCACATTCCCTAGTCGACACAAGCAACTACCACCGATGAAATTGATCATTCAGAATGCCGCATTAAAAGATATACAAATAAACGAAAAAATGCATTTGAGCTAAACAAAATCGCAATTTGAAAGACACTAGAGCTAATACATTCGAAAATTTGAAACGTGCACTTGAGCCATTCATAACCAAATAACCAATCGACAAACCTTTTTAGCACATTACAGAATTAATAAAAAAAATTTACCAGATTTCATGTCAACGCGGTCAATTCTTCCATACTTTGAGAACAATCGCTCCAGCTCCGATTGTCGTGTATCATACTCCAAATTCCCAGCAAAAACAGGCCTCATCTTCTTCTCTTAACCTTCATCAAACAGAAGAACTCAAAATCAACCCAACAATTAACTAACAAAAAAAAAAAGAGAAAACCTAGAAACAGATAAACCAAAGAACAGAGAAATATCCAAATTTCCCGAAACTTAAGAACCCTCATCGCCTAGATTTTTACCTCTGCAATATTTACACAAACCCTAAAATGTGAAGGGAGGAGGAAGAGGTCGGAGGAGAAAAAAGCGTACCCGAAAATGGGGAAAAGCTTGGAATTTTTGGTGTGCGCCTTTTTCAGCTTAGTTTGGAATAAACCAATTATCCCAACGGCCAAGACTACGATGGTAGAATTGAAGTTCTGTGAGGTTTTGATTTTACTTAAAAACCTAATTCCAAAATTCAGGAACCCTAAAATCTTCTACAGTTTGGCCCAATTTGAGCCCAAAGGATAACATTACTCTTTAGATGGGCTCTCCCACTTAAGTTTTCAATTAAACAAAAACAAAAGTTTTCAATATTTTTTAAAATTTAATTTTAATATGTTTACTCTTAAAAATTATTAGATAATTTGACAAATTTGACTAAATAATAATGTTTCATTATTAACTTTACATAAAAATATTGCATGTGAGTTTCTACCTTTAATATATTCACATTAAACACATTTAACGTGTATTCAAAGATAAGATAATTATTTTGGAAGAGTTTCACATATGTCATTGTACTTTATTGACATATTAGTATTCTTTAATTTTTCACCGTGGATATAATGAATAAAATAAGTTAGTGGTGGAGATTATAAAGGCATTTTTTGATGTGTTTATGCGAAGATGTTGAACACCCTAAGATGAGTACCAGCCATTTCGTTAACCGAGGAGTGGATTTTTTTTATATGTGGCTTGATGCCTTTGTATAAATGATGGCGCACATTTAAAGCAGCTCAAATTGTAGTGGTGTGAAAAGCTAAGTTAGTGTTGGACTTGGATCAGCTAAATATAATGTTAGAGGCAGAAGTCAAATGTGTTTGGGTTATTGGTTAATGAATTTTTTTATTTAAATAAAATACAATTTAAAAAAATAAATATATAATTATACAGTTTTTATAAATTGAATTTAATTACATCTCTGTCTATTTTTTCTAATATAAATTGAATTTTAGTATTCATTATTAAGAGAATATTTAAATAACAATAGTATGAACACTAATTTTAAATTATTAATATTATTCATTGTTTAGAGAATATTTATTAAAGACATAAAAATAAAATAAAATAGTACAGACAATGCATGTTAAGATAAAATAAATATTGTGAACTAAAAAAAAAATACTTTATTCAAATAAAAGAATGTTTGTTTACATAAATTTATTTTTGTATCCATGTGCTTAATTTATATTTGACTTAAATTCATGTAAGTTATAAATTTGTATACTAATATTAATTTTGATATATAAAAAAGTATGTCAAATTATTTTTAATTATATTACATACATAAATACAAAAAATCAGCCACTAGTTATATAAAAATACATATTTAGTATTTATGAAAAAATTTAATTATCTGATTATAACAAATTTGATTCTTTTTCTATACTAAATATGATTATTCAGGTGATAATAATTTTATTAAAAAATTGAATAAAATAATATATATTTATACATAAATATATATATAGTAGCTAATTATTTATTTTTATAAAATATTTTAGCGTGTAATATACACAAATATATACTAAATATATTTTTGTCACATAGTTTATTTTATTTGAATGCAAAATAAATATAATTAACAATAACAAATTTAATCTAATGATTATTCCAATAAAAATTATTCAATTTTATAATATTACAACAATATCATTTATTTTTTTTAATAATAAATCTTTTACAGACTTTTTATTTTGGTCAAGTTCTTTTACTATATTTGTGCCCAAAGCCACATCAAATTTTTTCATTATCTACTTAATATACTAAAACTGGGTTTTCCCCCAATTACTAAAGGTGACGTGTCGATCTCTCATGCCTCCATTTTCCCTCCAAAATGAATAAAATTTTTTTTCTATTCTAAATTATTTTATTATAATTATATTGTAATTAATACTAAATGAATAATATATAATTATACTAATTTAGCAACATATCTTCATTATAATTATATCAAATCAATATTTAATGCACTATTAAACTACTTATCAATTATCAATTAAAAATACTTTTAATAATTTTAATGATAATAATAATATCAATAATAGTAATAATAATAATAATAATAATAATAATAATAATAATAATAATAATAATAATAATAATAAATCTTTGTTACCCGATTCACGTATATCAAATAATTTTTCTAAATTATTTTATAAAAAAATATCTTTAATATAATTATATTGTAATTAATATTTAATGAATAATATATAATTATACTAATTTAAAAACATATCTTCATTATAATGGTATCAAATCAAAATTTAATGCATTATTAAAAAATTACCTTAATAATAGATAATTTACATATTTATTTTTGTTTTACTAAAGTCTATATATAGTGTTTTCCTGTGGTACATGAATCTAAATTTGAGAGTCAATTCATAATTTTATATTTAGTGTTTTTTTTTTACTACTTCATAGAATAAGAATGTATTCTTCGTTTTTTATTGAAGTTGATCCTTTTAAGTACAATTTATAATTTTTTATAATATCATATACTCATTCTATTATATTATTCTTTTGATAATTTTTTATTTGTTGTTACTCTAAGTTATTCTTATCGTCTAATGTTCCAGTTCGATTTTTTTTGCCACAAGCATTTACAGTGCATCACATCCATGAAATACCTCATCGAGTTGTCTTCACTGATTCGGGTTCCAACTACATGGATGTAAGCGTTCAAAGAAGAGGCAATAGTCTCTACTTTACCGAAGGATGGTTGGATCTACTCACCTATTATGATCAACCCAATGGAATGTGGTTAAAGTTAGATTTCTTAGGAGGAGCTCGATTTTTGATTGAGGAATTGCATCCGCGGAACTTTATAGGGCAAGTTCAAGTTCCATCCCCTCCATGCTTTTTACGTCTGCCCGAAAATCTTCGAAGTGGAGCACATAATGAAATTGAATTCCCTCATTTTCAGTTCAGTTTTGCTAAATTCGTGACAAATGCAGATATGCAATTTCAATGATTGGTAATATATTTAAATTTTCTTAATTTAAACTGTTAATTATTAGAATAACTTTTTAACATATTTTAATTTTTTCAGAAATTACTAGCTTTCTTTTGCATGCATGCAATGCCATTGAGGGGAATAAGAGTTAGTTTGGTTTCTCGGTGTGATAATTCTATATCTTGCCACATTGCATGGATAGCGGATGATGAAGCTTATCTAACAAGAAGATGGTCTGATTTTGCACGAATTCTAAATATTGAAACTTACGATGTTATTTCAGTTGGTTGTCGTTATAAGAATAATTCTATACTATACGTGACTAAGGACTAGAATAGGTTCAATATTGTTTAGGTAATTTGGTTTTACTATTAGTATTTGATTAAATTATAATCATAGAATTTTAAATTATTGCCTCAATTTATATATTACGATTATTTTTTGTGAATTTTGCTATTTTTAAATAATTTAATAAAATGAAGTAGTGTCAGATATTATTAAGTTTATTTTTATTCTTTATTTCTTTATTTGTATTTTCATTATATTTGACAAAAAATTAACTTATACATATATTAAATCGTTGACCTAAAGATAATTTATTTGCCAATAAAAACATATTTTATTTATAATTGGAATAAAATTTATTTGCCAATAATCGGTGGATAAAATTGAAATTACACCCGTGTCATATAATTATAATTAATTAATTGGTATAAAATAAAATTATACATGTGCCATTAGTAATTTCAATTAATTAATATAATTTCAAATTATTACTTGAAATATAAATAATATATGGAAATTTATTGAGTAAATCAATGATTTTGCACCTTAATAATTTGACAATTATTACTCAATTAACCAGTTAATTGAATTAGTAATAACAATTTCCAATTTCAAATTTTGTATATTAAGTAGTTATTAAAAATTGGGTAATAACGATTTACACGGAAAAATCATTGATAAATTCAATTAACCATAAAGAAGATAATATACTAACAGTTTTAGTATATTATTTATGGCAAGCGAAATTATTTCCTCAGATTTTCTATTAAAATTGGAATTAGTAATAGTTTAAAAAAAGATTTATTAATAAAATTACTAATAGTCACATTTTTATGCACAAGATATATATTTTCTATATATTATTTAAAAAATATAATGAAACATGAATAATAAATGAGTATGTTATTTCTTCGACTAGCTAATTAATGCAAAATCGAATATCCTTTTTTATTCGATTGAGGTCATATTCTGTTTGGTGAAAGTTTCAATCACCTTAATTAAATCATGTGTTTGTGCCTTAACTTATACAGGTAGTAATATGTTACATATTATTTGGTATATCTAAGTAGTTATTTTCCATAGCGGAGATGTAAAAAATCTTATTAAGGTTTATTGCCAAATAATTAGTGGATGAATAATAGTAGATTATATTATTTTGGAAAAGTATTTTCATTATAATTATATCAAATCAATATTTAATTATGATAAAATATGTTAATTATAATTATATTATAGAATTATAATAATTACGATATTTATGTTATATATTTTAATCATTTATGTACGTAAATAATTAGAAATCAAAATATAACTTATAATTATCTGTGCCATGCAAGATTAAATAAGATATATAATAACATAAATAATTTGTTACTTATGCTGATTAAATACAATAAATATATATTAATTTAGTTAAAAAAATCACTGTCTTCTATGTTTTTCTATTTATTTTTTTTAATTCATTAAATCCAATCAATTATAATAAATTAATTATATTAACTAATTAATTCAATTAATTATTTTTTAATTTATTTTTGAATTCAATAAATCAAATAAAATTAATTATACTAATTAATTGTATTGACTAATTGATTTGATTAATTCTTAAAAATATTTTTATTTAATTTATTTAAATATAACTAATTAATTATTTAATTTTATTAGGATAAATATCAAATTCTATTTCTAATATAAAAATACAAAATTTTATTCATTCCATTTTTATTTTACCACTATAAAAGACCATATATGCTAGAAGAAAATATCATTCATTTACCAATTACTCTTTCATTGGGTAGTTTTTACAACAATTATTTTTCTTTCTATGAGGCGCCGTCACAAGAAGGCAACTATCATGAACACAAATCAGCACACACTCTTCAACTCCCGTGCTTATCATTTAGAGCAATATATGATATGTTATCCATTAAGCATTTATAGACCATGGTGTTATCATATTTGCATAAATAAATAAAAAATTCATAATTAAGCTTAAGTCATTTATCTATTTGTGTTGTATATTGTAGTGTGAAATTACTTTTTGTTTGTGTTGTGCAATGATATTATGGTTTAATTTAAGCTTTTATTTTAGAATTGTGTTATGATTTTATCTCATCCTTTTTTCTTAGATATTAAGTTGATGTATTTTTATTTATTATTATTGAAGCAGATGTGATATAAAATTTGTAAAAAAAAAAACTTACATTCAATTTATTTTATTGTAGTCTTCTATTCTTCTATTTTTTATTCTTTTATTCATTTTATTTTCTTTTTAAATATCATATAATTTATTATAATTTATACCAATTAATTAATTATAATTCATTATATCAGTTAGTTTAATTCATTAATTTATAATATACATGATCAAATAGATCATTTGTTACTTATACGTTTATTTTTCTAAAATATAAATTTGAATAATTATATTTTCAGTTTTTTTATGAACAAAATATTATTAATAATGAATAATAATTAACCATTCATACTTTTAATTAAAGTGTTTGGATGATTTTTATATTTATTAATATTAATTATTGATTATTTTTTCATAAATAAATTATATTATAATTTTATGTTAGTTCATAATTGATTAATGATTAATGTTTATAAAGCTATGTTACTCTAAATTTTATATTTTATAAATATTTTATTTAAATATATTTTTTAACATAAAAATGTATTATTTTTAATAATATCATAATTTTATATTTTTTAATTATTCTAAATGAATATTTTATCAAATACTAATTAAAGCTATTCTTCCATTTGCTTTTACTAATATATTTTCTAACTATTATATAAAATTAAAATCGTATTAATAAATTTAATATTAAAGTTAATTTGGCTTTTTATTATTTAGAGTGTTTTTCAATCAATAATTTTATACTCTTTACTTTTTTTAGTTTCATTTTGAATTTTAATTTAGTACTCAAAGGTAGTGAAATTCTATTGATACTGAAATAAAGTTACAAAAGGGTCCATAGGGTAGAATAAGTAAAATAATGTGATACCACATTGCAACATTCAAATGAAACAACTTAGAATCTAAAATGTTTATCTTTCTCTTTCTCACCGTCTATTATATTATCTATCCTATCATATCAAAATCGAATTTTTACTTTTAATGATAGAATCAACGTAGCATGCTTCTGTATTATTTTGTTTAACTCATTAAAGCCAATTCATTATGATGAATTAATTATATCAACTAATTGATTTGAATAGATATTTAAGTATCACATAATTTAAAATTATGTATATTAATTATTTGATTTAATTTTTATGATATATAAATTTAAGGAATAAATTAAAATAAGATAATTTATTACTTATTTAAATTGAATACAACAAATATAAATTAATTTAGTTAAAAATTTACTATTTTCTAATCTTCTATACATAAAAATGACAAAACAAAATTATAAAAATAATCTTTTTATCACTTTTGCTATTTTAATTTTATTTTCTTTGTTTTTTATGTATAATTTTATTTTATATTAACTTTTTTTATTTAATAATAAAATGTACTCATATTAGTTCTATCATATAATAATATATTTTTCTCCTATATTAATCAAAAAATTTCAATAGTTATTAACTACATCTAATAGAATGACTGAGAAGTGAGAACTACGAGAAGTTAAACCCAGGTTCAAAATGCTAAAACAAAGAAAAGAAAACAGTGAATATATGATTAGAGAAAAATGTATAATAATGACAAAATATACTAAAACTGGATTTTTTCTCCAACTAATAAAAGTGAGGTGTTAATTCCTCATAAATTTATTTTTTCTCTAAAATAAAATCACTATTTTCTTTTCTAAATTTATTTTAAAAAAATATATTTATTATAATTATATTACAATTAACATTTAATAAATAATGTATGATTATACTAATTTAGAGAAATATTTTTATTATAATTATATAAAATCAATATTTAATACATTATCAACTAATAAAAGTGAGTTGTCAATTTCTCATGAATTCATTTTCCCTCCAAAATGAAAGTACTATTCTCTCTTCTAAATTTATTTAGAAAAATGTCTTTATTATAATTATATTACAATATTACAATTAGCATTTAATGAATAATGCATAATTATAATAATTTAAAAAAATAAAATAAAGTCCAGTAATTTATCTTCCGACTACACACGTGTATAGAATAACTTTTAAGAAGGAGTCATGTATAGTAAATACGGTCGATGATTGTAAAACTGTATACTAACATTGATATAATATTATTTTAGGTATATATTTTGCAGGCATCAAAGAAAAGTGTTGAGTTATTTTTTAGTAGATTTAAATTATTCATTGTTTATTAGAGAATTTTGTGCATTAGAATTTTCTAATAATTTATTATTTATTTTGAGCTAATTTTGATATGTTCTTATTTGACAGTAAAACAACATATAAAAATTTGTTGGTGGGTCTAAGTATTATTAAGTTATTTATGGTCACATTGAGTATATATGTTTGATTTATTGAAGAAAGTAGATTACTAAAACTAATTAATAACTATTTAGAGTTAATATATTTAACACTGGCTTAATAAAAAACAAATAATACATAACATGTTATATTTTTATTAATCAAATTATTATAATTTAAATTAATCTTAACAAAATAATTTAAAATTATAATTTTAATCTTATCACGTGCATGACACGGGTTAATACACTTGGAAATTACTGCACGATGAATGTGGTATATAGAGAAGTTTTTGAGAGCCTATAATAAAAAGGTAATAACAAAATGTCTTACTAAATCTATTTATTTATTAAAATTTATTACTATCACTTAAAATAATTTAAAAATTCTAGGAACTAATAGATGAATTCTTATTGTACATTAATAGTTTGAGAATATTAAAATTATCATAAAAATTCGTATAATTTTATTCTCTTGACAAACAATTTTATAATTACATTAATCATATAATTTTATATACAAACATTGATACAATGTTATTTCATGTATATATTTTGCAGGTATCAAAGGATAGCATTGAATTGTTATTCAGTAGGTTTAAATTATTTATTGTTTATTACAAAACTTTCTGCATTAGGATTCTCTATCAATTTGTTCTTCATTTTGAGCTGATTTTAATATTTTTTTTTACTTCACAGTATACTAATATATAAAACTTTGTTGGTAGATTTAAGTATTACTAGATTATTTGTGGTCATATTGAGTATATATACCTGATTTATTGAAAAAGGTAGATTAAATAACTATTTTATAGTTAATACAATTAACACTATATTAAGAAAAGAAAAACAACGCATACAAGTTATTTTTTTATTAATTAAATTATTATAATTAAAATAAAATTTAACATAACAACTTAAAATTATAATTTCAATCTTATCACGTGTATGACACGGATGATTAAACTTGTTTGTCCATTATGTTTTCAGGCCTGTATTCCAATAGGTCATCAACTCCCAGCTGATTTACTACAACAGTTGTCCATAAAACCGCACCACATGAACTGCCATTTATCGTCTTTTTACGGTCACTTCATGAACATTAACACATTACACACCTAATAACACGACAAAATTCTTATGAGTTACCGAACTATACCTGGTACATTGCTATGCCAATAAAGCGGCTGGCACATGTGAAATGTTTCTAATAGTTTTACCTCTTAACTATCTTTTAAAATTATATGAAGTGAACCTTCCTCCACAAAAATAAGATAACTTAATAAAGCCTATAAAAAGAAGTCTTATCACTCTTCCAGATATAATCATTCTACTTTATATATTTACCTTTTATCCTTTTTAGGGGAATAAATTTTTTTAATTGTAAAAAAAAAAATAAGAGTGTAAAGTATAATTTTTAACTTTTTATTGTTCTCTCTCTCATATTTATTTTTGGTCCCACTTATAAAACTAATGGTAAAAAATCATACTTTACTCTCTCAATTATTAAAAAAATAAAAAAGATCCATTATTTTTTCCTTTTTAATTCTCTAATTTAAACGTCGGAGTCCATTTATAGATACAATCTCCTTCAAAGATCTATCCTACCAAACTAATAGATACCCCATTCATCTTATCTAAATAAGCACTTTTTGAAATTTCAGGTATCGACTTGAACAAATTATAAGTTTAACATAAATTTATTGGCTTATGATTATTAATATTATAATTATGTTATTTTTAGGACAATTTACTTATTTAAATTGTTTCACTCTCAATATTACGCAAATACATTGTTACAGAAACTGATACGTAAATGCATTGATTCACATATCTATATAAACCGCTACTGGCAGTAGCGGTTTACAAGAGAACAGAAACCGCTAGTACCAGCCGCCGTAGATCTGTGCTACTGCCTTCTGATTTGCCAACCACACCTTCCGATAACTAGGCTTGAAACCATATGTTGCCTCTGTTGCCTCTTGCAACACCTTAATCGACACCGATGCATCAGCTCTAACCAATGGAAAGATTCTCGCATAGATCACATGATAATCAAGCTGCTTGTGGTCGCTCGATATCGATGTGGCCATACACGTGTGCGGTCCGTTGTACCTCCTAACTTCCCATGTGTTCTTCCTTTTCCGCATGACTATCTGAATCAACCACGTGCACCCGTTACCGAACTCCTTGCATCTCCCTTGGTATTTTAGATTGTCTGACTCCATAACCCTGTACTCAACGCCACGCCGAATGCTGTAATCTTTTACGCTCAGCACAGCTTCCTCCTTACTTTGGAACGATTGGCCAATCTGAAATTCAGTCAAACCTATCCCATCATGTATATCCTGCCCATCGAATGTTGCCTCTACATTCTGGTGTTGGCCGATGGCTTCCAAGTTCAAAGACGACAGGTGCGGAGGGTACTCTTGTGTTCCAGAACCGGCACCTCCATGGGCTGTACGTGTACCTCTTGGTATATTATCATCACTGTCCCCACCAATATCGACCGGCTCCTCATCGGAATCATCATCACATAGCGCATTCTCAACTCGATCCGGTCCGACCTCAAACTCAACCTTAGGCACACAATGAGACACACTTGCATGAACAGCCGAGCACGTTCGGGCTTGGGAGGTAGAACTACCGCTGCTACCACAGGCATTGATGTCGAGGCACCACCGACTGTGGTCGACTGAGGATCCGGTGCCGATGCTCCGGAGCTATCCACACGATCTTCCAGCTTCGCAAACAGCTCAGGTATCCTCACCTCCGGGAAACTACGCCTGCAGTGAAACAAGACCTACAGGTCTTCATCCGACCTTATCACAAAGGTCTCATATCTCACACCAGTTGACACAACGATAATGGGAATCTTGTAAAACAACTTTTTTACCAGCTTCGTACCGCGGGTACCGAGCTTCTGTAGTATGCTGAGCTTAATCTCTGCCAATGTACTCGAAGATCGGATAAAAATACTAACCGGTTCTCTATCTGTGAATTTCACACCATGCCTTTTGCTCTTTTGAATTTTTCCAGAGCAGTGGACCAGAGCCACAAAACTATCCTCCTCATCCATTTGTGAATAACACTCTACCTCTCCATATTTGGCCCCTCCATGGTTTATATAGGGAGCCCAATGAAACACACTAAACGTAAACCGCTATAGGCACCAGCGATTTACGCACGCACACCAACCAACATAAACCGCTGCTGGCAGCAGCGGTTTATGAACAACGCATCATACATGTAAACCGCGACTGGTACTAGCGGTTTCTGTTTTTTTGTAAACTGTTGCTGCCAGTAGCAATTTATATAGATATGTGAATCAATGTATTTACGTATCAGTTTCTGTAACAATGTATTTGCATAATATTAAAAGTAAAACAATTTAAACAAGTAAATTGTCCTTATTTTTATTATTTAGAAAAAATAAAAAAGAGTCTATGCCCAAGCGTTTTTCCACGCTTACCCACCACTCTATCAGTAGCTACATATATGAAATGTTTACTAATTTTACATGGGTGTTTCCATGTAATTTCTAATAATGACTATTAAAAAACAATATCCCTTTGCTTTCATCCTAATAAAAGTCAAAAGGAAAAAAATAAAAAATAAAAAAGATTCTTTCATTTGAAATTAGAAATTACTAAACTCAAGTTGACTAAGGGAATTGAAGCTGGTCCAGCTTGTGTAGTGCAAAGTACAAAACAAGACCTGGTAGCTTTAGATAATGGAAAAGGGGAAGAAGTTACATGGAAGTTTCCATATCTAAGAAAGTTGACACATTTCAAATATAATAATGTGTCTTAGTATCTGAGCATGATATGATTAAACTTATTTAATGGAAATAAAACATATTTAGGAAATAAAATAAAGAGAAATTAAAATAGTTAATTCTTTTTCCTTTTTTTAAAGTCATGGGGGACCATTTGGCTTATAAATGAAAGACATGTGTATTTTCGGTCAAAAGCTGTTATGAAAGAGACCAACCTAAAAAGAGTTTATTATATTGAATTTTTTATTTTTTATTTTAAAGGATCCAAATTGTACTATGATTGACTCTAACAAGAGCTTTATGTTAACACTACAAATAAATTTTCAAACTAGAAACCAGTCTTCTATAGTCCTAAATGTTTAATCTCAAACAAAGACAATCCTATTTTGGCACTGATTTTACTTTTTTGTTTTTTGCATTATTAATACCTGCAGCCACCATGCACCAACCTTGTTCCACTTATTAAATTCTTCTATTATTTTTATTTATTATTTTTTTAAATTATTATACTTATCTTTTTTTAATTAGTTATACTTATTTTTTTTAATAAAATTATTTAGAAATTTTAGTTATTTTATCTTATTTTAAAATTCAAAATTAATTTAATAATTAATATAAATAAGTAACATTTATTTTTTCATATTAACAATAACCTTTTTCAAACATAATAATAAATTTTTTATCTTTTTTTTTTCATTCTTTCACAATTTTATTACCACTCTTTATTTTCCTCGGTTTAACTTTGATTGTTTGTTTAATAGTATTCTTGTTGTAACGACAATTTGGTAGGTTTGAACTTTCAATTATTACCATTAATTTATTTACTTAATCTTTAATCGTTATTATTGCATCTTTGACAAATCTGAAAGCAATAGGTAGTAGAGAGAGCTGCAAGCTGTTTTCATGCATTATATACGCCACAACACTAGTTGAACCTATCATATATCTTAATATTCGATATAAAATATTTACGTGAAAAATAACAAAATTATATTAGGAAAGAGAAGAGTAAACTGATAAATAAATGTTTGAAGATTTATACTTGGGATAGATTAACAAAAATAATCAACTTTTATATTATTATATTAAATTTTTATTTTATTTATTATTTTTTTTAAAAAACAAAATTTGTTATATTTATTTTTTTTTTAAATTAGTTAGGTTTATCTTTCTCTAAAAGAATCATAAATAAATTTTTCAACTTATTTTAAAACTCAAAATCAGTTTAGTAGTTAGTATAAATAAATAGGTTAAATAGCATTGTTATCCCATAATATATAATAACATACAATAAAAAATTTTTATTTTTTTTATTCTTTCATAATTTTATTAGATTATGTTAATAATAATAAAAAATAGATATAATTCAACTATTAAATAAAATATTTTACACTATTTGCATCAAAATTAACCTAAAAAAAACTCAAATATCATCCAGCAAAAGGTCAAAAGCATAGTGGGTGGTGCAGTTTTGTTCCAACTTCCAACTCATGCGTCCCATAATCCCATTACTCCTCTTTAGAAAACTTCTAAAAAGTAACTGTCTCCACTTTGAACATTTGTTATCATTACAAAAGAAGAAGTAAGATTTGAAAAAGCATCCGAACCACATTCTAGATTCTCATTCACTCCCAACCAAACCCAACATAACATAACAACACAACACATTCTTAAATTCTTTTTCAAACACAGTATTAGTCTTAGTCTTCAGTCTTCACAGTTGCATTTCTTGCAGAAAAGGTTTCCTCCTAACTGTTGGAAAATTCCAATTCATGGGCTTTAACTTTGCTTTCTTTCCAAGCTAACAGAATTTTCAACTTCGTCCCTTTCTTATATTGGTACAAATTTTGTTCCTTTCACATAAATTAGACAACCCTTTATATTGTTTTGTATGAGTTTGTCTGTCAGTGGTTGAGGTATGTAGTAATTATTGTCCTTGATGCCCTTTTAGTTGTATATATTTTTTATGAATGATGATAAGATTAAGATGAGGTTCTTGTCCCTTTTTGGGTCTTGAAGAGCTATAAATTTCTGCATTTAATTACTTTGTGAACTATAATTCATCCTGAAAGTACAGAAAATCTTTGATTCTGTTAAATGTTTTTTGTTCAAGTTAACATTGCATTTGATCTGTTCACCGAAATGCTTGTGTGAAAGTAATTTGAATGCCCTTTTTTTTCAGTGTTGAGTTCTAGCTAACTTGTCCATGGAAGTTCCAATGGAGGAGAAACCATTCCCAGCATGGTCATGGTCTGTTGAGGAGTGTTTGAAAGAGTATGGAGTGAAACTCGAAAGGGGTCTGAGCACTTTCGAGGTTCAGAGGAGGCGCGAAAAGTATGGTTGGAATGAGTTAGCAAAGGAGAAAGGGAAGCCATTATGGCAATTGGTATTAGAACAATTTGATGACTTACTGGTAAAGATACTTTTGATTGCAGCATTCATATCATTTATCTTAGCTTACTTTCATGGAGGCGAAACGGGGGAATCTGGATTCGAAGCTTATGTGGAACCACTTGTAATCATTTTGATTCTAGTCCTTAATGCCATTGTTGGAGTTTGGCAAGAGAATAATGCTGAAAAGGCTCTTGAAGCTCTTAAGGAGTTGCAATGTGAATCTGGAAAGGTGTTAAGGGATGGAAATTTTGTGCCGGATTTGCCTGCAAGAGAGCTAGTTCCCGGTGATATTGTGGAGTTGCGCGTCGGAGATAAGGTCCCTGCTGACATGAGAGTTGCAGCCTTGAAAACTTCAACTTTGCGAGCCGAGCAAAGCTCGCTAACCGGAGAAGCAATGCCAGTTCTCAAAGGAACAAGTCCTGTTTTCTTGGATGATTGTGAGTTGCAGGCCAAGGAGAATATGGTCTTTGCAGGAACCACAGTTGTCAATGGGAGTTGTGTTTGTATTGTTATCACCACTGGAATGAACACCGAAATTGGGAAGATACAGAAGCAGATACATGAGGCTTCTCTGGAGGAAAGTGACACTCCTTTGAAGAAGAAATTAGATGAATTTGGTAATAGGCTCACCACTGCAATTGGTATAGTTTGTCTTGTTGTTTGGATCATAAACTACAAGAATTTCCTTTCTTGGGATGTTGTTGATGGATTTCCCTCAAACATCAAATTTTCCTTCCAGAAGTGCACATACTATTTCAAAATCGCCGTTGCACTCGCAGTGGCTGCAATACCAGAAGGTCTGCCTGCTGTTATCACAACTTGTTTAGCACTTGGTACAAGGAAAATGGCACAAAAGAATGCAATTGTTAGAAAGCTTCCAAGTGTAGAAACTTTGGGATGTACTACTGTGATTTGCTCGGATAAAACTGGTACTCTTACGACGAATCAAATGTCCGTGACAGAGTTCTTTACTTTAGGAGGGAGAACCAATGCTTCTCGAGTCATTCGCGTGGAAGGCACAACTTATGATCCAAAAGATGGGGGAATTATTGACTGGACTTGCTTTAACATGGATGCCAACCTTCAAGCCATGGCTGAAATATGTGCAGTTTGTAATGATGCTGGAATTTATTTCGATGGGCGCCTTTTTCGTGCCACAGGCTTGCCTACTGAAGCAGCACTAAAAGTCTTGGTTGAAAAGATGGGAGTTCCAGATACAAAGTCAAAAAACAAGATTACTAATTCACAAAACAACATGGTTGAATCCAACAGTACTGTGAAGTTAGGTACGGAAAATGGACCAATTAATGAAAAAATAAATAAATTGCCAAAGTACAACTCTCCTAGGAATAACGGTGTACTTTTTAATTCTTATTGTACAGGTTGTTGTGACTGGTGGAATAGAAGATCCAAGAGGGTAGCAACATTAGAGTTTGATCGCGTTCGGAAGTCAATGAGTGTCATTGTTCGCGAACCGGATGGTGAAAATAGGCTTCTTGTAAAGGTGATTTGTTGGTTATTCTGCTGCATAATTAAGATACATGATTTGGACCTTTAAGTTCTAAAATAGTTGAATCACAGGGTGCTGCTGAGAGTTTACTGGAGAGAAGCTCACATGTGCAACTAGCTGATGGATCTCTGGTTCCAATAGATGAGCAATGCAGGGAATTGCTTCTACATAGACTCATGGAGATGAGTTCGAAGGGATTGCGCTGCTTGGGATTTGCGTACAAGGATGAGTTAGGAGAGTTTTCGGACTACTATGCAGATACTCATCCTTCTCATAACAAATTGCTTGATCCAGCATGCTACTCAGCCATTGAAAGTGATCTAGTTTTTGTTGGTGTTGTTGGTCTAAGAGTAAGTTTGCTGAATATCTTTAATTATACCAATTAATCGATCAATCGATCAATCAATCTTCGTTTTGTTATTCTCTATAGAAAAAGTTTTACACTGTCATCCAATCAGATATTTGCTGAATATCTTTAAGACTATTTTGGTATTCTTGATTAGGACCCTCCACGCGAGGAAGTTCATAAAGCAATTGAGGATTGTAAGGAAGCTGGGATAAGAGTTATGGTGATAACTGGTGATAACAAGTCAACAGCAGAGGCTATTTGCAGAGAAATCAGTTTGTTCTCCAAAGATGAGGACCTTAAAGGACAAAGCCTAACAGGTAAAGAATTCATGTCGCTTCCTCCTTCAGAACAAGTTAAGATGCTGCTGAGACCTGGAGGCAAGGTCTTTTCGCGAGCCGAGCCAAGACACAAGCAAGAAATTGTGAGGTTGCTGAAGGACATGGGGGAGATAGTTGCAATGACCGGAGATGGAGTGAACGATGCGCCGGCACTCAAGCTTGCTGATATTGGCATTGCCATGGGAATAACTGGGACAGAGGTATAACATAACGGAGTTTTCAACTGTTTTATTCTCATTTGATATGATGATTTCTAACATTGTCTGATAAATATTGCAGGTTGCTAAAGAAGCTTCAGATATGGTGCTAGCAGATGACAATTTTAGTACAATTGTCACGGCCGTAGCAGAAGGCCGCGCAATTTACAATAACATGAAATCATTCATCAGGTATGTTTTATGGAATTTGTTTACTTCTGGTTTTGGTTGATCTACACAAGAAGTCCTTACTAAAATTTATTAAACATTAACAGGTACATGATATCCTCAAATGTTGGAGAAGTTATTTCAATATTCTTGACTGCTGCTCTTGGGATCCCAGAATGCATGATACCAGTGCAGCTCCTGTGGGTGAACTTGGTCACTGATGGTCCACCTGCCACAGCTCTTGGTTTCAACCCTGCTGATGTTGATATCATGCGCAAGCCGCCTCGGAAAAGCAATGATTCTCTCATAAGTTCTTGGGTTCTTGTCCGCTATCTTGTAAGTTTCTCAGTTCCCTTCATTTTAGGCTATGTTTTGGCACGCTTGATTGAATTAGGCCTGATAGAATAAACTCTGATACTGATAACAGGAAGCATATGAATGATTATATCTCTAAATTGATAAGTTATATTCTTTTGCGTTGCTGCTTTATGCTGAAATTTTTTTTTTCTTTTGGCGGTTTAATAAGGATCGAGCTCTAGATTTTTCAGTCATACAAGTTCTGATACCGTGTTATAAAACCACTCTTCCCAAAAGTTTAAGCTAATAGGACTAAACTTATGCATAACAAATATGACATACAATACTTATTGAAGTCTATGATCAAGTCTCATAAATTCATCAATTTGATTTTGAAGAATAATTCTACAATGCTTATTGCAGGTTATTGGCTCTTATGTGGGAATTGCTACAGTTGGAATTTTTGTCTTGTGGTACACTCAAGCTTCTTTTCTAGGCATCAATCTTGTTGGTGATGGCCATACAATCATAGAACTCTCCCAGCTTCTCAACTGGGGAGAGTGCCATTCGTGGCCTAACTTCACGGCCACGCCATTCACAGTCAGTGGCGGCCGAGCAATAACATTCTCAAATCCATGTGACTACTTCTCTGTTGGCAAAGTGAAGGCTATGACTCTGTCCCTCTCTGTATTGGTTGCAATTGAGATGTTCAATTCCCTAAATGCCCTCTCAGAAGAGAATAGCTTGAGAAAGATTCCACCTTGGAGGAACCCTTGGCTTATGGTAGCAATGTCAATATCATTTGGACTCCATTGCCTCATACTCTATACTCCATTCCTTGCTAATGTGTTTGGTGTTGTTCCACTTAGCTTGAATGAGTGGTTTTTGGTGATTCTTATATCAGCACCTGTTATTCTCATTGATGAGATTCTTAAATTGGTGGCTAGGAATCAAAGGAAGGTGAAAAAGGAGAAAGTAGCATGATCAAGCCAAATTCTTTGATAGATTTTTATTCTTTTGTCTTTTAGGAAAGTTATTACAGTTCATTAATTTATGTAAAGGAATTTGTCACTTTAAATGTTCATCATACAAAGTTTATCTTAGGCATCTTGTTCAATATCCCTCCATTTTTTTACTACCTGATGAAACAGAAGTTACCAATAAAAAAGAATCTTAGTATCTGGAATATGATTCATGATTTGTAACAAATTAACAATGATATAAGGAATTGTATTCAAAATATGGTTTAACTTAATTATGATGGAAGCTTAAGGCCTTAAACCCTCTTCAAAAAGTAACACATTTCATGACACTTGAAGGTGGGTAAGTGAAAAACAATCTAATATTTGTTTATTTATACTTAGTGACTATAGTGAGTAATACCAATTATGCCAGTACTTTCGCCTTGGTCACATTAAGGTTGTTGAAAAAATTTCATCAACAGTTACAAATATTCCGTCGAACACCTGGCGTGCCATCTACAGGTTCAGCGGAACTGAAAGTTCAGAAAAACAAAAGAGTCAAATACAAAAATATATTCCGTTGCCGGGACTTGAACCCGGGTCTTTCGGGTGAGAGCCGAATATCCTGACCAACTAGACTACAACGAATTGATGATTATGTCGTAAATCGTAATTATTAATTTTAAAAAAAATTTATAATAATTTTTTTTGGGACACATATCTATGATTAGATAAAAAGGACCAGCCCAAATCTTTTAATGTTAAAAAAATATGTTGTGGAAAAAAAATCAATAAGACAAAAGTGTGGGGCTATAAAAGATCCAATCCAACCAAGTTGGGTTGGTCTAGTGGTTAGCTCACTAGTCCGCTTAAGCAAGTGTCGGGGGTTCGAATCCCGCCTTGTGCATGCAGCAACCCATTGGCCAGCGGCAAACCCTTAAATGGAGCTCAGTACCGCGGCGGATTAGTCCTTGGCCTGCCGGGCTGGGGGATACCGTGGGAAACCAAAAAAAAAAAAAAAAAAAAAGATCCAATCCATTTAGAAAATAACAATAGCTGGATTGAACTTAGTTGCACAGTTTCAAAAAAAAAAAAATACAACTTAGCTGTACCCAAAGCTTTGATCTAGTGATTATCATGTATGTTTCGCAACAAGCGCATACGAGTTCGAAATTTGGCTAGGTTAAGTAGTGGATGGAACCTTAAGTAATGTGCATGTGAATGTGGTGTGGCTAAATTTGTAATATCTGGAATTAAAAACTGTTCAATTCAATTGACAAAAACAAAAATAACTTGATTTGAGATAACCAAGTTGAGTTAGTCTAAAATTCGCTCACTAATTTATTTAAAGAGTTGGTTTGAGTTTAAAAGAAAATCTCTCCCATCAGCAAAGCTTAATCGCAAAACAAATAATATATTCCAACGAGTGTCAATCATCCCACTACCCCCCTAAATTGCACAAAAACTTCAAAAAGCCAGATGTTGGGTATAAATTAAATGATGCCACACAACATCTATGCATGTGTGGATTTTTTTTCTTTCAATTTATACCATACAATCTCTCTAATATCATGTTAGCTGTTACCTTATAGAACTATAGGCCATTACACAAATATAAAATACACCAAACTAATTTGGTTTGATTTGGTTTGGCTGAGAGTTAATTTATCCATTTAAATAAGTATTATAAATTTAAATTCTGTTTTATATATAAAGTAATTCATTGACTAACAACAAATTTTTAAATAGAATTTACATTCGAACTAGAGAATACTATAAACGACTAAAAAAAATACAATATACATCATTTATTTTTGTTAGTGCAATAAATTACTACAAACTTATATGATTTGGATCAAAATTTTTTAAAATAAAAAATTGATAAAATGAAAAATAAAAGTCTAATAATTTTTTAATAAAAAAAACTATAAAATTCATATATGATAAAAGTTGAAAATCAATTATAATTAAACTTTTTTTTTCTTTTTCAATAATCTAGCATTTTTTTTCATATGATGCTATAAGTACTATATTCTTTGTATTAATTGCTTATGATATATAAGTACATTCAATAACCAATATTGAATTAGTCGAGTGACAAGTAATAAAGTTATCTTAATAACATAATTTAAATACTGCTGATAAATATAAAAAAGAAACTAATCTTTTAATTATTTTATTGTTCTTTTAAATATACATTAAAACAGACAAAGAATTATTAGGGTTCACTATATTTCCATTTATTTCACCTTGAGGGGGAAATAAAAATGCAAGAACACAACAATATAATATGATGTTCAAAGAAAGTACTTGATTAATCTTTAGCATTTTGATGCATGAGCTGGTTCATCAATGTCCAAGGCCACACCCTAATAAAACATTCAAGAAAAATTCTTAAATGATTAGACTAAAGCATAGCATTTGCAAGATATAAACAATGATATTAATTAGGGGAAAGCAAAAGAGAAAAAAAAAAAAGAAGAAGAAAGAAAAAGGTGGTAAAATTGGTGGAAAAGGAAAAGTAATTATCTCCATCCATGCATTAAGCCTTAAATTAAGGAAAAGAAAAAGAGTGATATGAAACTAGACAGCTCAACCATATTCAACAAATGAAGATTGATAGTTCTATAACATGAGGCATAATAATTAATAAACATCACCACCATAATCAAGGTAAAGAAAATTGAGATTTTATATAAAATAAAAAAATAAATTAAGTGCATAAAATATAAAATTTTAATAAAATTTAAATTGTAAAATCGTTTTAATAATACAAATTTTGTAAAATCGATTGGCTCATTTAAAAACATTACCATAACTACTTTTTAGAAAATTTTGATCAATTCCTACTTAGCAGGTTTCCCTTTTTTGCCTAAAAAGAATTCAAACATTTACTTAAGTACATCCTATATAATACATCAGCAACAGAAAACCATCAATGTTCAAGGCAATAGAGTCCAATAATAGTTCCAAATAATATTAAAATTGTGAGACAAAAGCTGGCCCACATTTCCTTGCCTATTCTTTTGGTTTGGTTTTCTTTTAATATTGTTAAACTAAAAATAATAAAAAATGATTATTTACAAAACAAAATTTTAAATAAGGATTATTTTAAAAATTGTATTTTGTGAGAATTAATTTTACAATAAAATGGAAGAACAAATATTTATTAGCACCTCACTATCTACCAAAAAATATATTAATTAAATATTCTACCTTCAGCATAAAATTAATTTATTATAAAAATATTATGCATATACTAAAAATCAATCACTCTCACAAATTAAAATTCAATTTCCTGAATAATTTTTACTTCACATATCATTATGATATTGTTTTATTTAATAATAATTTCACACAAGTGATTCAACAACTACCTTATCTTGCTCTTTCTTTTTTCCCCACCAAGACCAAAAACTTTAGAAACAAAGTTGCATTTAAATGCTCTACTAGGACCAATTAAAGACTTAGACCAACAAACACATAGTTACCTTTTTTATTTCAAGCTTCTTAGTGTTCTTGACATGAAAATGAATGGTGTTGAGGCTGAAAAAAAACAATATAATGAGAGTGAGAAAATAATAGGGTATTATGATGATGATGTGAATGAGAAAATAGATTATGTGTTTAAGGTTGTGGTGATTGGAGATTCATCAGTGGGAAAGACTCAAATGCTCTCAAGATTTGCAAAGAATGAGTTTTGCTTTGACTCTAAGTCAACCATTGGTGTTGAATTCCAAACTAGGACTCTCACCATTAATGGCAAAGTCATCAAGGCTCAGATCTGGGATACTGCTGGCCAAGAAAGGTTCATTCATGTTTTTTTTTTTTCCTTTCTTTTTTTAGTTATATCCTTAAATAAAATAGTATAACTAAAATATTATTTCTGGTCAGACATTTTATATTAATAGTGGAATTGACCTTTTTTATATAATGATACATATTTGTTTGAGAAATAATATTATATGGCTAATAAATATTTATTATTTTAAATCAATATTTGATCAATAAAAATATTTTTATATTAAATTTTGAATTATAAATCTTAAATTTTAATAGCATTGGTTTCTTGATATTTTCTATTTGCTTTATTTTCTATTTACTTTGCACATGACATGATTATTGACTAAAATGAGACAATGCAAGTTATATATATATTTGGAATACGTTTAAAACATCATTTTTAATGTATCTTTCATGTTATCTTAGCTCAATCGACTACTTGTTATATTTCATATACATTGCGGCTAGAATCCAATGAATCCCAAGTTGGATATTATATATGGTTTAATTATTTTGTTAGTTTCTATAATTTTATAAAATTTTAATTAAATTTTTGTATCTTTTTGTAATTGAGTTCTTATATTAATTTTTTTTATTAGGTTCCTATATTTTTTTTATTTGAGTTTTTATACTATTTTTTTTTAATTGGATTCCCATAAAATTAAGTCAATTACTGTCAAGAGAGATCTAATTAAAAAAAAATTGGTGTAGAGATCCAATTAAAAAATATATATATATAAAAACCTAATTAAAAATTTTGAAAAACTATAAAAACCAACACAATAATTAAACCATTATATATTTATGTGCCTGTACATTAACGATTAATGACAGAAAGAAACATCAAGTACCTATATCTTTTTTTGGCTACATTATGTGCTATTATTTATAACCTTTAAATGCATGGTTGATCTTCAGCCTTTTGACTGAATTTTGACAGAATTTAGTAAAACCTTGAAAAATCATTCTGCCTAATATTAATATAAGAAAAATGTTAAGTGGTTAATACCTTTTATCAATATTAGTAAATATTTTAGGTAAATATTTTATTTTTATACTATTTTTATACCATTTAATCATTGTTAAGATTCAAACCCAAATACAGCATATTAAAAAATATTATATATTGTCACTCAATCAAAGCTCTATTTACAGTTTTAGGATCAAGGATCAACCCTAAAAATACGTTTGTTGACCAAGTTTTGATCTATAATATAATATAATAAGTGTAATTTTTGTTTATCTTTTATGAGACTAAGGGATATTACATAAACACAACATGTCATGATTTTCTACACTCAAATTAAACTGACCTCTTTATAAGTCTAAGGTGATCAATTTTATAAATATAAAAAAAAAGTGAGCACCATATTTTATAAAATACAATTTTAATTTGTTCAGTGTTATATAACCGAAATTTCTGTAAATTATTAAATTGTAAATTGTATTGTTGATGATATATTAGGTACAGGGCAGTGACAAGTGCATATTACAGAGGAGCATTAGGGGCAATGTTGGTATATGACATAACAAAGAGAGACTCATTTGATCATGTTACAAGGTGGATTGAAGAACTAAGATCACATGCAGATAGCTCCATTGTGATCATGTTAATTGGTAACAAATGTGACCTTGTTGACCTAAGAATGGTGTCAACTGAAGATGCAATTGAATTTGCTGAAGAACAAGGCCTTTTCTTCTCTGAGACTTCAGCACTCAATGGTAACAATGTGGAAAGTGCTTTTCTTAAATTGCTTCAAGAGATTCATAATAGGGTTGTTTCTAAGAAGAAAAGTTTGGAATGTGGTAGTGGTGATGATGACATTATTGGTAATGGTGGTAATAATAGTAGCAACACACTTAAAGGATCTAAGATTGATGTAATTTTAGGTCATGAATTGGAAATTAGTGAGATGAAGAAGTTGTCTTCATGCTCATGTTAATCTTGGAAAAGGTTAATGTTGAAAGGAAAAAAAAATATTTGATGGTATTATAAAATATTTAATTGTCATTCTTATTGATATTTGTGTCTAGGGTAAAGTATTATTTTAGTTCTTAATATTTGGGGCGAATTATAATTTGGTTCCTAATATTTTAAACGTTTTATTTCAGTTTCAAAAAACTTTTAAACATTATATTTTAATCCTAAAAAAATTTTAAGCGGGTTTAATGTTGTCGCATTATTAAATTTAATACAAACAGTTCGCTTATTGAAAAACCAATAGCATTCGATTTCAGTATATAAGTAAGATCGATTCACTAACGATCATTAATATAAATTTTTTTCTTTAACTTTGAAGTGTTAGATGATTGATAGTTAGAATTTAAAATTTGATACAAAAAAATTTAAAAAAAATATTACAACAAAATTTTAGTTATGTTTTTTTAATAAATATATGATTTAATTAGTGTTGGTGGTCCCAACTAAGTGGGATTCACAAGTTAAGAAAATATAAAAGTAGCTAATAAGCCACGGTAAAAAAAAAAGAGAAAGTGTGTGTTAAGCTTCTTTTATTGTTTGAAAGAAAGAAATGAAATAAAGAGCTTCCATAGAGAAGAAGAAAAATTGGGGGGAAAAAGAGATGCTATTTTGATTCGATTAAATCAGTAAATTTATTTTATTTTTTATGAAATTTTATAATGTTATTCTTGGTGTAGAGATGAACATTAGAATTTTAACTTGTTATTTGTATTGTCTTTTGTTTTGTCTGATTTGAGATACCCACTTTTATGAAGAGTTTATATTGATTCCATCAATTTTGATGATATATTTTGTTGATTGTTGAGATGTCCTAGTACCATTAGGAAGACTAATTGTGTACTCATTATTTTAATAGTGGAAGATTTTACTGGATTAGATTTCGTTTTATTTTTTGTCCTTCTTTTGGGGGTTTTCCTACGATAAAACTCTGGTGTTTGATTATTTAATTTCTGTCATTATATCTGCTGCTTAGAGTATCTTTGGTATTGCCTATTTAATCGCACAGATTGTGAAAAAATTATTCTTTTTGGTGCTTCCGCTGTTAGACATGTTCTTATTGAACCTTGATTTTCCCAAAAAAAGTGGTATCTAGAGCTTTGATTGTTTATTTCTGTGCTGATTAAATAGAGAAAAATACTCATGGGTCAAATATGATCAAATTAAATTCCCAAAATTACTGAATTTGGAAGATCCTCATGAAAGATATGTTGTATAGCAATGACTTGTATGATCTAGTGGAAAGGGGATAAATCTAAAAGTACCAAATCTGATGTTGAATGGAAGAAGCTGAATTGGAAGGCAGTTACTTTGATTAGGTAATGATTTTATCTTAGCGTGTATCCACGTGTTGACACTGAAACGAATGCCGAAAATATGTGGAAGAAATTGAAGGAGTTATATGAGAGGAAGAATGTACACAACAAAGCATTGTTGATTAGGAAACTTATCAATATGAAGTATATTGAAGGCAAATCAATATCGGAGCACTTGAGCATTTTTTAGGAGACGGTGAACTAACTGACAAATAATGAAATCACTTTGAATGATGAGTTGCAACCCTTGTTGTTGTTGAGTTCTTTACCTGATAGTTGGAAAGTTCTGGTTGTGACACTGACTAACTCAACTCTAAATAAAAAGTTGATATTAGCAATGATTAAAGAGAGTATGTTGAATAAAGAAGTCAGAAAAAGAGAGTGAGGTTTGATTAATGTTTCCTCCCAATCAGAATCACTTGTTTCAGAGTTATATGAGAGAAGTCATAATAGAAAACCTAATAGTTCTGACAAGTCAGAGAGTCAAAACAAGTCAAGAGAAAAGTACAAGCAAAGAAAGGGGTTTATTTGTCACCATTGTGACAAATTGGGGCATATCAAGAGGTATTATAGGTTCATGAAAAGAGAACAATCAATAAAAAGAAATAAAGACAAAGGTAAAAATAATGATAAAAAAAATCGCTGCTATTATTTATGAAGATGTTCTTATCACATATGATGAAAATTACGTAAATCCTGTCTGTGATTGTTCTACTTGGATTATGGACTCTGGTGCCTCATGTCATGTCATTTCGAGACGTGAATTTTTCACTTCTTATACTGTTGAAAATTTAGGCAAAATCAAATTAGGAGATAAAGGAGTGTGTGATATCATTGGTACGGGTGATATGTCACTTGAAACTAACATGGGATGCAAGTTATAGTTGAAGAATGTTAAGCATACGCCAAATATGCGATTCAATCTTATTTCAGTGAAGGCATTGGATCAAGAGGGGTATTGCACTTCCTCTAGTAGTGAAAAATGCAAGATTATCAAAGGGGCTCTCATTGTTGCTAAAGAATACAATAGTCTCACTACTCTCTACCAGTTGCAAGTAAAGTTGTGCAAAGAAGAGGTGAATGTAGCTGATGATTCTTCTTCTGATTTGTGGCATATGCATATTGGTCACTCGAGCGAGAAAGTACTAAGCGTCTTAGCCAAGAAGCACTTACTTCTAGTGAAAGGTACAACTTTAAATACTTGTACTCATTATTTTGTTGGAAAGAATGCTAGAGAATCATTTCATAGTTCTAAATTTCATAGGATATCACATGTTCTAGATTTAGTTCACATTGATATTTGCACTATGGATTCTAAGACACTAGGCGGTGCATCATAGTTTGTTACTTTTATTGATGATTATTTTCGAAAAGTATGGACTTTTGTTTTGAAACCTAAAGAACAGGTGCTCGGTATCTTCAAACACTTTAATTCAAGTGTTAAAAGAGAAAAGGAAGAAAATTGAAATATGTTCGGGCAAATGATGGTGGTGAATACAGGGGTCCATTTGAAGAGTATTGTAAAGGACATGGGATCAAGTTTGGAAAGACGGTTCCTAAGACTCCTCAACATAATGGAGTTGTAGAGAGAATGAATTGCACTATCAATGATAGCGTCGGGTGTATATTCTCTCATACAAAGTTGCCTAAATTCTTTTGGGGTGAAGCAATGAGAACTGTGGTAGATTTAATCAACGACCTTTCTCCTTCAGTTCCACTAAATGGTGATGTTCTAGAAAAAATTTGGAGAGAAAAAAATGTCTTTTATAGTCACTTGCGAGTGTTCGACTGTAGAAATTTTGTTCATATTCCAAGAGATAAAAGGTCCAAACTTGATAGAAAGTCAAAGCAGTGTATTTTCATGGGTTATGGTCACGAAGACTTTGTTACAGATTATGGGATCCGTTGAACAAGAAAATAATTAGAAGTCGAGATGTGATTTTTTTTAAGACCAAACTATTGAAGTCCTTGAGAAGATAGATAAGCCAACAATAACTGTTAGATGTTCTGCTGATGATAAACCTGGTCCTTCCACTAGACCTCCTATTGATGGGAGAGATGTACAAGTTAATAATGTCCATGATGATTTGCGTGATGAACCTATACCTCAACCTGAGGTGCCAGATGCAGAAGTTCCACCAAATGTTGAAGTCCCACATGAACCACCAGTTAAGGCTGAATTGAGAAGACCTACTAAAAAGCGTCATTCTTCTCAGAGATAATCTCTTCATGAGTATGTGATTAACACTAAAACTGGGAAGTCAGAGAGCTACCAGGAAGCTATGTCTGATGAACATAAGAAAGATTAATTGAAAGCCATGCAACAATATATAAAATCCTTGCATGAGAATCATATGTTTGAATTGGTGATGCTACCGAAGGGTAAACGAGCATTCAAGAATAAATGGGTGTTCAAATTGAAAGCTGATGAAAATGTCTTACGGACAAGGTACAAAACTCGATTGGTTATAAAAGGCTTTGATTAAAAGAAAGGTATTGATTTTGAGGAGATTTTCTCTCCAATTGTGAAGATGTCCTCTGATCGAGTTGTGCTTGGATTGGAAGCTAGCTTGAATTTAGAGGTTGAGCAACTTAATGTGAAGATTGCATTTCTTCACGTTGACATAGATAAAGAAATTTACATGTAGCAACCATAGGGTTTTGAGGTTAAAGAAAAGGAACATCTTGTATACAAGGTGAAGAAGATCTTATATGGGGTGAAGCAAGCACCAAGACAGTGGTACTCGAAGTTTGATTCCTTTATGAAAGGTCATGGGTATAATAAGACTTCTTCTGATCATTGTGTGTATGTTAAGAAATTCTCTGATGGTGATTTTATAATTCTCTTACTTTATGTTGATAATACGTTGATTGTTGGTCATGATACTAAGAAGATTGAAAGTCTTAAGAAAGATTTGAACAGAACCTTTACTATGAAGGATTTGGGTCCTACAAAAAAAAATTCTTGGCATGAGTATCACTCGTGACAGGAAGAATGAAAAATTGTGGCTGTCACAGAAGAAGTATATTGAGAATATTTTAGAGAGGTTTAGCATGAGTAATTCCAAACCTGTTAGTACTCCACTTGCTAGTTATTTTCAAGCTGAGTTCGCGGCAATGTCCTACAAATGAGAAAGAGAAAGTAGAAATGAAAAAGATTCCATATACATCTGCAGTTAGCAGTTTGATATATGTTGTGATTTGCACCAGGATGGATATTGCTCATGCCGTTAAAGTTGTTAGTCGGTTTCTCTCTAATCCTAGCAGTTAGCAGTGTCAAAATTTAATTTTTTTTTGACGAATTTTAATTCTTTTTTAACACATATAATCTTAAAAAATAGTCTATATTATTGTAGTGTTTAACGATAGAACTACATTAAACTTGTTTAAAATTTTTTGGGATAGAATTAGAATATTTAAAATATTAAAAATTAAATTAGGAGTTAAAAATTGAAGGCTAAAATAATATTTTATTTTTGTATTTATTTGAAAATTAATAAAATTTGAAGATGAAAAATGGTAAGGTATTTGAATAAAATAAAAATAAAGAAATTTGATGTGATACTCTTTTTTATTAAATGAATAGTTTAAGATATATTTAAGAGAATTTTGAATTTTAAAAGCAAAGGAGCAATTGAATAGTTAATGCGAGTCAATTCAATCACTTCCCAGCACGTTCCAACTAGACATTTCGTGTATAGATAAATTTGTGATATACTCATATCACACACATTTATTTTGAAGTTACCATGTATTTATTTAGGAATTGGATATTCTAATCAAGGTGGCGAGAACCGGACCGGTTAATGAACCGGTGAAGTGACTGGTTTATTGGTTTAGTAGTTTAACCGGAGTTCAATCGGGGTTTAACCGGTTTAATTAAATATTAAATAAAATTATTAAAAATTTAATATATAATTTTATATATTTAAATTCATTAAAATTCATGAATTTTTAAGTAAAAAAATTTTAATAGAATTTAAGATATAATAAAAATTGAAGATAAAAAGTTCATTGATAATATTCAGATTGAGTTAAATTTATTGATAACTTTAAAACAACTAACTGAGGCAGAATTTCCATTCAAGCTGTAAAAAATTAAAGATCTTGCAGGCAACATTGTCAAGGCAAGGCTAATTATTCAACATCAATTCTCTTATACAATCCAATTATCCCTTTTTGGGCTGCCAATATACAATTCAATTGAATAACACATTGATGAAATTTCTTATTATGCAACAAGCTTCTTATAACTAACCAAACCCTAACTAGATTCAACAAATTCAATGCTTTTCAACAACAAAAACTCAGAATGCAGAGTTACAGACAACTCAACCTCCAAATCCAGAAACAGAAAAACTAAGTGAAACAATTCAAATTAAATTCAGACTCACATTAAGGAATAACCCAACTCAGAACAACCCAACTCAGAACACAATCCCAATTCAGAATCTAGTACAAAAAATCAACTCAGAAGCCAGAATCTTAGAAATTGAAACTAAAGAAGCAGCGGCTTACTGGAGACACGGCGAGGGAGGAACGACCGTGGTGACAGTGAGCTAGAAGAGGATCATCAGTTTCTTTTTTTTATTTTAATTAAAGTTTCAAAACCAGATCAATTTCAGTACTGCACCATTCAAACAAAACAAATCAAATTCAAAACAACACAATTTACACAAAAATGTATACATATATACACAAAATTGAATCAGAGGAAACAGATCTAGAGAGAAAAATAGAGAAACCGAATGAAGCCATTATAGACGAGGAAGTTGAAGGTGTGGTTGTCGCAGTTGTAGGTGAACTTGTTGTTGGAGGAAGGAAGCTTCTGGAGGCACTGGAACGACGGCGAGGAGAACAAGCACGTTGGCGACGGCGAGGGGAACAAGCACGTTGGCGACGGCGAGAAGAACAAACACGTTGGCGACGGCGAGAAGAACAGGGCTGAGTAGACGTTCGCGATGCCAGAAGCTTGAGAGTTCAAAGTTCAAGATGACGACGCTGCTGGAAGCTGCTTCGATCCGCGACGGTGGCAGTTTTGCTGACAGAAGCTCCGATTCGGCGTCAATTGTGGTAGTGACGGTGGAGTTTGTTGGAGGAAGTTAGAAGAGGAAATTAGGGTTGAGGAGGTGAGGTGAGTGGCTTCGCGACGAGCACAGAGACGTTGAGGAAGAGAAGAGTGGCGGCGGCTGGGGGCTGACGGTAGCGGCGAATGGGGCTGACGGTAGCGGCGGCTGGGGGCTCTGATAGGGTTAGGGATTTGAATGTGAGAGTGAGAGAGAAGAGAGAGGGGTAGGGACGCACAACGGCTGGGGGCTCTGATAGGGTTAGGGATTTGTTGGGTTTTATTTTTTTTCCTTTTTTTTTATTTTTTTAAGAGCAAAACGACGCCGTTTAGGATTATATTTTCAAACCAATAAACCGTAAAAAACCGGCCAGTTCTCTCGGTTCACCGGTTAACTACCGGTTCGACCAGTTTTTTCACCGGTTTTCTGCCAAACGGTTTCTGACCTTATCCGGACCGGTTAGGTGACCGGTTCTCGATTTTTCCGATTGAACCGGCCGGTCCGGTTCGGTTTTCAGAACCATGATTCTAATGTTTATCCAAGACAAGAATATGCAATGCTATTCACTCAAAAATAAAGAAAGAATATGCGGCTCTGGGGAAGAGTGTGAGTGAACGAAACCATAACATATTAATTGGCCCCTAAGATATTATGGAAATAAATAAGAACGAAAAAGTAAAAATTAAAAATAAAAGGGGTCACGATCATGTATATTACTTGCTACTTGTATGTGTTTACTTAAAAACCATTATCTTGGAGTTGATCTAGTTAGTGACAAAGTTAAGTACTTGACTCTTCAATCGCTATTTATTTATTATTATTTTTATGAAGACATTTACAATCACTTGCAAATATGTACTTTAAAGTTTAAAGGGCGAAAAATAGTAACATTTTAAAGTAGTTTCAAAACAATTTTGATGAGTAACTAGTTTAGTAGTCGAGAGTGAACTTTATTTGACAAATTAATTTCTCTATCATTTTAAAAGGAGAGTTATTATTTGTACGAGGTACTAAATTAGTATCCAAAAATTTTGATATTGGTAAAATAATATCTCATTTTTGTTATTAACAAAATAATTCTTAAATAATTTTAAAATTTTACAAGAATATCTTTAAGTTCGCCAGAGCATATTTTCGACGAAAAGAATGCTGGAGTGGCCACCAAAAAATCTAAAGTAAAATTTTTAATTAGTTACCCAATTCAACCTTTTAAATCCAAAATTCCTCTCGTATGAACCATAATCTCCTTTTTTTCCTTTTGAACCTTAATCCCCCCTCCCCAACGTACTCCCTCACACTCTCAACGCACTCTCCCAAAACGACAGTAGAGTTTAACCTTCTCAGTCTCACAGAGTCGTTGTCATTGACGCCATACAGTTGCATCTCGTCGTCGGGTCTTCTACGTTCGCTAACTCCTGTGTCATTTGTCTCCTCTGTTGGCATCGCATCTCTCGTACGCCTTTACCGTTGTTGCATTGCCTAAATCCACTGTCCGTCGTCCCTGCACCTTCACTGTTATTATTATTATCAAAATAATTTACTTGTTAATTTTTAGAGAGAAAAAAATTGGGGTGAGCACAGGTACCAGGTACCCAATTATGCGTCCAAACTCGAACTCGAACTAATTAAATTGGTTCTGAAATCAACAGGTAATCGGGTCCAATTCGAACCAAACTGATAAGCTTTGTTAGTGATTGGTTCGGATATCGGTTCTGAGGATGTGGAATCCGAACCAACCCGTAAACCCGATCATATATTAAATATGTGTGTGTGTGTGTGTGTGTGACTTTTAGTGAGTTTTGCAACTTGTAACCCTAATACTGTGAAAATTAGACAAATATTTGTATTGCCCTTTTGTATTTAGTTTCTAATGTTTGGATTTTAATGTGTTTTGATTTTAGCTTCTTTGAAAGATTATTCACTAGACTTTTGTATTTAGCTTCTAATATTTCTATTGCATTTTTGTATTTCAATTAGAAAAAGATTATTCACTGTTAATATGTTTGGATTTTAAAGAGTTTAGTTTTTAATGTATTTAGTGTTTATCATATTTAAATTATTTCTATTGATGTTACACGTTTGTTGTACTTGTTGAATTTTTAAGATAAAAATTTGGGAGTTTTTTTTATGAATTTTAAAATCATCGGGTATTCAATTATCCGAATCGAACCAATTCATTTTTAATCGGTTTGGTTTGGTTCAAGTACATGTACAAAAAAATGTAAATTTAAACCAAACCGAACCAATTATATTTTAATTGGTTCAATTCTAATTTTACCTTAAATCCAAACTAAATTGACCCATGTTCACCCCTAGAAAAAAACTTAGCAAATGAATATCGAAGCCTAGTGCAGAAGCTATGGAACAATAAAAGCATGCAATTGTTTGAGTTTGGAGAGTAGAAAGAAACTAAGAAAGAAAAATTGAACGTGTAAAACTGTGAGCGAAGAAGGTGACATGTAAAATTAAAGAGAGAGAAAATAACAATGCAATGTGATTCGTGACGTATATCTCAGCTGCCACGTAGCATACCGTATACTTCGCCTCTAAACAAAGTCAAATAGATAACAACCCACAAAATTTGGATAAGTTGTGAAAGTTCAGAAACACAACTGACTAACTTCAACGTTATCATCATAAATAATCTCGGCAAGAGCGGAGAATCCCGAAATACGCTCCAACCGAACAACCTAAGATGCCTATATAAACAAATGAGCAACCTCGAAGCAAGTCAGGTCACATAACTCACTCTGATTTATTATATTCACTTCTCTTAACTCCTATTCTTACTTGAGTGTCGAAGTGCTTTTTGTAGGTGCTCCCGCTGCGATGTTCCAGCTCAGTTGACATGTAGCTCTTCCACCCGAACTCGGTCAACACTATAAGAGATCCTCATACCTCGGCTTCATACACACAGAACATTTGGCGCTTACCGTGGGGCCTTGAATTAACATAACCCCACTATTTTCTCTACGCAGTTCTGCATTCTTTTCTTTTGCAGGATTCCCGATCTTCTAACATGGCCGATAATGGAGTTCATCAGTCCACACAAGCCAAACTTCTAGCACAAATTGCTGAACTCCAAGCAGAAGTTCGAAGGATAGTCGAGCTGTCCGCCCATAATAATGCCGGAAAGAACAAGGAAGAAAACTCCATAAGCTCGGCCTTGGGTAACACAGACCCTCTAAGCATCACCCCGCCAAAGGAGAAGCTGACATTAGACAATCCCTTCTCTGAAGAGATCACCAATTTTTAAATACCAAAAAACTTCGTGTTACCCACATCCCTCGAGCCATACAAGGGGATTGGTGACCCCCGTGCTCATATTAAGAAATTCCAGTCCATGATGTTTTTTAACGGCGCTAAGAATGAGCCCATACTTTGCCGAGCTTTTCCCACTTATCTTGATGGTGCTGCTTTACTCTGACAACACGAAAGTCTAAAAGACTACATGACCCGATTTGCCGAAGCCACTATGGAGATTCCGGACTTAGATCCCGCAGTCCACTTACATGCACTCAAGACCGGCCTCCGACCCGGAAAATTCCGAGAAATAATTGCAATAACCAAACCAAAGTCACTTGAGGAGTTCAGAGAAAGGGCCACAGGCCAGATGAAAATAGAAGAGCTTAGACAAGCTCGACGGATCAATAAACCAACTCAATCAAAAGAAGATGACCAAGAAAATCTTTGTGAATCAACAAATTGATCGGCATGGGACTTATACCCTTCAAGCACTACTAGGCAAAGAACTATGGCTCGAAGATGTACTCTTTTTTCCACTCACACGACTTTTTCCTACACCGAATTTTGCTTGGAGAGCTTTTTAATGAGGCACTTTCATCCTATACATTTTATATTAAGAGGGTAATTCTCAATAAAGAGTATATTATTTTTAACTTCATCATTCTTTATTTTTATCTATGCCTTTAGTTCAGCTATTGTTTACGCTCTACACATATTATAGCAAACTAATATTAAAGTCGGCATACAAAAATAAACCGACAGTTATAAGTCGGAACCAATCTAACAAATCGGCAACCATAAGTCGGAATCAATACAACAAGCCAACACCTATAAGTTGGAATTAATCTAAACAAACTGACACCTATAAGTCAGAATCACTCCAAACAAACTGATAATTATAAGTTTGAATCAATCAAAGCAAACCGATACCTATAAGTCGGTGCCATTCCAACAAACAATCACTTATAGGTCGGCATTAGTCCAACAAACAATCATCTATAAGCTTGTTAAAAAATATATTGAAATAAGCAACCCATTTTCTCATGACAAACTTGTCTAATTTTATTTTCAAGATTATCAGATTGATCTTGGGGGCTAATCCTCATATCTCTGAATTAGAACACAACCGCATCTTTTCTATATCCTACCGAGTTATACCTCAAAAGCTCAACCTGCTTCTCTTAAAAATAATCAGGTCAAGCTAGGGGGCTATGATCTGGTCACTATAACTCGGCGAATACAAGCTATAATTCAGAGATTAGGTCTGATCTATCATTATAAGTCGGCCACGTAAGCTATAGCTCGGCCACTTACAAATTCAAAACAAAGCAGTTCGTGATCCATCCGTATAAGTCGGCCGTATGTGCTATAACTTGGCCACGTGCAGCAAATTGAAAAAGAGAACGGTTACTTATTGATAACCCTAAAAAGACCTTTTCAAAAAAGTCACCAAATAATTCTCTGCCAGATTCTTGGACCGTATCCATACCTCATATCTCGGAATGAGGAGAACATATCACAATCAAGTCATATACAAATCTTATATAAACAGAACCAAGTAAACGTAGCAGGATAAGTCCCAACCTCCTCCGATGTTCCTCGACGGCTGAAGTATAGCTCGGCGTCTGTACTCTGAGGACAGAAAACTCTATACACACGGAAGAAAGAGTTATACCTCGGCACCAGAAGGAATTATATCTCGACTGAGCCACGTTTTCATGTCAATCATTTCATCCAGTGCGGGAAGCGAAGCGCCCATTAAATGCATAATTTTCTCTCTCCTGAAAACCAGTGCTAGCTCGAGGAAGAAACATCTCCGACAACATATTCACAAGCCGAGGTACACGGACATATTAAAAACTCGCCTTTGTTTTCTTACATGCACAAGACAAGCTTGGGGGCTATGATACGTGACGTATACCTCGACTGCCACGTAGCATACCGTATACTTCGGCTCTAAACAAAGTCAAATAGATAACAACCCACAAAATCCGGATAAGTTGTGAAAGCTCGGAAACACAACTGACTAATTCCAACGTTAACATCATAGATAACCTCGGCAAGAGCGGAAAATCTCGAAATACGCTCCAACCGAACAACCTAAAATGCCTATATAAACAAATGAGCAACCTCGAAGCAAGTCAGGTCACATAACTCACTCTGATTTATTATATTCACTTCTCTTAATTCCTATTCTTACTTGAGCGTCGGAGTACTTTTTGAAGGTACTTCCACTGCGGTATTCTAGCTTAGCCGACGTATAGCTCTTCTACCCGAACTTGATCAACACCAAAAGAGATCCTCATACCTCGGCTTCATATGCACGGAACACAATAAATTTATCGGTTTGCAGGGATTCGATACGTATCAACTATGCAAACAATAAGCGTTTCATGTATTATCAAAACAATACGTCCTTTATGTATTATGCATTTTCAAAAACACGCCGTCTGATTCCTGTAAAACACAATTTCTTCTAATAATCAAATAAATTTCACCTTCTTCTATTATGAAATAAAAAATCCCGTTATTGACAAAGTCCCCACAATAATAAGACTACTCATGACATTAATTATGTGATAGCTTTGTGTTGAATAATTCATTTTTAACAAAAGAAGTAGCCTACGAGTATTAAGTACTATTGAGATTTAATTTTGTGACTCTTAAGTTGTAAGGTAAAGTAAATTCTCTTATAAACTAAACTGCACTTGGATTCAATGGATTCACTTTTCATCTAAAATGATACAAGTAAAGCAAAGCCATTCATATGGTTGTATAATTCCTCATAGCATATAGCATATTCTTCTCCTATCCCAAATCCATTTACATTCTTTCCCACTGTACAGCCATCCCAATATGCCCAAAACCACTAACAAGATCCAACTTAACCATGATTCTATGAACAATTCACTTTCCAATCAAATAATTGTGTATGCATGTATGTATGAAACAAATAATTCCCTATGACCTAAACTTACATGAAAACTTTATATAACTTAATCCATACATAAAATTTTCACCAATGACCATGCCAATGCAACTAGGTATATTTTACCTATGCTTACGGCAAAAAAAATATTTGTACATGTATGATGTATGATCTATCATCTAATCATGGACCAATGTATTATTTGACGGTCGAGATCTTTTCCCATTTCTTAATTTGAACAAACCATACAATTTTCGAAAATCCTTAACAGCATTGCACCCATCTCCGCCGTCAACGTCATCACAGTCATCATCGGCGCTTTCCCGCCGTCCGATCCCATCGCCGCCATCCGGCCTTAGCGCTCCGATTACTGATTTTATGGCTCGACTCGGTGACCCACGGTTCGCAATCATTAACTCGCCGACCTCGGCCGGGCTAAGACTCACCCCACGCGCCAAAATCTCCTCCACCCGCGGGAACAGTTTGTGCTCCTTCACACCCAAGTGGCTACTCGCGAGTTCCTTGAACGATGTGAAATCGCACGTGGGAAAATGAATGTGAACGTCGACCCGACCCGGACGAAGCAGATCCGGGTCGACCCCATCCTTACTGTTCATCGTGAACACCATCACGCGCTCTTCTCCACAACACGCGCTAAGAATCCCGTCCATTATATTCAGCATCTGTATCCCCGTGGCGCTCGCCGCCGGCAACGATGATTCCGTCGTCGCGGCGACAACAAACTTGTCGAGATCTTCCACGACGACGATCGATTTCGGCGTCGTCTCCAGGAGGAGGAGCTTCAGATCTGAATCGCCACCGCGAACATTCTCGAGATCGACGTCGTAAACGTCGTATCCAAGGAAATTCGCCATAGCAGCGACGAAGCTCGATTTTCCGGTGCCGGAGGGACCGTACAGCAAGAAGCTCCGCCTCCAAGCTCGGCCGAGCTTCCGGTAATACTTTTTCCCTCGGAGGAACAATTCCAGATCTGATTTCACCTTGCTCCTCAGATCTTCCCCCATCGCGATCGTTTCGAACGTCGAAGGATGCGTGAACGGTACCGATCTCCACCTAACTCCTCCCTCGCCGTCTCCGGCGTTCACGAAAAGCCTCAATTCGCGTTTCCCGTTGCTCTCCATGTCGCCGGCGACGTCGTGGATGTGGCGGAGATAAGCCCCGAGAATTCTCCTCTTATCGTTTTTTCTGATCTTGAGCAAAAACGAACCGGTCCGGTTCTCATTATTCCGGTTCGGTTCGGTTTTCTGGTTGAACCAGTAGAGAGTTGCACCAAGAAAATGATCCTCTATGAGTTGATTTGCGTCGAGGCATAAAACGATATCGTTTTGGTTGGTTCCGGTAACGAGGTTCGTGAAATCAGAATCTTCAATTGAAGGAAGAGAATGCAAATAGAGAAAGACTTTTCTGTAAAGTGGGTTCGGTTGCATGCTCTCGTTGAGTTCGGGAACTTTAAGGTACTGATGAACGTAGAAAATTTCTTGTAACGTTTGTTGCAATTTCTTTGTGCTGTGGATTAATCCTGTTTTGAATAGCATAACCCGAATCAGGAATAGCAGGATTATTAGAATGAGGATTATCATTACAATAGTCATGGCAATGATATTGATAACAGTAATAACGGAATAATGATAACACTAATTAGTGTTAATGTTGGTTAATTTTGCGTGTTTAGTTTCAGAGACATGTTTGATATGAGGCTTGGAATTTGGAGGAGGAAGAGAAAGATGATGGAAGATGTTTTGTGTTTAAGGTATGTGTGAACACTAATAATCCTCTTTGAATACAATTTTCCATTTGAGGAATTTTGGGATGATATAATTAATAGGGGTAAGGTTAAGTGGTGTATTATATAGTAATTAAGTCACGTAATGTGCTTAGTTTAGTTTCCTTCTATTCAAGAGAAATTACGTGGGAGTGGGGAACTTGAAGAAGAAATTTTAGGTACTCTTTCCTTAGCTTGGCTATGCCAAATTAAGGGATATTCATTTATTATGTGATTAATAAAAAATTAATAATTAGTTACCAATAAAGTTACTGCACATAAAAATATATATAATATTTTATAAAAATTATTTTATTATTATAAATAAATTTAATGGTTCGTCTATTGCATATTTAATTATTCAATTATAATAGATTTAATTATTTTGATAATTTATTATGTAATTAAAAAAATTCAAATAAATATGTATAAATTAATAAAATTATTATTTGTATATTAAAATTAATTACTAAAATCAGATATTATGTATTTGTATATAAATATTTGTAAAATTTAATTTATTATTAACGTGTATTTTATATTTTAATATATATTTTATATTAGTAATTAATTTTAATATACATTTAACATAATTAATAAATTAAATATATACAAATATATAATAGATGATTTAGTATATGAAGTATTTTTGAACAACTAAATATATTGGAGTTGAATTAACAGAGAGAAAGGAAAGAAATAAGAACATATTTACAGTGCATGAAAGTTGTTAATATTTAAGTAACATGAAGTATGATGGTAATCTTATAAATTAGAAGAAAGAAACTCCTTATGGATATATTTCAAAATCTGAATACTAATATATATTAAATTATTGGATCATAATAATAAATAATTACCTTGCTTTGTCCACGGTAAACTTAATTGAAAAAACAAATTAAAAAACATTAGTATTCAACGTCAAAACAAATCGTGATTCAATGTTATCAATTATTTCTCTAATTAAGAAATAATTTCCTTATTAATCTATTCTCCCTATTATATTGAACGGACTTTGTAAACTTTCCTTATGTTAATATTTTCATATATTTCATCGTCACCTCTTTGAAAACCTTCCACACATGAAGAATTCATTTCTATACAACGTGTTAAAAGCAATATATGCAGTTTGGAATATTTTCTTACGAGGAAGTCTTTAATAATGTTACGATTTTGCTATAAAATTGTTTTGTAATCAACAATCAATTAATAGAGTAGTAGATGAGCAAAGATTAAGACCAGAATAAAAAAAATATTCTATAATCTCATTATCTGATACTATATATCCATTTAGGTTTTGGAAATGCCACTATATATGAATAATCATTTCTAAATCCATTTAGGTTTGGAAAATTATTCTGTCATGTCTTGTTTAATTTATAATTTTTCAATAATGTTCTCTTATTTGATGTACTTTTTGGTTTTTCTTTGAGTTTTTTCCAAAATACATATATACCTTACCATTGCAATGAATATTTTATTTTTGTATAAAATTCAATGTTTTCAATTTGGTGATTTTTTAAAGAAAAAATATAGGTAACTAACTCTTAATTCGTCAACTTTAAACAACTGTAATTAATAATTATTAATTTTACATTCTTTTAAAAAATAAAATTTAAATAATCACTAATTAATAAAAATTAATTAGTATGAAATGCAATTTTAAAATAAAATACTTCAAAACAGTATTTAGTGTCTACTATATGTCTATATATACAATGATGCAACTCAACTAGCTAATAATTAACTCATTAACTGGCATGCATGATGTAAAGTTATGCATGGACTTTATATATGTATATTCCAAATGGAGATTATAATTCCATTTGAAAATTATTTAATTCGAAAGTTCGAACTATATGGGGATAAATCACTCTTTGGACACTGCTTAATTATTTATTTGAAAATTTCTCAAATTAAATGCTTCGCATTTGCATGTGCTCTCATGCATCATCTAACTTTTCAATTAATTGGTCCCTTTTTATTTCATCTTTATATCAATGACGTTTCAGATTATCCTCAACCTCAATTAGATCATTCAATTCATCTTTTATAATTTGTTTTTGTGATGAAATCAGATTCCAACGTATGAGTCGGTTCATGACTATATTGTATTTTCAACCTACTTTTTGTTTGTTCTATATTCTCTATTTATTTGTTTTTCTGCTTTTGACAAAGTTTACGACATTAAGCTAATCAAATGTTGCTGGCCAATAATATAAGCTAATCAAATAGTTGATGAATATTTAACAATATAAAGTATGTTCCGATCCTAATTATATAGAGAGTGTATTCCCATAAAGATATTTAATATGTCTTTTTTTAAAGATATTTTTTAATGATTAAAATCTAACTTATATAATCGATCAAATTATGTTATTTTTGTCAAAATTATACTAAACAAATAGATTTGATCGAAAAATCGATAAACCAAATCTTAAACCGATCTAAATTAATATTTTTTTATAAAAATGACTATAATACTCTGTTATAGAAAATAACTTTATATATATATATATATATATATATATATAAAATTTAAATCATAACCTTTCTTTTTTTTATGTTGTCATAGAATTAGAATTTAAGATTTTTAAAATTAATATATAATAAAAATATTTTAGTATTTTTTATAATAAAAATATTATAATTATTTTTTATAAAAAAATATTAATTTAGATCAGTTTAAAATTTAATTTACTAAATTTTTTGTCAAACTAATTTATTTAGTTTAATTTTGACAAAAATATCACAATTTAATTGATTATATAGATTAGATTTTAATTAGTAAAAAACGTCTTTAAAAAAAAAACGTTTTAAGCATACGAGTGGCTCCCTTCTCATATGCGTTGCTCCCTAAATTAAATTACAATCTCTTTTGAGTAATTAAACTAGAGCATAATACTCTTCGTTTTGAGAGTTGAACATCATAAAAGAGATCCTGGTCCAAATAATCTCTCTCTCTCTCTCTCTCTCTCTCTCTCTCTCTCTCTCTCTCTCTCTCTCTCTCTCTCTCTCTCTCTCTCTCTCTCTCTCTCTCTCTCTCTCTCTCTCTCTCTCTCTCTCTCTCTCTCTCTCTCTCTCTCTCTCTCTCTCTCTCTCTCTCTCTCTCTCTCTCTCTCTCTCTCTCTCTCTCTCTCTCTCTCTCTCTCTCTCTCTCTCTCTCTCTCTCTCTCTCTCTCTTGGTCCAAATAATTTTGAACGATCTCTCTCTCTCGTCATCGTTCACTTTTTTAATTTACAATTTTTTAAATTTTTATTTTAGAGGATCCAAATTATGCTAGATTTAGTATATATGTAGCTCCACTTCTATTATTATTATTATTATTATTATTATTATTATTATTATTATTAAAGATAAATTATCATTTGGTACTTAAAAATTTGTAATTTTGATTAAAAAAAGTTCAAAATAAAAAATACATTCATAATCTCCTAAAATATAGAGTAAACTTTGATAATATTTGTCAAACTTTCTAATATCTAAGAAACTACACTTGTCTTTTTTTTTCCAATTTAAAGATTATTTTATCAAATTAAAATCATTCAAGTGTCAAAATGTTTTATCTTAAGTGTAAAACTAAAAAGTATTTTTCTTTTTTAGTTTTTGTTTACTTTAATTTATATATATTTGGAGGAGAATCATTTTCATATGGTTTGACTCATTAATTTGTTGGTCCATTAAATAAGCGAAGAGCCAAGGATATATATTGGGGCAAAAATTATATTTGACTCTAGTGTTGTATGTGTTTCATTCTTTCTAATGACTATATATTTTCCGGTTGTTCCAACTTTTGGACAATTATTTATATTGACCGAACTAATTATTAAAGGATAATACTATTAACGAATAGTGGTTTTGAATGAAGAGTGAACATTGTTTTTATAAAATAAAAAATAAAGACATTATATATAATATATATTTTTAAAAGATTTAGTTATAATTTTCACTCTTTATTCGCCTTTTTTTTCACACAAAAAAATCTCGTTATTAAATATATTATCCTCCAATTTGTAAGCATATGCTTTGGTGGTTTTCTTTCTAATAACTAGTTAGCTACTCTTTGCTACTTGTGTAAGCTAATATATACTTTTCTATATCACCTTAAGTCAAGCATAAGAATCTTTCAACTGAGAAAATAGTAAAATACTCTAGTCCTGAATATATAGAAGAACGAAGAAAGGTATGGTCAAAATCCAAATGGAGGAAATATTTTTATTTTTTCTTTTTAAAGAAAAATGGTTAAAAGAACAAGAAAAGGATTCCCAAATTTATTCTACATAAGCATTCTGACCAGAAGTATTGTTTGCTTGTAATTGTTTATGGGATTAGAATTATCAATGATCAAGACTTCAACATAATGGCAAGGTATGTATCCTGCCTTAATTATATGTTTAATTTTTCGGACTGCTTAATACCTATGATTTTGTCCTATTTATGTGTTTGATAACACAAACTACCTAATGCAATTTTTGTATATCTTTTATTTGGCATATTCTAACGTACAATAATAACAGATGATGAATTTGGTTTGTCTGGCGTTTAATTTGTAATAAGACGAAGGGATAAGTATTGTTTTGGTCCTAATGTTGAGGGTTAGAATTGAAACCGTCTTCAATGTAATTTTGGATTTAAAATTATTATTAACGTGTTTTTTGTATTAAAATCGTCCTTTTAATTTTTTTTGGACAAAAATTCCCTCCACTACCATCAGTATCTTTACCTCCACCACCATCAATACCTTAACCTCTACCACCACCATTAACACTTTTATCTCCATCACCACTACCACTACTTTAACTTCTATCACAAAAAAAAAAAAAAAAAAACATCAATAAAATCAACACAAATTCAACAAATTTAGAAGTCAGAAATTTAACAAATCAACTCAAATTCAATAAATTTAACAACCAAATCAAAATCAGAAACAAAAATAGTCACAGAAACAAAAGCAGAGACAATCATAGAATCAAAAACAGAAATTCAAGCAGAAACAGATGCAGAAGAAGAAGATGCAGAAGCCGAAGCAGAAGAAAAAGCAGAAGAAGCAAATGCAGAACCATCGGCGCTTGGTCACCCATCACTAGCGGCGGCGACGGAGCGTGCGAGGATCGGCGACGCACTCCACCCTCGGATCCCTCTCTCTCCTCGGCCACCCATCACCAGCGGCGGCGACGGAGCGTACCCTAAACCGGCGACGCACTCCACCCTCGGATCCCTCTCTCTCCATGGCGGCAGAAACATGCATGCTCCTCTTCATTTTCTTCCTCTTCTTCTCCGGCTTCTTCCACTTCTCCTCCTCCCTCTCCTCCATCACCACCACCACCAGTAGAAGAGCTCGATTCACTCCCGCCGCTGCCGCATCGAAGCCATTCACCGATCTAGTGGGAGCATTTAGGAGGTGGGACTCGAAAGTGGGGTGCCAGCGGTTTAGGGAAAAAGGGGGTATTGGGTTGGCGCTGGGTTTCCTGGCGGCGGCTCTAAGCTTCGCCGCCGGCGTCATCCCCCCTTCCCCCTCCCCGTTCCCCCTTCCCCTTTCGTATACTCTTTTCCTGCACCCCTTTCCAACGCGTTTTCTTTTATTCTTTTTAAATTTTATAATTTTTTTTATTAAAGTAGGGATAATTTAGGAATAAAATAAAAAAATTTATTAGAAAGGACGATTTTAAAATGAAATATAACATTAAGGATGATTTTAAATCCAAAATAACAATAAGGACAATTTTGATTATAACCCTCAACGTTAGGGACCAAAATCATACTTATCCTTAAGATGAATGTTTGGGTCATATCTATAAAGCACTAAGACTTTTCGAATTTATGGTGCCTGCGTGTTAGACATATTTTAAGGAAAAGTCTAGGGCAGTAACTTTATTAAATTCTGGCCAGCATGTAACCAGCAAAGAAAAGTGAGCCATTGGATGAAATCTCACACCATTAAAATCATCATTGATGGCTATAAATCACAAAGGTTGCTGTCCCCCCTAGCACTCCTCATATTTTAAATACAACACTTATTGACACTCTTTCGACATGCGTATTTTTTGTGTTTAACTTGTCTTGATAAAAAATAAAAAATTCTTTTTCGGATACGTTTAGATACACTTAAATACTATCACGTGTCAGCGTATCTAACCTTATTTTTAACATATATTCTTAAAATGAGTTTAAAAATAGTATATATTATTAATTATTAAAATAAAAATATTTTAAATATTTTATATAATTAAAAAATATTAAAAATATTAAAAAATTAATTTATATTAATATCAATAAAATACTAAAATTTTATTATACTTTATCTAAAAAATACTTTATTTTTATATATATATGTCGTATTTTCGTATCTTATAAAAATTTTAAATTCGTATTTCGCATGTCTTATATCGTATCGTGTTCTATATCCATGTCAGTGCATCATTGAGTCATATACTATGTTATTATCTTTAATTTTATTAAACATTATCGCTTTTAATTTTGGTGGTAGTGGCAAAGTCACTTCACCTCTCATGTTCAAGCCCTAGGGGGCGAAAGTAATTGTATGAACTTATTCTAGAGCTTAAACTTAGAAACAGGAACAAAAGAGAATAATACTTAATTAGAAATTTTTAAAAGTAAATCATTTTATCTTGTTAACAGCAGTTAGTCAATATACTAAATATTAAGGGGAAGTACTGGATTTTAAGCTGGATTAGTGCGAAGGAAGATGACGGTGGATTTTCAATAAATGGATCTAAACAGTTGGGTTTCTATATATGAGACTCTAATACTAAGATCAGTAATAATCTAAGAGGGATAAAAATTAGAGAATAGAAAACATATTCACACACACTAATCTAGCAACGACACTAGGACTCTAAGTTACTCAAAATTTAAAAATATAGGTTAATATAAAACATATACCTAGAAAATATAAATTGTTATATTTTATTCCTTTCTATAAGTGTTGGCTATGTATTAGTCAAAAAGTTATTAAAATATGTATTTACAGAAGGTCATTAAGTTGGAGAAAACATCATAAGCTAAGTAACATGCATGTTGATTGGTGTTTGGAATGAGTGAGCAAATTAGTAATTTACAAATATTTGTTTATGCAAAGCTACCCCACCCTTCATCCCTCCTCCTTTTTATCTATTTTAAAGATTTTTTTATTTGAAGAAAAATAATGAAACATATTTGATAAAAAAAAAATAACAAATGTCAATCTTTGCAAATAATAAGAAAAATTATTGGCTTAACTAGAGGAGTATAATCGAGTTAGATTGGGTCGAATTTTGAATGCAAATAAAAGTCGAATTGATTAAAATTGATCCGTTTAAATTGGATTGATGCACTTTTTGTAATTATACCTGTATCGAACCAAACGATTAAATCTGGATTGAATCGGTTCGAATAATCAGATACACAATTAAAATTAAATTTATAAAAAATTGGAGAAAAGGGACAAAAAAATTCTATAACACTAAGAAATGAAAATAAAAAAATAGATCAATTACACATTACAATTATTTTTAGAATATACAATCCGTACTTTCTAAACTTTTTATTTAAAAAAAGATATTTTAATATAATTAATAAATATTTTTATATTATATAATCAAACATAATTGATAGAAAAATATTTTTATATAAAATATCTAAATATTAAATTACTTACATGTTTTTTAACTACAAATATCTAATTTATATTCTATGGATAGAACATGAATAAGAATATGATACTAGAAGACATAATCTCAATTTAAATATAGCGCCTTGTAAATCAATTAATTAATATGTTGATATTTGTCACCGTTATTTTTGTTAAGTATAATATTTTTCAACAAATGAGAAGTCTCCGGTATTCCGAATTCTATTGGCTATTATTTGAAAAAAAAAACACAAAAACAAAAGAAAAAAGGAACTAATATGGGACAAGCTAGATAATTTTAGAGATCACTTTAATTTAATTAAAATTTAAAATATTAACCTAATTAACGTATGAAATTTAAGTAACTAATTTAAAAACTATTCAAAATATATTAATAGAAAGTATATATATGTAACATTTATGTTTAATAAAAATATTAGGTAAGAAATAATTTTTTTATATTTATTTTGTATTTAGACTAACACTAATCAACGACTCTTTAATTTTTTACTGAAAGTATTTATCTTTAGTATTTTCTAATATTTAATACAACACATTTCATCACTATTTATTAATGATTTAATTATTTTGTCGATCCCTATAGTTTTACTAAATTTTTTATTAGGTCTCTATATTTTTTTTCAATTGAGTCCCTACAATTTAATTACTTTATAGTCGCAGAAAACAATTTAAAAATATAAAAGCAGAATAAAATAGTTAGTAAAAAATAATAATAATGATAGTTATAGACTTATAGTATATAATACGCAATGAATATTGATATATAATATTCTTATTTTAATAATGTCACTTATTTTTCTTTAAATTTATGAAAATATATACACAAAAAAAAGTTATATTTGGAGTGATATTATAAAAAAAATAGAAATTTTTATATAATATAATAAAATACATAATATAATAATAGTCATATTATATTATAAAATATTGAAATTGACCGTTTATAGTTTCTAGTTCTAGTTGCTCCTAGTTCCAACTACATGAAACATGTGCCTTTTGTCTTTTGAATTTGTGATACATGGCATTGCCAAGTGTGTTGTTGTGTGGGACCATGACATATGAATTACCAATCTTAGTCAACAAATTGTTGCAATATTCAACATCTAATCTAAATCTCAATCTAAACTCAAGTTTCTCTTATCTTCTGTACTATTTGGAGTTTCCCATTTCCTCTGAGATTCTCATCTTGTTTTTGTTTCTCCTGTGTCCCCTCCACCTGTTTGATCAAAGTCCTCTCAAACCTGAAACTAGGGATGCTGAGTATGGCTTCCACACTTAGCCTCTTGAAATTTTCAGTTCTTCCCAAAAATCCACACCAATTATTTTCAACCCCAAAAGTTCACCAACTTCCCTCATCAATCTCAGCAAGATTGAACACCCCAAAAGATCCTCCAAAGCCAACACAATTTCTAGAACAACATAGCATCAGCAATGCTCTCAAAACTGTTCCACTTACACTCACAGCACTCACATTCCCATTCTTGTTGGAACAAAAGGCAAGGAATAAGGGTCTGCCCTTCAATTCTTGTTTCTGTATGCATAATGATCCAGTCTAGGTTTGTCACTATAGTTGTTGATCTTTGTTTTCTGATGGGGTGTTTCTATTTTGACAAGGATGCTGCACTTGCTGTTGATGGAGAATTTGGGATATTGGAAGGAAGAACATTTGCTCTGATACATCCTATTGTGATGATTTCTTTGTTCTTCTTTACATTGTGGACAGGGTATTTGGGGTGGCAGTGGCGGCGCGTGAGGACTATTCAGGAAGAGATCAATGAGCTCAAGAAACAAGTGAAGCCTACACCTGTTACACCAGAAGGGAAACCAGTGGAAGGAGCAGAAGCACCATCATCATCTGTTGAACTCAAAATCCAGCAACTCACTGAGGTGATAACTTTGCACAATTTTTTTTTTATGCTATTATTCTGTTGTATTCTGAATTTCATTTTGGTATGCTACTATGATTGTTTTTACTGAAAATGCAAAGAGTCAATTTGACGAGGATTTTGGAACAATTTATGGTCTATGTCATGGCACTATAGTGTTATTTAATCCACGTAACCAAACCCATCTTGTAGGAAAAGATTTAGTTGTTGATGCTGGTGTTGCAAGGAGATATACACTAATTTAACTTACAACAACATAATCTAAGGTTTAACAGCAAATTCCTGAAGTTAGGGACAATATTATCTATGCTTACAATTTTAGGGACTTAAACGGGTTCATTTGATGTACTAACATATTTTTCCAAATTTTGGGGTGTACCTTGTCTTATCTATCATTAGCCGAAAACATGAACACTTGTTGATCTTTGTGCAAGGTTTAAGATCTTGCATTGTTTCATTAGTTACATCATGTTGGGTTGAAACTATAACAAATGTAAACCTTGATTTACTCCTACGTTACTGAATACTTGATTTTGGCATATGGTCATCACCTAACTTATTGGCTTGATTTTCAAATTCAGGAAAGGAAAGAGCTGCTTAAAGGCTCCTATAGGGATAGGCACTACAATGCAGGATCCATACTCTTAGGATTTGGGGTGCTTGAGGCTGTTGGTGGAGGGTTAAACACATGGATTAGGACGGGAAAGCTATTTCCAGGTCCACATCTGTTTGCAGGAACAGGTAAAGTCTTAAATTTACATTTGATTATGGAAAAATTAAGAGGATGAAGATCACAAGAAAATTCAATTTTTTTATGTGTGTCACTTTTTCAGTTCTCTAAACATATTGATTAACTATGTACTTCACTTTGATCTTATAAAAATGATTCATTTAAGTCCTTAGACTCTTCGATAGCAGCATTTTGGTTGGTGTAGCTGCACTGCATCGACCTTTTTAGTTCCGCCATTACAAGTCTGCTGACTGCTAACATGTCACGTGTTTTGACCATATGGCATATCATGTGGCTTGATACATTAGCAGATTCGTAATGGGGGGACCAAATTAACTGAAGGGGTCCAATCTCAAAGATCAAAATGCTGGTGTTGAAATGAATCATGCTTACAAAGTAAAGATTTACTATAAAGTATAAACACTTAGCAAGTATGTGAAAACAAATCTTTTAAAGAAGTATAACATTCTACGATATTATTATTTTGGTGTGAAAAATGATTATGCTGCATTCTTTTGGCCACCAGCTATCACAGTATTATGGGCACTATCAGCAGCACTAGTTCCATCAATGCAGAAAGGGAGTGAATTGGCCAGAAGTCTTCACATTACATTCAATACATTAAATGTTCTTCTCTTTATATCTCAACTTCCTACTGGTTTTGAGATCTTAATGAAAGTGTTTGAGTTCACACAATGGCCTTGAATGTAAGATTCTTATGTGAAAAAATAAAAAAATCATACTCTTTTCATTCTTCACTATTTGTCATTGTGACATTGAATCCTGACTTATTGATTCAAGCATGTACCAAAAAATAACAATGACAGATAAAAAGAAAGGGAGAGAAGCATTTGCTTCCCTTTTAGCTCTCTTTCATGGAAACATCAAATAATAAGAATTTTTCAAATATATGTAAAATGTGTTCCATGAAAGTGCTGTGATAATAGGGATTGTAATTGACAAGTTGAAGACTAGTTCCCTTCATATTTAAGTATTTTAATTTTTTAAGTCTCTTATATATAAACTATTTTATTTTATCGAATAATGATAGAATAATTATTTTTAATGTATTTATTTGAAACTTATCATCTTATAAACAATTTTATTTTTCGTTTTACTAATGTTTTGTATCATAATTCAAGTTTATTTAAAAATTTCTAATGGATAGTAAAATGAAAATAGAAAAAGTTGATAGCTTTGAGTTCTGGGGGGGGGGTGATGTTTACATAATTGATGTCTGTCATTATTGCATTATTTTTTTTGAAGCCATATTTATTTTTGAGATCACTAAAACAAATATCTAAAATTTATTAGCATATGCTTTTCTTCATTTTTTCCCCCATAAGTGTCTATGACAACACTATCAATCGACTACAATTAATTCACTCTAAAAATAAAACTTGTCTTATTTGATTGGATTCTATATTCTTCAACACATTTTAAATTTGGAATTTAAATTTAACCCCCCCCCCAAAAAAAAAAACCTTCATGTTCGTGCTCTCAACTATATGGCTAATGCCATGGTTATTTTGATGAATCCGAATACTTATGTGTATATATACAACAACAACAACAAAGCTTTGTCCCACTAAGTGAGTCGGTTACATGAATCAAACGACGTCATTGTACTCTGTCATTTATCATGTCTACAAAGAAATCGTTTACATGTAAATCTCGTTTGACCACCGCATAGATGGTCTTCTTAGGTCTTCCTCTGTCTTTCGCCCTTTGTCCATCTTTCATCTCATCTACCCTCCTGATTGGATGTTCTATCGGTCTTCTTCTCACATGTCCAAACCACCTGAGACGCGATTCAACCATCTTTTCCACAATGGATGCTACTCCAACTCTCTCTCTTATATCTTCATTCCTTATTTTTTCCAATCGCGTATGACCACTCATCCATCTCAACATCTTCATCTCTGCCACACTCAGCTTATGTTCGTGCTCCCCTTTAGCCGCCCAACACTCCGTACCATACACATAGCCGGTCTTATAGCGGTGCGATAGAATTTACCTTTAAGTTTTAAAGGCACTTTTTTGTCGCATATAAAACCAGATGCACTCCGCCATTTTGACCAACCTGCTTGGATCCTATGATTTACATCCTGTTCAATCTCTCCATTATCCTGTATGATGCACCCAAGATACTTAAAACTTTTAACTTTTCGTAAGATGTTTTCTCCAATCTTCACCTCTATATTGGGGTTTTCCCTTCTCAGACTGAACTTACATTTCATATATTCCGTCTTGCTACGGCTTATGAGCAGACCATACACTTCTAAAGCTTCTCTCCATAACTCCAACTTCTTATTTAGGTCTTCTCTTGACTCTCCCATAAGGACGATATCATCGGCAAAAAGCATGCACCATGGCACAGGCTCTTGGATGTGCTCTGTGAGTACTTGCAAGACTAATGTGAAAAGATATGGACTTAAGGATGATCCCTGGTGCAATCCTATACCAATAGGAAATTCTTCTGTCACACCACCTTGAGTCTTCACACTAGTTGTGGCCCTATATAAGCATGAAAATTATGAAAATTGAATTGCTAAGATTTTTGCTAATGAAAAACTACAGCAGGGCTCACATATATATGAGATTTTTATCTCAGTCTAAGGCAAGATATGATTATTTCGGATTCTTAATTTTTATCTTGACATTAAAGAGTGAAGGTTCTAATAAGTCTATTATTTGACAAGGATATAAAAGTGTTATTAATTCAAAGCAAACTGAAGAAAGCATGGTGAGGATAAAAGAAACAAAATTAGAAAAAGTTTAGGGAGCCAATTAAAGTTAAAACAATTAAGTCTTTTTTTTAATTTTTTATTTTAAAATTCAAAATATTAATATAGTGAGGGGTTATTTTTGTTTTGTTTTGTAATAGACCTGTTTTTAAATTAGTTGGTTAGAGTTGGCTTTATTGTTAGTTGATTTTTTCGCGGAACCGAAAACAATAACAATAATAGTTAAAATTTAATGGGAGTAATTTGTTAATGGAGATATGTATATTTATAAAATAATAAAATAAAGAATTAAATTCTTTTGCATTAACAATTTTTATAATATACTAATCCCACTAAAAAAATGATAATTAATGTTTTAAAAATGTTATTTTCATATAAAAAAAAATAACCACTAAATTAATTACTACATATTTATATATAAATATATGTATAATTTAATTTATTTTTAATATATATTTTATATTACTAATTAATTTTGGTGATTGATTTTAATATATAACTTTCATAGTTGTGAATGTTTCATTTGTTTCTTTATCATTATATTGTCCTAACTTTTGATGATCCTGTTCCACAATTTTTTCTTTGTCACCTTCAATTGAACGCGCATTGTTGTTACTTGTTAGCCAATACCCAAACCAAACATTAGCATATCCTTTTATTCTGATTCCATTTGCATGTAAATGTATGGTACATAAATCAATTGATTTCTAGAAATAATTATAGCTATGATCAATTATGATATCATCAAAATCCACATCTTAAAGTCAACAAATTATAACTCAAATGGATAATCTCTTTATACTCACTTAAAAATTGTGGATTTGAGTCTCTCTATCTTAGAAAAAGAGTCCACGTCTCAAAAGTCTTATACTCCGAAATTTAATATAAAAAAAGGAATTTGTAGAATGATGGACACATGCAAAATTTCATGGCAACTTTAATGAACGAAATCTTGGCCATGGTACAAATTCTTCAATCTCCCAAAATGAAAATTTTCAAGCTTCACCACTTACCATTGACTTTTTATTATGTGTTTATTATATAATTGTCTAGAATATATGTCATGTATGGAAAAGGTTAATGGAAGCCGCAATCTCTTCATAGAAGATTAACGAAAGGCTTCACAAAAATGTCAAAAAATGGAACAAATTACAATCATCTATGATCTCGTCTGAACATTACTTTTGTTTTTTACTTTGTATACTAGAATAAGGAATAAATACTAATAATTTATATAGTGAGACCATTTTTGACGAACACAAATTAAAGACTACTTTGCATTACCATGACTCTATATATATATACCCTTTTGTAATATTTTAGAGTAAATTTAGTTTTATTATTTAATTACTAGTATTTTTAAATTTTAAAGGTAAAACCTTAAAAAAAAATTATGTTAATCTACATTTTAATGTGATTTTACTTATCAAATCATGATTTGGACAAAGAGAAAAAAAAAAGCTTTGATTAATTGAATAAAACCTAAAGGGGTTCTCTGGTGCCAAAAAAATTTTCTGTTGAATTTGTCAAAAAATAATATTAAAGTGTAAAGTGAGATCCACTCCTTTATTTTTAAGTCCTATAGCTAAATTTTAGGTACGGCAAAAGAGACCAAAACTATAACTTGCAAAATGCAAACTATATATATAAATCTATGTCTTCATCATAGTACTATCTTTTTTTAAATTGAAGGTATATTTATGGCTATTTTTTGTGTAGCATTTGTCAAGAAATCTCTAGCATATGTTAGCATCTTGAAAAGGAAGTAATTGAAGGGAAAGGAGCTACACTGATACACAAGTGTGACAAACTGAGGTAATAAATTAAAGTGTATGAATCCAGCTTTTGGAACAAATACTTGAATCTTATTAATTGGCAACCATGATTAAGATTCTTAGTTAGTATAAAAATATTATAGCATCAAGGAGCCGCATCAAGCACAGTGACTACAAGTACAAAATAATTTGTATCCACATTTTCGATTTAATTTAAAAAAATGGAGTTAATTTAGTGTTGAATATTAGAAGAAGAAAAAATAAATACAAATAAGAATTTTTATTTGCAATTTGACAACTAAAATATGATTATTTTAAGAAACATTTATTTAAATGACAAATTTGAAGAATGTCAACTGACTAATGTTTTCTTTTAACCTAAATTTAAAGAATGTCAATCACTTGAACATGAACGGTTGAAGTTAGTTACCAATTGGTTCGATTTATGTCAAAAAAAGATAGATGCTACCAATTTTCATCAATTGCCAAACCAGAACTTACCACGTTATCACATGACTGTATTTGATTTTTTTTTTTTAGAAACAAAAAACACCAACAAAGGAAAAAGTTAATGGTTACAAATTGCTCAAAATATAAATTATTAGTATTAATTTGATGAGCTTTGTGGCAACATTTTTTCCTTTTCAATTAACATGTCATTACTTCAAGTTCAATAATGGATTCAAATAAAATATTTCCAGAGAATTTCTTTTATGACATATTGGAAACAAAACAGTTATAAAAAATTTGAGTAATACTAGAAAGACAATAATCTAAAATTATTTTATTTAATTTAACATCTATAAATTTATGCATATAATATTTAAAATTATATTCCTATTACATCTAATATTATGCATTTATTTCAAAGATAATTAATGAATGTAAAATAAAGTAACTTTCGGCTGATTTGGGCTAATTTTTATTGTTTTTCAAATATTTCTGTTAAAAAATACTAAAAATTGAAAATAATTAATGTAGGTTTTTCAAACAAGTATAACTTGTCAAATCGTTTAACAGTTTTCAAATATTAATTTCACATGAAAATAACTGTACGAGAGTCTTCATCTTAATTTATTTTATGTATCTATTTATATTTGAAATTATCAACAAATATAAATCATTACAATAGAATATGATCAATGTAGTATACCAGAAATCAAGCACAAATTGTTGGCTATACAAAAGGAACAGTCTTGTATCATAAAGAGGTGTAAAAGAGAAATGATGAATCTGATGCTCACTCCAACTTTCTTCTAACATGTTTTCACATTGTCTAATCACAAGTCTCTTTCTTTTGGTTTCACTGTATTTCCATTGGTACAGTATATTAAGGTTTCTCCTATAAATAACATTGCATTACTAACATATTTTTTGTGCTCAATTCAATTCTAAACCTTACATTGCTTACAAGCCTTATAGTATATCTATAAACTACACCATTGCATTAATCATCACATAACTTTTGTGTTCACTTCAAAGCATAACCCTCATTTACACAAACGTTGCTGTTCTAAATAAGCCTGGATCACATCTCAAAATCAATGGCTAACCCTCCGCCAGTTCGTCCATGGTCCCGGTTGGCCTCATTGGGCCCAACGCCATCGAAACCATCACCTCAGACTCAACCATCTCAACAACAAACTCCAACATCAAGGTTTAAGTTTATTCTAGGTGCTGCTGGCAGAACATCATCGGCACCTTCATCTCCAGAACATAAAGTTCCTTCTCCTCCTAATTCTACTTCAATGCGGAATTCGCTGATTCCTAAACCATCACAATCACCAAAAAATTCCACAACAGAGAACAATGCTTATGCCAATTCTACAGAATCTCCACAGGGAACAACACCATCTGTTCAGTCCTATTTGAAGGTTAACACTGAGGTTCAGCCTACTAAGACAGCATTGCAATCAGAGCCGAAAACATCGATGTTAGTTCAGAGAGAATCAAGTGAAAAGCAGAGAGAAACTGCAAAAGCCAAAGAGAAAGGTATCTTTCACAACAACAAGCTCTCAGATTCTGAGAACAATGGAAGCATAAGGGTCATAACAATTTCTGGTGAGAATAGAGGAGCTTACATGGAGATAATTCAATCTTCTTCAAAGAAGAAACCAAACTTTCTTCATCACAAGAAGGGGAACTCCGAATCATCAGAGAATTATTCTGCAGATGGAAAGAACATGAACAAGAATAATCAGAGTGAAAGAACAACAAAATACTGCTCGAATTCATCAAGAATGAGTAGTGCATTCTACATAAACAGCAATGTGCAGTGTGTGAACAACTCACTTCTCTATGAAAGCTCTTGCACTTGCAATGATCCTGGAGTGCAACTTACTCTCTCAGCAAGGAAACCACACAGTGAAGCATTTCATCAAACAGAACACGTGCATGGCAAGAACAAGAACAATTAAGTTGAATATGGTTGTTGAAGTTTGCTAATTCTAATTCTCCCATGTTTCAGGCATATTTATGGTACTATATTATGGTGTGTGTTGTACTATGTTTGAGAAAAATAAATAAGAGTTGTCATAAAAGGGAATTGGTTCCACTAGGTCCATGCTACATTTTCTGTATGGATTGAAGGTTGAAGATTCACCATTATTGCCTAAAAGGGTCTAGTCTAGTAGTCTAGTATGCATTTTGTTTGTTGTTTACTTATTTGATGCTAAAGACACACCCTAAATTTCTAGACACACATTTTTTTTTGTAATTGATGAACAAAAACATATTTTTTCCTCGTAGATCAAACTATGCATAGTTAATTAGTTATGACACGGTACATGACATACTCATATACAAATTTAAAATTCTTATAAGATATGAGAATAAGATATATATATAAAATTATAATTTTTTTTAAATAAATTGTAATAATATTTTTATATTTTATTAATATTAAATATTAATTATCAATAACTGTGATATCTAAAATGTGTCTAACGCTTGACACAGTAAATAAAAAAATCTGCATATTTCATACGTACTTAGCATCATCTTAAAGTGGTTCTTATTTCTTAATTAATAGGGTACATTCTTCGGGTTTATATACATGATGTAATGTTAAGAAACAATGGATACATTTATTGAGTCACTTTTCCAACCCTTTCAGTTCAATATTTGAATAAATCAAATTTTTGGTTTCCATAGTTTTTACCCTATATCAAACGTTACATGAATTCACTAAATAATAGCTAAAATGTATATTAACAAATTAAAATCAATTTTAATTTTTCTATTAGTTGAAAATAAAAATGAACAAATAAATAGATATTACTAGAATTTGTATTTTTATATATATTTTATGTTAAATAATAGATAATTAAATTTACATTTTTATATATATTTTATATTAATAATTAATTTTGATGACTAATTTTAATAAGTAGTTAGCATGATATCTTAGATTCTTACACGTAGAATATTAGAGCAGCCAAACGACGAAACAACCACCATGATATATTGACATCAATCATGTAGAATATTAGTTAGAAACTCAGGAGCAGTTCATTTTATTTTACGTTAAGTTGATAACGAAGAGTCGTTAGATGGTTAACAACTTCATATAAAGTCGATTGCACTTAAATTTTCACCATAACATTAATATAATATAAAATAAAAATATTCGGACGACATCACATGATCAGGGACGGATCCAGAAATGATATTATATGGGGGCCAATAACACATATAATATTAAAATATTATGTAAAAAATTATATAATATAAGATGTATAATGTATTACAAAAATATATCGACAGAGAATATATTTTAAAATAAAAAAATATATGTATACTTTTTACTAACGAAGTGGTCGATTCTTCGTATCATAAAATTCACCGATAATAGAATTTGTGTAAAATTTTTCAGTAATTTTCTTTTCAATATAATTAAAAGATAATTAGCAAAAAATTCATCTTTTATTTTATTTTTAAGTTATTTTTTACAATATTTATAGTTGAAAAAGATATCTTAATTGTAGCAGTTGAAACTAAGAGAATTAATAAATAAAAAAAACAAAAAAAATTCACTTTATCAGATTTAAAAATTTTTATTTAATTAAAAAATATTAGTAATAATATTTTTTTTAAATTTCTTTAATATTATTACTTACTTTTTAGATATTAAAAATTATTAATAATTTAAATTAAATTAAACTTTTATTTATACTATATTAAATACTAAATAATTTTTTTAAAAAAATTAAATTCTACATAATAACTTATTACTATTGTCCGTCCCTGCACATGATGCCTATGTTGGCATAAATAACGAGTTTCCCTCAACAAATAAATGGACGATTAGTGACTAGTTTATTGTTTCCCACATTCAAGGTTCTCAAAAACCTTGTGCAATTGGTGCTCACATATATATATATATATATCGTTTGAATAAATCAAGTTTTTGGTTTATCTTTAGTTTTACCCTTATATCAAACATTACCCGAAAGCACTAGATAAAATGTACACCTATAGTTTTTTCTTAAAGAATTTATGTGGCAAGTATAGTAATATCAATATTTCATATATCATAATTTGACCTTAAAAGAATCATTTTCTATTTTTTAAGTTTATAAAAAATGCAAAAGTAATATTTTTATTGTATTTTTTTACTTTAAAATTTTCTTCATATTGCAAATTTTTAAAACAAAAAATACTACAATTTTAAAAAATATTTTCTCAAATAAAAAATATCCTAATTTTCAACAAAGTTTCGTAATTTTTCTTTTCTTTTATATGGTGATGAAATATAGTCTAAGTTTACTTTATACTGAGCGAATTTATTTTTATATAATAGTAAACTATGATATGTGAGTTGAACTAATTTGAGTTAATTGAGCCCATCAACTAACTCGTTTTCTTAAATAATTATTGGAGTTTGAATTTTATATTATATATAAATAATGTTAGAGAAAAAATATCTAAAATTATTTTATATATATAATATAATATATATACTTGTATGAATAATATTATATAATTATTTAAATAATAATTAATAAATATTAAATAAAATAATTTTAAATTATTTGACCTAATTTTTTATTATCTACCAAACATTATGGAATAGATATTCAACAACTCTTTCTGCCACATATCCGATCCTTAAATAAAGGCCTTTCATATTGTGTTGTCCTTGAGTAAAAAATAACATATGTACGTGAATAAAGTATTTCCGTAAGTATTATTTCACATATCACATGTACATATAATATATCCTTCTGAATTTGAAATCAAAGCACGCGGCCCTTAAAAAAAATGAAGAGAAGCAGCAGCAGCAGCTAAAATAGCAAAAGTAATGTGATTAGTGCATGTGAAACCAACCTTAAAAGCTAAAGGGAAATCTAATTACTTTTTCTTAGGCCTTTTAATATTATGGATATTTATATCTAGTTTTAATATTACATTTAATTTGTCTCCTTTATACTGTTTAACAATATTACATATATATTTGGTCATAATAACAACCTTTTAGATTGTATAATATCGAAAAATGTTTACATGACTCTGTCAAAATATATTAGGAATTTCTTTATTTATCATCCAATTAGCAATTTAAACAATACCTTATATCATGTTGTACATCAACACATGTGTCTATTAATATGTAATTATTATCAATTTCTATTAGCAATTTCATCCCTTAATCTTGCAACTTTTGCGCCAATATATTTGTTAAGAAAAAGTATAGGAAAATAATGTTTAAATAGTTAATATTAGTTAATTGTCTCTTTATTGTAAAATTATTTTTTTAATTTTAATTTTTGGAGAATTTAAGATATCAAATTTGAAATTTAGAATTTAAAATTTAAAATTAAAAAAATTAACTGATATTAGTTGAAAAAACTAACTCCAAAATTGTTGTGTTATTTTAATAATTAACAAAATTATTTTTTTTTCATATAAAAAGTTTTAAAATAATATTAGAGAACCAATCTTATAATAGTCAATTTTAGTTAATATATAGCTATATGAGTTTTATTAAAGAATTAACTAAGAATGTAGTCAAGTAAAGTCAATTAGTTAAAAAACAGATTTATTATATAAAAAAAACTTTTTATTATCCTAATTTTTAAAATTTTAAAATTAAAAATAAAAAAAATTAAATTAACTGATATTATAATTGATTTCTTAAACTTTTTTCTAACTATATAATGTTGATCGACTCCAAAGTCTTGAACCGGTAGAGTGCATGCATTCTCTATTGTAATTATTACTTTTAATTTATTAGTACTTTTAGGTTAGCAGGGAATAAAGCAATAACCCTAAAATATGAGTATTTTCATTAGAGGAATGCTAGGGGCAGCAATATTTGGGATTTATAGCCATCAAATAGTCATCAATGAAGCTTTTAATGGTGTGAGATTAATGTGAGATTTCATCCAATGGCTCACTCTTCTTTAATGGTTACATGCTGGCCAGAATTTGATAAAATTGCTGCCCCTAGACTTTTCCTTTTCACTATTTTGCATTCCATGGCTGTACTGTTATGACTTCTGACCGCGCCACTAGTGTCTACTACGAACTAGGAAACACCAAATAAATGATTTGTTTATGGATGATGATGAACTTTCTAGTCCACTGTCCACACCACAAGTCCACAACTACAAAACAAAGGCATTATATTTTCAATTTATATGTATATAAAATATTAGAAAAAATATTTGGACCTATAATTATATATACAATTATACATAACATGATGCATGTTGGCATAAACTATACGAGTTTATGATTTTTTTTTTTTAACAAGAAAAGTTCGATACACTAAAGTGGAGCGATTCAACTAAACACAACACATACAAAGCAAGGATCACATAAACAATCAATCTATTGTTATTTCTGACATTCACATTAACAACCACATAATTCATCACCACCCCACTCCTTGTAATTTAGAAACGACCTCATAAAGAAACGATGGATTGATGACTTCTTTTATTCTGTTTCCCACATTCTTGGTTCTCAAAAACCGTGTGTTAAGTTGGTACTCGCTTGACACAGATCTGATCTATCCAAATCCAAAATGGTTCAACCGAGATTGAAATCCAAAACTCTCACTAGTGCTTTAGCAACATTCTTCTTGTTCTTCTTGTTGTTGTGGCGGTGCGTGCTATCAGATAACGAGTTAGTGGATTATGAAGCTGCTTATCTAAAGAAGCTTAGGAAGGCCATATTCCCTGCTCCCTCCAACTGGTTCACCGCCACCAACATGTGCGACTGGAGCCGTGTGATTTGCACCGACGGTGTCAACGGCCGCACCGTAGTTGACATCAACCTCAGCTCGATGTCTCTTAATGGAACACTCCCTTCCGGTCTCAACAACGCCTTACTCAACCTCAAAACTCTCGATCTCGGTAACAATTCTCTCACCGGCCCTCTCCCCTCCTTTGCTGGCCTCTCTCTCCTCCAAGAGCTGCATCTGGAACTCAACAACTTCACCTCCGTCCCTCATGGCTGCTTCCAGGGTCTAAAAAGTTTGCAGCAGTTCTCCTTCACTTCCAACACCAACCTCGAACCGTGGACTTTTCCCGCCGATTTGACTGACTCTATTGAGCTCCGAATTCTCGATCTCGGCGCTACAAACCTCGCAGGCTCCTTGCCAGATACATTTGATTCCTTCCCCGATTTGCAGATTCTTGAACTCTCTGATAACAACCTCACTGGCTTGTTGCCCAAGTCTCTTGCGAAACTACTCAAGCTACGATCGTTGTATCTCAACGACCAAAAGTTGTCGGGTAAAATTGAATTCCTTTCATCCATGACCCAGTTGAAATATGTGTGGCTTCAGGGGAACGCGTTCGAGGGTCCCATTCCTGACTTGTCAAACTGCACCAACTTGGCAGAACTGTATCTTGACAACAATCGATTAACGGGTGCAGTTCCACCTTCTCTCATCAATCTCTCGTATTTGGAGGAGGTTTTCTTGGCCAACAACTCGCTGCAGGGCCCTATGCCTGCGTTCAACAAGAATGTGGATACAATAATTCTTGAAGGAAATGGGTTCTGTTTAAAACATCCTGGCCCTTGTGATTACAGAGTCACCACTTTGCTACAAGTTGCTGAGGCGTTTGGGTATCCGTTTCAGTTGGCGCGCACGTGGCGAGGGAACGATCCCTGTGACCGTTGGAGTTTCATCACGTGCGATATCCAAGGCAAGATCAGAACCGTCAATTTGACGAACCTGAATCTCACCGGAACCATCTCGCCTGCCTTTGGCAATTTAAGCGATTTGCGAGAACTGCATCTTAGTGGGAACAATTTAAGCGGATCAATACCTGAAAGTTTGACAACTCTGTCACAACTCAAGATTCTGGATGTTTCCAACAACAACTTATCCGGGATCATTCCCACATTCTCTTCTAGCATCACGCTCAATACTACAAATAATCATGGTTTAGTTGATAGAAGTTCTCCACCCAAAGCAAGTCCTCCTCATCCATCTACACCTCCTCCCAGTCCTACTAATAGAGCAAGGCTAACCGCATCTAGAACCACACCTCTTTGGATTAAATTAGGTACGCTCTAATCTACGTACACCAACTGCAATCTTGCATGCTAAAAATTAAAAAAATAATTCATGTAAACTAAAAGTTAGTCATCATGTATTTGCATATATTTATATGTATTGATTCAATTTTTTTTAACTAAATAATCAGCAACTAGAATAATACAATAGAAGAATGATCAAACATGTTTCCAGCAGTATGATAAAATATTTTATGAGATGTCAAATACATATTTTTATATCTTATGATTTATTAGCAGCTAATCTTTTGTATACACTTAATACGATTGCTTAACTAAATTTGTCTGTTGTGTATGTATGCTACTTGGAAATATTTTCCTAAGGAATATACAAAATATAATGGTGCGTTTAGTTTGATTTTCATTTTTTGTTTTTATTTTCAATGTTTTTTGTTTTTTAGATTTTGTAAAGAAAAAAGTGAAAACACAATAAAATTCTGCTTTTTGTTTTCATCTCCTGTTTTTACTTTTTACTTCACAAAATCCAAAAAATAAAAAACACTGAAAATGAAAACGCAAACCAAATGCACTCTAAGTTTATATCTATTTTCATTATCTCTTCTCAGTTCTATCTTTTCCTTTTGCAAAAAACAAAATGGAAATTTCTTCTAAAATTTTGAAAATTAAAACGAAAAAATTTAAGAATCCTTTCTTGTGTCAAATATAACTTTATTCAAATAGCATTACTCTATTTGTAATTATTCTTCACGTCATTGCATATACGCAGGTGCTGGTGCTGCAGGTAGTGTTGTTGGAATTATTGTAATATTTGGAGTGATTGTTTTTAACCGTAAGAAGCCTTTAGGTTTGGTACAAAAGATAGTGTTAAGGAGAAAAAGAAAGCACGTTGATCATTATGTTGAAAATCTCATCAAAAGTTACAGTTCTTTGAGTCTTAAGCGATATACTTATAAAGAAGTGAAAAAAATGACAAAGTTGTTCAGTGAAAAATTAGGAGAAGGAGGATATGGCATCGTGTATAAAGCAAGTTTAGCTGATGGTCAACACGTGGCAGTAAAAATACTGAAAGAGTCAAAGGGAAGTGTGGAAGAATTTATTGATGAGGTTTTTATCATTAGCAGGACATCTCATATGAACATTGTTTCACTTTTGGGATTTTGTTATGAGAAGAACAAACGAGCATTGGTTTATGAATTCATGCATAATGACTCTTTAAATAAGTTTACTTATAAAAAAGAGTCTTCTAATGGTCTTTATAATTTGGATTGGAACACCTTGTACCAAATCTCAATTGGCATTGCTCGAGGGTTAGAATATTTGCATCGAGGATGTAATACAAAAATTTTACATCTTGATATTAAACCTCAAAATATCCTTTTAGATGAACATTTTCACCCCAAGATTGCAGATTTTGGATTGGCTAAAATATGTAAGAAAGATCAAAGTATTGTATCTATATTAGGTACAAGAGGAACTCCAGGATACATTGCACCAGAGGTTTTTAGTCGAACATATGGTGGTGTTTCTCACAAATCTGATGTATATAGTTATGGTATGTTGATTCTTGAAATTATTGGAGGAAGACATAACTACTATGAAAGTAAAGAATCACATACCAGTGAACTTTGCTTTCCAGATTGGATCTACAAAGATCTTGAGAAAGGAAATGTTCCTACAAGGTGTTTGCTTGACAAAGAAGAAGAAAATGGCATGGTAATGAAAATGACTTTAGTAAGCTTATGGTGTATTCAACCAAATCCATTGGATAGGCCTTCTATGGGTAAAGTAATAGACATGTTAGAAGGATCACTTGAGTCAATACCATATCCTCCAAAACCAGTCTTATTTTCTCCCGAAAGACTTGTCTCACAATATTCAGATATATCTTATAGCAATGAACATGAGACAAGTTCAACAACAACAGAAGAAATTGACTTAGAGAAAGGGTTAATGTGACTTTGATGAAACTTCCAGTTCTTGTTAAGCATTATTGTGTAAGTTCTTTTCACAAACTTCAAATATATGCCAACATAAATTTGGATCAACTATGTATTTATAATATAATTAAGTGAAATAGTTTCAATATATATGGTACAATGTGGTAGACACTATTTTATTTCTCCTCTTCATCCCAGTGATCTCATCATTCTGCTATGTTTATTGTTTCTTTCTCATTCAGTTTGTTTAATTTATGTTACATATATACATGCACTCTCAAAAGTAAAACATGTGTTCCATATGATAGAGAAAAATCAAATTTAAACAAGAATTACTGATTGTAACTTCTTCAATATAAGAAGGCAGTGAATATAATAACTTCACGCTTCTAATGATACAAGTTTAAGTGGTAGAGCATAAAATGTGAGAGAGGTTGTGCATCCCCTGTTACTCTTACAAGTGTGACAGAATTCGCTTTTTATCACATGTTATTTAATTCTTTGATATTACCATTCAAGTTCTCAAGCTTTGAAGGGTGTAAGAGAGTAGCATCATGAACTCACTAAAAACTATCTTCTATTGGTAATATAAAGAGAAGAAAACAAAAGATTAGTCTACAACAAAATCAAGATATAGGAGAGGAAGAACCTGAGTAGGGGGTTCATTCCAATCCTTGCACACAACAGATGCATCCACAACCATCTTGGCTAGACAGTTTGCACTCCCATTCGCCATTCCAAATCACTACTCCACACTCAGCCATGGTCCCAAGGGAATTGATGCTGTCATCTAAATTGATTTTAACAAACTTTATCTCTGGACAATGCCAATCTATATGCACATCAATCTCTCTGTTCTTCTTATGGAGCCAATAGTAAGCTGAAGATGTAACATAGAAACCTGATGGTTTTGGTTTCCAAATCCAAGTGTCTTCCAAAATCAGAACAAGGTGCTGTTAGAAGAGTGATAAAATTATATCTTGGGGAACACTTGTATATAGATGCTGCAAGTTCCATTGATTGTCAATTCAAAATTTCAAATATCCTTAACCCTCATATGACTATCCACAATATTAGTAAGTAGTAACAGAAACTCTGGCACCAATAGCTCCTCCACTCAATCAATTTGAAAAACCAAAGAGAAGAATTTTCATTGCCCAAGTTAAAATGAGATGATCCTTTTCATAACAATTATTTCTCCATGTCCTAGTGGCATTCCTCTTAGGTTCTATACAAGAACACTAGAGCCAGATATACATTTATGGAGCCCAAATAGAAGTGCAGGCCTCTCGGGTTGGGTAAGAAGTAAGAACCTTCCAAACCAGTGAAGCATTTCATCAAACAGAACATGTGCATGGCAAGAACAAGAACAATTCAATTGGACATTGTATTTGGAGTTAGTTAATTCTAATTCTCCAAAATAATAGTCATCACATAAGCCAAAGAAGGCAAGTGAGGAAGTGCATAATCCATCACAAGAAATCAAAACAAAACATTATTATGATATTATTACAACCATTACAAATTAGCAGAAGTCTCCACTCTCCAGCAATTGGCAACTCACATCACACTCTCCAAAGCAGCGTAACGAACTCTACCTCCTCATTGGCTGGGAAGTGCGGGAGTGGTATCAGCTTTTTTCTTCACGCGCCGAACGGCGAGTATCAAAGCAACAAATCGCAACGAAAGCAAAACCACCAGAAACGTGACAAACACATAGATAAAAACGCGAAATCCGGCGTGAGTTTTCTGAATACGCGGATTGAGAAGAAAAGCACCGAGCGTGTATGACACGGCAAGAAGGATGAGAGAGAAGGACATGAGCATTGCTAACACCAGAGTTGGGTACCCTGGACCCAGAGGAACACCGCTTATGACCAATATGCACGTGGTGATTGAAAACAAGAAGGAGATAGAGTTAGTTAGCATGAACCCGGAGTAACCGTGACGGTCAACTGCAGCGTAAACGGATTGACCTGGACATGCTTGACCGTGGGCAATTGGTAACGGACAAGTGACGGATCCGTTGTCGCCGTTTTGAATAACGCCCCCGGGTGGGTTGAGACCGTTTTGAAATGCCATTGTTGCAATGACGGTTGCCATGAGTCCCAGGTTCCCTCTCATTTCCTTCAGCCACTCGCCACCATCGTCACCTGGCGGAAGCGATACCAGATAACGGAAGCTACCCGAAATAATACTCACAATGACGTCCATTGTTAATTATTGAGAGAGAGAGAGCAAGCAAGCATGAGGCACTACTACTACTAAGTAGATTTTGTGAGTAGTAACCATCTATTAGCCATTAATAATGTAATTATTGATGTGAAATTTTATCTAATAATAGAGAATCACTTATTTTTATTTTGCTGGCTAAGTACTGACTAGATCCTCTAGACTTTTCCAGAAAAAACAGTACACTTCTTTAGGATTAATTTTTTTATACGTATTTTTGTTAAAAATGAGATTATTAGATGTAATTATACATCGGTAAATTTTGTAAGTGAGAACTCAACAGAATAAGTGGAGGGCTTATTACAAGTTTATAACATGTGGAGATATATTGAACACACATTTCAGCCAATACACAAAAACGTGTTGAATATTTTTATAATACTGTAATACATTTCAAATGTCAATATTTAAATAAAACATCATCTCTACTTCCATATTAAAAATTATTTCTGTGCACCTAGCATTGTCAGCTAACAACTATTTAGTAAAATTTAGAATCTTTTCGTTGTGATAATTCCTTTACTTAACTGGGATTTTCGCCATCTTTCTTCGTATTTCAATAATGCATTATTAAATAACGGATATAATTTAATCTTTGGATTCTCAAAGTATGTACAACAATTTTAAATTAAAACAAATTTCTAATCAACTTGAATAGTCTAGTAATTATCTCACTAGTCTATTTAAATAAAAATTGAAATTTGAATTCGTATACAATACGTAATAATTTATTAGCCAATTACAAATTTTAAATAAAATTTTAATTTGTGATAGATTAGTTCTTAATATGCCGAATTGAGGAGTAACATAGCTTAGAAAAAACAAATCCTTTGTTAGGAACATATATATATATATATATATATATATATATATATGGTGCCATCTCTGGTGGCCCTTTATGTTCAGTGGCTATGCTAGTCAGTGGCTATGCTAGCTAAAAGCCAGAGACCAATCAAAACGTGACAGGTAAAAGATAGAATTGCAGCTGACTAAGGATTTGACATGGTTAAAGACACGGTAAATTTTTTAATAAAGCACGGTGAATTAGTTAGGAGGAGTTAATTACTAGCCGATGATTTTTTTCTTGGACAATGTTTGGACTGGGCAGCCCAATCCGAGCCAGACTTGGATCTATAATTTGTTCCCCACCCAAGTCCAGATTGGCAACTCTCTTCATCACATTGCGGTCCTGCATGGAGTTCTGCGCTGCCGCCTGTCCTTGCACGAAGCTCTTCCACGACGCCGCCTGTCCCTGACTGTTGCTGTGCTGCTGCAAGATCGTATGAATTGGCACACGTTTCTCACCTGTTGTGGTCCTTCCATGGCCGGCCAGTGCTAGTTTCGGGGCATACCCGTTGTTTTAATATTATATATTTTCGGAATAAACTAATCTGTTAGAAGGTTTAAAATCCACACTGAACTTAAAAAATTAAAGTCCAGACAAACCCAACCTATTATCTTCTTCAATCTCTTCCTCCCAACTAAGGAGTGGATCATTGCCGAAGTGCCCGCATCCTCCTCCTCAAGTCTTAGGTGAAGACAGAACCATATCGTTTCATCCCTTCAGGGCACTGTTCAGCGCAGACTCTCAAACTATAACTATCAGGTCCTTTTCGTTTCTCAGGTCCAGAGATCAGAGTCTCAACCTCATTCAAAGTGAAGTTCGAAGACATAGAGTTTGTTGGTTTGTTAGAGAAGGATGAAGACTTTATGAAAAGACCCCTTGTTAACTTAAGTTAGATTAAATTTCTAGTACTCTATAACAGCTAAATTTGGTGCATTGCTTCTTTGGCTTGGGGTTGGACTTGCCCAAAAGAAAACAAAAAGGCTATCCAAGATGAAGGCGACGATGCAAATTGGTGGCAATGGCCACGGGAGGATTGGCTATGAAAGGTGATAAAGGGACAACTACAATTACCTTTTTAACCTTTGGTCATTAATAAATATTTAAAATTATTTCTGGTAAAAATATTTTAGTTACCTATCTTGGATTAATGATGATGATTAATTTTATAATTACAAATCTAACTATCTTTAAAATATGACAAGTGTCATTTTATTATTGGCAGGTCAATACCTAGCCATCCTTAGCCACCACTAACCAAGGTACCAGAGACTTCAACTATATATATATATATATATATATATATATATATATATATATATTAGGAGCATAATACATGGGTTTTTTCATACCTGGGTTTATATTAGGAGCATAATATATAGAGATATAGAGGGACATGAACATATATAGCAGCAATAGAGATATAGAGGGACATGAACATATTGCCAATACCAAGGTGGGATATCCTGGACCCAGGGTAGCCCCACTCATAAATATAATACATGTGATTAAAGATAACAAGAAAGAGAGAGTGTTGGTCAACGAGTATAAATTATTGATGTATTTTGCTTGATTGATCGCAACTTAGAGCACGAGGCAGTGGCAAGTGTGAAAAGAAAAGCAAAATTTTTCTTTTGAAAATTTTAAGAAGTTAGACCTAGTTTTGTGACGACGATGTTGCAAAATTTGACCTAGTCAGTAACTAGCAACCTTATATGCTGCACGCCTACAACTTTATAAAGCTGAAGTTGATATTTCTTCTTGAACAGCCATGAGTGTAACATAAATATGTAGGGTATCTCATATATGTTTTATGTATGGAATTTTCGGTTATGAGTAGTAGCTAGTGCCAAGGATGAAGAATCTTAGCATGAGTGTCAAAAACCAAAAGTAGTTAAGAAAAAAACATTCACTACAAGTAAAAAGAACCATTCAAAAGTCAAAACCTGTAAAAAAAACGTAATTAAAAAGAATATCTAAAATAGAAACAGATATAACAAAATATTTAAAACAACTTAAAATATAAAAATCATCTAACCGGTTCTCAATTATTATTGTGCAGTGTGCACCAGAATTTTCATAAAAAATATATTTAAAATCTAAAAATAAAAGGCACATCAAAAGACAAAGGCAACCAAAAAAAAAACGAAACATTCAAAACTAGTAAACGTAATCGTCAAAGCCTAGATGATCAACCATGTCCATGTCCATACGGCAGCAGACGCTAAAAGAAGAGCTGCGGCGCGGTATCCCGCGCGACGGTTTTCCTCTTCAGCGTCGCTCGCAGCTCCTGGCCGTTCGTTCCTTCCCGAGCATTGCATGCATCGTGGAGGCGGTTGTCGCGGTGCAGCAGCGCCTGCAGCTCCTGGCCCTTCTTGCCTTGTGGAGGCGGTGGCTGCGGCAGCCTGCTTCACGGGCGATGGGCGAGGTTCCTCTGACAAGTTCAGCGGTGGCGCGGTGGCGACGCTGGACGGCGACGATTCGGAACGGCACGGCATGGGGATCGGGAGAGGGAGCAGCACGACGAAACAGTGCGGCGTGGACGGCAGGGTGAGAGGACGGCGTGCAGCTCCTGGCCCTTCTTGCCCTGTGGAGGCGGTGGCTGCGGCAGCCTGCTTCACGGGCGATGGGCGAGGTTCCTCTGACAAGTTCAGCGGTGGCGCGGTGGCGATGCTGGACGGCGAGGATTCGGATCGGCACGGCATGGGGATCGGGAGAGAGAGCAGCACGACGAAACAGTGCGGCGTGGATGGCAGGGTGAGAGGACGGCGTGGCGTGGGGGGCTTGGGAGAGAGATATTAGGAATTGTGTGGTGGGTTTTATACTCGGCGTATATTTTGCTTGATGGGTAAGTTTTCTCAAAATTATCTTTTACAGTAATTTTAAAATATTTAAAATTTTTTAATTTTTATATTTTGAGTTGTAATTTCAGTTTTCGTGTTGAGCAAGCTCACATCTATGGCAGCTCCACATGACCCGATGGTTGATCCAATGACCGGCGAGATCCAAACGACACTAGAGATTTCCCCGATCGAAATGCAGAAATTCGCCAAGATGATGGCACATTTCACGGCCTACCAATCTCAGATTAGCAGATCTGGCGCCCTTCCTGGTGCGAGTCCTCTACAAGATCACTCGAGTCATTTTTTTCTAGGATCTAATGAAAATCCAGGTATATCCCTCTCTTCAGCTCCATTAACGGTTCATAACTACCATAGTTGGGCCAGATCTGTCCTGATTTCATACGCACAAAGAATAAGGAGAAATTCATTGATGGAACACTTCCTAGACCTGACAGGGATGATCCCATCCCACCTACAGTACTTGGGAGCGGTGTAACAATTTTGTTTTATCCTGGTTACACGCTTCCTTGAGCCCTGAAACTGAGAAGTGTGATGTGGTGCAATAGTGCCCATGCCTTGTGGGAGGATTTGAAACATAGGTTTTATCAAGGAGGTCTGTTTAGAATTGCTGAATTAGAGAAAGAATTATTCTGTAATCAACAAGGTGATATGTCTATTACTGAGTACTATACACTGCAAAAGTCAATTTGGGAGGAATTGGATGAATTCTAAACTATTCTGATCTGTAAATGTCTTGATGCATGTGTATGTGGTTTGGCTATGATGCGATAATATAGGAGGGAGGCCAATGCTATTAGCTTCTTGAGAGGAGTGAATGAAAGTTACACCACAGTTAGATCGCAGATAATGCTGATGCAGCCATTCCCTGATATTTCCACCATTTTCTCCATACTTCTGCATCAAGAGAGACAACATAGTGCTCTTTATTTGGGTGACACCAAGGAGTTGGTTAATGCTATGAACACAACTGGAGAGGGATTCAATCATGATAACCGAGGTAGGAATTTTGGCAGAGGAGGGCATGGAGGTAAGAATAAGTCCTCTGGAAAGAATTAAAGTATATTGTGCTCACACTGTGGCGAAACAGGACACTTGGTTGACACATGTTACTTCAAACACGGTTTTTTTCCTCACATGAGAAATAAAAAACCACAATCATTTGGAACTGCCTCAATTAATAATGTTAATGCCACAGCTGAGATGAATGATGAATTCAGCAACACTCCATCACTTTCTGGTCAAAAGGAAGGTAGTCAAAGCTTTGATGCTTTATTTTCTGAAGAACAGAAGCAAGCCTTGATTGCCTTACTCCTCAAGCATGAACCATCACCTTCTTATAGTAAGTCAGCAGCAGCAACTGTACAGGCCCCTTCGGCAGGTATATTTCACACTCTTTCTTTGTCAAGTCATTTGATATACAAATCTGATTGGATCTTAGATACAGGTGCTACTGCACATGTTCATTTTCTATCTGTTATTTCCAGTCTTATAAACGGATTGATCCTGTTTTAGTCAAGCTGCCTGATGGTTCAAAGACTGTCTCAACCATTTGTGGGACAGTCATCTTCAATAAAGGCCTATACCTAAGTTTTTCTTTCAATATAATTTCAGTATCTGAGGCAACTGATGCTCTGTCTTGTCAATTTTTATTTTATGCTACTGGTTGTGAGATACAGGATCGCCCTTTCTTGAAGATGATTGGAGCTGCTGAGCAAAAGGGGGGCTGTATACATTGACAAATAGTACATGTATTGCTCCAAACATTCATACTCATTCCATACATACAGAACACTTACATACTGTATCGCATACCACAGATCCAACAATTTGGCATTTACGTTTAGGACATATATCTTCTAGACGCTTGTTAGCAATGAAGAATAGTTTTCCTTTTTTTTTTTTTGTCCATCCCCTGGTACTGTATGTGACTCATGTCATTTAGCGAAGCAGAAAAGACACCCTTGCCCTATTAGTGATACTGTTTCTGAAAACTTATTTGATTTAATTCATGTGGATATATGGAAACCTTTGGGAATCCCTTCTGTGAATGGTTACCGATATTTTCTTACAATTGTGAAAGATAAAAGTCGTTTTATTTGGCTCTATTTCATGAAAAATAAGTCCGAGACTTCCAATTTTATTAAACAATATGTGCAGCTAATACAAACAATTTCAAAAAACTGTTAAATACATTACGTCTGATAATGGGAAGGAATTCTTAATGATTGATTTCTAATCGTGTTCCTAATGTAGCCGTTAATAACAACATCTCATATCAGATTCTTTTTACTAAATTACCAAACATTTCCTTACACCTGCTGCATTGCCTTCACAACTTCATGCGTCTCCGCCATCTCATTCATCATCACATGCATTAGTGCCCGTAGCTTCCACTACACTTTCATCTTCCAATGCATTAGTGCCCGTAACTTCCACTACACCTCCTTTAGCGCATTCGACTATCACCACTTCTATGGAGCAGCCGGTCCTTAGAAGGTCCCAAAGAGTTAGGCATCCACCAGCATATCTTAAGGACTTTCAATGCATGCAGCTCTCCACTGCTCCAGCTACAATCACACAGTTTTCAAAACCATATCTGATCTCCAATTATGTCAGCTATGAAAGATTATCCTCTTCACACAGGGCGTTTTCTTTAGCTATCACCACCCACATAGAACCAACGAGCTATGAGCAGGCCATTCTTCAGCTTGTTGGAGGGATGCAATCACTGCCGAGATGAACGCTCTTGAGAAAACCAAGACATGGGCTTTTACCACTCTCCCTCGTGGCAAGAAGGCCATAGGGTGTAAGTGGGTTTTCAAAATCAAGTACAAACTGGATGGGACAGTGGAACGCCATAAAGCTCGATTAGTAGCAAAGGACTTCACACAAACGGCAGGATTCGATTTCTTTGATACCTTCAGCCCGGTTATCAAGATGACGACTCTCAGGATACTCTTGGCCTTCACCAGCTGGATGTAAACATGGCATTCCTTCACTGTGATCTTGCTGAAGATGTTTTTATGCGAGTTCCTCCTGGTCTGCGTGCACCCCCTAACATGGCGTGCAAGCTTCGGAAGAGTCTCTATGGTCTGAAACAAGCGAGCAGACAATGGAACACTAAGCTATGCTCTTTGATGGCAAATTCACCGCAATTCTGGTCTATGTGGACGATCTTGTCCTCTCTGGGAATGATCTCGATGAATTACACGGGTCAAACAGGTTCTGGATAATCAATTCAGCATCAAGAATTTGGGAGATTTGAAGTTTTTCTTGGGCATGGAAGTTGCTCGCGTTGCCACTGGAATTTCCCTTTACCAGCGCAAATACACCTTATATCTTCTCAAAGAATTCGGCCTTATGGATGCTAAGCCTTCTTCCACCCACATTGATTATTCCAATCCTCTCTCAAAGACAACATGGTCTCCTCTTCCTGATCTCACTCCATATAGACGACTCATAGGGCGTCTGATCTACCTAACTAACACCCATCCGGATATTAGTTTTGCAGTCAGCAAGCTAAGCCAATACCTTGATTGCACCACTGATCACCACTTTCAGGCTGGCTTACATATTCTTCGTTACTTAAAGGGGTCCCCTGCTCGTGGTCTTCTTTTCCGTAGCCATAATGGTTTGAAGCTCACTGGTTATTCAGATTCAGATGGGGGAACTTGCCCTGATACTCGCCGATTTGTCTCTGGGTATTATTTTTTCTTGGGATCTTCTCTTATCTGCTGGTGCAGCAAGAAGCAGAGTGTAGTTGCTCGTTCTTCAGCTGAGACTGAATATCGTGCCCTTGCCCTTGCAACCTGTGAAGGTGTTTGGCTCCGGTTCATTCTCTCTGATTTTCATCTTCTGCCACCTGGACCTTTCACCTTATTTTGGGATAATCAGTCTGCCCTTCATATAGCTGCAAATCCTGTGTTCCATGAACGCACGAAACACATTGAAATTGATTGTCACACTGTCCGTGACAAACTGCAAGATGGCTCTCTCAAGCTACTTCCTGTTTCATCCTCTCAACAGGTCGCTGATGTACTCACCAAGGCGTTACCCCCTGCTGCATTCAGTTCTTTTCATTCCAAGCTTAGCATGGAGGATTTCCACATTCAAAACTTGCGGGGGGATGTTATTTCCTCTTAATTGTTATTTAATTAGCATTTTTAGTTAGACTATAGAGTTAAATTTATTATTCTTTGAATCTGTATAGTTTATTTACCATAGTTCAGTTACCATAGTCAGTGTTACCATCGTTAGTTGAGTGTATATAAACTTTTCTTTTGTAATAGAGAAAGGTGTGATTAACCATTACAACTGAAATTTCAATTCTGTTACAATTTCCTTTTTTTTCTCTCTTTCAGACCTCTCCCTTTTCTGCTCCCTCATTTTTCATTCTTCTTTCCTTCGCACACGCTCCAGAACACTCAAGCTCAATGAAGCTGGGTTTCTTCAATCATTTATATATATATATATATATATATATGATTGTTACATGTTTATTTAAAATTAGGGGTGTTTGAGCACCTCATATGTGTTTTGTAACCAAACAATCTGGATCATTGATTCCGAGTTTATCTAAAGAACATTTATGTTTTTCATCATGACCATATGTATAATTTAGTATTAGACTTCAGTTAACCTGATTCACGAAGTTGGATTTTCATAATACAACTCACTCTTAGGTTAATATTATTTAATCTAAGAGAAAATACACAAATAGAAGACCATATAGATATAAAAATATACACGGATAGAAGGCCAGATAAATATGAAAATATTGGGCAAAAACCGATGCATGTATTATTATTATTATTATTATTATTATTATTGCATTGAGGATTATCTCTTATATATACAATACGTTGATAGTTGATACTTGATATCACGTGGTCCGCAAGCAACTAATATACTCTATATAACATAGAAGATGCAAATGAAGTGTATGTTAACCCCTTTCCGAACCCAGATATGCTCCCCGCCATGAAAAAATAATTCCCCCCCCCCCCCCCCAATCCCCATTTTTTGCAGGGCTCTATTCCACGGAATCCATTTCCCATCTTTCTGGTTGATAATTTTCATGGAAATTCTAATGAAGAAATTTGGTCATAACCATAATACATGTGATTATAGAGAAAAGGAAAAGTCTAGGGGACTAGCAATTTTATTGAATTTTGGCCAGCATGTAATCAGCAGAAAAAAGTGAGTTATTAGATGAAATCTCACATCTATCTCACACCATTAGATCATCATTAATGGCTATTTGATGGCTACCAATCACAAAATTTACTGCCCCTAGCATTGCTCTATAGAAAACAAGAAAGAGGTCGTTTTGGTCAACATGTACTATTATTGATTTATTTTGCTTGAGTATTCGCAACTGAGAGCACGAGGCAGGGGCAAGCGTGAAAAGAAACGCAACTTTTTTCTTTTGAAAACTTTTCAAGGAAGAAGTTAGAAACATGAATGTAGATATAAAATCCAAGTTACAAGTGGCGTTAGTTGATAAAACTTGCAAACAGTAGTGTATGCTGTGGACAACAATTTGACAACTTGTTTTGTGATAAGGATGTTGCAAAATTGCTATAGTCTTTCCATGCTTACCTAGAGGTCGTAACTAACCATCTTATATGTATGTTGCACGCGTACAACTTTATAAAGCTGAATTTGATATTTCTTCTTGAACGGCCATGAATGTAACATAAATATGTAGGGTATCTCATATATGTTTTATGTATGGAATTTTTTGTTATGAGTAGTTAGTGCCCTGGATGAAGAATCTTAGCATGAGTGTCAAAAACCAAAAGTAGTGTAACATCAAGAATGAGTGTGATGAGTGAGTGTAACAGATCAAGAAAGAAAGTGAGTGTGTTATAGACTTATAGTTTCGTCAAAAGGAAATAAATGTTACTAAGGTTTCAAAAAGAAAATAGTTGCACTATACCCCTAGCAAGTAAGTTTAATTTTATAGAGGAGCAAGTTTTTTAAAAAATTGTAATACTATGTTTCTAAAAACTATAAGGTTAGTTGTATTTCATTATTGGATAAAGTACTAAATTCGTCGTTTAGGCGTAATTTTGTTTTGGTTATTAAAGTTTAAAGTTTTTTGTTTGAATCCAAAAAAGTTTTAATATAGTCTGAGGTCAAAGTTAAATAATTAACGAAATATCTTACATAATAACAGTACAATAATAAGGTCGATCATCTGGAAAACAAGTAGAAACTCTAGAGACACAAAATCAATCGTTCAAAGTTTTGATGGTTTGGCTTGACGGATTTGACCCGTTTTATAATTTTAGCTATCACATACATAATAGCTAGCGAAAAGCTTCAACGTTATCAGAGACTTGTTAGCAAAAGGTTGGAAAACTGATTGGACGGAGAGGCAATTCTTTAGTTTGTCTTTATTTAATTAGAAAAGAAAAACACAGAGAATATGGTAATGGTTACCTATATCATTTCCCAATCATGGAAAGTATTGGAGTTGAATTGTGGATGCCCCACCCACCAACACCCAACCTTCCCTTGTCTCTAGCTACCACCACGGCATGGTTTCATTCCCACTAAACACATCTCTCCCCTTAGCTTGTGGAACAAAGATACAGATCAGATCTGAAATATGGGTTTACTAACATTCTTCTTGTTCTGGCAGCGTGTGTTGTCCACGAATAACAATAACAATAACGAGATAGTAGGTGATGAAGCTGCTTATCTCATCAAGCTTAGAGAGGCCATATCCCCTGCTCCTTCCAGCTGGTTCAACGTCACCAACATGTGCGACTGGAGCCATGTCATTTGCGGCACCGATCTTCACAACAACCCCTGCGTGGAAGAAATCAACCTGAATTCAATGTCGCTCAAGAGGTGTTCCTGAGCTTCAACAACTTCACCTCCCATCCCTCACGGTTGCTTCCAGGATCTATATAGTTTGGAGCAGCTCAGCTTGAGTCTCAACACCAACCTTGCACCCTGGACATTTCCCGCCAGTTTGAATAACTCAATTGGACTTACCTTTCTCTCACTCGACGCTACAAACCTTTTGGGTTCCTTGCCAGATACATTTGCTTCCTTCCCCAACTTGCAGACTCTTTATCTCTAAAAAAACAACCTGACTGGCGTGTTGCCCAAGTCTATTGGAAAACTACTCAAGCTAGAATCGTTGCATCTCGGTGACCAGAAGTATGGTGGCTTGTCGGGTACAATTGAATTTCTTTCATCCATGACGCAGTTGCTTGCTGTCAGACTTGAAGGAACTCCTTAGAAGGTCCCATTCCCAACCTGTCAAATTGCACCTCTTTGCAATCTCTAATGCTTGGGGACAATCAATTAACGGGTGCATGCAGTTCCACTTTCTCTCATCAATCTCCCCTTCTTGACTCAAGTTTCGCTGGACAACAACTAGATACAGGCCCTGTGCCTGTATTCAACACGAGTATTACAGAGTCACCGTTTTGCTACTGCGGCGTTTGGGTATCCGCTTCTCTTGGCGCGCACGTGGCGAGTAAACAATCCCTGTAATGGTTGGAATTTCATCACGTGCGATATCCAGCACAAGATCAGAACGGTCAATTTGACAAACCTAAATCTCACCGGAACTATCTCACCGGCGTTTGCCAATTTAACTGACTTGGAAGAACTGTATCTTGTTGAGAATAATTTAAACGGATCAATTCCTGAAAGTTTGACCACCTTGCCACAACTCAAGATTCTAGATGTCTCCAACAACAACTTATCAGGGATCATTCCTATATTCTCGCCTAACATGGTGCTCATCAATACTGCAAATAATGCTTTTATTGTTGCGCATTCTCCAGCTAGAACTACACCACTTTGGATCAAATTAGGTACGTTTTATCTGCGCCAACTGAAATGTCCATGGTTAAAATTTGTTTACAAAAAGGATAAATTGTTTTTACAGAAAATTAGAGCAATATAATTACTATGATATGCATGTCTGTGTATAGGAAACATATTGTTAAAGAGTATTTTTTTTTTGTTTTACTTAACAACAATAGAAAGGGATTAAATGCATGTTACTGATCACATAAGAGTATAAGACAGACAAACAAATTAAATTTTCTGAAATAGACCATATTGTGATATGATTAATAAAGGGCAAGTTCTTCAATGGGAAGAAGAATATAATGGATGTTGATGGTATTTTAAAGAGAATTATGAATTATCAGTATCTTTTTAAAATATTAAAAGTTTTACTTTGGATCCAATATTATTTCATTGATTCAGAATATCTTATTGATTAAGTAACTAATTAATAGTTCAGTTAAAATAATACAGGTTTAACTTGGCCCATATTTTAATAACTTTTTAAACGAGTCAATTTTAACTTCATTTATTTTCAGACTACTATGTAATTTGTAAAACTCAAATTTTAAATAAGAGAAATGCTATGAAATTATTAAAAATTATTTTTTTATCATTATTTAGTCATTAATATTTAAAAGTATGAGATAAAATATATTAGATTATTAGACTAAAAAAATTGAATTGATAGTTAAATGATGATAAAAAATAATAAATTCTAACAATTCTTAGCATTTTTTTAAATAATATTTAAAGCTAATATCAAATAGTAATATGTCAAATTTTAAAAACAGTATCTTTAGATGGAATATTTTTTAATTTGAAGCAATTTATTGAAGATATTTTTGTAACGAAGAATGCTAGAGAGCTATCAAAATTTATTATTTTTGGTCATCAGTTAGTCATCAATATTTAAAGTATAAATAAAATATATTGTTGAATTACTAAATAATGTTAAGTGATTGCTAAAAATAATAAATTTTTATGGTCTCTAGCATTTTTCTTTTGTAATAAAGTAATTAACAAACTTATGATTAATGAATATGTAGACTCAAAGATTAAGTGGCCACAATTTTATTGATATAAGATATTGGCTTCAATATCTCATGCGTCACCTCTAGCTTGATTGATTTCAAATGTGTAGGACCATTTTCAAAGTTTTATACTTTTATTAATTACTCATGCTTCTTGTTACTATTGTCCTAAGGATTATATCAAATATTAGGAAAAGTTTGTTTGTACCTCAATGAATAAATATCTTTATTTTCTCCTCAATCTCTTTGTTTAATTTTATCTTTTACCGTTTTGAAAATTTTAAAATTTCATCTACAAAGTTAATAGTTAAGTTAAAAATAGAATTTTTCTTTGTCAAGTGTATGTAAAGTTCACGTAGCATGCATTACTCTATTGGTAATTATTCTTCACTTCGTTGCATCGAAGGTGCTAGTGCTGTAAGTATTGTGGGAGTTATTTTAATCTTTGGGGTGATTGCTTTTCATCGTAAGAGATGTTTTAGGTTAGTAAAAAGGACAATGTCGAGGAGAACATGTTGAAAATCTCATTAAAAGTTATGGTTCCTTGAGTCTCAAGCGATATATACATATAAAGAAGTGAAAAAGATGATAAATTCATTTTATGAAAAATTAGGAGAAGGAGGACTTGGTATTGTGTATAAAGCAAGTTTAGCTGATGGTGTCAACAGGTGGCAGTAAAAATATTGAAAGAGTCAAAGGAAAATGTGGAAGAATTTATAGATGAAGTTTCTATCATTAATAGAACATCTAATGTGAATATTGTTTTACTTTTAGAATTTTGCTATCAAAAAAATAAGAGTACTGGTTTATGAATTCATGCATAATGACTCTTTAGATAAGTTCTCTTATAGAAAAGATTCTTCTGATACTCTCTGTAAATTGGATTGTAGCATCTTGTATCAAATCTCAATTGAGGATTAGAATACTTACACCGAGGATGTAATACAAGAATTTTACATCTTGATATTAAACTTCAAAATATTTTTTTGGATGAACATTTCTGCCCAAAGATTGCAGATTTTGGATTGGCAAAAATTTGTAAGAAGGACCAAAGTATTGTATCTATATTGAGTACAAGAGGAACTCCAGGATATATTGCACCAGAAGTATTTAGTCAAATATATGGTGGAGTTTCTCACAAATCTGATGTATATAGTTAATTCTTGAAATTATTGAAAAAAAAAACAAAACTACAAAAGTGAAACATCACATGGTAGTGAGAATTATTTTCCCGATTGGATCTATAAAGATCTTGATCAAGGGAATATTCCTACAAGGCGTTTGTCCTACAAAGCAGAAGAAAATGATATTGTGATGAAAATGACTTTGGTGAGTTTATGGTGTATTCAACCAAATCCAGTGGATAGACCTTCTATAGATAAAGTAATTGACATCCTAAAAGGACCACTTGAATCAGTACCATATCCTCCAAAACCAGTCTTATTTTCTTCTGCAAGACTTATTCCACAATATTCAAATATGTCTTATAGTAATGAATATAGTAATGATAACAGGGGAGATTGTCTCAAAAGGCAAATGTAGCTTTGATGTAACTTCCACTACTTGTTGAGTAGTATTGTGTAAGTGCTTTTTTTCCTCCCCCAAATATTCAGATATATGTTAATAATTAGCCTCAGTTTGCATAATAGGAATTATTTGAACATTTATTTATAGTATAATAAAGTGAAATAATTTTATACAAATGGTACAACTTTAGATAGCATTGTCAGAATTGTTAAGTGAAGAGAATTGACCAAGCTAATAGGGAAGGTAGAAGAGAACTGATTAATCGGAATTGTAGAATATGAATTCTGATTATGATTCTGAAAGCATAAGAATCAACCAGTATTGATACACTTGATGCAACAGCACCTAAACTGATAAGCACTTCTTGATAACTAACCTAACTAATATAACTGCCTATAACAGAAGCTAACTAACTTAAAACAGAATCGGTAAGCGAAGAGAAGCATGGTCAGTTGCTTGAGGGTTAAGTAAGTCTCTTAGCTTAGATTATTAATAACCGAATCTAAGTCTTAACAATTGTAGGCCATAACTGTTAATTAGCAATTTCTGGTGAGAATAAAAGAGCATACAATGAAAGGAGCTAATCCAAACTTATACAAAGAAGAAACAAAATTTTCTTCTCCACAAGAATGCAGGGGAATTTCGTCATGATTACATGGTATGATATTGAGCTAAAAGTTATTGAAAAATATATTAACCGTACATAGATAAATGTTGAATAGTGTGATTAGTGTCATGTGGTGGATAAATCTCGCCTTCTTTGACAAATCTTGCCTTCTTTGATGAATGAATTACTCTCCGTTGGATTTAAATTAGGTACAGATGTGTAACTAGACTGAACAGAAGAGAGCAAATGAAAATTAATAAATAAGTAATGGCAGGAACAATAATATAAAATTATCTTATTTAATTTAATATTTATAATTATATATTTAATATATTTAAAATTATCTATTTATTTTAATAATAATTAATAAATACAAACTAAGAAAAACTTGAGTTACTTTAAGCTTATTTTTATTGTCTTGTAAATTTTTTTGAAAAAATGACAAATAAATCTTTATTCTTTTAATTCGAAGATAAACAAATTCTTAATTAATGGAAAATAGAAAAAGTATTTCTCACATTTTAAAATGTGAGACCTTTAAATTCTTCTAAAAAACTTATTTGTCACCATAAAAAAAATTAGTTATTACGGAGATTTTTAGGTATTTACAGCAGTTTGAATCGCCATTATTCTCAAAAATAACATTTTTAGAAAATGTCGTAATTAGAAGCGTTATTCTAGTTATTACAGCGATTTTCAAAAAATCGTCACACTTTCTAAAATTAATATAACAATTTTTAAACAGATTAAAATATTAGTTCTAATTGTCATTATATCCAAATAAAATAGTATTTTTTTGGTTGATTAAACTGTCGTTTTTTTACATGGATAAAATGACCTTTTTCATTGTGTAAAAAAACAGTTATAAACTGGCTTCTTTTCAAAAGAGTGCCATTTTTATCATTTAGAAATGGCAATTTAAAACCACACCATTTTTCCTAGTTAAAAAGGCATTGGTTACCAACCACTATTTTTTTCGGATTACAATGACATTTTTTATTGTTTTAAAGAACAATTTTATATGTTATTTTTACTAAGTTAAAATAACAATTTTTTTCTCGTTTAAAATGACAATTAAAATCGTCATTTTGATCACATTAAACAAATATTATTTTGTTTAAAATTTTAGAATAACTCAAAATCGTAACCCATAAATAAAATATTACATAACTCATAAACAAAGTATCAAACATAGTATTCGATTTTTTAATATTGGTAATAAAAAATCATAACTATTGTACAAAATACATGACATGATTTTTCAATTTTAAATATCTTAATACATAAAATCTCCATCATAAAAAGATCATGATGCTTTGTTGCTCACACCAAAAAATTACTTCATATTGCTACAATAAAAATATAATTTTAAAACATATTAAAAAACAACAAAATAAAAAATGATATTGACCCAAGTAGGACAAAAGTATATACATATATCAAGAATCAAATGAAAAATAAATATTTTTGTCATTTTTCAAATTCAATTTTATTAGCAGTTGCAGACAACAAATTCACTTTATCAAAAGATAGCAGCCTCACTTTTACCATTCCCTTTATTACTTACCCATTACCATCCTAACTAGCATAATTCAAAATGTAAAAAAAAAAAAAAATACAAAAAGAAAAAAAAATTTGTAGCTACAAAAGTTTATATATAATTGCAACTTTCAGTGGAAAAGAAACTATAACCCCAAAAATAGGGCATAATTGACCCAAATCAGAGTTAACTATGACCATCCATAGATGAAATTTTACTGTACTTCAACTAATCAGCCCAATTCTCAGATCAATTGATAAACCTCTTCCATTTATATATTTTATTTTTCCTTCACAAAACTAAAAATCTTTTTTTTTTCTTTTTTCACATACCTAAAAAAAATATCAAAATTTATCAATTTTTGTTTCATTTAAACGTGTCCAAAATTAGTCAATTTGAGCAGCCCATCAACTCATAGAAGTGACTCAATTTCTTACTAGCTGCGGAAATAATTAACTAATGTGATAGATATTATGAAATATGAACAAATTTACAGGACAGAGCCCCACTTCAGAAAGGTTATTCAGCCTAAACTCATTCATCAATTCATTTTATCAAGAAATAGCAGTATGAATTTATTCTCACTAGTACTTAACAATTACCATCCGAACTAGAATAAATTAATGAAGATTGTGTTTTTACCTTGGAGTTTGATGATTAGATAATATCGCAGCCAATGACTCCTTAGAAGCAATATAGGAGATTAGTGCTTGCAATTGCGTTTTAACCGCATCCAATTCTTCTTGCACATTTGAATTACAATTAGATGATGTGCCAGTCTCATTTAAAGAACGTTTAAAGAAAAATTCTTATGAGTAATCTCCGTAGCAGTGTTCTTAAAAGTCACTGTTGGGACAACTCTCATGTCTAAATCAGGATCCACTTTTTCAAGAATTATTCCAAAAGTATCAAGATGAGAATTACCAGTTGAATCCATTACTTGTTGAGTGTTATGTGTTTCAATTTTTTCCTATATATATTTATAAAAGAAAGAAAAAAAGGGATCAAACAGAGTTAACTTGTTAAAAACGATTAAAACTATTAACATAGACAGCACAAAATAGTCGTTATAGGTAGCTTTTGATAAAACCGTTACCAAAAGCAAACTGGATCTGTAAGTCACTCTATACCTCCTCGGTGGAAGTTGGATCATGAGTAGCTTCTTCATTGCTCTGCCGAACGGCCATAATCAATGCAGCGAAGCGGAAACAAACAAAACTCACCAGAATGGTGATAGGGACGAAGATAATTACGTAGATGATGATACTGTAATTTGTTTGCACATGTGGGTTGAGAAGGAAAGCACCAAGCACGTAGGAGACAGCAAGAAGGAGGAGAGAGAGGGACATGTACATTGCCAATACCAAGGTGGGATATCCTGGACCAATAGGACTTCCGCTTATAACCATAATACAGGTAGCTATAGAGAACAAGAAAGAAAGAGAGTTGGATATCATGAAGGCCGTGTATCCATGTGTGTCCACGGCAGCATAAACAGATTGGCCTGGACATGCTTGACCGTGCAGTTTTGGAGTTGGACAACTGACGGTTCCCTTGTCTCCGTTTTGGACAACCCCACCCGGTGGATTCAGACCGTTTTGAAATGCCATAGTTGCAATGACGGTGGCTATCATACCCAGGTTTCCTCTCATTTCCTTCAACCACTCATCGTCAGGAGGCGGCACCGATACCAGATAACGTGCAAGATTACTCCTGATGATATCTAAAGCGATTTCCAAAATGGGTTCCAATAAAAAACTTGCCATTATTAATTATTGATTTAGTTTGTTTGATTAATCGCAGTTGTGAGAGAAAGACAGACAGCTAAAGTTAAAAAGAAGGAAAATGGCACATAAACCATATCTGTGCCGTATATATACCATCAAGAAGACGCCCCCTGCAGTGCCATTGACTAGATTTTAATTGTATTATTTTTATGGTAGAAACTTGAGCTGACAAAACTGACATGGAGATGTGTTAATATAAAATTGATAATTAAAAATTATTAGATAATAATTTAGTTAAATTTATTAGAATTAATAATTTTACATGAAAATAATTCGGTAACTTTTTCATGAGCTTCGACAAAAAAAACTTAGAATTCTCTTACTTAAAAAGAATTTATAAGAATAACAGTAATATTTAAAAAGTAAAAAAATCAATTCAAATAGTTAAAATTTATTTTATCTAACATTTATGTGTCGTTAGAATTAGTAGATGTTAAATAAGATAAATTTAAATTATTTTTTATTAATTTTTTTATTATCTTCTTGATATTACTATAAGAATAAATATAGAAAAATAAATTTCAATTAACTAATATTAATTAATTATTTTTATTATAAAATTTAAAATAAAAAATAATTATAAAATATTAGCTACAAAGTTTATTTCAATTTGGATATCTATTATTTTCTATTCATATAAATTCAGGAAATAAAAAGTTACATATTTTAAAATATGTTCCTCTCAATCTTTTTAGTTTCTTAATAATTTTATTTTACTAACTTTTACACTTTGTTTGGGAGTGGAAAAAAATAGGAAGGAGAGAAATTGAGTGAAAAGAAATAGAAAGGAAAGAAATTGAAATGAAATTTAATTTCCATGAGTGTGTTTGGATGGAAGGAAAATATGATGGAAAGATATTGAAAGATGAATAATTTATGTTGTTTGTTTGGAAAGGAAAATGGAGAGAAAAAATGAATTAAGTTATATAATGACAATATTACCCTCCATATTATATAGTCATGTTATTAAATATACAATTATGTAAATATTTATAAATGTGATTAAATAATAACAAAAAAATTTAATTATATTTATAATATAACAAGTTAGGAATAATAATAATAATAATAATAATAACAATAAAGTTAGCATGATCTAATTAGATAAAAAATTAATTTTATTTTTGTTTACTACTCATCTCAATACATAAATTGAAAATAATTTCAAGAAGAAGAAATATGTAAATTAATAATTATATGTACATGATTTTAAAGAGGCTAACCAATCACATTATATCATTTGATTAATATATTATGCCTTATATTACATTTACAAATACATATAAAAAAAGTCTTACATGATCAAGTCATTACATATGAAACTAACAAATTTAATACAGAAACTGTTTCATCAAGTCATTACATAGCATTGACTTTTTTGACTAACTCATTACTAATAGCATAGTCAACAATAGTTATAGTTATGAGAGTCACAAAATACAAAGACATGAGATATTATGATTATAAGCCTTAATTAAGTCATAGATATGTTACCCACAAAATATGAAGATACTTTATGTATCTTGATGTTAAAGTTATTTTTGTTCCATTCTCAAAATATTAGCCACGTTACTAGGACTATTGTTCCTAGAGTGCACCTGCTTCTTTCATCAATTCGTACAATGTGGCAAGACGTACGTCAGCCGGAACACCAAAAAATTCTCTCTTAGCTCTATCTTCTCTGCATAAAAATCGGTAACACCTCATGCGCAATTCTGGCATCACACTTAAATTCTCTAACTCATTCCACACGTCATTTTCAGAGTAAATGCGAGGCCTACTTTGCTCAAGAATTACAAGACCCCTTTCAGCTATTCGCACTTGTTGTTTTGCAATTTGAACTTGCTCCTTAGCTACCTGCACTTGTTCTTCAGCTGTTAACACTTGCTTTTCAGCAATATTAATTGATCTCTCATAAAAATGATTCCCATCTTTCATCATGTCAGTCAATGCTTGAATGCCTTTACTCATTGTTTCCATTTCTGATTCTAATTTATCACTCATGGTTGTTTTGCGTTTAGTACCTCTTGATGATGTTCCTTGAGAGCCAGTTGATTGGTTAGATAAACCAATTTCAGGACTATGACCCATTGTAAAACTAGTAGCATGAGGAGTAATTGGATCCTCATTCCACTCCTCTTCCATATTTAAGAAACTTTCATCATCATTCAAGTTAATTTTTTCTTTGCTCTTTTCCCACCTTTTCACTTTTTCTTTGGCACTTTCAGCATGTTTTCCTGTTGCCCTGTCTGTACCATATATCTCAAATAGTTTATCATAGTGTTTGATTGGAGTCCGCATTCACTTTTTCACTTCTGGTTTTGCCTGAATCAAATAGAAGAATATTTACTATGACTGTGCCTATATGTAAAGATATATTTTTGAGATACTTCTTCAATAATTACTAGTGACATTTAATACCCAAAAAGAGAATAAATGCATAAAGTATACCTTAATCAATTCTTCCCAGACTTTAGCTTCAGCCTCAAACATCTTTGTAATTGGATTCCAGGAAAATCCACTAAGCCCATGAAAATTATCATAACAAACTCCAAAATGATCCTTTAAAGTCTTGAGTCTATTCTTAAGATTCTCTTTGCGGATATGGTTACCATAGATTTATCTCAAAAGTGAAAGTATGTTGTCATATGCCATTGTAGTAAATGTGCCATCCACTCTATTACCTTTGCGGCTTTCTTCAATCAAAGCATCAATGAAGGTTGTATCCATTTCGTCGGTCCATCTTAGAGTATCCCGACTAGTGGCCTCACCTTGGCATAATGCTCTCTTTGCCATTAACACTTCTCAATCTACAAAACAAGTGGATAGAAATAACATCCATAATCTTAAATCAAAGTATTTGTAAACTATCTTATCAATTATTCAACAAATAAAGATTCAATACACTCCATAAGTACAACATATGACAAAGTGATTCAACTTGTGCACACCAAAGTCCTCAAACAGAATATGATAACACTTCAAGAGGTAACATGAATTCAATAATAACAAATCATAGTTATAAAATCAACTCAGCGCATAGATAATACAACTAATAACGTTATTCGCAAAATTTTGTAAATGAGTGATCAGAGTCCTAGTTGATAGTCAGCCCACATTTGAGCAGCTATTTCATCCCTTAATATGGTCCCCGCCTATAGTCTTCATCTTGTTCATGTCGAACTACTTCATCCTCTTCTAGATTATTTTCTTGTAGTTCTCGGTCAACTTGAGCTATGAGATGTGGATCAGGATCTACCCCCATTAAAAAGTTATGTAATATGCAACAAGCTAGCACAATTTCAGTCATAATCTCAAAGTCATAATGTGGTTCAGTGCCACTTGTGATTATTGCAAATCTTTTCTTTAAAACTCAAAATGACCTTTCGATAACATTTCTCAATGAAGCATGACGAAGATTAAATAATTCTTTTTCATTTTCTGGGCCACGTCTTGCATACTCTTTTAGGTGATACCTTACACTTCGATATGGGGTAATTAATCCATACTTCAGCATAAATCCAGCATCCCCAAGGTAAAATTTTTCTACAGAATCCATCATTAAAATTGAATAATTTAGTATAAACACACAAACTACTAATCTTTACCTACTAATGAGACAATATAGTTTTATGTACATGCTAACCTCGTGGAAGTTTAAGATTATCATCTCTCGATAATGCATTCTTAAGAACTTTTGAGTCGGATGCTGTTCCTTCCCAACCCGTTAATACATAAGTGAACTTCATATCAAAATCACATGCAGCTAATACATTCTGTGTCAGTCAGTCTTTTCTCTCTCGAAATTTAGGTTGATCCGCTATGGGTACTTTGACACGAAAATGTGTTCCATCTATAGCTCCAATACAGTCTTAAATAATAATCTATTATTTAATAAAGTAACATAAAATTGTATATATCAATCAAAGTTATTTATTCATGTAATTGTACATGTTAGTACGGACTTGAAAAATTTTAAAATAATCTTTAAAAAGAAATACAAATTAAACTATAGCATGATTCTTAAATTAAATAAGCCGGAACTAGAGAAAACAGGATTACGATATGGATGTATCTCACACACAAAAATACTATGTTATTCTCAATTTAACATGTCTTATGTGCGTCATCGATGACAACAACCATAAGTTGATTATTAGCTTATTTTACCCCGAAAACTTTTTTTTTTTCGATTTCTATAAATTATGAACTAGTTTTATGCTTTCGGTGGTTCACTTGATTTGTAAATTTGAGGCTGACCCACCGTGCAGAATTGCAGATTAGCAAAATAATTAACAACCGGAGTAAATATTTTTTTAGAATTTTTTAAAAATTTTAAAAATATTTTTAAATTTTATTTTGTTTTAATTTTATTTTAAAAGTTTTTAATTTTTATTAAATTTATTTTTAATAATTAATTATTTAAAAAATTGACTAATTTAAAAATAATTTTACAAGAATAATTTTTAACACAAACAAATTAAATATATTTATTATGTAATATTATTGGATTAGTCTTATTTTTTTAATTTAATTATTAGAGATATATTTAATGTGAGTAAAAAATTTCTGTAACAAAATTAAAATACAATAAAATTTAAGAATATTTTTAAAATTTTAGAGACAAAAAATATACTTTATTGTTAAATGTATTCACACGGGATAGACTAAGTAGCAGGTTTCGAATTTTCAGATAATTATCTAAACCAGTCCTCAAAAATTTTAAAAGTGGACATTTTAGTCTCAAAAAAATTAATACACAGATCAATCCCACAGGTTTTATTCCGGCAAACAAATAAGTTCTCAGGCTATTTTCTAGCAGAGTAATTATCCAAATCAATCCCCTAGAATTTTAAAAGCGGACATTTTAGTTCCCAACGAAAATTAATACATAGGTCAATTCTCAATCGATGAGTTTGGAAAATTTAAATTTATTTTGATGATGAACAAACATTATTGAAATAATTAATTACAAAGTTATTAATTTGATTTTCATTTAATATATGTTAATTAATAATTTTGTGACGTAGGTTTTCTTATTAGGTCGAACAGAAAAGCAGAATTATTGCAAGCCCAATATGCTTAAAACCAATCAGCCTTGTGCATGCAGCAATCCATTGGCCAGCGGCAAACCCTTAAATGGAGCTCAGTACCGCGACGGATTAGTCCTTGATCTGTCGGGTTGGGGGATACCGTGGGAAACCAAAAAAAAATATTTCCTATGTTATATGGCCGAAGTAATTTGTGATTATTTGGACCGAAATAAAAAGAAAAGATCCCAAACCCAATAAAATCAAAATTCAGCCTTATGCAATTTTTGCCATATGAACGATGGCTGAAATATTTTATCATTTGGGCCAATTTTGATTATCATTGATACAAGCCCAAATAATTTTGCTTGTTTAGTCCGAAACCAAAATGAGAAAGAAAGCAAAATTACTTCATGCTTCTAACGGATTCCATTTCTTATTGTGGGATGGATTTCAAAATTTAATTTGCTAGCATTGGAAACATAAATGAGAGAGAGAAATTGATTTGATAGCTTCAGTAACTCTACACGCTACCTTATGCAAGGGAATTTGAACTTTAATTTTACTTTATCATTACCCATTAGCTAGTGTTCAAATTTCTCTCTCCTCTCTCTCATCTTTGCTTCCTGTTTCGATCTTTACATAGTAAATCATGGAAGCTCTTGCAACATATCAAGATGAAGCTATGAGCAAGCTAAAGACCATCACAATGATGGCAAGAAAAATAAAAAATGTAGTGGCTAAGATCTTCAACCATGAATGGTAAGATTTGGTAAAGAGATCTTGGCTTTTTCATACCAAAAATGGTAAAAGGAGATTCGGCCAGTAAGGAGGAGATTCTTGGAGGGATGGCTTGTCTCTGATTCTACTCAACCACCACAGGAAGTAGCTAGGGTGGCTACGTGATGGAAGATGCAGAGATTGGAGCAGATGAAGCCATCATCATCATGAAGCATCAAGGGCCAGAAATTCATCTTGAAAAGCAAGTCAATGATGGAGCGCTCGGATTGATGAAAACTGATGACCAAGGAAGAACTAGAGGTATTTGCATGTTGGATTTTGCATGGGTTACCTCTTCTCTCTCTCTGGCCGAACCGGTTATGTGTGAAGGAAAAGAAGTTAAGCTTAGGTTTTGGTTTCAACTGTGGAGGCTTCCCTTTTTTATAAAAAGGGTGAACAAGCCACGGTTTGATTCAAGGAGAAAGTGTGAGAGTATAAGACACAGAGTTCTCAGAGCTACCTGAGCTAACAGATTTCTCTTCTCCTTTAATGTATTCTATTTTGTATTTTTCTGTTTAATTTTGTCATGTCTTGAGTCTCATGAAAAAAGGCAAACAGTGAAGTTTGTATGAAAAAGGCATAGAGCGAAAAAAGGCAGAGAGTGCAAAATTAAAAGAAAAAGCCATAGATGTCCTTAGAGTTCCTTTGTACATCTGTGTTATATTTCATGATTCTATGGGAATCTCCTTGTAAGTTGGGTTAGCACTTTACAGTCTGTAATCAAGAAGATTATAGTGAAATTCTATCATTGTTGTGATGGAGACTGGATGTAGGCTGCACTGCACTTAGCAGCTGAACCAAGATATATCTGGGTGTAATTTTCTCTCTCTTTTACTCCATTTCTGTTTCTACTGCACAAGAGCTAAAACTGAAAAAATATCTCGTGCCAAGTGACGAGACAAAAATAAAAGTCTCGTGGCTAGGGACGAGACAAAAATAAAAAAGTCTCGTGGCTAGGGACGAGACAAAAATAAAAAAGTCTCCTCAAAGACCAGCAAGTGTAATCAAGCGAAAATGGGGTTAAGATTCAACCCCCCTTCTCTTAGCCACTGAAAACCATCATCAACGTTTTTCTTTATCAGACATAACAGTCACCCGTCCATTATACTTTTACTATATATCAACCTTTATTATTATTAGCTTAGCTTTGTGCACATAGACGATGACACTAAGGCTACGTTTATTTTTTAGAACAGAATAAGACAAGATACTGAGAATAAGACATAAAAAATAGAGACACAAAATTTTGTGTTTTTGTATCCTGTTTAGTAATAAAATAGAACAAATTATTAAAATCTAATATATTTCAAAAAATTTGAGATGAAAAATATAATAATAAAAAATATAATTATAAAAAAATTAACAAGAATAATGAAAGAAAAAAATAAAAAATAAATTGTATCCCTTATTAGTGTTTTCATATCCTTCCTATCATGATGGACACAAAATACACTAATTCAGTATCCTTGGACACATTGTCTCTCTCCATGTCTCCTTTACTAAATACGATTTTGTGTTTCTGTGTTTCTATCTCAGTGTCCTGTCTTTAGAAACAAACGCAGCCTAACATATTAATACACTTTTTTAATTAGAAACAAGCAAAGTAAATAATGATGTTTTGAAATTCAAAGTAAAACATTTTTTTAATACAAACATACTTTTTAAAATAGGATATCTTTTGATTATATTAAATACAAAAATATTAAATAATTTTAATTTTAAATTTTTTTAAGAATAATCTCTAATAATTATATTATTATTATTATTATTATTATTATTATTATTATTATTATTATTATTATTATTATTATTGAGTTTTTATGAAAAAACTTTTTTTATATTCTAAATACATACATAAGAATTTATAATAAGTAAATTTATCATTATTTTTGTCAAAAATTACAAAAAAATTATGGTATAATATTATTGTATAATTAATTAATATTAATAATAATACAAATTTTATTTTATTTTTTTATAGGAAAAAGACGCTTATGTCAAACGAAAAATGTTAAAAATTAATCTGTATATTAATTTTTTTTAGAGATTAAATTATTTATTTTTAAAATTTTTTAAAATTTTTGAGAATTGATTTAAATAATTATTTTACTAAAAAATAAATTAGACACTAATTTAACAATTAAAATAATATTTTAAAAATATTTTATGTATTAATTTTTTTAAAGATTAAAATATTTGTTTTTAAAATTTTTAAAAACTGATTTAGATAGTTATTCGAGTTTTTATCTAGGAGCACAAATGTCAATGATTAATTCAATATAAGAACGTAGTGGTTGAATTGTGGCCTCAGTGCTTTTACACCATAGTCTTTTTTTTAGGGTCTTTAAAAATGAATTACTTTCCGTTAGATTCAAATCAGATAGAAATGTGTATTAATTAGAGTGAACAGAAGAGAGCAAGTGGAAATTAATAAATAAGTCATGCGAGAAACAATAATATAAAATTATTAAATATTTATAATTATATACTTATTATATTTAAATTATCTATTTATTTTAACAATAATTAATAAATATAAATAAAAAATTTTTGAATTACTTTAGGCTGATTTTAATGTCTTGTAAATTTTTTTAAATAATTATAAACAGAACAAATTAAAGACTTATGGTTTCATAAATGTTTAAACCCCCTCCAAAAATTAATACATACATATCATGTGCAAAGAGAGGCGTGAATCCTCTCTAGTATAAAAGAATATAGATGGTATTTAGTGTTTAATCTAATCTTTTTTTTTTTATCTCACTTATAGAATTAAATATGACAAATCACATTGTATTCTGTCAAATGTTAAAAAAATTAGAAAAAATCTATTTCCGTGCAAAAAAAGCACGTTGCACTTAATAAATATAAAACAAAGACTTATAGTCAATAAAATCGTTTTATCATACATACTTTTGCTTTAATTAAATAACTAATAGTACATCTATCTATTTATTTATCTTTCTAACTATCTGTTGTAAAAATTAATAGAGCGAAAAAATAGATATAAAAATAAAATAAAATAATAAAAAAATTATAAATATTTTTAATATATATTTATTATAATTGAGATCTTACAATATACTCTCAAAATAATATACTTATTGTATCACCTATTTATTTAAGGGTATAAGCAGTTTTGGTTGCTTACTATATGTTTCATCTCATACATTTTATCTTAATTTAAAGGTTATTTATAGGCAATTATGAGGGGTCAATATTAACTAAAATAATGATTTTGGAGAGCTCTTGCAAATACTAACTCAAGATACATATATTTTTCACAACATTCACGGTATTCCTTTTTGAATGTCTTGTCTATTATGTATATATCTCATTTTTTTTTTTAAGAAGAGTAACTTTCATTCATAGAAAACACCATAGGGCACTTATAAATCGCAGCAAAAATATTAAATTTATATCTAAATCAAAAAATAAATATTTTATTTAATTTATTGAATTATGAATTAAGAAGAAACATAATATTCGATTAAAAAAAATTTAAATAATAGATATAGAGCCAATACTAAAATTCTTTCATTTTAAAAATTACACAGATATACTGCAACACAGTAAAATAATTTTTATTCTTCAAACTTCGAATAAATTTGATCACTTCCTAAATTTACAAAAAATTTCATAAATATCAAATTGTCTTTCTCCCATAACAAGACCTGCATCATAGAAGGTAAAATCCTCATATATAAAAGAGAATCAAAACATTATAAAAAGAATCTATAATACCACAAAAGAGAAAGAGTAACCATCGGAGGATTATTATCGTACTAAATTTATGAAATAAAAGTAAAAGAAAAAAAAGTATAGTTATCATAATCGGATCGAACCGGTCAGTTCGACTGAAAATTAATAAATCAGTGGTCTAGTTAATTTGGTTAGTAAATTGGACTGAATTTATAATTGAATCAGTCAACGGTGATCAAATTCATTAAAAATTGACTGGTTCGCACTTCAGACTGCACTAGACTCGTGCTGGTCCACGATGCACCCGCATGCCGCCGAACTCTCTTGCCACTGCACCAGCTTGTTTTTCAATATTATAGGTGACAAAAATTAAATATATAATAAATCATGAATGAATTTTTTTTATATCCTTTTAAACATGAATTGACATAAATTCTAAACAAGTAACAACACATAGTATACAAATATATCAATATATTGATATTGATTGTGTTATCTTTTTTTTTCTTATTCATTTAAATTGAGAAAGTATTTTGTATTAGTGACTAATTTATTATTTCTTTTTGTACCATAAATTATATCTAAGAATTGATATTTGGTTGTTATTAATATATTTTTGAAAATATGTATTTAACTTTTAATTTTAATTTATTCCTATAATTTTATTTATATTTTTATTTAATTATAACCGAATTAATAATCGGATAAATCAATGACTCACCAATTGAACTAGTGACCCAATCGTATGACCAGGTTAATTATCGTTTCAGTTCTGATAACTATAAAAAAGAACCAGAAAACAAATAACGAAAGTAGAAATAAAAATTGAAACCCAAAACACCGGAAAGAAAAGAAGAGAGAGTAGAAAAAACGAAAAAAGATAGAAAAAAAAAAGAATCTTTTCCATATCTGAAATAAAAAAAAAAAGAAAAGTAGAGAAAACAAGAGAACATAGGTAGGAGAGCGAGAGACAAGATAGGTGAGTAAGAAAAAGAATAAAAAGAAAATATGACTTATTAAAATTTTACTAAAAAAATAATAAAAAAATTTGTATTGAAAAAAAATAATATCATTTTGTAATGAAAACTATCTCGTTCAAAAACTTTATCAAAAAAAATTCAATAAAAAGAAAATTTTGACCAAAAAAAAATTTACAATTTTTCCTCATTTTAACATTATTTAAAATTTTGAAATTGATGTATTCTAATATATTACTCTTTTAAATGAGGATGTTGTCCAAAATGACTGTGAATAAATTCGCTGAGCATTGATTATTGGTGAAAAATAACATGAAAAAAAATATATTTCATCCTATTAATTTTAATGTATCCATCTTTTATGTTGAGCATTGTATGCTCCATTATCTCTATATAAAATAGTTGGAACTATTTTTGGGTAAAATTATCCACCAAATAACTGAATATATTAAATTAAATCTCTAAGCCAAAAATACTTACAACTTATTTTGTATATCACAAGTATTTTAATGTGATTAGAGAATATTGTTATTATAATTTATTTTTTGAACCTCTATTATATAATTGTATAATTATATGTAAATAGGTATCTAATTTAGGATTTACTTTTTTAGAAATTAAAAAAAGTATCTTGCACCTTATTTTATCATATTATCTATTATTAATAATAAGATATATTAGTATTTATATGACACTAAAATATGATACTTTAAGACAAAAATTTTTGTATTTTCTCCATTCGGACAATTGATCATTTTTCTTATTAAAAATTCTAACAACCGTTCAGTCGTCAAGACAAATTTTGAGTTTAACTTGGCCCATATATACTTTAACGAATTTTAAATTAGTCAATTTTAACCTCAATTATTTCCTTAACAAAAAATCTTCAATAATTTATACACTAAACGTAATTTTCAAAAATTTTCAAATTTTAAATAATAACTAATGTTAATTCCAAATAGTAACATGTTAAATTTTAAAAATATCTTTAAATAAAATATTTTAAAGATTGGACACTTTTTTTTAGTATTTGAGACAATTTTTCGTTAACAAAAATAGAATCATTTCTGTCAGTATATTCAAAATTTGGAAGTAATTTTAATAATTTATTTTTAACAAATATAAAAATATTAAGAGATAAAAAATTTTTAATTTTTACTTTACATTTAAGTAAGGTTTAATTACTCTGTTGGTCTCTATAGTTTTATAAAATTTTCAATTAGGTCCTTATATTTTTTTTTTAATTGGTCCTTATATTATTTTTTTTCAATTAAGTCCCTCTTAGTAGTAATTGGCTGAATTTTATAGGGACCCAACTAAAAGAAAAGGCATTGGTATAGGGACCTAAATAAAAGAAAAAAAAGTATAGGGACCCAATTAAAAAAAATTGGTGCAAGAATTCAATTAAAAGGAAAAAAAGTATAGGGACCTAATTAAAATTTTCGCGAAACTATAGGACCAACAGATATCAATTAATTTTTTACTTCTTCAACTAAAAGTATTAGCCCTCTAGTATTATATATTTATAAATGGATAATGTTAGGTAGGCAAAAAAAAACAGCCAAAACTTACCTTATTTAACATTAATTAATTGTCGCAATAATTAATGAATGCTAAATAAAGTAAATTATGACTGTTTTTAGCTTATTTTCTTTGATTACCAAATATTTCCGTTCACAAATATACATAAAATAAAGGCTTAATTATAGGCAATAAAATCGTTTCATGTATACTTCTTTTTCATTTTTTTCACCCTAAAATTAATGGTACATACCTATCAAGTGCAATAAAGAGATCAAGTTGCACTTAATAAATATAAAACAAAGACTTGTAGTCTATAAAATTAAAATCCTTTCCTGTATACCTTTTTCCCCTTAAAGTTAATACTACGTATATGCATATGATTAAAGAGAGCAAGTCGCACTTAATAATATAATAAATATAAAACAAAGACTTGTAGTCAATAAAATCCTTTCCTGCTGTATACTTTTTTCCCTTAAAATTAATACTAATATATGCGTATGATGCGCAATAAAGAGAACAAGTTGCACTTTAATATAATAAATATAAAACAAAGACTTGTAGTCAACAAAATCCTTTCATGCATACTTTCATTTTAATTAAATAATTAATTAATAGTATATACAGGTCATGTGCAAAGAGAGCGACCTAAGTGGCACTTAATAACAGAATGATAGAATATAGAACAAAGACTAACAGTCAACCTCGTAAATATTTAAAAAAAAATGTTGAAAGTTTTGTGTTTTGTCGTGTTTGTGTCGGTATTATCAAGGGTTCAATGATTTATCACACATATATATGAGTTTGGGTGATAATCAAGTCTCCAGCTAGCATCACTTATTGAATCGTTTAAACCGGATTTAAGTTTTGTTGATACCCTAACTTAATAACATCATTTTAGTAAATTAGTTAAATTAGTTATGTTCTAAGTTAGTTATAACTTATAACTAATCGTAATATTATTTTAGCAAATTAATTAAGTTAGTTATGCTGAATTAGTTTTATTATATAATAACTTTTTATTCCTTATTTGAGGGATTTACCATTTAAATTTGTGTACTAAATTTTTTCTCTAATTCAAATCTCTTCTTTTTCTCTAAATTCGAGTCACAAGTTCTCTGAATTTGAACATAATATAGTAAGCGTCTTGTAGTTTCGTCTCTGTTCTTTTATCTTCTCAATCTCAAATTCTTTCTTCTCTTTTTTTTAAACAACCATGACACACAGTTAAGAGCCTCCAATTGTGATGAATCTAGAGTCCAACAATAAAAATTCAAATTCAAATTTTTTAGTTTCTGATCTTTAAAAACTAACTCGTTTATTATCTCAGATATTCAATCTTCAACCACATATGCCAAGAACTCAAGTCAATTCCATCTCTGACCCATCAAGCCCTTATTTCTTACATCATGAAAAAAAATTTGTCATCTCCATCATTAACATTGCGTTAACCACTCATAATTTAATTACAACTCATGGTCAAGAGCTATGACATTGGCTCTAAAAGGTAAGAACAAGCTTTGTTTTGTGGGTAGTAGTCTCCCGAAATCTCAAGAAAATGATCCCAATTTCATGGCTTAGAAAAAGTACAATATTCATGTAGTGTCTTGACTAACTTATTTGATCAGTGAAGAGATTTTTTATAGTGTAATATGAAATGACAATACTGTTGATATTTGACGTGATCTCCAACATCAATACTATCAGGAGGACGTGTTTAGAATAGTTGAACTTGAGAAAGAGTTGTTTTTCATCAAACAAGGTGAGTTGAGTATTACTATATACTTCACTAAATTGAAAGTTTTATGACAAGAATTAGACATCTTTCGGCCAATTTCTCATTGCAATTGTGGAGAATCTTGTACTTGTGGACTCAATGTTGTAAGAAATTATAAAAAAGACAGCTACTTGGTTCGATTCTTAAGGGGTCTCGATGAACAATATGCTGTAGCAAGATCACAAATCATGTTACTGAAGCCACTCCCAACAATCAATGATGCATTTTTACTCTTAACCCAATAAGAACGACAATTAACCACTCCTGACATTCTTGAATAAAAATCAACTCTAACTGCTCAATCCAGCTTTGACACCTCTTTGGATTTCAGCATCTGACTACTCGGGGACGAGATAAAGGGGTTAGAGGGAGAGGTGGCCAATTTGAAAGACCACCATTTAAAACTTGACTATTCAACCCAACACTATACTGGTTAAAAATTCTGGCTCATCTCTCATTCAACAATCACAAATTTCACATACTACACATGGTGGAGCATGGCGCAGTGATACTTCTCTTTCCAATAGCACAATAAGTTACACTAGTAATATTACTAATTTGTGGCACATTAGACTAGGTCATATACCAAAAGATACATTACAACTGATGCATGACATTTATCCATTTGTAGACGATAAAATGTTTAAACAACCCTGTGATGTTTGCCATTTCTCTAAACAAAAGAAACTTTTCTTTCTTGTCAGTTCTACTACATCTAATGAATTTTTTATTTAGTGCACTTTGATATATAGGGGCTAATTTCCATTCCTTCAACCCATAGTTATCAGACTCGAACCGGTAATTGATCCGGTCATACGACTGGATCACCGGATCACTTGTTTGACTGGTGGGTCACTGATTCACCCAGTTGATCCGGTCATAATTAAATAAAAATATAAAATTATAAAAATAAATTAGAATTAAAAGTTAAAATTTAAAATATATATCTTTACAAGTATATTAATAACGTTACGTCAGTAAAAATAATTATCTTATATATTTAATCGTATGAATGATTATTTAAAATAATAGATATAATAAGACAACTATGTAAAATATTTTATAATATCAATATATCAAAATTAAATTATAAAAATAAATAAATACAATATTATTGTTGAAGAATAAAATAATATTTTACATTATTTAAATTTTATTATTTTAATATGATATAATTATTAGTTTTTTTAAGATGATAAATGTGTGGTAAACAAAAGGTATTGGTTTTAGTATATATATAATTATTTGCATGCTAATTTGTAAAGGAACCACTAGCCTAGTGGATGTCTCAGGTTCAATGTAGTGTCCCAGGTCGAGCTGTACGACCTAGGTTGATCAAAGCTAATTCAACCAATCTCTTTAGGATAGGATTCTCCGACCTCTTCTCAAAAGAGGTCGGCCAAATCGCTACAAAGGCCCAAGTAGGCCCAAACAAAGGAACGCGGTCCAAATCTAAAGGCGGTCAAGCCTAGAAAGATAGGGCGGTTTCCGTTAAAGATAAAGATGACTTCACTCAAAAGATAAGATAAGATAACTATCTTATCACAAAGAGAAGATCACCCTACACCATTATAAATACGCTGGAGCACCCAGGTAGAACTCATACTCTGATTCTACAAAAAAAACCTGCCTAAAGCACGTGCTAACTTAAGCATCGGAGTCTCTTGCAGGTACCACCACCCTCCGGTGACGAAGGATCAGCAGCACCACCGTATCCAACAAGTCGGACACGTTAGCTCCGGCCATCACAGCAGATCTCGTCCGAGATCGACCTACAGTTTTAGGTAACCCTCGAAACAGAAAGGATCCAAGATCGAGTCCACTGGAGTGCGCTTTTTGAAATAATGCTTCAAAAAGCTATCTTCTATTGTGAATATGCGAACAGATGGTGCACGTGGAGGCTCGCGGGTTATATTAACCTGACCGGGCCAACTTGACTGGTTCTGGCTGGATTCGTTCGATTTAGTGTGGGTAAACCGGTTTTTTCGTGGGTTAATTGCGGAAACGGTTAGACGTGTAATCTGGACCGGTTGAGGGTCCGGTTCACCAGTTTTTCGGTCGAACTGTTTGGTCCGGTCCGGTCCGAATTTGATAACTATGCTTCAACCAACAGTTTCAAATATTTTTTGACAATATTTGAAGATAAGGGTAGATATACATGGGTACACTTTCTCAAACTGAAATATGAAGTTTTAACTTTGGTTAAAAATTTTATTTTCTTGATAGAAACTTAATTTGACAAAACAATAAAGGCCATTCGATCCGACAATGGTCTAAAATTTAATCTCACCTCTTTTTACCAATCTAAAGATATCATTCATCAAAATTCATGTGTGAAAACTCCATAATAAAATAGTGTTATAAAAAGGAAGCACCAGCACATTCTTAATATTGCTAGAGGTCTTATTTTTCAATCAAACCCTCACAAATGTCTTTGGCCTCATCAATAAATCATGCTGTGCACTTGATGAATAGAATACCTAGCATTAAGCTAAAGAAGAACTCACTATTTAGCATTTTATATGGAAGGGTAACTGACATTAGTTCCTTAAAAGTATTTGGCTTCCTTCTCTTTGCTTGTACATTGATAGCAAATAGGAAGAAGCCTAACAGTAGGGTCTAGAAATGTCTATTTCTCGGATTCAAATTAAACACTAAAGGGTACATTTTGATGGATTTAACAAATAAAGAGATTTTTATTTCAAGGAACGTGTTTTATGAGTCTAATTTTTCTCTTATCACAAAGAGCACTAACACTCAAATTGAGAACCCAAGACTTTTAAAGTCATCTTTGACCGTTTTTAAAAAAATAGATCCTTTTACTATTACATCTCATGCATCACATATATATCATGCAGTAGACACTCTCAGTCATAATATCACACCACCACATAGTTCATCATCTCATGATCAAACATTAGCATCTAATACACAGTCCGATCACACACTCACACCAAATTCCTCAAATTCACTAATTCAACAAACTTTTGATCATGCATCATCATCTCTTCCTTTACAAACAACACCATTACCGTATACACAAATACACACACAATCACAATTGAATGAGAGACTATGCAGAACAAGAAAGCTACCAAATTACTTAAAAGACTATCATTGCATGCAAACTTCATCTTCTAAAGCTACTGCCAATAGTTCTTGCAGGTATTCAATTTCTGCTCACTTATCATATGATGCACTCTCACCATCTCAGATACATTTTTTCCTCACCATATCATCCAACACCAAACCCAAGTCTTTTGAAGAAGCTATGAAGGAAGATTGTTGAAAGAAAGCTATCAGTGATGAACTTTTGGCTCTTGAAAGCAATCGAACTTGGTCTCTCACAACCCTCCCTGTTGAGAAAAAGGCAATAGGTTGGAAATGGGTCTTCAAGACAAAGTACAAGTCTGATGGGACCATCGAAAGACATAAAGCAAGACTTTTCGTGAAAGAATTTACTCAAACTGCGGGCTTTGACTACTTCGATACATTCAGTCCGGTGGTTAAAATGACAACATTCAGACTCATCTTGGCTCTTGTAGCAGTAAAGGACTGGCACCTCCACCAATTAGATGTCAATACAGCAATTTTACATGGCGATTTACCCGAAAAAGTCTATATGAAAGCACCACCAGGACTACAAGTCCCTTCCAATACTGTTTGCAAACTTGAAAGGTCTCTTTATAGACTCAAACAAGCGAGCAGGCAATGCAATTCAAAGCTTAGCTCCGTCCTCATAGCAGCAGGTTACGTGCAGTCTAAGCATGACTATTCATTGTTTACCAAACAAACTAACAACAAATTCATAGCAGTTTTAGTGTAAGTTGACGATATCGTTATGGCTGGGGATGACATGCAAGAGATTAACAACCTGAAGACACTTTTTGACAAGAAATTCACCATCAAGGACCTTGGTCAACTCAAGTTCTTTCTTGGCATGAAAATTGCTCGAAATGGCAAGGGAACTGCTCTCTATCAACGTAAATATACCCTTGATCTCCTTAAGAATTTTGGTATGTTAACATCCAAACCTGTTTCCACTCCCATGTGTTACACCTCTCAACTACAAAGACTTCAGGCACTAGACTCGAAGATACAACCAAGTATAGGCAACTCATTGGGCGCCTCATCTACCTTACTAACACACGTCTGGACATCTCTTTCGTGGTCAACAAACTTAGACAATATTTAGATTGTCCTACTAATGATCATTATAGAGCTGGCATGCATCTTCTTCGCTATCTCAAAGCCTCTCCAGCAGTTGGTCTTTTCTTCAGCAGCGACTTTGAGCTCTCTTTATTCGGCTACACAGATTCTGACTGGGCAACCTGTTCCGATACACGTCACTCTATTTCTGGACAATGCTTCTTTCTTGGCACTTCCCTCATCTCTTGGAAGAGCAAGAAACAAGCTACGGTGGCTCGCTCCTCATCCAAGGCTGAATGAAGGGAATGACCCTTGGTTCCATTTCATCGAAGGACAATGACTTCTCTATCTTCTCAAGGACTTCAATGTCGATAATCCAAAGCATTTCACAATGTACGGCGACAATCAATCCGCACTCCATATCGCTGTCAATTCCGTCTTTCATGAGCGAACCAAACATATAGAAGCGGATTGCCATATCACAAGAAAAAAAGTTCAAGTTGGGATACTCAAGCTACTGTCAATCTCTTTAGTTCACCAAACAGTTGATGTATTCACCAAAGCTTTGCCTCTTGGACCCTTTAAGTAGATGTATTCTAAGCTTAGATTAGTGAATTTTCACTATCCAGCTTGCTGGAGAATGTTGATACCCCTAAGTTAATAACATTACTTTATCAAATTAGTTAGGTTGGCTATGCTCTAAGTTAGTTGTAACTAGCTATAATATTATTTTAGCAAATTAGTTAGGTTAGCTTTGCTGAATTAGTTTTACTATATAACAGCAACCTCCCACTTCTGATTTGAGAGGTTCATCACTTAAATTTTTGTACCAAATTTTTCTCTAATCTAAATCTCTTCTTTTTTTCTGAGCTCGAGTCACAACTTCTCCAAATTTGAACAATTTTCTTAATACTTTTGAGAAAACAAACAAATTAAATTAAAGAAAAAAAGAAAAAAATAATTACATCCATGAGCATTAGTTAAACCCAACTTATTTATAAAATATAATTATTAAAATATAATTATTTATATATTTTTTATTAATTTAAATTTTTAGAATAAATAATTTTACGATAGAAAAAGACACGTAAATAATTACATATCTTTAACACGCTTCTTTACGTAAGAACCCTATTTTGAGTTTGTGTGAATTTTTTGATAAACTTTTTTTATCTTTTTCATTAGTTATTAGTTTTTATGCTGAATTCTTTGTTTTATTTTAGAGTCTAATAATAATCAAATTCAAAATTTTTATCTCATAAAAATTTTAATAATATATTATAATATCAGTTTTTCTAAAAATTTAAATTTTTTTTTGGTTGCCCACGGTATCCTCCAATCCGACAGGTCAAGGACTAATCTGTCACGGATCTGAGCTCCATTTAAGGGTTTGTCATTGGCCAATGGATTGCTGCATGTATAAGACAGGATTTGAACCTCCGATACTTGTTTAAGCAGACGAGTGAGCTGACCACTCGACCAACCCAAGTTGGTTAAAAATCTAAATTTATATATAGTTTAAAAATCCTAATACAAAATTGGGTTCAAGAAAATCAAAAATTAAAAATATCTCATTTGATGATTGGAAGTTTTTTGAATTGCAAGAAAACTAAGATATTACACCTTAGAAATATTTAAGAGAGGATAAGAACAATTCCTCGTCAATCGACGTAATACCTAATAATTTAGTTTTATGAATTTAATAACTATATTTTAACCATCATTCCTCTTTTAGAGAAAATGATATGAAATTTACTAAAATATTATAATAAAAGCGAAAAAATGAGAGCAACTCTCTATCTCACATCTTTCTTTTTCATTTCTAATATAATATTAAAACTGTAAAATATTAATTATTTATAGTTTCAAATAATATAATACTTATAAATAATTTCTATGGATTGTGGGTAGGGTGGCAAACAGGCTTAAACCTGTCGAATCAGCTTGCATAATCCGCCAAAAAAGATGGGTTGGACTAGAAAATTGAGACCGCCAAAGATAAAAACCCGCTTAACTCGCATCGCTTAAACTGCAGGTTTTGACAGGTTTCGACGGAGTGAAGCGAGCTTTTTCGTTGGGCTTAATTTTTTTGTAAGGGGTATTTTTTGGCCAAAATACAACTTCTCCCAACTTAACTTACAAGAGTATAAAGATAAAAATTGAGTGTTTTGGATTATGTTTATGTTATTTGGAGACAATATTTATAATTATGTTTTTGGATTATATTTATTTTACTTTAGAGACAATATTTATAATTATATTTTGGATAAAAACTTGATTTATAATTATGTTTATTAGATATTTATAATTATAAAGACTTTAATATTTGTGAATATAAAAAATATATTTTTTTAATGACTTTATAAATTATAAATCTATTAATATTGTTGTGAAATTATATATATTATTTAGTAAGTAAAAGTAAAAAAAAAAAAAAAAAAAAAGAGTTTTGGCGGACTTAGCCCGCCAACCCACTAGGCCGCAGTTAGGCGGGGCGGGGTGGAATTCTAAGACCGCCTCATTAGACGGGAACGGGGCGGGCCAACTCGCCAAAAAACGAATTTCTGACGAGACAGAACAAGGCAGACTTTTCCGCTTGCTACCCCTATTTGTGGCTACTTAGTTCATCGTTGGATATCAAATTATTAATTACAGCGATGGATCCAAAAATATTTAGTAATAATACAAAAAATAATTAAAAATAAATATTTAAAATTTAAAATATATTAATTACATTTCTAATAATTTAATTAACATGCTAAAAGTATGTTAATTTAAAAATATTTTAATATAATTATTATTAATATTAACATTTTATCAGATATTTTATACTCATCAAATCATATTTTATTATTTTTTATATAATACAAAAAAATATATTTCAATAATTAAAATAAATTATTAAAAATATAATTTGAATGGACTAATTTTAATTTTTTTTAATTTTTATAGTTGTGTGAGAGAAATTAACAAAAAATAAAAAAAATAAATTCAAATTTAATAGCTACAAATAATTCTGTTTATATATATAGATAATGTCTTTCTATTTTTTTATTAAATAATTATTTAACAATTTTTTTATTTAATTATAAAGTTAAAATTCTATCATATTTATGGTAGATGTTTGTTTGACAAAAAAATTATCATATATAAAACCAAAACTAAATTAAATAAAATAATAAAAATAAATAAATAATGTAACATCTTTACTACCAGAATGTCACGCTTTCGGTTGCGCTACTTTGATGGCAAGGAGTATTACAGCTACTTCATATATTTAATATTAAAATAGGAGCCTGTGACTCGACACTGTATCGCTGATTTCTTTTCAAACCGAAAAATAAATACTTTATCTTAAACAAAAACAGGCAGGCATAGATTCATATACAAAACTCCTTACATAATATCGTATAATATAATATACATATAAAACAAACAACTCCTATCCCTCTTACAAAATTGTAATAACAAAGATAAGGGAAGAAAATAATCTAATCAATACAACAATGTATAAACCAAACGCTGTGTAACTCTCCTTAATGCCTCTTCATCTGGTTCCTGAAAAGGTAATGCTATAGGGGGTGATAACCTAACCACACGGTCTCACCAAACGACGCCGACGCCGCCGCCTGTTAGATGTCCTTTTGCTCAGTGATAGCAGCTCTGATGTGGTGTCGATTGTGGTAGACTGGGAGGGACGGTGGCCTTCGTTGGAGTTAGATGAACTGATGAAGATAGGATTTTGTGTGATTCTCTCTCTCTCTCTTCTACTCCATTTCTGGTTCTGTTGTACAGGAGACAAAATTGAAAAATATCTCATGTCTGGTTACAAGACAAAACGAAAATGTCTCTTGACTAGGCACGAGACAAAAACAAGAAAAATCTCCTAAAACTATTTCAAAAGGCAAAAAGTAACACACAGCAAAAATAGGCTAAGATTCAACCCCCTTCTCTTAGCCACTGATTACCATAAACTAGATTATACCCAGATGGTTATTACTAAAGAAAACATTGCAATATGTAGTAATACGCATTTTGCGGCGGTTTAGATAAAACCGCCACAAAATGTAAAACAATAACTCACCTGACGGTACATATAGCGGCGGTTTTTCGTAGTCCTGATTGCAGCCCTAACCAATAACCACCGCTATATGCGCTACAGATTGCCGTTTGGCCGTCATAAAATTTTCGCTGCTATCTGCCGAAATTGTTGTAGTGATTAGTGGTGCGTTAGTTTGTTATCTGAACTGGAAGAGTTTGTTAGAAGCTGTTTTGTGTCTTATGTGTCACCCGCCTTGGCCTGTTGTATTCAAGTATATATATATATATATATATATATATATATATATATATATATATATATATATATATATATATATATATATATATATATATATATATATATATATATATATATATATGCCAAGCTAGCTCAGCAGTGTAAGTGAACTAAGGCAGCGTTTGGTTGTTATCTCAAAAAATAGAGACATAGACACAAAGACACAAATACACATAAAAACAAAGATACATAAATTTTATAACATGTTTGGTGATAATACACAAGACACATGTATTTAATTCAAAAGTCTATTTTATCCCCAAACTAAAACAACTCAAGTGTTAAAGATAAAGGACAATGGTTGAAATTTTAAAAAATAATTAAAATAGAATTGGAAAAATCTATGTCTCATGGGTTGTGTCTTAGTGTCACAGCTTAAAAGAAATACACTAAATACATATCTTTTATATACATCTGTGTGTAATCGTATCTTTTAAAATTTTATATCTCAACAAACAAATAGTGTACATATACTACCGTGTCCATAACTCTAATAGACATAGACATTAATCAAACGAAACCTAACTCTCATAAGATCACTTCCTCTCAAACGAATCACTCTCTTCCTCTGATCTTTCTCTAACTTTAGCTTCCTCTCCCTTCTTTAACTTCCTTTCAATTTTTCTCCAAGCTTTGATACCTTTCAAAAGAGGAACGACCGCAGCACGAAGGCTAGTATGACCATAATAGCCAATAAAAGTATCAAAAATATTAGTTTTACACTAAAATTTAGTTACCAACAATCCGTTATTATTATGTAAAGTGTATATTTATAAATATTGATTCACATATTTAATCATTTAAATAATTAAATTTATTATAATAAAATAATTAAACTTATAATAAACGAATAATCAGATTTTTTATAGTAATATAATAAAAATTTATAAGATGTCAAATTAAATATGTATTTTTATATGCCATGACTGATTATTGTTGATTTTTTAATGTATACACCATGATTCTACAAGTATATAAGTTTTACCTATATAATTTTTAAGATGTTTGATATAGTATAAAAATATTTTTAAAAATGTTATTTATACATCAAAATCAGCTATTAAAATTAATTACTAATATATTTATGTATAAATACATGTATAATTTAATTTGTTTTCAATATGTATTTTATATTAATGACTGATTTTGGTAATTAATTTTAGTGTACATATAACATTATTCAAATATTTTTATACGAAGATAATAATTAAAAAATAGATATATTTAATTAAATTATTTAATATAACACTCGTATCTTAATCATTAACTTATTATTTTCTTATGAAAATATTTTTCTCTCTGAATAGTCTAATTGTATTAATGTGGAAAAAATTAAGGATTTAAGGTAGTAGTAGCTACCATACCTACTTATTGGCTGGTGGGTCACCTTCTTTCTTGACCCGGGCGAACGGCTAGGTCAACGCAGCAAGCAAAGCACAAAGAAACAAAACCACTAGAACCGCGACAAAAACAGATAATAATTATGTAGAAGGCTTTGGTGTAATTCAATTGATTTTTTTTTTCTTCTTATAATTGAAAATGTATTGCCTGATGATCAGTAGAGCGGCTTTAATAATAACCTTTTTTTTGTTATTCTTCAACCAAAATACAAAGATAATTTTCAAATTAAATAAATTCGAATAATTATTCCGAAACATTAATGCTATGAAAATGTAAAGGACATTTCTATTGTGTCTATAAAGTTTTTGCCTAAATTATTTAAATGTGAATGTGAAAGATGTATTTACTATAAGATTCGCTCTTTTACAAAATTAAAGAAAAAGTTTAAGAAGTTAATTATAACATAAGTCAACTCAAGTTAATTTTTTGTATTTTTAGTTTTGAAATTCGAAAATTAGGATGATAAAAACTTATTTTTTTTTTAATAATAGACTTCTTATTTTTTCAACTAATTGACTCTAGTTAACTATCCTTCTAATTGATTATAACATAAATCTTGTACAATTTGTAAGTATCATAAAACACACCAAATACAATATAGCAGCAGCTTCCTCGTCATGTTGAATTGCAACATTATTCGCTAGACATTTGCAAGTGGTTTCTAGCCTTGATGATTTCTAGTTTTTACTGAAATATATGCGCCTAATCGGCCAGACATTTGATCACTGTAAAATTATTTGTTAGTCTTGATGATTTCTAGATTTTACCTTTTATGTTATGGGAGTTTTCATGTTAAAAATTTTGGTATTTTCTTTTTTTTTTCCCTGTATTTCTAGTTTATTGTGATTTTCTGATGCCACTTTGTTATTTTGTTGCTGGTGTCATTATTATTGTAAGTGGGTAGCGTTATTTTTCTCATTCTTACGGGTAAGGTGTTATATGTTTTACTCCTATTATTGATACATTGGGATGACTTTTGTAAAATTTAAAAGTCATCACACAATAGTTAAATTGGACTAAAGTTTAAGTAGATAATATAAGAAATTAAGTGAATCTAATTTATTTCAAAAGTTAGTTTAAAAAATAAAAATTGCTTCATATTTATAAAGACTATCAATTTTTTATTTTAGATAAAATTTAAATTTGTTATGGTATAAAAGTGGTCTAATAACAATTTTCTGTAGTCCAACAATAATTTTCTTTTTAATATTGCTCTGATATTATATAAAAAATTGAGCCTAATTTTTTTCGAAAATTAACTCTAATGATAAAAATTATCTCACATTTATAAAGACTATCAAATTTTTTATTTTAAATAATATAAAACTTAATAGATAATAACTTCTGGTTATGAACATAAACTTTTCTCATTATACAATAGAATGGGGTTTGATGGAATAATTCGCCAATGGCAAAAATCTATTGGCTCTTACTTTGAATTAGTCATATTATTTTTGTTTATGTTAAAATGAGATATTAATTTCATGGGTAAACTATCAAAATTTATCTAAATAATTTTTTCGTTAACAAAAATGTATCCGAATTTTATTATCAATAAAAATATCTTCAAATGATTTAAAAATACGATAAAAATACGTAAAAAGAATTTTTTTAAGTAGCAAACAACTTTTATATTTGACAAACCGTTTATGCATTTGATTCAAAATTTTATAGGAATATTTAGATAGCTGTTAAAAAAACACAAAAACTAGCTTAGTATAAAAAATTGATCTCTATATTTTTATTTTATTTTTTAGAGGTAAATACTAAATCGATACCCGAAAGATTCTAGCGCTAACAAAATAGTACTTGACTTTTATTATTGACAAAATAGTCCCTAAAAAATTTTAAAATTTGACAAACATGTCTCTGAACTCGCCAAAACAAATTTTCGACAAACACAATACTGACATGGCCACCGTATTTTGGTGACCTGGCAAACCATCTATGTACCAAACCCTAATCCCTCCCTCCCCAACACAGACTCCCCCTCCATCTCCCTCCCATCGCAGTCCTCCCCCTACCCAACGCAACCTTCTCCCTCTTTCTCCCCATCGCAGCCTCACTTTTCTCTCCCTCCTCATCGCAGCCCCCTCCCACGTTTCCCCTTCCTTCTTCCTCTCTATCACAGCCCCCTCTCCAACGCACACTCCCCCTCCCTCCCTCAACACCACCACTCACAACAACAACCACCTCAACATCAACAGCAAGTAACAACAACAACAGCAACCCCAATGCAAACTTTTCTCTTCCTTTTCATCGCAGTAACAACCTCAATAGCAACAAGCCAACAGCAACCTCAACATCAAGAGTACCATTAAGGACCACCGCTATCATCATTGGAGCTACAACAAGGTCTAGAATAGCCGCATCCCCTCAACCTCTCAGTCTTTCTCTCTTTCTCTCTTTATATTTATATATGCAACTTATGTATTTGTGTAAATGTCTGTGTGTGTATGTGAATGGATATTGTTATTATTATTGTTATGGTCCTCCAAGAAGAGAAGGAAGAAAGGAGAAAAAAGAGAGAATGAAGAACAAGCAAGGTTATGTTATGAATGTGCAGGTTCTTCTGTTGGTTCTATTTGAAATTCTGATGGTGTTGTTTCTGTTGTTATTGCTGCTTCTGCTGCTGCAATTGGAGGGAAAAAGAAAAGGGGACCGGGGAGTGTGTGATGGGAGGGGGCTGTGATGGGGAGGGAGTGTGCATTGGGTAGGAGGAGGGCTGCGATGGAGAGGGAGAGGAGGGGGGAGTGTGTGTTGGAGAGGGAGCGAGAAGGGGGATTGCGATGGGGAGGGAGAGGGAGGGGAAGTATGTGTTGGGAAGGAGGGATGAGGGTTTGAGGGTGGTTTGCCAGGTCATCAAAACACGCTTGTCAAATTTTAAAATCTTTTAAGCACTATTTTGTCAATAGCAAAAGTCGGGTACCATTTTGTCAGGACCAGAATTTTTCGGGTACCGATTTAGTATTTACTTCTATTTTTTAAACGTATTATTGGTTGTTGACAAAAAATCAATATATATATATATATGCTTAACAAAAAATTATCAAATTTTAAGAATAAAATATATCTCATTTTTTTAATTATACTTGTAAAAAATCGCATCAAAATTCAATTTTTAAAACATTTTTTGAGAATATATATTTAATATTAAACATTTTTATCGCATTTTAAAATTATTTGACAACATTTTTATCGAGAACAAAATTTAAATATATTTTTACCAATAATAAAATTATTCAAATGTATTTTTAGTAATTTACCTAATTTTATTTTGACTCGGCTCATATATATTTATGGCTGACAACGATAATGGAAATAACATGGCAACTTGCATATTAATTATTTTTACATAAACGTAATGTCTTTTCAATTTTGGGTTAAACCCTACCTAATTAAAGTATCAACCACCATAATGCATCTCGTGTAGGACGCATACCGTCCCCAAAGTATAATGAATCAAAAACAGATCTCTCCAACAAAAACCTAATAACAAGGTCAAGCATTAAATACTACCGTAATACTAAGTTGTTAACTAAGACATCTAATACTTTTTAATTCAAAGATTTGGATCTTTTAAATTTTAAATTTTATTTTAGAAAATAAAATATAATTTTTTATCATTTATTTTATAAATAAAATCAAAAAAAAATATGAGAGAAAAATTATTTAAGAGTAAAAATTTACACTTTACTCTTAATTCAAAATGGAGTTTTTCTGCAAAAATATAATAAAACAAAAATAAAAAATGAAAAATGGGAAAGAAGCTTAGCTGGCAAAGTAGTGGAGCAACTAATTCATGCATTTATGTGAACAAAGCTTGAAAAATCTACCGAAACCAGCATAGCACTCCTAGAAATCTTCCTGTAAAATGCCGCTTTAATTTGTAGCGAAATTAAATACACATGAGTTATGCAAGTATTTTGATGTTGATTTTTAAATTTGCAAGTAATTTGCGACAAAAATTACTAGAAATTTGCATGAATTTTAGTAAAAAATGATAAATTTTGTCAGATTTTATTACAAATTTAGTTACGATTTTTTTAGCATGTGTTAAATTTAAAATTCACATGTATTCTTACCAAAAAAAAAAGGTAGCGCAACAAAAATTGCTGGTAAACTTGCAACAAAATTCATAGGTAATTTGTTTGTAACAAAATTCACAGGTAAATTACTAAATTATACTGGTTTTATATTTAGAATTTACATATAAATATGCAAGTAATAAAAGATCTTAATGAAACTCAACACAGCTAAGAACTTAAAGAAAATCTTGTGAGAATGTTTTGCAACAAATATGCAAATTAAATACCAACATTAACACAATTTGCATGTAAAGCAAAAATATTTGAAAAATAATAGAAAATCAATTTAAAACAAGCTAAAGTTATCTTATCTCACTACAAGAAAATCGTTGAATACCGTTAAATTTATTGTCGGATTTAGTGGCGACGACTACAATCAGATTTAGCGTGAGATTTGATGAGAAATTCGTTATGTTAAATGATTGCCGGCGGATTGTCACCTTCGACGGTAACTTTTGGCGAAAAATCACAACAAATAGGTGCAAAATGTTACCGTCAGAGTTACCGTCAGACAAATCCGACAAAGACATGTTTAATGGAATGCTGTATTTTGGTGATTCACATCGCATTACCGTCGAATATTTGCGCCGGTAAATCCGACAATAAGCTTGCCCTAAATTGGAACTACAACCTCCCTCCGATCCCCTTTCATTTCGAATTCACCCTCTCTCTAACTTCTCACATTCCTCTCTCTCTAACCTCTCACCCTTCCACTTTCTCTCTAACATTCTCCTTTCTCCTCTCCGCCGCTGCTGCCTCTGACACTGCCTACATGCTGAACGTCCCTGCCGCCACTGCACCTCAACCCCTCTTATCCATTTGCTCTTATTCTGCATTCAAAGTATTTTATTTGAACTCTATTTATTTTAATTCCTGTTATATCAAATTAATTAGTTTGTTAGTAGAGCTTAGTTAGTTTAATTTTCTATTTTAATGGATTTATTAAGTGACTAGAATAGATTATAATAGGTTAGATTAAACTTTGATATTGCTGAAAATTTGTTGGATTATTAAGCTGTTTATTGATTCTTGCTGTTGAAATTGTTAAAAAAAATGTTTGATTGTATTTATAATGATTAAACTATTCATATGTTACTTTAATAATGATTCCTGTTGTTGAAATTGTTAAAAATATAAGATAAATATTTATGGCATTTATAAGTATATTTAGTGCTCTATAGGCACTTGTTAGTTTGCTAAACTAACCAAAACACTTATTCATTCTAATTTAATTATTTTGAAACTAAAATTCTATGTAATTTTCTTTTTTTTCTAATTTACTAAACTAAAACACTTTTAGAATTTTGTTATTTCTTGAATTTCTTCTTATGTTATTATTTATTAGTGTTTGTTATGTTATTAATATGTTACTAATATATTTATTGTACAGATATGACGACAGGTAGCAGAGATAGGTCAGGTGGGTCACGTGGTCGTAATAGAGGGCAGGCTTCCACCGAATCTCCTAGGACTGTCCAATCATCACCCTCTACCCCGACTACCCTGACTATCCCGTTGATGACTCCTTTGACATCACAGACAGATCCATCGGACTAACAATTCATCATCATATTCCAAACTCGAATTGGATACATCCTACTATTATGTCCTGCATATACAACAACTACGTCAACAGAATCTATGGTGAATAATTCTTCCAATGCCTCCAAACAGAATGTCCCTCCAATATTGCCTGTTATCCGGCTGAAAATTTAACCCAATGACGACATATAATCATAAGTTTAATTTTTTAGTATTAAATTTATTTATCTTAAATTTGTTTATATTAAATTAATTTATCTTAATGATCAAAAGTGTTTCCTCCCCGTTTCTTGATTTTTCACTATCATGATCTCGGAAATTAAAGCATTATGGTATAGCTAGGTGTGAATAAAACGTGAAGCATATATTCCTCCTAGATATATATCTCCATTATTATTACTAAGGGAATCCATGGTTGCCTTCTTATCTAGGAAAGCAAGGTGGTTATTTTTCCACACTTGTAAAGAGAGATCCCATTGTTATATTTTCCACCATTTTTGCAGAAATATACAGTGCACTACCTGCTTAATTAAGCACAATTGATCCTAAGATGTATAATAATAGATTAGAGATCATTAAATTTTAAGAAATATTAATAATAAGTTAACATGTATTTTAAATTACAATTATATATATTGTTGTTGTTTACTTAAAATGTCATTTAAACCCTCTTAGTTAATCAATTTATTGACGGTGTATGATTAGAGATAGAGAAAATGAAGAATTTACATTACTTATAATATCCGCGTTCTTTCAATTAAATCAAATTTGATATTAAGTTTGTTTATCTTATGTATTTATTAATGTGAGGATTTTTTTTTTGATACCAAACCACAATACTTACACACAGAAACTATCCGAAGTCATTAAGTCTATGTACGGTCATCTATGATCAACTTATACGTAGATTTCGGCTGAAATTAGAGAACGTTGATTTTAAAAGTGGGCAGTAAAAATTCAATTTTGTTTGAATTAATTAACTGTATATGAATTGTGTTCTATTCTGACTAACTAATCTTGCTGAATCATTTTATGCAGTTGAAATTCATATGGGATATAGAATACGATATCATGATCAGGAAGATCTATGACAACCGGACAGCCAAACGACTTCAGCAGATGATGCACGACGTTCGTCAGGAAAAGGACCACCTGACATCGTAGATCCGTCACTACCGCAGAGGCGGAGAGTAGCGGCAGGGGGTTGGCGGCCGTGACCATAATCAAGAAGGATCCTGGCAGAGATGTGTGGCGGTCAGGTAAAAGCCACAAAACTCCCCTGGATAGCGGCTGGGGAGTGAACACCGCTGCTAAATTAGGCAGTATATCTTCGGGCTTACTCGTTTCACTTCCTGGTGCGAACAAAGCGGGAGAAGAGGCGCCAAACAAAACCACCCCACCCGGCGACTTCTTCAATAAACGCCACTAGGTGAGTTTCAAATCAGTGTTTCAATTCCACTTTTATTTTACAACTCGAAATTACTTCCCCCCAATTCTGCAGAAACCCGCGAGTTGAGTTTGGTAGCGCGCCAACCAAGAGCGGGAGCACAGCCGAGAAATATCAAGGAAGAACCCACCCAGGTGAGGATTTTATCATGATTCAACTTGTCAATTCCCCCTTTTCATGTTACAACCATTAATCGAGAACTCCAATTTTGCAGAAACCCCCAATTTTTCAAGCTTTCCCCTATCATCCACAATTCCTGAAGCTCATACCCTCCCCTGTCGAGTTGCGCAGCTGCCTTCGCGACCAGTCCCCTGGCACTAGTTAGTCCTGACACTCTGATCTTTTCTTATTGATTTCTTTGTTGGTTAGAATTTTGTAAAAATATTTATCTATATCTGTCTTTAACTGGGGTTAATTGCCGCTGTACATAGACTGGAATTTGAAGGTACCCCTTTTTTTGATTTAATGGGTGCTCTGTATTGAAAGTGATAGTTAGAGTAGAAAGCTTTAACAAAGCCTCATTATCAATGTTAGAGGGTTGAGTTTCTTTGGTTTGCATCTCTCTTGCATTTACTTCCTTGTTTTTTAATTACCCAAGAATGTGTTTCTTTGGTTTGCATCTCCCTTGCACAGGAGAAATTGAGGAACTTTTCACGCACTAATCTGAAAAATTTGTTTGTTGATAAATTTATCATGTAAAGTACAAGATATTGGTAACTGCTGTTTCATAGCTATGTTGTGTTCTTTGCCACTTCCCATTGGTTCAGCTCTGTTATCATTTTTCCTTGTTTTTTATGACAAAAGCTTGATATTTATAATCTGTATATTGTTTATAATAGTATTCTGACTCAGGTTGGTTGTTGGTGTGTTGGGGTGTGTGTTTGTACAGTTGGGCTTGTTGGTTTTGGCTTAGTTTCCTTTATCTTCATTATGATTCTTCCATTCTCGTCTCCCAAATCTGTCATTTTCATGCCTACTTGAGTGTTTTAAAAAAGTAATTTTGTCTTTATTTTCATTCTATTTTTTACTTCTTTGTTTTACAACACTTGGGTTGTACATTGTATCCTCTTTCAATTACATACTTTTTTATTTAAATGCTTTGCTTCCTTTTGATGTTTTGGTGATACATTGCATGTAGAACTGGGATTTTAGTTTTCATATTCAGACATGGGGTGCTTAAAGTTTGTGTCTTTCCCCTATTCTTCAAACGAGCTAGTTTTTCACTTTCCACATGTGTAGAGAGTAATGGCTAAAACTTAAAAGGGACCACACTTTATTGAGCTCCACTGCCACTTCATTGAGCTTCACTTAAGTTCTACTATTCTCAGGGGAAAAAATAAAATAAAATAATAAAATAAAAGGAGCACACTTTAATTCTGAACATTAATGAGTTTGGAATTATGGTTGTTAGCAATTCTGTACAGTATAGCACACTCAATCATTTCTAGTTATAATATGCTTTCGTTGACCGCATCATGGGCTTAGAAGATTACATTAAGTGGGATGCTAATGTAGCTGTCATTGTAGTTTAATGATGGTCCATGGAGGGCTCAAGTGCTCCTTGGTGCTATGGAGAAAAAGGGAGGAATTGTCATTAAAGAAAATTTTGAAAAAAGGTGGAAGATAGTTTTTCGTTAATGATAGTTTACTTATTATGTTGGTGCAAGGTTTTATTATGTTTAGTGTGTTCCATTTATTTCTATTTTGTTTGGTGGTAGTGGAGTTAGTTTACATGGAGTTTCTTTGAAGGGATTATATGTAGGTTTGTTTGTTTGTTGGGTTCTTTATTTTCTGTTGAATACCATTGTCATTTGCTGCAAAGTGCAAACAAATCCGTCTCTTTCATTCTTATAAATCAAAATCCTTATTGGCTTTGTTTCTTTCTCAGATTACTATTGCCTCCCTATCGACTTTGATTCTTATAAACCAAATTGCATTGCATGTGTAAAAAACACTACTTTTTGTTCAGTTCTTCACAGCACGTTCCCATTTTGGTTCATGCAATCTTGCTCTCTTAGCCTGCCTATATTCCATGATCACTCATTATTAATTCATATCAGCATTACTACGGCCTGAAGCAAATCTAATTATAACATGCTTAACTAATGAGAGAGATTACTTTTTACCATTTACGAACTGTTTAGGAACAAAAGATATCCAAAAATATCCAATATCTAATTTTGAATCACAATGCCGAGGTGTTAATGATGTGTTGCTTACTAATTCTTGTGCTGCTGTCATTGTGGTATTATTCTTCTCCTCACCAATTTGGTTCATTTCAAGATAATATCTGCTGTTATTATGCTACTATGCTTACCGTGACAATGGACTGATTGGTCATGATTCTCTTGATGTCATTCATGCTTCTCTAATGCTGAATTGGTATTTGCATTTTTCAGTCCATTTTTTTTGTGTCTTACTCTTCCTGAGCTGTTTTTTTATTCTTATTTTATGTTCTTTTTCAGTCCCTAACTAATACATTTTTAATTATGACATTGCTAGCTTCTTGTATGCATCATCATCATCGTGTTCACTTTTATTTTGCAATTTATTTCAATTTAATTAAGCCATATTATTGCGGGGCAAACACATTTTCTGCAAGGAGTGTGTGTCAGAATGGTTGGTTCATGCTTATATTCCTTATTTAGATATTCTGTTGTTTTTTAGCGTTAATTTATAGCCTTTTTTTGGTAGTTTTGTTAATAGTTGCTTTAATAGTTGCTGATCTAGTTATCTGTGTTAGGGAAATTATCCTGGTCATTTTGACACTGAATGCTCCCATTTTCTGGTCTTTATGCTTATTATACTATTGCTTATTTGCTATTGCTATTGGACTACTTCTTATGGGGCTGATTTCTTATCTATGGTGTTCATATATTAAGTGCACAACTATGTTTCTGCTGCCATTATGGTTTTACACTTCTCTTAACCAATTTTTTGTGCAATTCATGCTAAGTCATGCTGTTTGGTTGCTACTATACTTACTGTGACACTGGACTAATTGGTCATGATTCTCTTGATGTCATTCATGCTACTCTAGTCCTGAATTGCTATTTGATTTTTTTTCAGACCCTTTTCTTGTGTGTCACTCTTTCTGAGCTGCTCGTGTTGTTATTATTTTTTATGTTCTTTTTCGCTGAACCAATTATTTGTACCTCTGTGGTAGATGACAAGATAGAGAAACTATACTCAAATATTTTGCATAAACATACCTACGAAATTTATGTCTACAATTTCAAGATTTTATTCTCTATCCATTATGACTATTTAGTTATATTTTTTTATTATTTTTTACATCTAACTTTCAGTCCTATTTTCTTTTTCTTTTTTTAAGGAAGCTTTTATTTTCTTTTCACTTTTTGGACTTGGAACCAGCAATTCTTTCACCCAGTAATTATTTAGAAAGCACAGAATTTTGCAATGAGTAAGCCTCCTCCCCAATACCTATCGTGTGCTACATGTTACCTGGGAAGCAAGTAACTTTTATAAATTTATTTCCGTTTTGAGTTATTTCGTCGCTCTCTACATGGTTTTGCTTGTAATATATTGTCAAGTTTATTACGTATGGCACTCTCCCATCTCATAATTGTGATAAACTGTCGTTGGTTCTCTTGACACAATCCCCATTTTTTCTTTTATTTTATTACAAGTGCTATGTATTTTGATACTATTTTTTTTATTTGTTTCTGCTATTTCATTCATTTAGACATTAATAAGAGTTGGATTACAAAGCCTAGAGGGAGTGTAGAATATAAGGATGGTTTGAATAGATTCCTTGATTTCGCATCTGCGAATGCATCATCCGATGGGATGATACATTGCCCATGCCCTTTGTGTGGGTTCCGGTGCTACCAAACTAGAGAGGACGCGTACGATCACCTTCTGATGAAACCCTTTCCCCCTAACTATACCTTTTGGTTACATCACGGTGAGAAGATCGTAGACGAGAGATCCAGTGCTAGGGAAGAACTAGAACCTAATGTAAATTTAGGAGATCAAATGCGGGACATGGTCCAGGACGCATTTAACTTCCCGGGACTGCAGAGTGACGATGAAGACTCGATGAATGGGCATGTCGGAGACGTTGCGGAGGGGTTGCCGTACTTATCTGATGAACCTAGCTGCGAGGCTCGTGCCTTTCACGACTTGCTTGAGGACGGCGAGCAGGCATTATATCCGGGATGCTCAAGATTCTCGAAGCTGTCTTTCTTGGTTAGGCTGTACCATATAAAGTGCATGTGCGGAGTGAGCGACAAGGCTTTCGGATTGATTCTAGAGCTACTGGGGGATGCCTTTGAGCATGCAAGGATTCCGAAGACCTTGCACGATGCCAAGAGAATCATAAGGAAGCTCGGCATTGGGTACAAGAAGATAGATGCATGTCCAAATGACTGCATGCTATACCAGGGTACAGACCAAGACTTGTCTAGATGCAAACGGTGTGGGGCATCCAGGTGGAAGCAAAAGACCAGGAAGAATTCTTTAGTCAGAATCAACACCGTTGTCAAGAAGAATGGGAAACCTCTACCAGCGAAGATTCTCCGTTACTTTCCTCTAATTCCACGGTTGCAGCGATTATTCATGTCCAGCAAGACATCCGTTGACATGTTATGGCACAAGAGAGGAACCAACTCTGACGGTTCCTTGAGGCATCCAAGGGACGGCGAGGGTTGGAAAGCATTTGACAGGAGATATACTAACTTTTCTGGCGATCCGCGCAATGTTCGCTTGGCCCTGGCTAGTGATGGCTTCAATCCTTATGGAAACCTCAGTTCAAAGTATTCAATATGGCCAGTGATTCTTATTCCGTACAACCTACCCCCATGGATTTGCATGAAACAAACCAACTTTATTCTCTCTATGATTATTCCCGGTCCTAAAATGCCTGGCAATGACATAGATGTCTACCTACAGCCCTTGATCGATGAGCTGAAAGAGTTGTGGGCTGGTGTTGATACCTACGATGCCAGTGAGAAGAAAATGTTCAAGATGCGAGCTGCACTGATGTGGACTATCAGTGATTTTCCTGGCTTGGGTAATTTATCTGGCTGGAATACTTATGGCGGGAGAGCTTGCCCCACGTGCAATTTGGATGCCGAGACTATGCGACTCACCTTCAGTCAGAAATGGTGTTATATGGGTCATCGTCGCTTCTTGAATCGCAATCACAAATATAGACAGGACCGGAGTAGATTTGATGGCAAGGTAGATAATAGATCCCCACCTACCAAATTGACTGGTAGGGATGTCTTGAGACAACTGGAGGGTGTTCCTGTCTCACAAGGCAAGGTGCAAGCGGTTGGTGGTAAAAGAAGGCGTGGACAGCAGACCGTGGTGCAAGACGAGTCTCCCTGGAAAAAGAGGAGTGTATTCTTTGATTTGCCGTACTGGGAGAACAACGAGTTACGTCACAACCTTGATGTGATGCACATAGAGAAGAATGTATGCGACAACATTGTTTTCACCATGTTGAACGAGAGCGGTAAGTCCAAAGACCACCTAAAAGCTCGAAAAGATCTCCAATTGATGGGCATCCGACATGATATGTGGCCAGTTGAAGGTGGAAAGTATCCCGCTGCAGTTTTTACCATGCGGAATCCAGAGAAGGATGTCTTTCTTAGGACAATTAAGAATGTGGTCTTTCCAGACGGGTACTCTAGTAACATCTCTCGCTGCGTTGATTTAAAACAGCGCAAGTTATTCGGCTTGAAGAGTCATGACTGTCATATTCTAATGGAACATCTACTGCCAATTGCATCAAAACACGTGTTACCCACCCCAGTGTCTGCCATCTTGGCTGAGTTATTAGCCTTTTTTTCGAATAATATGCAGTAAATCCATAGATCCTCAACAACTTCCTCTCCTTCAGGATCGTGTAGTCCATACCTTGTGCCACATGGAGATGATATTTCCACCTTTCTTCTTCACAGTTATGGTTCATCTAACAGTGCATTTGGTCGAGGAGGTCCGTCTCGGTGGCCCAGTGCATTACCGGTGGATGTACCCGATTGAAAGGTATTAATCCGCTTAATATAACTCGACATGTTTATAAACGGATAGCTGTCATATAGTAATTTGTACGTTATTTTCTCAAAGGTACCTATGTCGTCTCAAGCAGTACGTGCGTAACAGGGCACAACCGGAAGGATCGATTACAGAGGGTTACTTATCCGAGGAGATTCTCACATTCTGTTCTAGATATCTAGATAATGTCGAGACTAGGATCAATCGACCGACGCGTGTTGACGACCGGCCGATCGATGCTCCACCGAGCGAGATTGCCAACATGTTCCCAGTGGTTGGAAAGGCGGTCGGGGCAAGTTCATTTTTTACTATAACAGCAACCGAAAAGCTTCAAGCACATCGTCATGTACTGGTCAATTGCATTTCCGTAGAGAAATTCTTAGAGTAAGTACAGAGCCTGAGCTATAAAATTATATAGTGAGCCAATTTGGTACTGACGGTACTAAACTTGAACGAACCTTTTGTATGCACAGTGAGTACAGAGCCATCACAAAGAGAAAACTGCGAAGTAGAACAAGGTCCCCGTCTCAAATAGATAGCGTTGTGCACAGAGAATTTGCCAACTGGTTCAGGCATAAGGTAATCTTTAATATCTCAGGATCCTACTACCCTTCGATGCCCTCTTGTCTCTAATGGTTCAATGCCAGGTCCCATTTGGAAGCACCAATCATTCGAACGAGTTGCAGTGGCTCGCCTGCGGTCCCCTCGCTCAGGCCAAACGCTATCCAGCTTACAACGTCAATGGATTTAAATTTAGGACCATGTCGAGGGAGGAAGGGATGAAAACACAGAATAGCGGGGTTTATGTCACTTCGGATACTAGAAGTTATGCAAGTAAACGGGATGCCAATGTTGCTGTCGGCGGCGTCTCGTATTACGGGAAATTAGTAGACATTATCGAGCTAAATTACAGTGGTCAATTCAATGTAGTCTTATTCAAGTGTATTTGGGCAGACACCACGTCGGGCAGAGGCATCCGGCAAGACGTTCTGGGCCACACCTGTGTCAATTTTGCCAGTCCGATTCACACCGGTGATCGAGAAGACGATGAGCCGTATATATTGGCATCTGAGGCTCGTCTTGTGTTCTACGTAGAGGATGAGGTGGAGAGCGGATGGAGTGTAGTAGTCCACGTGAAGCCAAGAGATTTGTTTGACATGGGCGAAGATTATGAATATTGTGAGGTCGACCTTAATCCACAGGCCTGTATGACTAGCTTGCCTGAATTTGATGTCGAAGGGTTGCGGTTAACAAGAGACGGTGATTTAGAGGAGTCCACTGGTGAAAGGGTTGAAGATTGTGACGAGGCTGCCGATTCCTAAAAAACTGTTCTCCACCATGCATGTATTTCATATTCATGGCAGTTCTGGATATATAGTACTGATTCACCTACGATAGATACTGGATTTTATTTTAGTCATATCATTAGATAATATGTTGCTTATAGTGACTTATTTGAGATTTTTTAAAACTTATCCTCTCATATAAAGCTTTTTTATTCAACAATGTCGTCACAATGCTATTACCTCTCCAACTAGAATTCTTACAATCACATTTTTATATTGTCCTTGTACATTCTTCCCATTTTTGGTGGACTATCAGGGAAATTGGAGAGCAGAGACTTCTTTCTCATTACCAGAAGCCGTTGGTTCGCAGAGAAGATGATAGCTGAGTCTCCATTCTCTTCCTTGGACCATGCAACGTCCTTTGCAAGACAGTTGTGGTTTAAAGAGTCCCGCATCCAATCATGGTTGGATGCCTTCTCTGGACAAAGTCACCTCTATCGAGCCATAGCTCATGCGCCGGGACCAATGATGAGGGTTTGTTTCATGCTGCCCAATTTATTTTTGTACTGCATCTTCTTATTCGTGGAAAGCAACCATATTCATGTTATTATTTTAAAACTTTAGGAAATGCTTCATTGGGATCGAAAGTACCGGGCTAAATTTGGGTTTGAGTTTGTAACAAGTACGGAGACGTGGTTCTCACAGAAGATACTGGACGAGGCGAAGGTAAATATTCACGTATTACCTTGCTATTTATCTAATGTATCACAATTTTACTCACCCTAGTTTAATTAATTGCCAACTTAGATGAAATTCGGTGCTTACATGTGATTTTCTGGTTGACATTATTGTTGAGATGCACAGAAACTTGTCACTTGTGTAGTTGAAGATAAACAATGTTAGTTAACTCAAATAAGTTTCAAGATATATAGGTGTTCAAACTTGAGAAGTGCATAGTGCAGTATAAAGAGAGTATTGCCTCATGACACAAGTATAACTTTCTATTAATTGCTATCTTTTCTTTCTCCAATATCCTCTCTACTTACTTATTTCTATCGTAATATGCATATCAGGTTATTATCTGGCATATCACTTCGTGTACTTGTGAATGGATAGAAAGGAAAATGGGTATAATGTAATTCTATGAAGTAAATCCACCTAACAATTTCTTGTATTAAGCAGAAAGCAACTCCTCAAACCTGCAATGATTGGGTATCAAAAACTTTAAACCCATTATGGTCCTAGTTTAGTACACTCTTATCGGATATTACTTATGTATTTTTATAGGTTCTAGTGCTGCAATTATAACTGGGCATGATTTGATTCACTAGAAAAACCACACTACTCCACATACTGATTTTTAGGTTCAAAAATCGAACCAAACCAGTTGAGAATAAATGTAGCCCGCAACAATTCAGGAGTCAGTTATATCTTGTATCAATTTGAGACCTTAATCTGTGTGCATGAGGCATATTCTTTGTTCTGATTTGAGCAGAAAGAGCACTCCAAAAGATTTATTCTGTTTCTGGTGTTACTGGTGTTCTCTTTATTTGATGCCATAGTCTTCTTGCTATCTAATCTGAAATTCTATCTCAAGTAATAAAATGTAATGATTCTACTACTGAGTCACCTGATTTTTTATGTTTTAGGTTCCGTTTCATTTGAATGTTTTTACATTGTCCCAGGTTTTTACAAACAGTATTTCTACTTTATTTTTGTGATGTGTTGTGCAGGCACGATATGAAAATACTCTTGTTGTTGAACTGGATATTGCAGCACAAGAGGAATTCAAACTCATAGAACACGGACTTGAACGTCTATGGGAACGTAAGATAGACAACTTTACTTGTTGTTGATGTAATTTGATTATGTTCATACACTAATTCTTGAAATTCTGCGCCTATTTTGTGCTATGATGTACCTCTCAGGGTTAACATTTTCCCAGATTCAGGAAGCATCCGAAGCTGCTGGAGAGGTGGTTCCGGATTCAGAGGAGAAAGAGGACGTTGTCCCCTCCGGTGGCTCTGAAGAGGCTGATTTTGCTGCTCAAAATGTCTCGATGCTGTCGTATGACCTCAATAAAACGCCGGAAGAGAATGATTATCCTTATAGTGGAATGTCACCTGAGGAGAAAAATGCCTGGCACCTAGCTATGTGGGCGACTAGATACTTGAACCCTTGAGGATATTGCAGTAATTTAATTGAAGAATTAGGATGTTGATTTATAGGATGTCCAAGACTTATTTTTTGAAGTTGTCATGACTTTATAATTCACTAGATTTTTATTAGGGATCATTAGTATGCTGCATTGAAGGTCCTTGGTCTACTGCTTTACGTATTTCTGCACTTTATTGAAAGACTATCGCAAGATTTTGATTAATAAAAAATTTTTGGCACAATGATGAGCGAAATGTTTTGCTATGATATTTTTCGAAAAAACTAACAAATAACAATCTATCTATTTTTTTTTACTTTCTTTTGACATCTGAAAAAAGTACCTAGAAATATGCTAGTAATTATTATTATTATTGTTATTAATAATATTATTAATATTATTAATATTATTATTATTATTATTATTATTGATAGTTATTACTATTTTAATAACTACTCACATTATTATTATATTCACGTCCTTCTTATTTTATTAATTATTAATATAATTGAATATTGGTATTTATTATTGTTATTATTATTATAATTATTATTACTATTATTGTTATTATAACTTTTTTTGATTTCATATATTTTTTATTTTTCAACTTAACATTCACAAATATCAACACAAATACATCTCTATCATATATTAGGTATGACCTTCTATCTATTTATATTATTTTTCATAAGCTACTTTAAAAAAATAAAATTTTACGAAACCAAGCCTATTCTTATCACAACTTAATATTATTACCCAGTTATTATTGTTTATTTTATCCTATTATTATTATTATTTATCCTATTATTATTATTATTATTATTATTATTATTATTATTATTATTATTATTATTATTATTATTATTATTATTATTATTATTATTATTATTATTATTATTATTATTATGCTTACTGTTATAAAATGTTAAAATGAAAACATAGATTGCTAATCTTAAAGGAATCAATAGCTAGTGAGGGCTAAATTTAAATGTTAAATTTAAAGTTAATTGAAAAACAAAAATGAAAAAAGCTGTTGATAAAGTGTAACATTTTATATTATAATTATTATTATGTTTAACCCACATACCGTATTATTATTATTACATTATTGTTATTATGTTAAAATTTAAAATATCAACAGCAAATTTACGTTGTGCAATATTTATTGGTTTGAAGATTTCTCAAATTATATTCCTCCCAGTTAGTGTTCTGTTTTTTTTTTTGGTGAAATATTTTCATGGTTCAAATTATTATTATTAGAATTAATATTATTAATTCCCTCTAACAATCAAAATTAGGGATTTCGTTTAATATCAAATATTTCAAACACCCGCCAAATTTGATTACTCCCCATATGAAATACCAATCGGCCGTGACCCACCCCTTATTCTTAATCCTAATACACCCCAGTTCTACCTCACACTTAGCCTTGAATACAGTGAACGAAGCCCCACCCCTAAAGAGGAGCTCTCAACTCTCGCGATCTGACACCTCATTGTCTTTGACTATGTAGTTAGGTCGTCCTTTCTGCTGTTAGCTCGTCCGTTCGGCCCAGCTGTTACATCGTCCCCTCACTGCTGCGGTAATCACCAGTTATCTATCAATTTATGATGGTCTAATGTTTCTTTGATTGGTGTTCTTACTGCATATGAAGGTTGTGCATGTTTCGATAATGGTACGATTCTGGCTTTCCTAATTACTCAGGTCTCATTTTTTGAGAAAATCCCATTTCATTATTTGAATCTAGGTAAGTGATTATATCACAATAGGTGGTATTTACTTAGATGGTTAGAGATCGATTTGAGTGTATTGCTAGTTTAGATTTGAAAAGAAAGTTCTTCTATGATCAATGAAGTGTGAAACTATACGTTCGTGCTGTGGTTTGGTTTTCTGAGAATCAATCAATAATCATCTCACTAATTAGTGTGGTATAAAAACCAGTAAATATGGTTAGTACAATTAGTGTGGTATAAAATTGGGGTAATTAATTTTTTTTACTGTGTAGCTCTCAGGCTGTGGTAAATTTCATGAGCAGGATTTAGGTAGTAATTGGATTGCTGTGAATGAATGTTATGTATAATTTGAATGTCCAACTTTTAATCCAAATCACTGCTACTTGTAGTATATAAGGACCTTAAACATATATGTATATCCAGCTCACTCTTTATAAGTTATTGTATTAGTTTTGATGTTGTCTCTTAAGATTGGACACTAATCAAAATTAGTTCAACAACATTAATTCCTCAATTATTAATGTGAGTATATATCTTGTTGGCTGGGACCATAATCCATATACACAACATTGTGCAAGAAAATTTTGAATACCTGGTCAGAATACACATATTACTTTTATTTGGTGCACCGCTGAAACCAAACATTATCTAATCACTTTGCTTCATTATTAAATCGATTTCACTTTGAGATTTGAGAGTTGTGTGGTATAAATGACTGAATTTCCTGATTATGATGGTTAATCGAGCTTCAGATGTCATCTTCACTTTGTTTATTACTGTCATGAACCAAGTGTTCCTCCTGATTACTTAGTAATGTTCTAAGTTATAATTTACTAACACCTTGTGAGGCTTACCTTGAAGGTTACTATTCAATTAGTATGTAATTTTTTTATAGGAGCCTATGTGCTATGATTATTTGAATGTGTGTTTACGAGGGGCATTCTTCCAAGCCCACTTGGTTATCCTGTTAACTAATTCATGTGTTATGGTCCATGACTATATTTATTAACTTTTGGATGTTTGTTGGCGTCAGGAGTTTACGATGGCTCGAAAAGGTCGATTCACAAAAAAATCAAAATTGGGACCAAGATCTCACCAACTTCAAACGGGAGCGAATGCGACTTTGGACTCCCATCATGATGGCTCTCAAATTCTTCCGACGAATGGCGAAAGTGTCCCCGCAAGTGGTGATAGTGTCCTAGTTACTTCACGTCCTTTCCGTCCCCCGCGAAGTGAACCAAGGCCTGTTCCACAGACGAGCACAAATAGCACCCAAAACTCGCTGATAGGCCATCTAAACTTGGACGCTAATGCTAATGAGGAACCTCTTGTTGAAGAAGAAGTTGACGAGCTCCATGATGCTCCTGTGGTTCAGAGTCGCAGAGGACGCAAGACTACAGAGTTTTGGACTGTTAAGATCATAGGTATTTTTTCAAATTATTTTTCTTCCATCAACATCATTTAAGCTCCACCTATTATTAATTTACACAATACTTTAATTCGTTCATCCTAAATGCTTTCAGTTGCAAAACAGGTCAATGACATTTGACCTTCTCCATTTGTTTGCAAAGTGGTTTTTTAATTTCTTGTATCATAGTCTTTAATTAAATAAAATGTATTCTGTGACCTGTCAAAATAATTATAAAAGATTCTGATTTATTATATTTATTTTATTTTTGCCTACATTTCAAATAAAGCGGTAAATTTGTTCTTGTTATTAGTTTTTTAAATTAAAAGTCGGTAATTTTTTTTAAATTTTTTTTTCAAGTGTTGCAAATCTACACCATTTTATGCATGTTATATGCTGAATTGATCCATCGTAATTCTTTTGTTAGGTGCATACTAAGGTAGTGTTTTAATATTATTATGTTATATATAAATTTTATCGCATGTTGTGCACAACGCAAATGTTATATTTGGCTTATAGATTCTGAGGGCACAATTAAGCCGGCAAAACTAAGCGTGAGGGATGCTATGGCACGACCTAACGGTAGGAAGATCGTGCTCAGGTTCAACAACGCAAAGCAAGCAATTGGAGATGAAGCTGGACTGTTGAGTGGCGTGCTTGGTCTGCTGGGATCTAATTATGGAAAATTTCCCATCTGTAGAAAAAGTTGGCATCAGATTACCACTAAAGACAAAGTTTATAACGAATGTGTTAAGGTAAAAGTTTATATCCCGAGTAAATTAAATTTTCTTATTTTTACAATTATTGACAACTCGTATTATCTGTGTAGCAAATTTTCCACTTCGATGAGGACAGCGAAGGAATTATAAAGAAAAATATTTTGAAAAGTTTGGGGAAGGCTTGGAAGGAAACAAGGCTGAGGTTGTATGACCGTTTTTATGAGCCAACATTCACTACTGATCAAAATCTTGAGAATCGACCACCGGGAATTGATCGAGAGTATTGGAGATGGTTCCTTGACTATTGCGCCGAACCTGAGACGAAGGTAATATACTGTATCGTTGTTACACAGGAATACCAATTATGCTGCATTGAGAGGTTTTCTATTAGATTCTAATCGCCCTTTGTCTCTGATGGACCAATAGGAGAAGTGCAGAAAAAACGCGGAGAATCGATCAAAACAACAATATACCCACACTGGCGGTTCGAAAAGCTTCGCACGGCGGATGGAAGAGGAGGTAATTTACTTGTTTTATTTAGTTATGCTAGTATCTCTGTGACTAAATTTTCATTGATTTTCTGAAAAACATTAATGCAAAAACTTTGTTGTTACAGTCAGAAGAACAAGGAAGGATAGTCGGTAGAGGAGAGTTATGGATTAAGGTGCACAAAAAGAAGGATGGCTCATATATGAATGATGAAGCAAGAGCAATTGGTGTAAGTAGTACTTGTTAATTGATAAAGGTTAACACAAGTCAGTTTAGGAGAATTACCCTTATTTTTTTTGGGTTTTGGTTGATAGTGCATATCTTTCCATGTTACTTTGATATTGCATGCTCCAAGCTTAAAAAATGCTGCACCATATGTTGCGTATATGGAGTTTATGTGTAATATTAACTTTTATGCTTCTATATTTGTGTGTTTCTTATTGTGATGTAAGTGATACAGTTAATTGAGGAGATTACTAATTTGTGTATGTAGGAAAGAATTGAGGAAATTGAGCAACAAGATGAGTCTGCCAGAATGTTGTCTCAAAATGACTCCATTGCTCAGGTTTTTGGAAAAGAAAAACTGGGTAGAGTACGTGGTATGGGTTTTGGACCGACTCCTAGTCAACTATTCGGTCCGAATTCACATGCGCCTGTCAATGGAGTCCAACTAGAGGAGACCCAAAGGAGGCTGCTTGAACTGCAGGCAGAGCTGGAAGGTGAGAAGTTAAAGAGGAAGGCAATGGAGGACGAGGCAGAAGCAGAGAAGAAAAAGGTGAAAGTAATGGAGGACGAGGTAGCAGCAGAGAAGAAAAAGATGAAGGCGATGGAGAGTGCTCTGGTTTATCTGTTTCAAAGGCAGGGTGTGGAGCTACCACCAGACATTGCTGCAGGGATGAGTTTCATGGAATGATAGAGTTAAAATAGAATATTAGGATTGGAGTTATTCTACATTGAAGTAAACATCTTATTGAATTAGACTGAGCAACTCTACGAAAGTGATTTATTTACTTCGTATTTTAATGGATATATTAATTTGTTTTGCTTATATTTCAATTTTATTTTTGCTACAAGTTTAGATTCTATTTTTGTTGAAAATTTTCACTCTTATAATAATGGAAAATAAAAAAATAGTTAAAAAGAAAAAATCAATAATATTTTAAATAAATTACGGGTGTTTTATTTAAAAAACTAAAATTTCTTTTTTTTATTTTTATTAAATTAGCGGCGGTTTAAAACCGCCGCTGTTTGGGTTCAGATATAACAAAAACCGTTACATCTGGCGGCGGTTGCAAACCGCCGGTAACTTTTAACATAAACTAATGTCCCATTTGGCGGCGGTTTAAAACCGCCGCTAAACTTGTGGAAACTTGGAGTCATCATGCCAACTTGTGGCGGTTTGAAAACCGCCAGTAAATATGAAGGAAACCGTGAAAGACTCATTTGGCGGCGGTTTTCAATTTTGTGCCGCAAAATTTTGATTTAGCGGCGGCTATGCCAGCGGTTTATGAAAAGCGCCGCCAAATCCAATCCCGGCGCCCATATCCATGGCGTTTCTATAAACCGCCGGCATTTAATTTTGCGAAACCGCCGCTAATCAAGAAAAAAACCGCCGCCAATTGGCGGCTACCTTGTAGTGCGTCCAAACATCAAGCGCAAATTGGAGGCCTATTTTAGAGATAATGATAGATTCAAGCATCGCCGTCTGACAAACGTCATTAACATTTCGTTCAGGTTGTCGAGGTATACGGGTGGGTCGACGACCTTCATGAAGATGAATATCATACTAGTAAGAATTTTGGGTTCGTTTAATGTTTTGGTAGTTACTTTAATTGATTTTTTAATTTCTTTTTGATTATCAAGTAAAATTAATTAGTTACTAGAGTAAATATTTGTTTAATTTTTTGTTTCAGTAGATTTAGGTGGTTAGAATAGGTTAGAATCGGTTAGATTAGGCTCTGAGATTGCTAGAAAATATTAGATGATACCTTTTATGGGTGGCTAAGTCCGAATTTTAAGAGAGACTCAATCGAAATTTTCATAAGATTTTTAGTGAAATTGACAAAATTAAAATTATATTTTTGAAATTAGAATTAAGATTTTCTGTATTTTGGTTCATACTTAAATTTGTCTGTCATTGTTTAATTTGTTCGTTTATTTTATTGCTTGATTGATATATTAATTTATAATCTAAGTCATTGGATCGTGAGGCGACACTGGCGGAGACCTTTAAATATAAGTATACTTTGAAGACAAACAAGAAGAAATTTTAAAAATTTAAAAGACCAAAGTATTCAATTTTAAAATTCTCACAAATTGATTCGAGTAATTACTTTTTAAAATTCTTTTATTAATTAAATAAATATCAATAAATATTAATAAATACTAATGCGTTCTGAAAATATAAGAAATACAACACTTTTTAAATTTTAAATTATAAATTCTAATTTTAAATCTTAAATTTGTATTTGATATAAAATATAATAAATAAAAAATTAAAATTTGTTTAATTAACAATAAATATAACACTCTTTACTTAATTCAATAATTTACTTAATGGAAGACACTACAACATTTTTTTCTATTGCAACATATATTTAAAACAATACTTTAAAAATGTTGTCTAAAATATATATATATATATATATATATATGTTGTCTAAAATATATATATATATATATATATATATATATATATATATATATATATATATATATATATATATATATACAACACTTTATACTAGTGACAAAAAAATAGAATTATAACAACATATTTTTAATCAACACACTGTAAGTGATGCCTTTAATAAATTAAAAGACACTTATTAAGTGTTGCTCCATCAAATATACAAAAGCAACTATTATAAAACTAATATCTTACTTTTTATAAGAGTTATCTTTAAATTTATTTTAAACTTTATTTTTTAAGTGTTGCCTAAAGTTTTTAATGCCTCTTTTAAAAAATAAATTTTATCTTTAATACATATTTTAACTTTAATTATCATTTTCTATCAATTTAAAAATAAAACAAATTCAACTTAATAACAAAAAAAATAATAAAACACAGAGTTAATTAAGATTAAAAAATCAGAGAAGACCACAAAAAAAGAATTATGGTTCTCTATTGCACGGAAAAAAATGTTGTAGTGAGTATAACTTTATCCTATAGATTCAAATTTATATTTTGAATATGCAATAATTTACAAAATAAATTGGTTTCAATTTATAAATTAATTACATTCATATTAAATTAGTTACAATTTTAAATAAGATTTAATAATACTAACAAATAACAACAACAATAACAAGAAGTCTTCCAAATTTCTATAATTAAGAAGAGGCATTATTAAAAAAAATACTCAAATAAAACACAATAAATAAAATAGTGGACTCAAAATGATTTTCAAATATAAAAATAGTTTTAAATAATATAAAATTATGACTGTGATTTTAGTTTAATTTTTTAAGTCATCAATTATATCTACCATAATCATCATCGTAGAATTTATATTTGTATAAAGCTCCTATCATTATTATACTTAAAGTGACCGATTAAGCTTTCATATGTCTTTCATCCAAAAAAAACTAATAATTTTAAGAGACGATGAATTAATTTATCTAATATATATTATTCATTTGGGTTATGTTCAAATGAACTTTTTTAACAAAAATAATTATTAATCAAATAAAAACATACCACACTTTTAAATTACTTACTTAAATCTTAATATTAGAATAATCATTCACACGCCTAGTGAAATAAACATTCAACATATTTATTATTCACATTATTTAATATTTTTATTGTCTACCTATACTTTTCCTATTCATTTACATATCAGTGAAGAAAAGTCTTGCATGAGCCGTCGAAGTAAATACTCAAACCATGCATTGCATGCTAGAAAAGTCTTTCGTGCTTTAATTACTTAGGGACGATGTTGATTGTATATATAGCCGACTAGGTTCAAAATTAATACAGAATCAAAATAGTAAATAGTAATCAATTACTCAAATTAATGGCAACGAGTCTCAGAACTTTCAAAGAACGGCTTCAACTTCTGATGCCTACCGACGATGGAGAATGGCTGAAGGAGATAAGAGGGAATCTGGCCATGGTAGCCACTATGATTGCGAGCATGACCTTCCAAATCGGTCTGAATCCGCCCGGTGGAGTTGTCCAAAACAGCGACAACGGATTCATCGGGTGTCCAACGCCGACGGGGACAAATCAAGCATGTCCCGGACAATCTGTTTTCGCTAAGGTGAACAGAAGCAACTACAAAGGTTATCTTTGGACCAACAGCGTATCTTTCTATACATCTATAATTTCATGTATATGGCTAATAAGCGGTGCTCCGGTCGGACCCGGTTTTCCAACGTTGTTGTTGTCAACCCTTATGTGTGTCTCCCTCAGTCTTCTTGCCATATCCTACTCCTTTGGCGTTTCCATTGTTAACCCACCCGACGATGGTATCTGCCACTATTTCTTCAGCGTTTTCCTTTCTTTCTTTGCAGTTCTGGCGGTTCTTTTTTTATACCGCTTTCTTACATTGCATCTGGCCACTAAGACCGTTCGTAGACAACAACGTAACCATGAGGACTAAGATCACATATCTCGTTACCAATACGTGATCATTTACATCAAATTGTTTGTACGTGAAAATAGTAGGTAACAACTTTTAAATAATTTGATATGATTGATTAAATTATTATTTAATAATTATTATCTATCTGTTATATTTACATGAAAATAAATTTGTACGTAGTCATCTTATATCTAATTGTACTTTTTTTTTATTTAAAGAAATTATAAAATTATCATATTAATAATAAAAGAAAATTTATATAGAATAGTTATGTTTATGTAAAAATAATAGTTGAAAATTTTTAAATAATTTTTAGTTATCAAACTCTTACCTATAAATTTTAGATAAAAACGACCATTTGTACCTTACTAAATAAATCTTAGATAAATACATGTCCAATTTTTATTAGTTAAATATGAAAAAGAATGGGATATGTGATCTCAATCTCTAGACACAACACTCATCATGCCGCTAAATAGGTCATCTAATCTTCCGTATAATATGTATTTGGTGATGTTAATTAGAAAAATAATAAAATAAATTTAGATTTTTTTTCCTCAAATATTATTGATAATTAATAATGAGTTACAATATATACACTACTCTTACACAGGCACCACTCTTATATACTAATAGCAGGATACACACTTATTTGGTGTTAAAATTATTAAAAAGTCATTTATATTAAAAAGGTAAGCTTTTAATAATACTCAAAAAGAATGTAATATTTTTTTTAATGTACACAAAACTGGTATTTATATGTGGTTAATAATTGTTGTTCAATATAATAATGGGTTTTAAACCCTACCTCTAGTTTGTTAAATATACATGTTGGGGTCATTATGCAAATTTCTCCTTGGAGTTGGATGTGGTAATTGAGGTATATATATATTATACAACATAATGCTTTTTTATAGGAAAAGTATAAGGAGACAATTAGAATACTAATCAATGTGAACAATGGATATGTTAGATGTTCAATTCAATAGGTATACAGATGATTATGTTGATTATTTTTAATTGAATAATTATTTTTTTGATATAATTTACTCATGCACAATTAACAATTGCTGGATGTTCAATTCACTAAATATACGGATGTTTATCTCTTAATGTTAAGGTTTAAGAGGTAATTTGAGGGTGGAATGTTTTTTTATTTTATTGAATCAATTTTAGAGTCCATTATTCACATTATTTACAAAAGTCATTATTTATCTAACAAAACCTTATATTCTTAAGTTTTTTTTTATATTTTTCATTATTTGTTATCTTTTTCTAAGTAATTCTTTTATTTTTATGTTTATTTTTTATCAAAATTTATTTTTGTTTATCTATATAAATCATGCATATTTATTATTGAGCAAGTGTAATAGATAACCAATATGAAGGATCACCGTCGATAAAATGGGAAATAATCAATAATTTAGACAAGGCATTTAAAAAGAAAAAAAGAACCACTCAGATAAAGATGCTTAATACGTTTTTGTTTAAAGATATTTTTAAATAATTAAAATTTAATACATATAATTAATTAAATTATATTATTTTTATTAAAATTAGATCAAATAAATTGATTTAGTAAAAAAATTAATAAATTATACTTTAAATTAGTCTAAATTAATATTTTTTATAAAAAATAACTACAATATACTTATTATAAAAAATAAATAAAATACTCTTATTATTTTAGATATATATGCATATATAAATTTTAAAAATTCTAAATTCTAATTTTTTTCTGTATTATTATAGGATTAGAATTTAGAATTTTTAAAATTAAAATCTATATATATAAAATAAAAATATTTTAGTCGTTTTTTATAATAAAATTATTGTAAAATTTTTTGTAAAAAAAATATTAATTTAGATTAATTTATATATATTAAATTTTAATTAATAAAAAATATCTCTCAAAAAAAATTTTAAATATTTTTATTTAAATGACTCCTTAAAAAAAATGTACACTTTTACTGTCGATCCTAGGCTATCGATAAGATTGGCGAAATTTGAGGCTAATAATTTTTACGACAGGTCATCAATAAATCTGTCGTCTTTAATATTACCAACAACTCAGCCATTCTTATTTTGACTATATTACATAGTAATTTTTATTTCAAAAGGTTACAAACAGAAAAGCCATCATAAGTAAATTAAATAATGTTACTCATCGACAAATACACTTTAATATTTTTTCTATTTTCGTAATAAGGTTGCGTATTATTCTGCCATCGATAACTTTATTATTTTGCTTTCGAATTATTTTTATTAAATAATAAACTATAGAAAGGAAAACGCCATTCGTAAGAACCATTAGTTACTCACCTGCATTTGGTATTAGGTAAAATTAAAAATTAAAAACTGTTAAATAATTTAATAGATTTAATTAAATTATAATCTAACTATTCTAAACTATTAATTTCACACAAAAATAATTGCAGGTAAGTTTCTACCCTTTCTCCCTCATTTTAAAACTTCCATCTCTTTTTAATGTCACGCCTATCCCTCTAACCAAAGCTCCAGTGACATATATACTTCCTCCTCTAAGTTCAGATTTACGAGCTAAGACTACCGTTCTATTCATGAAAAGCTTGTTCATTTTTAGGCATTTAAAGTTTTTTTTCTTCTGACAATAATGGTCTTTGATTGCAGATTTTTAAGGAGAAAGAATAAGAGAATAATGCTTTTTTTAATAACTTAAATAATAGATTAAAAAAAAGTTAATTTTAATTTGAAAAATCAAATTTTAAATTAATTAGATGTAATCATAACTAACTACAATACAAGCCAACTAAGTCCATCTTCTTTATTTTTTATTTTGAAATTAAAAAATTAAGACAATAGTTTTTTTTATAACAGATTTATTTTTTAACTAGTTAATTAGAGTTGGCTTCACCCTAGTTTATTCCCTAGTGAAACCATTTTATTTTCCAAATGACTCATTCAAACACACTCATTAAAAACAAGTGATTTATTTTCATATATTATCGTCAAATAATTTTATTTTTCTTGTCGTAAGATTACGATATGATATTTTTATATTTTGGAGAGAATTTCTCAAATAATTATAAATAATAAGATTACCAATAATAATTATAAACTTATTAAAGAATAATAGCATAAAATTTAAACTATAGTAACATTATTAATGATTAGGTACATATATAATAATGTATTTAAACTAGATATAAACAAGTGATGGAAGTAAAAATCAAGTTATTTTATTTTATTCAATAAAAAAAAGCATATCCGAGTAAATAATTCCATATTGTTTTCTTATAGAAAATATTTTTATTTTTATTTTTTTTTTGGTTAACATTAAAAAAAAAACCATTTAACAAATTTCATGAGCTGTAATTCCCCATGAGTAAAAGACTTAAAAGTACATAAGATACCGTGGGCTGCCCTTTCTGTACGCTGGTAGTGCCATTGCTCTAAGGGTTCTAACCTTTTAGGGTTCTTCACAGGCCATAAGCAGCAGTGATCTTCAAAGTGAGAAGGAGGCACCCCTCATTGTCAGGTCAATAAGTTTTCAACTCAATTTCTCTGTCTGTTGCTTGTGATTTCTTCTTAGTTCTCATTTTTAGTATCATTATTATTTGCTCATTGCATCAAATCCTATCTTTTCCTTCCCCTTTAACCATTTCTGGTCTTTGTATTGTTGTTGTTATTATTGAAGCATATTTCAAAGTGGCAGTTTAAAGAATTGTAGAGCAATTTTGAGTTTGTTTGGGGTAGCATTATTTATTTATAAAAGATATATAATTATTCATTCTCCTTTATTGAAAATTAGCTAATAAAATTTTGAAATTCTTCTTATTGGACAGGAAAGAGAACATACAGTTCAGGTAACATGGCACAACCAGGATGGCTTGAAAATTTTGATTTGGCCTCGGCTCAAAAAAGATACCAAATCCTTGCTACTATGCTTATTGTTGGACTTCAATTCGCTTGCGCCTTTGGAAACTTTAGTGTTCTTGCCTTCGTACCCTTGAGAGATCCTATCGAACCAGGTTCTTATCATCCTCGACTTGTACTTTTGTTTAACTTAGTAGGATCTGTTGCATCTGGGATTTTCAGTGATAAGTTTGGAAGAAAAATGGCTTTCGATATCATTCTCATGGTGCTCATGGCGGTCTGTTTCTTATATTTTTCTGGTATAGTGGTCTCTTTTATGTTCTTTATAGTCATTATTGCTTTTCTTGGGGGTGCTACATCCACCGTTGGCGCGATATTCATTTCCGAAACGATGGCAAACAAAATGAACCGCGGAAGCCTCATTGCAAGGCAATTTCTTGGAGAACTGTTTGGCCAGTTAGTTTCCATGATAACGATAATCATCTCATCTTCATCTGTCAGCCAGAAATACAAGGACTACTACTTTACTTTCAACAACCGCTGGATGTCTGTGGTAGTGGCAACGGCGACCATGATGGTGGCCGGGTATACGTACCTCTTCTGGGTTAAGAGGATACCTGAGAGCCCTCGCTACACATACTTTGTTTGGAACAACTCAAGAAAGGCTGCTTCAGACGCGAAGAGGCTACTAATTCGTGAAGTAACAAACGGAGAGGAGGAAGAAGCTACTGTTTTGCAAAACCTAACCTTTGGTTTATTTAGCTGGGAATTTTATAATCTCCATGGCTGGCACTTGTTGGGAGTCACCGCTACTTCTTTTGTAAACGGCATTAACTACCTCACTCAGCTGTTATTTCTAAACTTGATTTTCCACCAGTATGCTTTGTTGGTCCCTCCTTCTAAACCGGAATTGCTTTTGTTTTTGGCTATGCTGATGACTGTGACTACTGTTCTTGGCTTCTTGTGCCAGGTTTTCTTAATTGATCGCATCAACCGTTTCTGTATCCTGTTTGCATGTTTCTGCATCAAGGCTGTGTTAATGGTACTTGTTCTACTAGAAACTCCATGGAAGAAGAAAGATAACATCACCGAGCTTTGTGTGTATTATGTTCTTTGCAACATCATCTACAATTTTGCAAATGCAACTAATTTCGTTGTGGCTGCCGAGATCTTTCCAACAAGGATGAGGGGAACTTGCCATGGTATAACAGTTGCTGGTAATAGGCTTGGACTATTTCTTGCTATAATTTGCTTATTTGTTGCAGGTCATTATTTTCAGCTGATTTTAGGTTTTCTTGCTTGCATCAATGTGATTCCTGGAATTGCGGCGTCCTTCTTGGTGAAGGAATCAAAGGGGAAAACCCTAGAAGATGCGAGCAACGAGCACGGATTAGAGTAATTTCCTAAGAGTAATTATTACAAATTTAAGAGTTTTTTTTTTTTCGGTTTCACGGTTCCGTCAAGTCAAAAACTAGTTGACCAAATTAAAGTCTTTTGTTCTTGTAAGGAACTTAATCATGTTTTTTTGTCATTTAAGAACATCTTTTATGTTTCTTCACTACTATATATGCATCTTCCAAATTAAAATCAATCATATATATATTTGGGTTAATTATTGTTTAATTATTATATTGCTAATTGTTATGTTAGAATTCGTTTTAAAGTAAAGTGATTTATATTAGTAATTTTTCTTGAAATTGATTTTGACGAGAATAGATACATAACTTAGTTCTTAACGGAATAAAACAGTAAAATAGATAATTCTTTTATTTTAATAGACTACAAAAATAAAACTTTATGGAGATGACTAAAATCATCATATGAGTATTTTAAAAAGATAGAAAACCTTATTTAGACTTCATTTGAAAAATAAATTTTTAGAAGATATAATTACTATATATATTTGGTAAATCAAAAACAAAATAATTTTTAATAAGCACAAACGGTAACAATTATATTTAAAATTTAAAATAATTTTGATGAATATAAATATAATAAAGATTGAGAATAATATAAATATTTATTAAAATATATGAGGTCATTTTAAATTTTTAATTCTGATAAATAAAAATTAATTAAAAAAACTTTTTAAATATTTTTAAAAATATTTTTAACTTTTAAAAGTCACAGTCACAAACCTATAATCCTTTTTATTTATCAAACACCTCTATAAAAAGATGCACCATTTCCAAAAACTCTATCAAACCCACACTCTAAGCTATTATCATAAAATATGTTGATAATAGAATTTAGTTTTAGTTTCTAATTTTAATATAATGCGATCTAATTATTCGAAGGAGAAGATTGAAATCCTGAAAGAATGTAAATAGAACTTGAGCTTAATAGTAGCCGTGCTTGTGTGGGATATTCCATAACTATTGAATTGTGCATATACTATAACAACGTTATTACCTTTTTTTCCTTTCACACTGTACTCCATTCTCTCTGAAATTGCAATTATTAAGTAGTTTTTTGCTAGAAAATGTACGGATAAATACCACTAATATATGAATGAAAATTTTTTAAGTATATTAATATATTGATATTTTAATAATTTTTAATTGTTAATTTTAATTATATATATTATATATTTTTTATAATAAAAATTAACGATTAAAAATTATTAAAACACTAATATATCAGTATATTTAATTTTTTTTCATATGATAAACAACAACAATAATAATGTAAACGAGGATTTTAATTTTAATATTAATAAATTTATATAATACAATAATTTCTATCGTATGTAGACAAAAAAGGACGTATATTCTAAGTGTCATCCGCGGGTCCCCCTCCCTGCCTCTTCTAATAAGAGCAAGGTTCTGAAAACCGAACCGGTCATCGAACAGCTCTAGTTATTGGTTTATTGGTTCATAGGTTTAATCGGTTCAACTGTGGTTGAACCAAAAAAACCGTTTTATAAAAAAATAATAATTAAAATATAAATAAACACACAAAAATATAATTATAGGCTAATAATTTTTAAATATTATCCAAATTAAAAGTATTACAATCAACCACAATATTATAATCTCGTCCAAATACAAACACAAAAGTCAAATAACAAAAAAATAAATAATCAATCACAAACCATTCAATTATTCACCATCTTCATATTACATGTCAATTTGCTGCATAGAGAATACTAACATTCTGAGTGTTGTTCATTCAGCAATAAAGAGTATGTAAAGGTAGGATTGGGTGAATTAGAGAGATGGTGTATTGAGGCCACTGATGAGGTGAGCACCAATCAACCATTTGAGATCATTTCTTCTATTCCATATTTATATCATAACATGACTCTGTCATGCACAGTATGTTGGCTCAGCCTGGGAGGAACTGAAACATATTGAGCAAGCTGTAGGATTCCTAGTAAAACTGTAAAAGTCAGTTTTACAGAATCTTGAATTCATATTCAAACAATCAAACGAAAAGAAAGTCAATATTGCTCATCTTCCATTCAATTCTTAATCTCAGGTATTGCATCAGAAACCCAAAAAAACATTTAATGAAGTAACAAAGGAGCTCTGCCCAGTGAGTGTCCTCTACTCCTTTTTTCAATTTATAGCTATCTGTAAATTGATATACCTCAATTCCATTCTCTTTCTAATAACAAAAACAATTAATTAAGATTAACATCATGAACAATTTATATACTTAACAATTTATAAAATTAACAAATTATCAAAAGGTCAAGAACAACATAACAACTTAACAATCTAAAATTTAAAGTTAAGAACAACACTAAAACATTAATTTATCAAATTAACAAGTTAATAAGATCAATTAGAATTGAAAATCAAAATAACAAGAACAACTAAAGCTTTAAAATACAGCAAACCAACAAGAAAACAAAAACTTGAACAACATACTAATCATTAAAAACAACAATTAAATAAAATAATAACCAAATAATTAATATAAGAAAGAACAAGTAAAGAAAAATAAATTACCTTAGGATGGAGCATGTTCTAAAATTCGAACAGAATAAGGAGAGGGAGCTGAAACTTTGAAATGCAACGGAGATGGTTGAATAGAAACAGAACGGTGGTACATGACAGCAACCAGCAGCAATTACAAAATAGCAATTACACTAACATTGGTACATTATGAAACAGAGCCAGTAACCAGAGCAATTACAAAAAATCACAAAATATTAAAATGAAATTTTGAACAAAATTTTCAGAAATTAAAAAGAAGAAGAACCAAGTATTCAGAAATTAAACAGAACCAGTAACCAGAACAAAATTAAAAAGAAGAGCCAGTAACCAGAGCCACTAACCTTCCAAGCAAACATGAGAAGAGGGAAATTCCAGAGAATAATCTGACCAGCAACACTAATTGGTTCATACAATGTTTGCACATGATATTACCCATCAACAATGTTTTCAATGTTTGCAATGTTTCCAATATCAATATTACAGGCTTACAGCAACCCATTAATCTCATAGATAATTAGCATAGTGATACACAATAAAAAAAATTAATAGTAGCAAGATTGAAATCAAGAATATCAGAAACAAATCACAGATTAACTGATTAACCAACAAACTAAAACCACAATTACAGTTACAAAAATAAAAAAATACCTTTGAGGGAAGGGCCACGCGACGGAACAGAGCAGAGGCCGCTGAAGGGAGCGGTGGAACAGAGCTGGCGCGGCGGGACAGTGGCTGCGCGATGGATGCTTCGACGATCGAACGGTGGCTGCGCGATGGAGGGAAGGAAGTTTGCGACGTTTGCTGTGCGAAGGAAGGGGAGTGAGGGAGCAGGCGGTGGCTGTTCAAAGTTGGAAGCTGCGACGACGACGGTAGTAGGCGATGGTTGGACGGAAGTGAGGGAGTGAGGGAAGAGCAGGAGTTCCATGAGAGAAGCTCTGGACAGTGGCTAAGTGTGAGAGAGGCAAAGAACGCGTTTTAGTTAGGGATGAAGTTAGGGTTCGGGGCTCCTTCCACACAAAACGACAACGTTTCAGCAAAATTCAAAAAACCGGCCGGGTCACGGTTCGGTTCGACCGACCGGTTTCCGACCAGTTCAGTGATTCAACGGCGATTTTTAAAATTTGCGGTTTTAACTTCTGATCAATTCATTTTTGTGTCGGTTCATGGTTCAACCGGTTCGATCGGCCAGTTCGAACCGATTTTCAAAACCTTGATTAAGAGCGACGAAGATTTTTGTGATCCTCGCCCGCCCCTCTCTTTAATCAATTCATCTTTTTCTTATATTGACTATATTAAATATCTGAGATGGAATCTTTTATTTTGTCCTCTTTTGTAATTCAAATTAACAAATAAAAGGTCAGTGGGTCAAATGCCCCAAGCTCCCCCATACCCTTGAGGCATGTAGAGGCTGATAAAGGTACCTTTGGGAAGGAAAAAGGGGGGCAACTTCTTTGAAAATTCCACGTTCTTTCTGCTTTAGAGCTGATGGAAGATTTAGGCCAACCAAAATAAATAAAAGATCGGAACGAAAATGTTTGATAATAAAAAAAAATCAGCTAAAATTAGTTAGAATTTGCTTTATTAATATTTTTTTTTATCTTTCTAGCATTACTGAATCGAAAATACTAAATAGCTATTATAAATACAATTTAACATGTTCTCTATCTACCTTTTTTTATTACTAATGTTTTCATTCTCTCCATCTTTACAAGAAAACACATTTTTTTTGGTAAAGAAACACATAATTTTTTGTCAAGAAAACACATTTTTATAATGCTTTTGTTGGTATAATTTTAATGTTGATTACTAGCCCAAATTTTCCTTTCTTTAGGCCCAATTTAGTTTTGGTAACACCTTTTCGAAGACTGAGTCATTTTGGGCTTAGCCCAAGACCAAAAAAAGACTCGGTCATTCGTCTAAAACCGACCTGAGTTAGAAAGTTTGGAGAAGGTGTCCCAAATTTGCCTTAGACTTGTATTGACCTGCTGATCACAAATTAAAAAGGTAAGGACATGTCTAAGATTTTTTTTTTTAATTTGCCACTAAAAAAAACAAAAAAAACTTTTATTGTAGTTTGTAGTTTGTACACATAATATTAACCCTTAAAATCAGCTACTATATATGCCGTAATTAATTTTAATGGTTAATTTTAGTGTACAACTAACATGATTATATAGATACACCCCGTAAATACGTGTTTGACAAACACAGAATAAATAATAAACAAAATTCTAATTAAATTAAAAAACATAGGAAACTGTTATTTTCCTTCTTATTCCTTCTTTTCTTCTTGAATGTGTCAAACTTGAAAATTGCAAAACTTTTGAGAGTTTGGACTGTTGGGTTTGAATTGAATTCTAATTTAATTTGTTCTTGATCTTGTTTACGTATGTTGAATTGGAGTTCTTGATCTTGTTCTGTTTTATCGTTATCTCTGAGTAATTATGTATTTTTGTTTAAGACAATTAACAAATTTATGCACTAGGAAAAGGACAATTAACAAACAGCACTTTTGTTCTTGCGTTAAGGGCTTGGAAAAAATATGACGAAACAATATACTATTAATGATGGAAATAATATAAGAACTTAATCTAGAAAGTGATTATTTTTTTTTCTATTTATACACAAGCACAATTTAAATCTTATTAGACGGGGGAGGGGCCAACGTAACAAAAATGAATAAATAAAAAATAAACAGGGTGCACTAGCTAGAAACATAAACAAGTGAACAAAATAAATAAAAACAAACAGAAGAGCCAAACCAAAAGCTTTAAAAAAAAAAAATAAAAAAAAAACAGTGAAGTTACACTGCTTGATGATGTTCTTTGCTCAAACATGCTACATGCATAGTTTGATTTGATTTGTACGGTTCTTATCAACTTTTATATTGGCCATAATTGATATATGGTTATTACATCTATTAAATAGAAGAAAAATAAAATTAAAGAAGAATCTAAGATATATCTAAAAAAGAAGAGCATGCAAGATAAAAAGTAGAGAATAACTTAAATTCAAGAAGATCATTTGGTTTTGTTGAATCTTAATTCATCAGCATATTATTTTGTATTAACATACATGATTATATATTGTTTTATAGTATTTACTTGCTTAAAAATTCATCAATATATTTACTTAAAATTAACTTGAAGTTTACATTTAATTTACATTTAGCAGAATATGTAAACTCATGCAAAAAATATTTTAAAACTTGAATGGTTGGTGTTATTAATTATCTTATCAATTACACAACTATTACTATTCATGCATATATTATAAAAATTTTGGTATTACTTACTTTATTTCAAATTTAATATGTGTTAAAAAACGAAATTATAATTAGAACTTTGAGTCTTATTATTTTATTAGTTACATAATTATTAGTAATCATTATAATATAAATTTTTTGGTTTGTACGCACTCTAATTAACTTGGTACTTGTATTTAATAGGGTATATAAACACATTCAAAGGATGACATTAAAACTCTTGGTCCTGTTATTTTATTAATTACATAATAAATACTTAACATATGTTACTCTTTTCGTTTTAAAATAACGATCGTATTTATTTTTTGGATTTATTCACTACAATAATTTCAGCAGATAGTGGCAGAAATTTTGTGACAGTTTCATAAAACGATAACCTGCAGTACATATAGCAGCGATTATTGGTTGGGGCTGCAATCAGGACCACATTTAGCGGTGATTTGTCACGAACCGCCGTTATATTTCAATCAGGTTTGCATTTAGCAATGTCTTTTCGAAAACCGCTGCTATATATACTGTCGGGTGCGTTAATGTTTTACATTTTGCGGCGGTTTAAACAAAACCGTCGCAAAATGCGTATTACCACATATTATAATATTTTCTTTAGTAATAATCATCTGGGTATAATCTAGTTAAGTAAACACTATTATCTTAAGTTATATATGTTTAAATCATTGTTACTTAAACTCGTAATACTTTTTCTACATTTATTTTACGTAAAAAAAAAAATTCACAAGTTAAATAAGTTATATATGTTAACTCATGTGAACAAATTTACCAATAAGATCTTTTTATTTATTTTATTGGCATTTAAATTTGCATTCAAACATAGATGTAAATTTAATAAATGTTGCATTTATTGAGTGATTGAAAACTTAATATATTTATAAGGCTTTTGGTTTTTCCGTTTTAGCAGTTATCTAAATATTTATATTACTATATTGAAATTAAGTATCAAAACATTAACAATTTTTAATCATTACTAATGCCACTAATGTCATTAAATTTCTGTTATTTTAATTTTTATCAATTACACAAATATTAGCACATATTGTAACATATAACATAAAGCTTTTAATTTTACTATATTTATTAGCTACGATAATTGCATAGATGCATGATGGGGTAACAAGAAAAGTAATTTTAGGGAGTATTTAAAATTGATATAATGTCAAAAAAAACATGTTTGGATATTTTTTTAGAGAGGATTTCAAAATTCCAACGATTTCAATGATTAATTTTGGCTATTAAAAATTTTATGAAAAATTTTAGTTCCCCCAAGAGAAGGGATTTCAATCTTCTCCTCTTCTCTCTATATATCTCGCTTTAAAATGTATTTATATGCATTAATTAACATTTATAAAACTGATAAATAATAAAATGAATTATATCTTTTATGAATATAGATAATCTAATTATTTTTTTAAAAAAAATTAAAATACTAGTATATAAAATTACCTTAACTACACAGAAGATTAAATTAAAGGAAATTTAATTGCGATATTTAAATTTTTATATTTGAAATGACTAAAATTTAAGAATACATCATTTGAACAAACCCTAATTATGGGTAATATTTAACATAGTAGTTTCAATAATTTGTTGCATCTTTCTGTGAAGTTTCTACAATCACGATGTTAGTACAACTATAATTGTAGTCACAATTTAAAATTCTTTGTATAAAGATTAGTATCTTTTTTATAAACTAGATTTTGTATATATTGTCAAAATAAAAGAAAGTGAAACAAAATTTAATTCAAATTTCAAATTAAGGCAAACAAAAGAAGGTTTATATTTCATTATTTTAAAAAAAATTCACGAAAAAACATAATAAATATATAATCATTCATATATTACTATCTAACATTTAAGGAGTTAAACTCCATTTTGGTTACTGAGATTAGCGAGTTCCACTGATTTGGTCTCTGATTTCTCAATTGCCATAATTTGGTCCTCCATATTCAAAAAAGTACACCAATGTAGTCTCTTGTGTATCTTCCATCACTGGAACTCAATACTGTTAGTAGCGTAGCTCAAGCCTTATCACGCTAGACATATTAAAACGACGTGGTATGCATTTTGGTGCTAAAAAAGGTACTAAATGACATCATTTGAAGGATTGAACAATACTAAAATATTATAACCCTCCCTTTTAATATTGTTCAAACCCTAAAATGACATCATTTAGTACTCTTTTAGCATCAAAACGTGTACAACATCGTTTTAATATGTTCAACATGGCAAGACTTGAGCTATCTCACTAACGGCGTTGAAGAGGGACTACATTGGTATATTTTTTTAAATTTAGAAGACCAAATTGTGACAATTAAAAAGTTAGAAACCAAATCAATGCAACTCGCTAATCTCAGAATCTAAAGTAGGCTTAACAAAATATTTACTTTCATGAAAATACATTATTAATGGGCCAAATCAACATTAAAAGTTAGCATATGCTTTTTCTTTGATACGGTTATATGATTCATAATCCGGAATTTGGATTATTTAATTTGGTTTTTTTCGTACACAAATAATTACAATTTGGATGATTGAATTTAAGTAACCGTCGGCATTTATGGACAAAACAGGGGAAAAACCGGGAAATTAATCAAATCTAAATGGGCAAATCAATTTTTAATATGTATCATGTACTTTATTGTTCATGATAAACCTATTTGATTCAAAAGATTAATGAACAAATGGAAAATTAAATTTAATTAAGAATGTAATCTCTGTCGGCAATGCCAGACAAAATGAAAACTAATAAAGATTCGAAACAAAGAGACACACAGAATTCAAGGACCAAATCGCAATGAGTATGCATCACAAATATTTTATTTTATATTTTTGGATACATATATATCATATAAACCATTAAGAAAGAGAACAAATAGTACAGTGTAATTTAGGATCTGCAATCAACCATATTCAAGAGCAATGCATGCAAGAATCTAATTGTCTAATCACCTTTTACAAATATTTTCAATTGACAACCAATTTTGGAGCTAGCTAATCAAAGCGTTAAATCCAAATTTAATTAACCCAAACTTATATTTGATTCAAATTATTTAAATTTCTTATTATTAGCTCAATTCTCTTTCTCTCCCATCATAAATAAATAATAAAGTTATTTCTCTAAAATATATTAGGTTATATTTAAAAAAAGACTAAAGTCAAAAGATTGAGACTGAAAGACAGATTAGAGATTGAGAGACAAAAACTAAATTAAATTAGTATTATATTTAGTTTAAAATAAATATAGAAATTAAAAGATAGATTTAGAATTTAAAAATTTAAATAAATTTTTTTTAATATTATTAAAGTTTTAATTTCTATCTTAAAAAATTTTAAATTCTTATGTCCTTATTCTTTGGAGGTATTGAAGAGACTAAATTTTTATGTTTCGAGACTAAAATTTTAATTTTAGGTTTTTGTTACTAAATATAATATTAAATTCTAGTCCTTGAATTTCAGCCTGAGTCTCTAAAAAATTTTGATCTTGACCATCAACAAACTCTTAAATAAAATTCAGTACTTAGTAAATTAATTTTTAACCTATCAAATTAGAAGATAATAAAAAAAATAGCACAACTTTTGCGAACTTGAGTTAGGTCCACGTTGGTCTATAAGCTCCGCTTTATTTGGTGACATTATTATTATTATTATTATTATTATTATTATTATTATTATTATTATTATTATTATTATTATTATTATTATTTACGGGTTTTTTTTTACTAGCCAATCATCCACATTCAAGCCGGGCCTCACTTGTTAACTTTAGTTCTCTACGTGGGTCTTGTGCATGTGTTGTGAATCTTGCATGTGCATATTGAACAAATATGATGGTATACCTGATTACTAATTAGGGTGTAGATATTTCTTGAACTTCAAATCGAATAAAAACGGCAAAATGTATGTTGTGTGGGAAATTGAATAAATGAGGGGACATGATTTTCCATTTTTTTTCTGTATTTGTAGGTACAATTATGTAGTGCATGAAAACATACATGACCTACAATTCTATATATGGACCATTTTTTATTATATATACCTAATCACTGAAATAATCATCTATTGAGAAAGAGATCCATACATATATGAACAATAAGTCATTAATAATGTATATCTTGATCTTTGTTATGAGTTTTGCGAAATTTAGAAGTAAATTTATTTGGGGATTTGGACAATGAGAGTTTTTAAACTCCAAAATAATCCGTAAAATTTACGAAATACATTAATTTGATCATTAATTTACTAATTGTATCATTTAAATTTTTAATATTATAAAAAAAAAGTATCTAATTGGACCCTTATCTTATTTATTGGACCCTTATCTTATTTTCGATCAGTTAGATTTTTAGTCGACAGTGACATGGCATAAATAGATCCAATCATATAGGCTGAGTTTGTTTTTAAGAATAAGATAGGACAAGACATTGAGAACAAGACAGGATAAGATACAGATAGACAAAAACACAAAATTTTGTGTTCTTGTATTCTGTTTAGTGATAAACTAGGACAAATTATAAAAAATCAATTTATTCTCATTTTTTTTATTTAAAAAATTTGATATAAAAAATATAACAATAAAAAATATAATTATGAAAATTTAACAAGAATAATGAAAGAAAAAATAAAAAATAAGTTGTGTCCCTTGTTAGTGTTTTCGTGTTCTTTATGTCAGGATGGACACAAAATACACTAATTCAGTGTCTCTGGACACATTGTCTCTGTCCATGTCTCTTTTGCCAAACACAATTTTGTGTCTCAGTATCCTGTCTCTACAAACAAACGCAACCATATAACAATGAAATCAAAAACTCACATTACAACACAAAAAAAATGAACAAATGTTAATCCCCTATCCCAATTAAATTTGCATTGAATAAAATACCCACAAAACAGAGTATACATAAAAACCCTAGCGGATAATTCACAACAAAATTTTTTTACCAAACTATACAAGATTTTGAACTAACAAACACAATGACGCATATCTTTAAGTTGCACTAACAAAAATTTTTCATCAGACTATTTGTGATACTTACTTCTGTGTGACTAGGTTTCGCAGAGAACCCTTTTTCCTTCCCCCAATGACTTCGATCGCACACACAGTTCAGGGTGCCAACGAACTCCAACGAGCCAAATCATTTCACCAAACAAATCTTAGACAGTAGTTACAGATTAGAGAATTTCGTTGCGTAGAGTGTTTAAGTTCAGAAGAAGAAGAAGTGATCACAGACATTTGGATTTACAAAGTTTTTACTCTTGTTAAAGGATGTCGTTTCAGAAGTGTTTTAGCGCCAAAAATCATACGACACTATTTTGTGGTATACAACGTGGCAGTCATTTGCCATGTCAGTGTCATGTCACTGCCGGCGAGAAGGCTAATTGATCGGGAATAAGAAAAGGAACCAACTAGGTGCATTTTTTACAATATCAGAGATCTAATAAACGGTGCAATTGGTAAGTAGGGACCAAATTAGTGCATTTTGTGAATCTCAGGAACCATTTTAGGGTTTAACTCGATCAATAACTGAGCAAAGGTTCCTATTTTAGTTGAGTTTATATTTTATGTCAGGGATGAAGTTTAAGCTAGTTAGCTAAATTTTAACAACTAGGTTCAGATAATTTGTGTTTCCTTAGTTGCCCAAGTTAGTTAACAATCTTTACAATATATAGTTATTTTGTAACTGATTGTACCTCACCTTTTTTATATTTCTTATTTTTTTCTGTAATAAAACTCTCTATATTCTCTCTGCTTTTTCTCTCAATTCCATAATCTTCTTAAGCTCTTCACTAGGTTCTGATCCATGAGCTCCATAATTTCTGCATCTCACGTTCCTAAGTCCAATTTTGATGATCCAACTCCACAACTAGGGATGACAGGCGGGCTAGCCCACTTTGCCCCGCCCCGCCCTGTCCCACCTAGTGAGGCGGTCCCAAATTTCTATCACATCCTGGCTAAAGGCAGGATTGGCTAAACTCTCCAATTCTCTCTCTTTTAAAAAAATTATTAAACGATTAGATATTAAAAAATATATAATCTCACAAAAATTTCAATAAATAAACTTACAATTTTTTAAGATAAAAAAATTATAATTTCTAAATTCACAAACACTAAAGTCTTTATAATTCTAAATATCTAATAAATATAATCATCAACTAATTTTTTTAAAACAAAATAATGAAACTAACATTGTCCAAAGCAAAATATTGTCCCAAAATATATAATTAAATATTGTCCAACTCTTTAATCAATCAAACACAGTCCAAATTATAACATAAAGTAAAACAAACAAACATTATAAATACAAGCACAAAAGTAACGTTCCAAATTTAATTATCATTTTAAAGCCAAAAACCCACCGGGCAAACCCGTCCCGCCCTGCCAAAACCCATGGATTAGACAATGCAAATTAGGCAGACTTTTTATCATAGCGATCTCAAATTTCTAGCTCGTCTCGCCTTTTTTGGCGAGTTATACGATCTGGCCTGGTGGGTTTCGACTCGTTTGCCACCCCTATCTACAACCTCACGTAGTTACAACAATTGCAACTTTTCCATCAACAATTAAACTTGATGAAGACAACTTTAAAGCATGGAAGTAGGGGTGCACATGGGCCGGGTGAAGCCGGGTTTGATGTGACCCAGACCCGACCCGAAATATACACCGGGTCTATTTATTAGACCCGAACCCGGCCCTAGACCCGATGAAACCAATACACTTTCGGGCCACAATTATACCGGGTGAAAACCGGGCCGTTAACATTATATTACGTTGATACCTTCTTGTAAACTAGCATGTAAAAATATCCAAATTTCCAAGACTCCAACCATTAGTTAACATGGTAAAATTCACTTAGAAAAATATAACAAGAACCAACCATTCTTCAAAATTAAAGCATAATCACAATCAATATTAAAGCATAACCACAATCAATACTAATATTGTCTAATAATACCAAATATTTAAATCAATACAAATAACACAATCTTATGTATTAGTCTAAAATCTTATGCATTCTGAACATAAAACATTAACTTATAGTCTTATAATGACTAATAACACAAAATATTAAGGTTTACAATACTTAAATTCCACGTAAGAATAGTCATGATCCATCACTAATAACACAAAATATTAATTGTGTATGATGACCGGGCCACCGGGCCGACTTCGGGTGACCCGAGCTATGGCCCGGACCCGACCCGAAATAATGATCGGGTCTATTTTTAAGACCCGTACCCGACCCTAAACCCGATGAAATCACTCCAAATTAGTTCCTAAAGTGTTCGGGACCGGGCCGGGCCTTCGGGCCGGGCCGGGTCTGTGCACCCATACATGGAAGTATCAAGCATTGGTCTGCATCAAAGCCAATAAGTTACAAAATCATATCAGTGCTAGATCAATTTTAAAGAAATTCAAGTTAGAAGAAGATCGTTAAAAAGGAAAGATCTCTCAAGAATTTGAAGAATGGGAGCAGTGCGATGAGTGTTTAGTAGCTTGAATGCTGTCAGCTATGAATGAAATTTTTGTGTTCAAGGTGGTTGAATATAATTATTACTATGAAAATTTGGGAGCATTAGAAGAGTATTTTGCGACTATGTTGAAATCGAAGATCAAAGTATTGAAGACTTAACTTAAAACTATCAAGAAATGTGGCAGCACTGATTTAGAGTATATTACAAAAACAATAAGGTTAGTAATTCATCATCAACTCTTGGAGCTCCTCTGTCCAAAGAGGAGTATTTTAAATATGCTTTAGGAGGCTTAAATGAGGAATTCGGTGCATTTATAACAATGACTAATGCGAGATCAGAAAGCATGTCTATAAGCGAATTTGAAACTCAATTGTAGCTCAAGATGAAGTGAATGAAATATTTAAAAAGAATGAACTATCTATGGCTCATGAAAACTTGGTACACAAGGAATGAGGTTTAGAAAAGAGTAACAGTGAGTATACACACTATAAGTAGTACAATAGAGATTTTGGTATATGACAAGGTGGCCGAAGAGAAAGAGATAAAAACTATAGAGGTGGCAGGTCATGGTGGCATGGTGATAGGTCTTGGTGCCAATTATGTGGCAAAGTAAGTCATATAGTATGAAATTATTTTCATCGATTTAATTAGAGTTATCAAAATTCCCAAATGCAGCACTCCAGTGATCCACCACCACCAAATTCAGCATTTCATCAGCCCTTAGCAACAGAATCGGCCACAATAACCTCCAAGATCCAACCCAAACCCATAAGCAATAGGTATTTTTTCCTTTGGTGCAATTGACACAGGCTAGTACCCCGACTCTAGAGCTTCTCACTACATTACCTTTGACCAAATGAACCTTATCAACATTTTTGAGTATGAAGGTTCAGAGCAGATATTTGGAGCTAATGGAATAGGTATAAGAATTGTTAATATTGGAAGATCTATCATACATGCATCTATGTCTAACCAGTTTTTTATGCTCCACAATTTGTAGTATGTACCAACCATTTCAAAGAACTTAAATTAGTAGTATTTCAAATTTTGTATTAGACAATAAAGTTTACTTTAAATTCTAGTCTTATGCATGTGCTGTAAAATGCTAGGAATCTAAAAAAGATTTTGTTGTAAGGCAGGCATAGAAATGGAGTGTATAGATTTGATGATATTTGGATTCCAAGATCCATAAGAAAAGTTGAAACAGAAAAAATTGAAAAGACTGGAAAGAAATTGTGTGCAAATATTGCAGTAAAAAGAGCAGCATAAATAAAGATAATCTAGGCAGTTTTACTTCAATAAAAGAAAAAGAAAATTGTAATAATGACAATGATAAATATTTCTGTTTGTGCTAGCATTAACAGCAATAGCAATATGTCTGTTGTTTACAACATTACTGATAATGTTAATAATGTAAATGTTGATAATAGAAATGTAAATAAGCTTATTGATTTTCTGCTAAGCCTATTGATTTTCTATAATTACCTGTATCACAAATGCAAATACATGTGCTGCTACAATCAGTAACAATGCTGAAGTTTCAAACAAAGTTGAATTATCTACCTTCAACACTACTGCTAATACTATCTTAGTTGATACTCTTGCTACAACAACCACACCTTGCAACTCAAATCACAATTCCACCCTCCCAATTCCACCAACTCCTCTCTTGATCTCTGGATCAAGAGACTTATTCATCTATCTCTCAAACTCACCAAACATGTTCTCACCAAACACAACATTTCTATACCTCATTATAACATCACTACCTCAGCACCTTGTGATTCTGCTGCATCAACAAAATCCATAAACTTACCTTTCCTCAATCACAAACCAAGTACACTCAACCATTAGAACTAATCTTCATAGACCTTTGGGGACTAGCACCAGTCCTCAACGGATCATTTTATAGATATTATGTCTATTTCATAGATGCCTTTAGTTGATACACCTGTATCTATCTCTTACAAACAAAAGTCCAAACCTTCTGAGTATTTTGCCAATTTAAAGCACTAATGGAAACTAAGACCTGTTGCAAAGTCAAATACCTCTAAAAAAATAATGAAGGAGAGTACTTATCTACAACTATGAAGGTTGTAGTAGGCTTAGAGATGGGATTGAATCTATGCCTTTCTTTTAAGTTATTGAATTGACCCTTTAAAACAAATTTGCAGTCTGATTCTGCTTGAACTCAGCAGCAGAAATTTATGAGACAATTTATTTTTATCTCATGAATATCAAAAAATAGAACAGTGCAGAGAAGAGAAAAGCTAACACCATCATGTATCCTGGTTCAGTTGCCTTGTGCTATGCAACCTACGTCTAGTCTCCACCACAACAGTGGTGGAATTTTCACTAAAGTTAAAGTATTAAATACACCAATTCCACAGGATTGACACAATCCTCTCACACTCAAGTTCTAACCTAACTTGAAATTGGCTATGCTAATACCTAACTCTTCACTCTTAGTGCTCACCCAACTAAGAAAGGGATACCTCACAGGCACAAGATACAAGACACAAACTTACATAAAGAAATCTGAAATAACTCTAGGCTTTTCTCTCAAGTGTATCACTCAGCCTCTTTCCACTCATTAGCTTTTACTTGAGCTATCTCAATAAGCCTTTTCACTCAAGAAATTACAGAGAGATAAACATTGAAAAGTAAATTATAATCTGTAAAATATGAAGGAGATTGACTCTTCAACAGCCTCTTTGCTATGTGGTAAACCAGATTTGCATGTCTCTGATCCAGTTCTTCATTTTGGCAGAATACTTCTTTGAAAGAAAGCACTGTCCAAGTAGAGGAACTTTTTCAGGGAACTCTTCTCAGAACACAACTCACCAAACTCTAGTTATCTCTCCTTACTTCAAACTGAAGTGATTTTCCTATTTGTATGATTTTAATTTTTCACACCATAGGCTTGCTTTACACAGTTGACTTCTTCTCCTCACAAAAATAGAGCAACAGCTACGCAGAAGAGAGTTGGGACTGTAGCAGAGATTTCAGATTTCATGCATTCATACCTTCCCTCGTCTCTTTCATCCTTTTTTCAATATCTTCAAAGATCTGAACCATTTATTTTTGCTTTGGCTCCAAGTTCCTTTCTTGACCATTGATCCACAGCAGAACTCCATAACATCCATTTTCTTCATTTTACCAGAAATGGGTATGAGAGGAAAGGAAACTTCAGCAAGTTACTTTGGGGTACCAATAATGAAAAGATCTTTCTGATGTGCATAAGATCTGATTTTGCCCTAACTTCTGATTTTTTCTTCTTTCTTCTTTGTAACTAACCCTTTTTTTCTAAGATGTGAGCTATGGCATGGCCATCTCTGACGTAGCTTAGCTTACTTTGAGTAGGGTGATTAGACATTAGATTTTTGTGATTTACCTTTCTCTCTCTTTCTTATCTGATGAAAGAACAAGAAGAGCAAAGCTCTCTCTTTCTCTTTTGTTCTGATGCTGACCGAAGCAAGTAGAGAGAGGGAAGTCTTCAATTTTGGATGAGAAGCTTGATGGAGTCAATTTAGACTTGGGTTAGATATGTTTCCATTCTGCCCAACAGAATCTATTGCTTAACAACCTTGGGATTTTAGTGCTTTGTAGCCCACTTTATTTTTTATTTGATTTTTCTTTCTATTTGGCCTGCTGCAATATTCTTTCTTTGGCCTACAACACTTTATCAAGCACAATTAAAAACTAATTGAGTGTTTAACCCACTAAAATAATGTTTGTCATCATCAAATTAATTTAGTTAATTTCTTAACTCAACAAATTGTCACCTAATACCTCAACTTTCATGGAGTTTAATATAAACTCACATGCTCACACACATACGCCAACAAAACGGGTGTATTGAGAGAAAATACAAACAACTTGATGAAACTTGCCTCATTTTACTCTCTCAAGCCTCACTACCATTAACCTTTTAGGATGAAAAAAATCCTAATAGCAACCTATCCCACAAATAGACTTCCAACACCAACACTCAATTTTTAAAAAGGCCATTAAACCTCTTACACAAAACCACACCAGATTACCACCATCTCAAATCATTTAGATGTGTATATTTTTTCCTACTCAAACCATATAACAAACACAAATTTGATCACAAATCACATAACTGCATGTTCATTGGATACAGTTCAGACCAAAAGGGCTACAAATGTCATTTCCCATCCAGTAGAATATACATGGCACAAAATTTTTTGTTTAACGAAGGTGATTACCTTTACTCTACCCTTTTCCAAACTCAATCCAGTACCAACACCTCATCACCGTCCCTAATTCTAGCAGTAACCTTCACACTCCCTTAGATAACTACCAATTCTAATCATGTTATTGAATCCTTCACCCCAATTACTCACCTTACATGCATAGATATTCATGATGTATCTTCCAATAATGCAGATTCTTATGAGATTGCCATTACATTTTATATCTATTCAAACTGCTTCTAACACTATGAATGAATATTCTTATGAGATTGCCATTGGAGATTGCGATTGGTCCTAACATTCAATCAAGCAAAGTTATTCCTTCACTATCAGAAGCTCAAAATCAACATGCAATGACAATTAAAAGCGAAAATGGCATCTTTAAGCCACGGGTCTTCAACACCATAGTCTCATCCTTGCTTGATTCTGATCAAAGCTTGGCCAAGAACATTCCCCAAGCACTTGCAATCCCTCGTTGGAGAGTAGCTATGGAAGAGAAGTTCTCAACACTAATGAGAAATATCACCTAGACATACACTTGTTGATTTGTCACTCCAAATAACTCCCATAAACTGTAGATGAGTATTTAGAGTAAAGAAACACCTTAATGACACCATTCAAAAGTATAAGATTTGTCTCGTAGATAACAGTTTTCACCATAAGCAAGAAATTGATTATGACCAAATATTTAGTCTGGTTATAAGATTAGCCACAATTTCGGTAATCATCAGTCTAGCTTTAGCAAAAGGATGAAAAATCAAGCTATTTAACTTCAACAATGCATTTTTCAATGGAGATCTCCATAAGAATGTGTATATGCTTCAACTTGAAGGATTTAGTTCACCAAATTCAAAGCAAGTCTGCAAACTCTAGAGGTCTTTCAATAGACTCAAGCAAGCTCCTAGAGTTCGATTCACAAAGCTCAGCTCCATCCTTCACCAATTCAGTTTCTCAAACACCAAATCAGACATTTTCTTGTTCATCAAATTCACTGCCTCTTCAGCTATTTATATAGTTGTCTATGTCGATGACATTCTAGTAACTAGAAGTCAGATGATAAAATCAAATGCATCATATCTCAGCTACACATCACTTTTTAACTAAAGGATTTAAGCAAAATGTATTTTTTTTTGGAGTTGAAGTAAAGAAAGATATAGTAGGGTCAATCATTCTTAGCCAAACCAAATATGTCAGACCTCTTGATGAAGAGAGCTGACGTGATTAATACTAAATCTCTAGTACCTACCCCCAATGACCTCCTCACTAAAGCTATCAAAATTTGGAGATGGAGTTTTTAACAACCCCATCCTCTACAAATCAATAGTGGGTGAATTATAATATACAACAATTACCATACCTGAGATCTTTTTCCCAATAAATAAAGTAGCTCAGTTCTTAGATAATCCTCTTAAAGTTCACTGAAAAGTAGTGAAGAGGATACTCGGATATTTGATAGGCACACTAAATCATGGGATAAAATTTTTGCTTTTCAAGTTTTTAAATTTATGACTTTTGTGATAATCAACCAATGAATTTAAATTATTTTTAGGGCCAAACTTAGTTTCATGGGCAAGCCAAAAACAAAAGGCAATATCCAAAAGCATCATAGAGGCTGAATTACGAGAAATAACTGACACAATAACTGAGATAGCCTGGTTGCCAAACCTTCTTGAAGAAATCAGATTGCTTTGCATAATTAATCCAGTTATTTACTGTGATAATCAAAGCGCAATACTATTTTCACGTAATACACAATACTGTTTTCACGTAATATAGTTCTACCCAATGAAACTAAGCACTTTGCTTTAAATCAGTCATTTGTGAGAGATTATGTAGCAAAAAGAGAAATCTTTGTTCAATATATTTCTACATAGGACCAATTAGCAGACACCTTAAGAAAACCTCTTTCAACTGCGACCTTTCAAAAGTTCAGAAAAAAATTCAGAATAAGTAAAACTAATGTGTTGACTTAAGGGACAACAAGTAGATAGTAACAAACAGAAGAAGGAACCATTGGTTTGAGGAACATGTTAGGGATGAAGCTTAAGCTAGTTAGTTAGACTTTGACAAGTAGGTTCGGATAATTTGTGCTGCCCTTAGCTATCCAAGTTAGTTAATAATCCTTTTTTGTGTTCCAAAGTGAAGGAATTGCATTACTTTAAAAAAGTGATACAAAGTTTAATGTGGGACGAAAGAAATAATAGCGGGGTTCTCCCAATTGAAGCTATAAGTGGCTACAGCAGTAATAACCAATAAACTAAAAAACGAAAATACATTAGAAAATTAGAAAATTTGTCTTTTATTCATCTCCTGACAAATCTTTCTTATTGAGTTCGAGATCTGTTGGACAGAAATTTTCTCAATTTCAAACACTTCTTTATTAAAAAAGAATTAGAATTGATTCTTTCCAATTTTTGTTACTCTAAATCCTTTTGGACGTCCCATATTGTCCATAGTGTACCATGCATGGTACCAATAGAAAATGGCTTTTCTACAATGATTTTACTGATCAAGTTATTGATACAAAAACTTATCTCTATTCTTATATCTTTCTCATCGCTATCCTTTTCAGAGTAATGTATTCTGACGTGCTTTCAACTATGTAGAGGAGAGATTGTTTAAGTGTGTAAAAAAAGAATTGACAAAAATTAAACGTTGATCTAGATGACATAAAAACTCTATTTTTCTAAAAAAACTCTAGCAGAGCATAATTAACTCTTGACAGCACAAAATACATTATCTTTTTTTTCTTTTTTTATTGTATATAGTTAGCTTGTAATTAAGGGTAATGCTACGGTGATGATGCCATTTTTTTTCTCATGTGATGAAACTCGCTGGCATAACTGTAGAGGCGACACGTTTACTATTTTTTGTAGGTTAGTGAAGTATTGTATAAAATGAATCCGGTTTGGAGTTAAGTTTGGATCGCTCCATCTCCACAAATTTTTAGATAAAGCCTGTGTTTTTATCTGTCAAAAAAAAGTCTTTTTTTTTTTCATCGAATCATGTGCATAACTCATCTTAATTAATAAATTTTACCATTTTTAATTTTTAATTTTGTAACTATGATACGGGTATTAGAGGTTTAGTTTGTGTTGTTTCAATTTTTTGTGATTCGGTGTTTAAAATTTTTGCTAATAATTTTATATATCGGTTATGAAATGAAATAAATTTGGATATATGTTCGTAAATTTTTTTTGTAGGTAACGTTAATAAGATAAATTAAATATCAAATTAAAAGGATTTTTATTAAATAAATAAATTGCACATTTTATTTATTAAAAAAGTATTTAATTTTTTAAATAAATTAATTAAATGTTTTCTGTTTTAGAATACTAAAAAATAATAAAAATTTTATTTAAAAATATATATAATTTAAAAAATATTTATTAATTTATAAAGTATTTTTTATCTTATTTACCATACAAATGAGATAAATTATATTTCAAATACTAATTTTTTTAGTTGTTTTATGGTCCAATTATATACGTATCAAGCTACGATAAAAAAATATATTTTTTATTTTATTTTAAATTCTTGATATCAATTTGTAAACGAAATTTAGTCAATTAAAATTTGACTTATTTTATTTATACTCGATATATATTCATACTTATGTTATTGTCACTATAAATAAAATGTATAATAAAGTGAAAATATATATATTTTTTAAATTATATATATTGATAAATAAAACATGTATTATATTTAGGACAAATCACAGTAATAAGTTAAGGGGAGCAAAATTTTACACGAATCAGCCAAAACAAAAACTGTTTCATAAATCCACCAATGCACGTTTATATGTAGTTCGAACCAGCTAAATTCGAACTTCTTCCTACATAATCGAACCAGGTGATTCGAATTATACACAAACACACGCACACAGTGATTCAAACCAGGTGGTTCGAATTATACACAACACACGCACACACTAATTTGAATCAGCTGCGTTCGAATTACATACAATAATTTCTATGCTGTTAAAAAATTAATAATTTATTAAAAAATTAATAATTTAAAAATTAAAAAAATATTTTTTTCTTACATTAAAAAAAGCTAATAAAATATTTAATTATGAGACTTCTTTAAAATATTCGTGATCTATAAATTCGAATTTCATACAATACTCTTTTGTCTATTTTTAATAGCTCATGAATATTTTTTAATAAATTTTTTAATAAATTTATTTAAATTATACCACAAAAAATATTTTGTGCATGTACTCAAATTTTAAATAAAATACTCTACATAGTCAATAATAATTTAGAAATGAAAGAAAATATTTTATTACATACAAAACAATAAAAAATATATTTTATTCTAATACAAAATAATTTTAAAAAATGGTTCAAAAGATGTTATAAGTATTATAAAAGTTTGTAATATTCTAGTGATTTAGGTAAATACATGATAAAAATATTTTTCTTTAAAATCTAAATTATCATTAACTATGTAGAGTATTTCTTTTCATTAGGTATTACAAATTTTTACGAATTTATAATATATGGTGATTCGAATCACCATATAATTTAGGAGTATTATAAAAATTTGTAATATCCTAATGACTTAGGTCATTAAAAAAATACTCTACATAGTCAATAATAATTTAGATCTTAAAGAAAAAATATTTTTATCATGTATTTACCTAAATCACTAGAATATTACAAACTTTTATAGTACTCATAACATCTTTTAAGCCATTTTTTTAAAAATTATTTTGTATTAGAATAAAATATATTTTTTTATTGTTTTGTATGTAATAAAATATTTTCTTTCATTTCTAAATTATTATTGACTATGTAGAGTATTTTATTTAAAATTTGAGTACATGCACGTATTTAACTAAGTTATTAGAACATTACAAATTTTTATAGTACTCCTAACATTTTTTAAGCCATTTTTTTAAATTGTTTTGCATAGGATAAAATATTTTTTGTGGTATAATTTAAATAAATTTATTAAAAAATTTATTAAAAAATATTCATGAGCTATTAAAAATAGACAAAAGAGTATTGTATGAAATTCGAATTTATAGATCACGAATATTTTAAAGAAGTCTCATAATTAAATATTTTATTAGCTTTCTTTAATGTAAGAAAAAAATATTTTTTTAATTTTTAAATTATTAATTTTTTTAATAAATTTTTTTTAATAAATTTTTTTAATAAATTATTAATTTTTTAACAGCATAGGAATTACTGTGGGTAATTCGAACCCAGCTGGTTCGAATTAGTGTGTGCGTGTGTTTGTGTATAATTTAAACCCACATGGTTCGAATTATGTAGAAATGGAGTTCGAATTTAGCTGGTTCAAACTACATATAAACGTGCATTACTGGATTCATGAAGCAGTTTTCGTTTTGGCTAATTCGTATAAAATTTTGCTGACTTATTATTGTGATTTTTCCTAAATATAATACATGTTTTATTTATCAATATATATAATTTAAAAATATATATTTTTACTTTATTATACATTTTATTTATAGTGACAATGACATAAGTATGAATATATATCGAGTATAAATAAAATAAGTCAAATTTTAATTGACTAAATTTCGTTTGTAAATTGATATCAAGAATTTAAAATAAAATAAAAAAAAATATTTTTTATCATAACTTGATACGTATATAATTAGACCATAAAACAACTAAAAAAATTAGTATTTAAAATATAATTTATCTCATTTGTATTGTAAATAAGATAAAAAATATTTTATAAATTAATAAATATTTTTTAAATTATATATATTTTTAAATAAAACTTTTATTATTTTTTAGTATTCTAAAAAAGAAAACATTTAATTAATTTATTTAAAAAATTAAATGCTTTTTTAATAAATAAAATGTGCAATTTATTTATTTAATAAAAATCCTTTAATTTGATATTTAATTTATCTTATTAACGTTATCTACAAAAAAAATTTACGCACGTATATCCAAATTTATTTCATTTCATAATTGATATATAAAATTATTAGCAAAAATTTTAAACACCGAATCACGAAAAAATTGAAACAATACAAACTGAGCCTCTAATACCCGTATCATAGTTACAAAATTAAAAATTAAAAATTATAAAATTTGTTAATTAAAATGAGTTAAGTACATGATTTGATGAAAAAAAAAACTTTTTTAACAGATAAAAACACATGACTTTATCTAAAAATTCGTAAAGATAGAACAATTCAAACTTAACTCCAAACCTGATTTATTTAATATAATACTTCACTAACCTAAAAAAAATAACAAATGTGTCGCCTCTACAGTTATGCCAGCAAATTTCATCATATGAGGAAAAAAAATGGTATCATCACCGTAGCATTACCCTGTAATTAATTGTACCTCATCTTTTTTATTTTTCAGTTTTTCTCTCTAATAAACCTCTCTACATTCTCTCTGCTTTCTCTCTCAATCCTATCATCTTCATTACCTCTCTCATCCGATTTTGATATCTTTCATTTTATTCAATGATAATAAAAAATATATACAAAAGTAAAGCTATATGGTAAAAGACAAAAATCAATGGAATAAAAGATGAAACAAATATTTTGATATTAAAAGAATCCACCGTACCAAGTAGAATAAATTTGAAAGGTAGGTGAATTTGAGAGTAGAGAAAGATGAAAGAGTAAAGATTGAAGAATCATTCTTATGATGATTATCTTGAATAGAATTATATTACACAAAGCAAGTAACAGAATTGGAGATCGATAAGGTGATCCTATAACAAACTTTGCTAAAGGCAGTTAAAACAAAATATAATTGATCAAAAACTGTTATAACTCGTTGACTAATAAGTAATTGATCTTCCTATCAAAATTTATCCATTGATGACATTTATTTCTTTTGAAATGATATGTAAGTTTCCACAATATTTAATTTTTAGGCTCATTATTGTCGTAGATATAATTATACATGACTTGTTTCTTCTTCTAAATTTTTGAGACAAGTGATTTTATAATATGATATTTTAGTTTTTATAGTAAAAAAAATTTAAGTTTAATCTTTGTTAATTTTAAAAGAAAACATTTTTATAGAAGACGGATAAAAAAATAAAAATTTAAAAAAAATTCAAAAACAATTCTTATGTGAAAGTGTGTATACAAGTTATTTAATTTCGGTTTCTATAAGTTTTGATGAAAATCAAAATAGTAAATTTGACTTAAATTAATCTATTAACATGTGTCAGAAAACTTTTAAAAGATTAATTTGAGTCATACTTTTAAAAAAACTAAGTCAACCTATCAAAAAAAAAAAAACTAAAAACAATTCACACGTATACCTAAAACAGACCAAACAATGAATGAATGAATATTATTATCACGTGTAAGCACTCACAAGTCACAAGTGAGTTAGGTGGAAGCTCCAATATAAGTGAAACATGGGGAATGATATAATGAAGAGTACTAGTTAGTTTATAGTACCCTTTGAAGAAAAAAATAATAAAGAAGAGACGGTGGCAAGTAGAAAAGAAGAAGCTGGCAAAGTGATACATTTGCAACACTAATGCTATAGGAAGTTTTGTACTTGCATATTGCATGCAATCACATTTTTTAATTATGATGTTGATGTTGGCCTTCGGATAATGTTTTTCAGTACTATTAAAATTTGAATTTTTTTTTATGATGTGGAGATCACAAAACTTAATTTTTAGATTAGTAACTTTTGATTTTAATTTTTTTTTAAACTATAAATCTGAAGAGCAAATTTATTATTTTTTATATTAAATTTTTTTGAACATTCAAACCTGTAGATTTGTCTAATTTTTTTTAAGGTGTTAATTGGACCCTTTAATTTATTTTATGGTGAAATAACAAAATTTACCTTAACACAAGTCAAATTACTCTTCAATTTGTGTACCATAAAATTTGACCATCAATTTTTTATAAATTTTATTACCCCTCAAGTGAAGGTTCAATTTATTAATTAAAATTTTAAAAATTATATTAAAAAAATACATCATCAGCTAACCATTATATAACTTACACAGTGACAAATCTAAAAAAATTTATTAGTAGAATAAAATTGGTATATAAAAATAATAATAATAATAAATTAATATAAATATATTCACATATCTTAAATTAAGTATATTAACAAAATTTTAATATAATTTAATTAATATATCAAAAAGCATATTAATTAAAAAGTATTTTCTTTTTATTTCAATATTTTGACAATGTTTTGTTTAATATATTTAATATTAATGTCTTGTCAAATATTTTGTGCCTGTTAGATTAATATGATTAATTATTTTTTATATAATATGAAAAAAACTACATCTCAATATATAATTGTGTGAGAAAGATAAAAACATATTATAATAATAAAAAAGACAAAAATTTAAATCAAATAATTACAATTTTTTTATATTTAGTCTAAATAATCAAATGTCTTTTTTTTTAAACTAATCATTTAATTTTTATTATTTAATTGCAGAGTTAATACAATTTATGGTAAAAAAAATTTCAACGAAAACAATCATTATATACAAGACTAAAACTAAATTAAATAAAATAACAAAAATCAATAAATGATATATATATATATATATATTATATATATATATATATATATATATATAGGGGACAAATGCCCCAGACCTTAATGAATAGATTCGTGCCTGCTTACACACCACATCTTCCTCCATTTCTAAAAAAAAAATAGCCTTGCAATTAGTGCATTCATTGCAGGTGAAAAAATCTTGCATTGTGTATATTGCATGCATTTTTTTAGTGGGTGGAAATTCAGGTGCACTCAATTTTACGTGAAGTTGATAATTGAGAGTGGTTAGATGATTTAATTGATTTGACTAAATTTTTATCGCTCTCAACTATCAATTTCACATAAAGTCGATTGCACTTGAGTTTTTATGATTCTTAGTGTTTCAAACTTCTCATATTCTTATAATCTTTGAGATCACAAAACTCAAACTAAATTTCAAGACTTGTTAGCTTTCATATCTGCTAATTACTGATCGATTTAGAAGTTTTATTTTGAAAGTAGAAGGGGAAATAATAGACTTAAAGTACAAATAAGTTCCACACTAATTAAAAATATTAAATTAATGGCGATTATTATATAGTTACGTAAATATCATGAATCCTTAAAGTTTTCAGCTAAGATGTGACTTAATAACCATATGGCTACAGTTTTTTATTTATTAATAATTTCTCAAACTTTTTTATTTTTCTAAAATTATCCATTTGCTATTAATTATTTTCAATTATTCCATTAAAAATTGAAACATCCAAAAGCTTAATTATTAAAAGGGTAAATAATTATAAAATGTGTCAATTTGCTGACCTGATATATATTGTGTTAGTCTATTATGTGTTCTATTTCATCAATGAAAAGTTATCACAGTACATAGTGGAGCCATATCTATATATCCTTATTTTGTAAGATAGTGATGATGAAATACATGCTCAATAATTATATGACCCACCCACATTAGTGGCATTACCCTTTTAAGATTTAGAAATTAAAGATATATAACACACCCGTTTAGCCTTAACAAGAATCCAAAGCCATATGTTCATCAAAAAACATGAAAAGAAAAGAATCCAAAGCCATATAATGAGAGCTAATGGATGATTAGAGGGGTAGGTGTGTGTTTATTAAAAAATAAATTTAAAAAAAAATCACTTTTTAATATTTGTAAAAATTTAATGAAATTACCAACTTTTAAAACAAAAATAAAATTATTTTTCAGTATTTTTGAAAAAATAGAATGGTTTCTAATTAAATTAAAATTGATTTTCAATTTTTTTCCAATAATGTAAAAAAAATCATGTTATAACCAGCTTTTGAGAATCATTAACAAACACACTCAAACTATTAGATTAATTAAATAAGAAACCACAAAGTACGGAAAAATAGTCAAAACTATGCAACTTGATGACCTAAACTTTTCTAGTCATTAAATTTAAATTATTTTTTTTTTTCAGAAAAATGGCATCCGAATTAAGAGTAGCCAATTAATTTGCTGAGTGCATGGTATGTACTACTAGACAAAACAGAATAGTACCATCATTAGAATTTAGAAGAATTCTATATTCAAATTTCTCTTTGGCTTTGTTTTGCCCTTTGGAAACTCCCTCTTGGAGGATCTTGCATTCTCCAGCTAATAAACTTTTCCATTTTCATGGAACATTCTGATTCTTGTGATTGTCTGATTTTCCCTCTTGGGGTGTTTTGCATGCTATTTTGTCCCTCTTATGCTTTACATTTTGAATAATGGAGCTACTTTCAAATTTATTATGCACATTGTTTCAGGACATTAAATTATAGACCGAGTCTTATTACCAGTACATTTGAGAAGATAGGCATTGTTGGACTTAGCTTATTGTTTTCATTCTTAGACCACAAACATAACACTACTATTGTAGCTACAATATATATATATATATATATATATATATATATATATATTCAAAAAATATATATAATTGACGAAGGTAAAAAAATTAGTTTTAGAGATATAACTTCATATACCTCTTTCTATTAATTTAAATTTTTATGAGAACGAAGTAATTTCGTGATATTATCAGAGATTCTATAACCTAAAAGTTAAGAGCTCGATCCAATATAAAAATAATTTATGCAAATTCAAAAAAAAATTTACGTAAAAAAATAGGTTAAAAATATAATAATTGATATATTTTTTTATTTACTTAAATTTTTAAAAGAATTAATTTAATGAGGATTATTTTAATTTGCTTTGCATGGGAATTTAACCATAAGCGAAAATGGGTAATAATACTTTAATATTTATATATTGTTGTAAAAAATAATTGAAAAAGATGTCCCATATATTCGTATATGCAATGAAAGTAGCTTTAGGGTATGTAGTGCCAAGACGCCCACTTGCATTGCCCCACCATATTCATGCATGTGAAGTTGTAAACATAGTGAAGGGAAATATCTCACTCGGACATAGAGTCATAGAGATTTTAATAAGTCATGGAAGCATGCATAATAACCTTACTTTATCTACTCTTTAGCATTATTAATATCCAATGTATAACTTAATTGTAGCATCAAATAACATACATTTAATTTGGTCAATGTCTCCTTCAATGTTGAAATTTCATGGATTGGTAATTCTCATCCGCAGACTACCCTATAGAAATTAGATATATCAACAACACCACATGTCCACACATGATGATGAGATAGATACTTCTTGATAATTAACTCATCATGAATTAAAATTTAACATGAACTTTATTACAATCAAACTTTTCTAAAATGAAAACTAATAAAAAATCTAATCTCTTTTAAATCAAAATAATAAAATTTATAAATGATAAAAGTTACAAATTTAATGATAATTTTTTTTGTTTCTCACGGTATTTTTCAATCTGACAGATTAAAAACTAATTTATCGCAAATCTAAATTCCGTTTAAGAATTTATCGCTAACTAATAGGTTACTACATGCACAAAGTAAAATTCGAACCCTACTAAATTAAATAAACTAATAAACTACTAGATCAATTCATATTAATTATTTTTTATTTTATTACTTTACCATTCTCTTATCTTACATAATTTTGTTTCGTTAGATAGCGTTTGTTTTGAGGTATTGAGACAGAGATTGAGAGACTGAGATTCAATATTATATTTGTTGATTCAGAGATTTGTACTAAAATTTTTTTCTCTGTCTCTAAAATTTCAATATTTCAGTACCTCCAAAAAGTGAGAACATATGGAACTAAAATTTTTAGAGATGGAGACTGAAACTTTAATAACATTTTATACCTAAAATACTCTCATTTCAATTAATTCATTTTAATTTACTCTTTGTACAAATTAAATTAAAATTTCATTCTTGTTTCAATTTCTGTCTCTTATTTTGCACCAAATAGAATACTGAGATTTATTTCAATTTCTATCTCTTAATCTCTGTCTCTCAATCTTAATTTTTCCATTTCTTTCTTTCCACCAAATACTACCTTATGGTACAGGTTATGTATCTGTCAACAAAAAAAGCACGAAACCCTAGTGAAGAGGCATATATATAAGAGTAGTTTTTCATGCATTGCGATGGAACAGAAAATAACAAGAGCAAGCAGTTCAACAACGTGACTGTGCAACAACCAGCAATATATCTCACAGTCAAATAATTGATTATTATTCTCGGACAATTTAGTGTTCAAATTCACAACTATATACATGATCCACAACTTTAGTGTATATACAGAATAACAATCATCATTTTTCTCAGCCAAGTATTTCCACAAGTTATTTTTATTTCACTTGAGTTCAATAATCATTCTCTTTGTTAGAATGTATTAATTGGTTTTATCGTAAAACATTTTTACTTGTGAATTTTAACAAGGGCCACAAAATTCATATTTGTATTAGGTAACTGTTGGTTTAATTTCTAATTGAGCAGTTGAGCATTTTCTTGTTGACTTACTTAGGATTCTTCAAAGATAAACTTGACAGGACTATGATGGATGGTGACTAGTACAACATATTATTATCCAATGAATTAAAAAAATCCTATCCTGTTGATTTTATCACATTATTTAATTAGTACGCTAATTAGTCATGCACAAAACTTTTTAGTTATATTTATATGTATCTCATAATTAATTAAGCACTTCATACTTGATGTTTGCTTCATTAATTATATTAATCTAATTGATGTAAAACTACTCTTTCCAAAAATTTATATCGATAGAAAAAGATAATATAAATAATTATATTTTTAATATTTTTTATTTTTCTTTAAAAAAGATTATTTTTTTGTTTACTTGACTTAAACATAGTTTTCTTTTCTTATTTTATTTATCTTATACTATTTTTTCTACTTTTAGATTTCGTCAACTATCGAACTCTAATACTTTCGAACATTGAATTTTGATATCATATCATGAAACCATTCCTTTTAAAAGTTTAAATTAATAGAAGAAGACAACATAAATAATTATATATATAACACTAATTAACGCACTACAACAATATAGACTATTTTTTAGGATTATATGTATCAAAAAAGCATTAAAATTTGTCAAAAAAATAAATTTTGACACTATTTTAACTATGGTAATATGTTAATAAAAAATTTGTCAAAAATAATATTTTTAACATATAAGTAATTGTAAAAAAAGTTTAAATCTTATTTTAATAAATGATATTGGCCGTCAAAAATAATTTGTTAAAAAATTTTGAGAATATAGTTTTGGTGATATTTATTAACCATCAAAAATATTATTTATTTTGACACTTATTGACCATAAAAAATTTTCAACAAAAATTTTTAACAAAGAATGAGATGAAATCTTAAAACTGAATAATAAACTAAGATTTTGAAAATAAAAAATGAGTAGTATAATCCCAAATTAAGAGCAGTGTGATGCCAAGATTGATGGAGCTCAACAAAAAAGAGGAATAATGGACTAAGTTAAAAATAAATTAAATAAATGTCAAAATTAAAGAGTAATTTTTTATAGTCAGATTATTCACTAAAAAAAATAAAAAAATTTGATATTTATAATATTTGTTAAAAATATATATTAATTTTTACACTTAATTATAGCTGTTAAAAAAACGTGTTAAAATACCTTTCTTATAATGACGTAAGAAGTAATAATTAAAATGATTTCTTAAAAATCTTATGTGTGACATTAACTTTTATATTGGCGTAATGTTAAACATACTAATATGACGTAAAGAAAATACAATAAATTTAATCCCTCAAATTTAGAATTAAATTTATTAAACCCAATCTTAAATCTATTTTTCATTATCTTTTTTTTTTATCAAATCTACAACAAATTCAAACTCTTTCTCATCAGTATCTAAAAAGAGATCTCTTCAATTTGTTGCCAGATACTCTTCAATTTGTTGCCGCTATCTTCTGTGTTTCTTCTAGAGCTCTTGAACAATACACTAATTAAGGGTGGGTTTGGATTTGCGTCGGAGAAAAGAAAAATCCGTTTAAATTTTTTGAACGCTTTATCTTTATGTTTAGTAACATTTTCATTCTATAAACAACGAAGTGATTTCTGTCTTCAATCTTAGTTTACCAAAAATTAAAAATTCTAATTTTTTCTTTAATCTTTTCACGTTGGATTAAACTTTATATTCTATGTACCAATTATGTTCTTCATATTCATATGTTTATTATTTTTTTATAATAATTTTTCTAATGCTCTCTTATGTTTATGTATATTATTATTTTTTATAAAATTTTTTATTTTTTTATATGAGTTTTTATTGTTATTTTTATTTTTTTTATGAAATATTTTTTTTACTTTGTATTATGATTCTATTAATCTTATCAGAGTACTAAAGAATACTGAAGGTACTAAAAAAATATTAAAATTTATTTAAATATTTAAAATAAAATTGTAAGATAACATAAAATAATTATTTAAATTCATGTTTTTTTTTGTAATTTTTCATCTAAAAGTAATTTTGAATAATGTAATCCAAATAATATTTAGTTTACTATAATCCATTTTGAATAAAGATTACCAAACATAAATCACGTTAATACCAACTCACTTTTGATCAAAATCAATTTAACAAAATCAATTTTATACAAATCTCTGTTTACAAACTGTAATTCAAACACACACTAAGTAGTTAATAGTTAGTACTTAAAATCTGTTTCATTATATTAATCTATTTAACCAAAGAGATAACAATTAAAATAATCTCTCAGTTTTAATTCAATAATAAATATGTTTTTTTTAGTTGTTAAACTAATCAAAATAGTCTCTTAATTTTAAAACATAAATTAAGATGGTCCTTCTATTAATTACTAAGTTAACACTGTTAACATTGATGGACTATAACTCAAATGGCATAATCTTTCCATACACATAAAAAATATGGGAGATGCTTCTATAAAGACGCATAAAACATCTTTTTATAAAGACGCTTACGTGCCGCATTATTATTGGACATATTAATGAATCGGTTATTTTTTAATTTCTTAACAAATAAAAATAAAACCGATTTTTTTATAATAATAACAATAAATCTGATATTTTTTAAAAATTTAATTGTATTTTTAAATTTTTAGGGATTTAAATATCTACAAAACAAAAAGTTAGGGATATATTTGTCTTTTATCAAAAAATTTAAAGATATTTTAGTTTAGATGGTGTAATTCGATCGGATCAAATCGCATCTAATAATTATAATACAGACAATTGGTTTTATTATTATTACTATAATAAACCAATTTTGTTATAATTTATTAAAAAATAAATTATTAACTAATTTAATAAAAATATCCAATAATAACATCACGTTTAAAAAAAAAGATATTTTTAATATCTATTAAAGTAATCTCCAAAAAATATACAATCAATTTAGTCTCTTAAATTTGAGATTAAATTTCTTAAACTCCAACCTTAAATCCTATATGCTTTCTCGTTATCTTCGCTTCCTTCTCCATCGTATGTGTAACAAATCCAAACTTTTTTTTTTCAATATCTGAAAATAAAGTTCTTATCATGAATAGAGTCGTAATAGAATTCATTATAACAGCATCTCCACAATCCGAAATACGAGTCAATATAATTTCATGGATGAGTTTCATTAATAGCATTACTTTAATTTGATGATTAACGAAAGGGTTTTTTTTATTTACGGTTTAAATTGAGAAATTATTTTGATTAGTTTAAAAATTGAGAGATCATTTTGATTATTAAGTTAAAATTAAGAGACTATTTTAATTGTTATCTCTTAACCAAAATGTAATGTGGGTACCAGTTGGCCACGTGGCACATTCTAGTTCAACCATCTAAATTGGCCCCGTTCATGTGTTTTCATATTCACATGTTCATATAGTTTCTCAAATTCCATATATATAAAGCACTCGCAAACTAACCCTTTCTTTGTCCAACTTTTCTAAGAAGAAAAACAATATGAAGGTGATTCAAATTAAATCATGCATTGTAAATTTAGTTTATTTTGCTTTACTTTTAGTACTGCTTAATTTATTTTGGATAGTCACATTTTTGTGTTACTCCTAACCAACTACTATAGGCCTATGGTATTATTATTTATTTAATTAATTTGATCTTCTTCAAGTGTTGTTTATTAATTTATCACAGATCTTCAATTGGGTGCACAAGCGGTTCAATCATAAACCTCCAAAGGGTTTGATCTTCTAAAACTTAAACTTCATTCAATTTCTACATATATACTCTCATTGATTTTCCAAATAAATACCTTAATGAACAAATTAAACAATTCATATTTAATTTAATTTATGGTGAAAATTTAGTTGCAGTCGACTTCACGTGAAGTTTATGACTACAAGTCGTTAGATGAAAATTTAGTCAAATCAATCAAATCATCTAACCGTTCTCAACCATCAACTTCACGTGAAGCCGATTGCACTGAGTTTTCACCTTAATTTATAGCTCTAAATTCAATTTATTTATTATTATTATTTTTTTTTCTTAGATGGGTTTGCTTCAGACATGAAAAAGAATGAAGTTACAATAAGCAATGATGATAATAAGGTTGTTGGGGATAATGAAGTAGCTTTGTTGAAACAAGTTGCACTTACTAACATGCTTGGTGGTTGGAAAGATGGGATTCTAACCATTGGAACACTTGGTTATGATCACAAAGAATACTTTGGTTTGCAAGTTCAAGATAAAAAATTATTAGGTGGTGATGAAGGGTTAAATAAAAATAAAAATATTAATAATAATAATGTTTTTGATGATTATGCTGAAAATGATGATGAGGAAGTGAATCCATTGATGCTCAACACATTTGAACATCACAACAATAACTTTAACGATGAAGAAGAAGAAGAAGAAGAAGTTCTTGTTGGTGGTGGTGCAAACCAAATTATCATTGATGCTAATTACAATGTTATCACCAAAGAAGAAGTGTTGATGAACAATGAAATTGTTCTTGCTGATGAATCCAATGATGATGATGATGGAGAGAGTGATGATGTTGATGATGATCAAAAGAAGAAGATTGTGAGAGGGGAAAGGATCACACTAGCTGATCTATTCTTGGCTGATTCTGAAGTTAAGAAGAAAATGATGGGCCCCACAAAAATCTTGGTTGAGTCAAATGATGATGAAAAATCAAACCTTAAAGTAAAGCATGGAAAGTCTTTTGCAAAGAAGCTTCTTCCCAATGCCAAGGATAATCCTCAACCAATGAAAGATATCAAGAAAGTAAGTATTGCTTAATATGTCAAAAATATTTGAATATTTTTTATATACTAAAAGTGTAAACAATTTTATACAATTATTTAATTAAATTACTTATTTAGATCATTTTTAAATAATATATTTAAAAATTAGTTAATTTTATTCATGTGACAGTATATAATTAGTTGTTAGAGTAGCATTTTTTATATTGATAATATATGAAACTGAATTATAATCTATAACTAATTTGTTATCATAAGTGAGTAATTATGTATGTGGTTTAGGAATATGAAGAAATTCTCTAATGTTTCGTTAATTGACTATGTATGAAAATCAAGTGACCCAATGAATTTTGCAAAGGTTGACCTAGTCAAAATTGTGTTTTGTAAGTAATGGCTTCCTTTCTTTTGTTAACATAAAATTATTTAAATTTTTTGCATAATTAAGTTTTCAGATTTTATAAAATTTTTTGTTTTAAGTTTAGTCTTATAAATTTTAAAAAGTCTCTATTTTAATTTCTATCATTTCATTTTAACTTATCATGTCAACACTTAACGGATCAAATTAATAACAAAGACTAAAATAAATATCTTTTAAATCTCATGCAATCAAAATAAAAAAAAAGAGTATTTTATAAATATAAAAACTTATTTAAACTTGGATTTTTTTTTTACCTTTTAAAATAAAATCTACTCATAAATTTTGTTTTCCATGATATTTATTAAAGCTTACTACAAAATTTTAACAATATTGTTGTTGATAAAGATTAAGTAACTAATAATTTTATATAAATAACAATCAATTTGCAACATTTCTAATTCTATATATTATTTCGAACTCGGAACATAAACTAATTCAGATATATATGTACTAATTGGCATGCATTTTCATTAAGTATAATTTGTTGTGATTAAATGTCCTTATAGCTCATGAAGAAAATGTTAAAGAGGAAAATCCACCCGGATTTCGATGCCAAGAATCAAAAACCAGAAAAGAAGGAATCCATTGATGGTAATCACACCAAGAAGAAGGAAGGCCGCAAGGCTTCACTATATTGTATTCCAATTTAAGGTGAATGTTACTATGTTAGCTCCTAATTCCTTTTTTTTTTTTCTTGTAATTTAATTTTTTTTCTTTTTTCTTTTTTGTTTTTGAGAAGGTTTATGGCAAACCAGATATTGTGGTTGGTACTATGTTTTCATACATTAAGATACAACTATATTAAAAACACACTAAAATCATCTGTCACTAAAATTAATCATTAACATAAAATATTAAAAATAGTTAAATTATATATATTTACATATAAATATATTAGTAGTTGATTTTAGTATATATTTAATATCTTTTTATTAAGATATTGATAAAGTGTGAAGTGTCTCTAATTAAATATATGGAATTTTTTTTCTTTGGTTTTTTTCAACAAGACAAATAGATAAGTTGATGTAGTTATCATAAACTTGTGGGTGCAAATTGTTCCGAGATATGGAAAAAGAGACTCAATATGATGTTTTTTTTTGGGTCATGATATGATGGGTTTAATTTTTTAACTCATTACAAACATTAATTTTCTTCAGGCCTATTATTAATATGTCAATTCATCAGAGCCCATAATTATTATTGATATGATCTTATCTAAACCGTACCCTACCAAATGTTTTTCACTCCAGTTTTCTTTATTTGTATATATGTTGGATCATCACAAAATACACATGAAAAGGGCCTAATTCTTGAATATCATTATTCATGCATCTTGAGGGAAGATACATAGGTGCATGCTTGAGAAATATATGTTTCCCAAAAGTCATATTCAATTCCATGTAGTATGTCATAATAACCAGCCAATCATTTATATGCTTAGGCCCACCTTACACAAATAACTAATAAAAAATCCAAACAAAAAGGTCAAAATAATGTAATCTAATATTATTTATTAAAAATTTAATTTTGATATTGACAGTATAAAATATTTTATATAATTATATTAGTTTTTTAAATATTTATTTACGCAGTCAAAATAAAAAATAATTATTTTTGTTAATTTAAAATTATTTTATATTAACAGTGTATTAAAATTAAATTTATTTATTAATTAATTTATTTACTTATTTATTTGTTTTTTGTTTTTTTTTCTCTGATGACTTTCACAGGCACCAGCTATGCATTGCTAAGTTCTCTGGGAGATTCCCCTCTATTTATTATGTGGAGATGTAGTTTTGTTCACTATATATATTGTAAAATTTTAAATATAAAATATTATTATTATCATTATTATTAGTGTATTATATATGAGAAATGCCTTGAACTGTGTGATTTTGTAATTCGTGACTATTCCTCTGTTTGTTTGGCTTTGACTTTGATTTGACCTAAGAATGTGGATCCATGTCTCAATTATATATGTATGAATTAGGTTTAAACTTGGCTGTTCGTTTAATCTAGGCTTAACTTTGAGACTTATTATTTAATTTTATCGTATATCTATGCTTTTTTATTATTATTATTATCTAACATTTTGAAACTAATGATCAATTATTAAAAGATAGAGTAATATACTTATTATCTTAATTATTTTGTATTTGATTATTTATTCATATTTAATTAAAAAAATGAGCAGATTAATAGGCACATAATTTGTATTTATTTATTTATTTATTTTTAATTTTTCATGTACTACCCTATCTTGAACTAATATTGTAGGGTGGAAATAAACAAAGGTTCCTCCCGGAAAAAAATAGGAAAATCAGTCAACAAAATAAATTTATTTCTCCATCAATCTTAATTGTTCATCACAATAAATCAATAAATCACATATTATTATTTTTTTATGCCTGCTATGTGATGTGAGTACCTACAAGATTGTTACTTAATGTTTGTCTTATCAGAAGAATAGAATAATCGGATAGGGAAACTAAAAAGTAAAAACAGAGAGGAAAACAAAAAATTCCAAAGTGAAAGGAGGTGAAAATATTTTACACACTGTTGCCAAATTGCCATGTAGATGACTCTGGTAAAAGAATAAGTATTTTACACACTGTTACACACTGTTTGAACATTATATTACAATTTTAACAGATTTTTAATAGTTTGGGCCTAAGAGTAGATCCATCAAAGGCCCAATAAGACTTAAAAAAATGAAGCATCTCCAAAATAATCAGCTTGTAACAAGGCTAAGGCATGGACGGCTAGCAATAATCTTTACACGCACAAAAACCTCATTTACATTAACGGGTCACGTCCTGATCAAAACAAAGTTTTCCTATCATGTGTTTTAGACAACCAACTTGCAAGCCCAAAAATAAAAAACAACCATCTTGTAACTGATGTTTTAATTGAGTGATTTTTGACCAAAAAAAAAAATTGAGTGATTAAATATATTGTCTTTTAACTAAGTTGGGTTGGTTAAGTGATTAGCTCACTAGTCCGCTTAAGCAAGTGTCGGGGGTTCGAATCCCGTCTTGTGCATGCAGCAATCCATTGGCCAGCGACAAACCCTTAAATGAAGCTCAGTACCGCAACCGATTAGTCCTTGACTTGCCGGATTAGGGGATACCGTAGGAAACAAAAAAAATATATATTGTCTTTTAATATGTTAATTCGAATTTGAATTCTAACAATGGTGGAGTAGTTGATAAAATTCTTAAATATGTGTATGAGTATGTGAAGGTGATGTAATACCCAAGATTGAGAGTTATTCAATCCATAACTTTGAGTGATTTTAATGATAAAATTTTGCTAAGTAGACAATGGGAGGGATAAACAACATGAACAACAGACTGTACTTCTAGGTCCAATAACTAAGAAAAAATATTCCAATCCAATTTCACTTTTACATTTCACCTTTTTTATTACCTATTTTCACCCACACCAAATTCTAAACCCTATTTTCACTTCAGCCTCCTATCGCCACCTCCTCTGAAACACTGTCCACCTTTGTCAGTCAAGAAGCTGCAGTGTGCCGTCATTGCCACCTCGCCTAGAACAAAGACGTTGTTCTGTCGCTGCTCCACGCCGCACTGCTGTCTTTCCACGCCGCATCGTCGCCTCTCTTCCACGCCGCACCATTGCATCTCCATCTCCCCTAAAGCCTGCAAAGTGCCATTGCTACCTCTGTCTTTGCTCTCCACAGCGGAACTGTGCATCTTTTCCCAACAACCACGCATTTATGACGAGTGAGAAGGCCGCCAATCACCCCACTACGCCACGCACAACTACACTGCTCTACTACTATCTGCGATGCACATTCCTGCCAAGGAAGAAGGGCGCCCATCATACAGCTGTACCGCGACGACGCGACGCATCTCTATTTCGTCTTCGTCTTGTTTCACTCAAATGGTACGACACAAATAAACATTCACATCCTAGTTAAAAGAACCATCCGCATAAATAGTAAAATGAATATTCTACGGAGCATGTGCATGCAGAATCAAGCAAATCCAGTAAAATAACAATGGTATACCCAAATAAATATCCATTTTAAAACGAAAAGAACCATCCGTATAGATAGTAAAATGAACATCCGATTTAGTTGATAAAAAATAAGTAACGAGACAGCAACTGTGAGAGACACCGGAGTCACGATACAGCAGCGACGGCAGTGGCACAGAATTGCGAGAGAGTGGTTACGACAAAAATTTAAAAAAATTCAAAATTATTATTAAACCTAATTAATTCAAAATTTAATTTTTAAAATTAAAATTAATTTTTCTTTTTTAACTTATTATTTATGTCTTTGAGAAAAAGTGTTGTTCTCCTATACACAGGGACGAACCAGATGGTTATTAGGGGCATTTGTTCCCACTGTTTTTTTTTTTAAATATATACATATATAATATGCCTCAATTTTAAATTTTAAATGATTTTATTACAAATAAATTTATCCCAATTATTTAAAATCTCAAATTCACTTTATCTTTCTATCATTTTGACTATTAATTAACTTAATCAAATTTAGTCTTCTCTCATTCTCAAATCCCAGCTGTCATCACTCTTTTATTTTCTTAAATCCTCTTCTTAGTTTCAACCTTCTTTTTCTATTTTTTTTAGTGGTCATTTTTTCTTCATCAAAAAGTAAATTTTAAATTCTCTATTTTTTAATATAACTCTTTATGACTCTATATATCTTTCAATTTCATTATTTTTCTTTTTTGATAATTTCAATTACAAATTATAATTCAAGTAATTATATTTTAGGTATTAATCTAATTTTTTATTTTTTTATAAATTTATATATTTTATTTTATTCTCAATTTAGTGATCCTTATTATTTATTTGTTTATCTTTCGTTCTATTTTAGTATATGTAATTATGTTGCATATAAATTTCTAAAGTCAATTGATCAATTTACAAATTTAGAATATATATTTTTTATTTATAGAAATAATAATAAAAAAATATTTTAAAAAATATCTTTCGTTCTATTTTATTATATGTAATTTTTTTATTTTTTTTATTCGAATAATTAATGTGCACTTTTATTTTTTTGAATTTAGATTAATATATCTTTTGATAATAATGTATATTATTTTTTTCCCAATATAAATTTTTTAAGTCCGTCACTGCCTATATTTTTTTTAAATTTAATTGATAAAGAGTGCAACATTTTTTACTTAATAAAAATGATTACCTAATAAAAATTGTTTAAGAATAAGCTATTTAAAACTTAAAAAATTATTTTTTTATACAAGATAGCTAAATCTCACCTTTAATTAATGTGTATGATTCATTTGTAATTAATAATACTACTTAGTGAGTCATTTTATTTAATGAACTTTAATTTCAAAGAAGGTAACTCACCTATATTTTAATATCTCGTTAAAAACGAGGTGCATACAACTCTTATAACCAATTAAAATTTAGATTTTATTAAAAAATATAAAAATATATAAGATTCTCCCAAGTTATATAGACATAACTCATAAGTCATAACTCTTAACTCATCTCACTAGAAAATAAAAACACAATACTTGGTAAAGTGCCTGACTCATCCACTTTTTTCTGTCAATTGTCATCACTCATCTCAATGTAAGACATTTCTTTCAAACTCTTCTTGTCCATTTAAAATATAAAAATGAAGAAGTACTCTGAATGATATTTTTCTTGATATCTTCTAGTATTGGAAATTATTTTTCTCTATTATGGACTGGGTTTTATGAATAATTTTGAAGTGAGGTGTGTTTGGAATTGTATGTGAACAGTCAGAAGAAGTAACAGAAGCAACATGAGTTCAAAGATTTTTACTTTTGAAGATGTGGCTAAGCACAATCACAAGAATGATTGCTGGCTTATAATCAATGGAAAGGTAAACTTTTGACAATTACTTCTTATTCTTGATCTGTTGTTCTACATTGATCTGTTGTAGATTTTGGGTTGGATCTGATTTGTACTCATCTATGCTTCTAATAAGATGAATACATATATCTGATTCGTATGTGTTTGAGGATTAAAAAAAACAATTTTTACTGTTTGCAAGGATTGAATTGCAATATGATTGGGTTAATTTGGCATTTCTAGAATTATAGGAACACTGGATTGCCATCTCTAGAAATATTAGGTTCTGGGTTTTACCACTGGAGAGAATACTAATTGAGAGAGCATCAAAGGGAAAGGGGATTAGTCTCTTTCAGTGTACAACCTAACTATTTTACTAGTTTTGTAACTATGCCTTTGATTCTCTTAGAATTACAAGAAAGATAGTAAATTTACTGAGAAATTGTTTTGCTCTGATCTGTGGTTTCTAACTGCTTTTGGAGCACTTCCATTCACTAGGAATAATTTTAAGAAATTGTTTATTGAAAAATAGGGTTCCTATAGATGTATATTGGAAGGTTCTAGAAGTCAAAAAGGGATGGGGAAGAGGGATATCTCTGAGGGCTATTCATAAGCTTGTGCATGTTGGTATTGTTATATATAGCAAAACTGCATAGTACTTACCTGTGTGTAATGTTTGGTCTGTGATATGGTCATGTAATTCCAAACCAAAAATGTTATTCGTACACCAAAATCAGCTACTAAAATCAGCCACCAATGTGTTTGTGTATAGATATATGTGTAGTTTAATTTATTTTCAATGTGGATTTGTATTTCAACATGTATTTGATGGCTAATTTTGGTGTACACGTAGTATAGTCGAATTCAAGCTGTGGGGTAGTTAGACTCATGCTGTATTTTCCTTGATGTTCTTCTATTTTGTTTGGGCATTCACTTATTGAAAAATAAAATAAAATGTATTGATACATCAGGAAGAGTGTTTGACACTTTGACTTAACTTTCTATTATCTTAAAAGTTTTACACAAGCATCTAATTATATTGTCAGTGCATTGTAGTTAAATTCTTTATATTTATGCACTTACTTACCGAGTTGAAATGCTTTGTAAAACTATATGGCATTTGCTATCTGGGTTTGAACACAACCAACACTGCTCATTATAGATATTGCCTTAACTGTAGTATGTTGAATAAGGCTATAAATGCTGGAATTAACTCGAATCACGTCAAATTTAGGTCCCCAATTTGCTATTCAAGTTTACTTAAACTCCACAAGATTATGTTAACTCTCAAGTTTCATGCCCTTGGTGTTGAATATTAATTAGCTTGAAGGGGGAAAGAAAATTGAGGGATGTCCTGAAAAGATAGGAAACTAATGTAAGATGGAAGAGAGTATTTGAACTACAATTCAACATGCTAACCATTAGAATTGTGTGTTCATAACTATCAAGATTTTCTTGTTTGAGAATCTCCCTCAGTTTGTCCACAAAGATTCTTCATGTTCTAGTTTGATCTTCATCACATACTAATTGGGGGACTGTGAAACTGTTGGCTTATGAATTCATATAAACACGACTATCTAAGAACATCGATGATGGAAATATTTGAATGTGAATTGACTAATCAATTATGCTTCAATACCTTATATGCATATGCTGTGCAACATCATGTTAATGTCCTTTGATGCCATGAAAACTTTGATCACTATCTTTTTAGATACACTATCTAACATTAGATGATTTCCATGGAAAGAAAAATGCTAGATTTAAGAAAATGATGGTATGGAAAATTATAACATGCATATCATTGTATCAGGCATATGATGTTACCCCATTTTTGGATGACCATCCAGGAGGCGACGAAGTTTTGCTAACATCAACAGGTAATTAGATTCTCTTTCTCCATCAGCGATTTTCGACTAAAAAACTCTGTTCTTATCTACTTGTTATGATGATGACAGAAAATGAAAGCCTGTGATGGTTAAAAATACTTCAACTTTTTTCATGTATGCATACTGATATGTGTTTGTGTGACTCATTTTCTGATAAGAAATTGTCATTAGCTATAACAATGATCATACTGAAATCTAGAAAAGAAGAGAGAAAAGGTAAAGAATTTTCACATGTGTTTGTTTATAACAGCAAAGGATGCTACCATTGATTTTGAGGATGTTGGCCATAGTGACTCTGCTGTAGAAATGATGCAAAAATACTTGGTTGGCGAGGTAGATACCAACACACTTCCGGAAAAAGCTAAACACAATCCACCACCACCAACACTAGCACCTTCCTCTAGCAACCAGTCCTCGGCCGGATTCGTCCTTCAATTCTTGCAATACGTGCTGCCATTGCTGATATTGGGATTTGCATTTGCTCTGCAGTACTATGGCAAGAAAACCAAGCCAGAAGAAAACTGAGAATATGAGCTTGAACCATGGTTTTTGGTATATCCATTATTGTTATGATTATTATTATTAACACAAATATCATTTTGGTAATCATAGACTTGAGGCAGTGTTGTTTTAACTTGGTTATTTTAGACTTTATAGTATGTGAATTTGTTGAAGTGAATTTCATCATAAGCATTGTGGGTAGTCTAAATATTTATGCTATTATTATGTTATATGCCATGTTTAATTATGTAGCCATGGCTAAATGCATTTTTTATGAAGAGAAACGGGTCAACAAACCTTACTTAGATCAAAGGCTTTCGGTTGTGACTTACATGTTACATCTCGAGGCTTTGTTCTTTTTTTTTTTTTTTGAGTGTGATCTTCATAAGAGCCTGGCCCAATATTAGATAGTGTAATATTTTGGAATGGGCCCAATGGGGATTATTAAGTGGTTGATTACTTGTTCAGGTCCAATACCAAAAATAATCTTGATTGGGCTAAAATATTAAGAGTGAATAGTGAAATACTGTAGTTAGGGCCGGAAGCTAGCCGAGCTCGGCTCACAAAAATTAATATTGGCTCACAAGTCGGCTCATTAATAATCAAGTATATTTTATAAGTTTAAGCTCCGCTCCATGAAAACTCACAAGCTGGCTCAAATAATAGGAACATAATCTATAATTCTATATCAATAAATTATAACTTATATATATTGAAAAATATTAAAAAAGATAAATTTTATATATTATCTATCTATCAATTATAAATTTTTTATTTATGCTCTACATCAAAATTATATATAAAAAATAATTATAAAATTTTAAATAATTAAGAACATAAATATATATATAAAATTATGTATATATTAATATATATATATATATTAAATTATTAATACACATATCTTATATGTATTTAATTTATAATTTTAATATTATATATATAATTATTAATGTTACTTTTTTTATTAGTTTAACTTTTTGAGATGAGTGATATTATGATATGGTATTAGAATTTTATATTTGAAAGATCAAGAGTTAGATTTTTGGAAAACCTCAAAAGTGAGTTAGATCCTTGAAAAATCACATAATCGAGTTAGATCCTTGAAAAACCACAGAACCACAAAAATAAAAAATAACATAAGACAGATTAAAAAAAATTTATATAAAAAATCAAATAAATCTAAAAAAGTTCTTATTTAAAAAAATGTTAAAAATATAATTTATTAATAAAATGTTAAAAATATAACTCTTAATAATTATTTAAAAACTTGTTTTTTTTACTGTATTTCTTAATCCAACAAATTAAAAATTAATCCGTCGCAATACTACAAACTTGCAACTTTAGCGATATAGAAGATGATGATAAGAATTTAAAAAGAGATGAAGATAAGAGTATGTGATAGAAAAGTTTTGGCCTCCGCTCTATGTATATCCATTGACAAAATGGGCCACATAGTTGTAGACATGATATTGGACCCTTGTTTTTTAATTCAGAGGGCAATAGACAGATGGAGTTATGGAATATGGAGAACCATGTTTGGGTCATAATATTATTAAATGATTCATTATTTTATTATTATAACTTACAATAATCCACAATTGCTTTTTTTTTCCTCCTTGCATGTTATATATCGAAAAGAAATCTCTCCCTTTTAAACTTTTTTTTTTCGTGTTGAACAATCTCGTCTTTTGCCAATTTTTATTACACTCAATTTTTTTTTATCATTTTGAACGAAGAAAGAACTGTTATTTTAAATCTTGAAACCTTATATTTTTTCCAAAAAATATAAAAAACTAATTTTTAATTAGTTAACATTACCCAATCTTTTTAAAAATTCTAAAAATTTCCTTTTTTTGAGATTTTAGAATTTAAAATTTTTAATTTAGAGTTTAAAATTAAAAGTTTAGATTTTAGTGTTTACATTTAAGATAAACAAAATATTTTTTAAAAAATGTTTAATTGACTAAAAAAAAAGTTGATTCTCTAACAATTTTTTTCTATAATTTATATAGTTAAAAAATTGTAAGTGTAAAAAAAGGATGAGATTTTTCATTTTTGAGATGCGAATATTCTTAAGAAGTTAAGAGAGTTCCCTCTGGATTTTTCTCCTGCTTCTCTTTAACCTATGGTAGATAGAGTGATGCTTCTTCTAATAATGCTACTACTATGTTGTCATTGTCATTCACACTTGATAGGGTTTATTATGGCGAGATTCTTTCATGTCTTTTGCTCTGAGGGACTGTAACAACCTTTATAAAGAGAAAAGGATAGCTAGCTCCAATCTCTTATTCTTTTCTTTAATTTATTTTACATATGTTATTGGTACTCATTTTTATTTTAAAATTAATTGATAACATTTCTTTACCACTAAAAAGGAGAATAGAAAAGAGTGTGCTGACCCGTGATACAAGGTAAAATAAGAATAAGTATATATAATAGTTCTATTTTGTTTTACAAAAATATTAGAGTAATTTATGTTGATAAAATAAATGGAATTTAAAATTATGTAAATGTCTTAAATCAAAATTGGTTAAGATATATGTGTAATTTTAAATTCTATTTATTTTATCAATGTAAATTATTTAAAATATTATGTGTACATATAAAATCAATCAAAATATATTTATGTATCAATATATGTGTTGTTTAACTCATTCTTAATATATATATATATATATATATATATATATATATATATATATATACACCAATGATTAATTTACTACTGATTGTTTGTGTATACATAAGATAATTATTTATTTTATTTTCAAAACATCGTTAATGATAGAAACAAAGTTTAATTTTTTTAAAAATTTAAAAAATTAAAAAATAAAATATATTACAGATGTATCTAAACCAAATGTTTGATCATATACATTTTTGTTGCCAATAATGCCAGTTATCTTGAAGAAGTTCACGAAGAGTTGAGGTTTCTCTGTATATACATTATAATATGATTATATTCTTTTATTTATTAGACCTTGTGTGAGTCCATCAGTCCACACTTCCAAAAGAAACAAACAAAGCTATATATAAATAATCCAAAAGAAGAATAGATCAGATCAAACGAAATTCTAACTTACCTCAATGAACTATGATGTTTAGACAGATTCATATAATAGGAATTTATTTTAATTACTTCTATTAGAAGTTTTCATCATATATAGCTTAATTTTAAAGGAGAATGCTGTATATATTTAGGCTCTAGTAAGCTCAGAATAATTGAGATTTTGAAAACTTGCATTGTAAAGCAAATATCCATGTGACTAGTGAATACCAATAATTATGATTACTAGAATTCATTGCATGCAACATTATTTTTAGCTACTCCAATAACGACTCAGTTAGAGTACTATAATACTAGTTTGCACGTGAGCACATTTATCACAATTTTGTTACTCTTAATTCCTAATTATTTCTAACTAAGAATAATGTGAAAATTTTTATATTCTTCTTGCAATAATTATAATAATTAAGCCAAGAATTTTAGTAATTTTCTTGGAAGTATTTCAAATTTTTACAGAGTTCAACATTTTTTCTATTTAATGTATCTATTATATAGATTAAACGATGTCAAAAACAATGAGTATATATATTAATATATATGACAATTTAATTTCTTAAGAAGTCATACTTATTATCCAAGACTTTCATATTGCATGTGCATGGTTTTAGGGTCCGAAAAAGTTGAAATAATTTTGGAAAAGTTCAATGTACTCTTATTATCTCACAATGGGGTTTCCCAAAATATATATATCACACTTATTGAGACTGGTTATCTAACTCTTGGATTGTATGTATGTGCATGATTTTACAGGGTCCGAAATAGTTGAAATTCTTTGGCAAAGTTCAATGCACTCTTATTTATCTCACAATTAAGTTTACTAATTAAGATTCATGTGATCACACTACTATAGTTATCTAAGACTTTTTCATTTTGCATATATGTGCATGTGCATGGTTTTAGGGTCGGAAAATAGTTGAAATACTTTGGATAGGTTCAATGTACATTGTTAGCTTTAGTGATGTATGTATCCCAACAATTTTGGAGGTCCATATGACCCCAACAATTTTGGGTGTGTATGAGCAAGAAAAAGAACAATAAAATTCTGTAATAAAAAAATAAATGACATAAAAATATTAAACAGCAAAATTCTTTTATTTAGATATTTAGAAAAAGCAATAAAAGTGATCATTTTCCAGTAAAAAAAATGTGTAGAATTAGAAGATTTTTTTTGTCCTAGTATCATCTTCCATTAAAAATAGTTGAAATCTTTCATAAGAATGCTAGAGGAATTATCTTACCCAGTTTTATTTGTATTTAGCTTTTATTTTTTCAAAAACATTTGTACCATTTCAATGCCAAAACAAATATGTATGTGTGTACGCACATGTCAATTTTTTTTCGAGTAAAGGATACTTTTGTTTTTGACATTTTTTTGTAGATATTTTTGTCTTTGACTATTGAAAAATATTTTTAAATCTCTAAGGTAGCGTTTGTTTTCAGGTACTGAGACAGAGACTGAGACTCAGTATTGTGTTTGTTAGTTCAGAAACTGGTACTAAAATTTCTGTCTCTGTCTCCAAAATTTCAGTATTTCAGTACCTCCAAAAAGTAGGGACACAGGGGACTGAAATTTTTAGAGATGAAGACTGAAACTTTAATAACATTTTATACCTTAAATACTTTCATTTCAATTAATTAATTCCAATTTTAGTGCAAATTAAATTAGAGTTTCATTCTTATTTCAATTCATGTCTCCCATTTTGCACCAAACAGAATACTGAGATTTGTTTCAATCCTTGTCTCTCAGTCTCTGTCTCTCAATCTCAGTCTTTCTGTCTCTGTCTCTCCACCAAACGCTACCTAACGTCCTTAAAAATTGGACGGATCAGTTCTTCCATTTAAATGCCTCCTAGCTCAACAAAAAAGTTAACGTGATTCCCGTAATACTTGTCACGCGTACACATCGAAAATTTATCATGCGATGCGTACGTTTTTTTTTAACTCTTGTACTAATACTAAAGAAGTGTATATACATTAGTTAACTTAGTTGAGGTAGATTTAAGCTCAGAGTTAAGTTTTTATAGATCGTAAATGTTGAAAATAAAATTAAATATATATTATAAGTTAAAATGCAATGTGTATTAAAATATATCATTTTAATGCAAAAGTAAAACTAGGTAATATAAAAAGATATTAGTTAAACAATAAATTATTTAAATTCTTTTAAAAAATATAATTTTAAAGATATGTAACATTTAGAATAAAATCGAACCAACTAAATAAACATGACCAAAAAATTACATCGAATCAAAATTATAAATTTAAAGTCAATCTAAAATTTTTTATGTCATATTATGTTTTTTTATTAGAATATAATTAGGATCCATTAATATTAGTTAAATTAATTAGCATCAATTAGTATATTTTATATTTATTATAAGATATTATGTTTTTAATTTTTTTTAATATTAATATACTCTTATATATTATATCATTCATTTATAATTCAATAATATACCATATTTTTTTTAATTTAGTCTCTTATTTCTAATACTTTTTATTAGGTTGGATTATATATAATTAAATACTGTTTATTATATTATATATTATATTCTATTTTGTGATGATAAGATGCATTATGATAGTCGCACAATAATTACAGAAAAATTAAAGTAAATCATTTCATCATTACAAAACTAACTTGTGGACTAAAAAGGCCCTTCGAAAATCAACACTATTTAAGAAAATAGATTAATCGAATGGTTAATTTATTCATCTTTAAATAAATATCAAATAGTTTATACATTATACGTAAATAATAACAATCTTTATATGTACTTTGAGATATACATTTATACGTACTTCCCCAACCACTCAAAGAACTTGGTAGCTAATCCAAATGAAAAATATATATAAATTGTAACATGTCAATGTCACAATAATCCTGTAAATGAGTGGTCCTTAATTAGCTTAGCCTCAAATCCCCAACATAAAGATTCATTAATAAAGCATATATATATATATATATATATATATATATATATATATATATATATATATATATATAGTCGTATTCCTTAATTTTTTTTTACAAAATAAAGTATATATTATGATGATATATCAAATTAATTTTAAATTTTTGAAACTTTCTTGGATTGAACTTTATATAATAAGATCATGTTAAAATTATTCAACTGTTGAATTGATAAATTTTGTTGCACACAAAGATATATATATATTAATTTGTGACTATTATTTTCATTAAATTAAGGCAAAACAACTGCCACAGGTATAAGTATCAAACAACTATAGCATATGCAAGCACAAATAAGCATCCATCTTGATGTGCAATATCAGATTGAAATGGACTTGTAATATGTGAGTCCCCATTGGAATAATAATAATGGAAAACATTATAGTTTGAGCACACTTATCCAAACAAGGGATGTTACCCAAGAGACACCAACACTTCGATAAATTATCGTATTCGTATATCAGATATATTTTAGATATGATATTTGTTTATTTTTGTTTGACATGTATATTTTTATGTTTAATTATATCTTAATAAAAAAAATTTAACTGAACATGTTTGGATAACATATTTAGATACTATTACATATCATCATATTCAATTTTATTTTTAATATGTATTTTTGAAATAAATTTAGAAATAGTATATATTATTATTAAAATAATAAATATTTTAAATATTTTATATAATTAAAAATATTAAAAACAATTAAAAAATAAATTTATATTTTAATATTAATAAATTATTAAATATTATTATAATTTATCTAAATAATAAATTTATATTTTACATATATAATATGTTTCCATATTTTATAAAAATTTAAAATTTATTTATTTATCCTTTTGTTCGGTTGTTCCTTGTGCTTGGATTTGCTCTTGGGTCAGTGTCTCTATCTAGTAAGATGCAGGGCAAGCCTACTTTAGGGAAGTGGTCATGTAATGACTTAATTAGGTGCTAATTTTTTTAATCAAGATTATTAATAGATATCTAGATATCAGATTCCTATGTGTTGTGCATGCAAAACATTATTTTCAGTTACATAAAATCGCAATATATGATTCTAAAACATTAACAAGTTTTTTCTACAATATATATACAAATATTTTTTCATTTAGGTCTCTTTAGTTTAAAACTTTTGTAATTAAACACGTATACCACACGATAATAAATAATTGTTTTTACTTATTCTGAAAATTTGCGTATAATTTAAAAACTTTATCACATCATTTTTAAATTTTAAAAAATTATATTGAATAATAAGGATTTAATTTAAAAATTTTAAACTACCGCGATGTCAAAAATTTTGTGCAACAGAGAGAAGTGAGTGACTCCATCATAAATTATATAGAGACTTTAATAAGAAGTAAAGTATTGTTTTAGTTCATATAATATATATTAGTGTTAAATTTTAATTTTGTTTTTGATATTTAAAATATTTTATTTTTATTTTAAATATTATATTTTATCTTATTTTAGTTTTTTAGTTAAATTTTTTTTAGAAATATCCTTTTTCCATTAGATCTTTTATTAGGTAACGCAAAAGAATTGTAATTATAATAATTATAATTGTGGTTGTACGATTTAAGGGGGAAAATTACACACAAAAAAAAGAGAAAAATAAAAAATAGAATAAACAAATATGTTTAAAAAAAAATTAATTTTAATTAGAGAATAAAAATAAAATAAAATAAAATGTTTTGAAACAAAAATAAAACGATTAAACATAAAAATGAAATTAAAACTTAACCAAATTATAAAAAAATTAAAATAATATTTCAACTTTCAATGAAAATTGAAAGAAATTATATAAACTTCTAGAGTAATTAAATCTTTACTCAATGCATATCTTAATGAATGGTTGGAAAGTCTTTATCAAAATTCAGTATTAGGAGAAAAGGCCTAATTGTCTCTTAGATCATTGTCATGGTGGGTTCCATCAAGTTTTTTCAACCGTCTTAATAAACATGAGCCAAATAGGAAAAACAACTTAGAAACATGGTTACACGTAAGGACTGACCAATTAGCATTTGTTTGATCATAAGCGTTCACTCAAATATTAATATTAATTAAAGACCCTCAATTGAACAAGTTTAGCAAACACTAACTATGATTAATTAAAATAATTATAATAAGTAGCTATTGACTTTTAATATTATATTTGTCTTTATTAATCAATGTTAAGACATATACATATATAAGAATATTTTGTAAGAGGGGTTATTTTTTATTTAGCGTGGATATTTTTTATTCTAGAATTTAGATCACAAAAATATTATTTATAAGACAGATTATGTGGAGATAGACTTTTAGTCTTGTTAATAATTTTTATGTTAATTCTAATTTTGTTGATCTTTTAGTACATAAGATCAGAAATATCATGACTTGAAAATGATGCATGTGTTAATATTTATTTGATTTTGAAAAATGTAAATACAGTAGTCAACATTATAACAAAAACGATAATAAAATTTCATTATCATTACGTGAAATTTTGTTAATCTTAAAAAAAGTTTGAGAATAATATTTAACAAAATTACTCTGCTTCTTAAGCAGTTGTTTAAATTTTTTTGCTATTTCTTTGTTCATTACTTTTAAGTCATAAAAAAACATATACATAAAATTAGTTCATACAAGTATAGTATACTAGCTCAACTAAACCATATAAATAATTATAGTGAAATAAAAAAATAAGAAAAAAATTTAAATAATTTTTGATAATTATTTTAAAAGATAATTAGGTCTTCAATTAAAAGAATAATCTTTTTGTCCTAGTCTTTATTTTTATGAGACTGATTAGTTTTTTTATCAATATTTTCTTTTTGTATTAATGAAATAAACCTACATGACATGTTAAACTGTTGATCTATCCATTAAGAATCAACTAAGATTGACAAATTCATTTTATTGAAAGTCTCGTTGTTTTTTAAGAATAATTGTTAATAACATTTAGTTTTTTTATATTGTTTTACTTATAAAAATTAAATAGAAGATATATTAGTAATTAACGTGTCATATAAGTATGTTTTGAAGAGAGATCGTTAAAAAGGATTTAATCATCCCACAAAATTAAATATCAAAGTTCGAAAATAATATTTTTTATTGAACACCTCAAAGTCTTTCAAAAAATTATCAAGAGTTGAGATGAATATTCGCCCAAAAAATAAAGAAAAATGAATTAAGAAAGCATTTGATTCAATTCTTTGAAACCAATTTAGATAAACCGGTGGATTAGCGAAGGAGGCAAATTAAAGCAAAAACTAACATATGAAAAATTCCACAATGTTGGACTAGAAACATGAACAAACTATCAAGAAAGGGACTTGTGAATTGTGACATAGTACATTAGCAACATTATTAGGGCACAATTAATGGTTTAATACCGATGACATGTGCAAAACGTATATATATCTTTTACGGCTATACCAATAATCTAAGTAGTAGAGTGGGGAAAGCTAAGGCTTGGTCATCATGGTTTAAACAAAAAGTTGATGCGACAATTAATATAAATAAACAAATATTTATGTTAGTAATTTCAAAGTGTTTTTCTTTTCTTACTTGACATTTTGTTAGATACAAGTACTCATCAGTCAATACGGTATATATGTATACATTTGATGATGATATGAGTTTTTAACCGTTACTAGTCAAATTTTTAATTTCATCCATTAAGTTTAACTCTATGCATGCTGATATATTTTTAATTTACTTGTCAACCAAGTCATCATTGTAGTACTAATTAACCCACTGAATAGCCGTGCTTTTGTGTACTAAGTAAATATTTTTATTTGTATTATTAATTTTTATTGACTTTAATTATCATTAGTTTAGTCTATTTTGATGGCTTACAAGACTAATTTAATTAATTTTTGTTAAATTCTTAGTTCATTAAACTCTAAATTCATTTTAATATTTTACAAGATTAACTTTTATTGAACCATACTAAGGACACTTGAAACTGTGTTTAAATTGTGTAGTTTATATTTTAAATTTATATTCTTATTGAATAAAAGTTTAGAATTTAATACCAAACCAATCATATGTGCATAGCATATTCTAAATATCAAAAAAATTTAAAAACGTTAAGGAGATAAATCCCAAGATAGACAGAACAAAAACATTGGCATATTTCTCTATGTCGTCCACCAATTTGGGATTGTCATCCCAATACTCATGTTGTTTCCTAAAATGTTGGAATGACAAGTTTAATGTGTTTGGGCCCATTTAATTTCCATAAAAGTGCTACTTTTGTATGAACTATATAGTCTTAGTTCTTATCTTGAATGGCGGTTGACATTCAATAGTTTTATTTTTTTTTTTGGTGACTATTCAATAGTTTTATTTAGTTCTTAATATTATGGCCTTGTTAATTAGCCGAGAATTTTCAATTGTGAATTCAATTTCATATTAATGTTGATATGATTATAAAAATAAAAAAATATTTTATTTATATATATTTATGGCATAGAAATTTAATCCCTTTTATACATAATTTTTTTCATCAAATTTGAGATATGCTAGGTAGAAATGTAGAATATTAGTTATAAAAATGAAGAAAAGTAAAGTTTGTTAGGCAAAAATATTCGGTATAATGAATGACAATATTTAGAGTTAAATTTCATTTATTGTAAAAGATTCAAATGATATACATTTGATTTTCTTTAAGTAAGATCTTGGATTTAAAATTTTGTATACCAAAAAAAGAAAAAAATCTTATAATTAAAATCTTATAATTCAGATTAATTATATCTCTTAGTTTTATAAATATATATGGTTTAAAATGGATATAGAAAATGAAGTTATGCTACCTTATTATATAAATGAATTATGGAAAAAGAAGGGACAAAAAAGTGGGATGACAATAAAACAGATAGTTCTCTCCATATTTTTTCGCCATTCATTGAAAATAAATTTATGATAATTGAATTTGTTTAATTCAATTTTAAAAAATGTTACTAGGCATCTTTGAGTATCTTAAATTAAATTGAATAAATTTTAATTTTATATTAGAGTTGAGTACTTATAAAATATTCTTAATTCAAGCAAGACTAGTAATAAAATTAGGTTATTATATCTATTTTATACTTTTTATTAATAAATTCATAATATTATATCTCTCATAATTGAATAAAATATTATATCTATTTTATACTTTTTATTAATAAATTCATTAAATAAATCAAATAATTAAATTATTATTATTATTATTATTATTATTATTATTATTATTATTATTATTATTATTATTATTATTCATCTTTCTAGTATGTTGTCAAGTTATTGAATCTAATATAATAACCAATAAAAGAAAACATGGCAGCATGGATCGGTGGATAGTAAGGGACTATGTTAGCTTTCTCTATATGTGTGAAAGAATAGTAAACTGATGGAACCACACAAGGCTTGCATAGTGTTAAGAGAGTACTATATATATCATAGTTGTGAGCTTTATCCACATTAATATTTTGTCCTAACCTTATAATAATTGATACTTATATATTTTTCTATGTAATTCTTTATAAAGAAAAAAATTGTCTTATTACTTAATGATAATAAATTTGTAGGAGGTGATTAGGCTAAGAAAATGACAATAAAGAAAAGATAAAACTTAAAAAAAAAACTTGTATTAATTCCACCAATATTTACAAAGGCTACTTCCACCTTTAACACTAGGACAACTTGATACTTAATTGTTAAATAAAACAAAACTAAAAATAAAAATAAAAGTAGAAAACCTGAAAAACCCATCATAGAGAAAAAGAGCCAACCCCATCCTCATTTGTTCAATCAATTATCCATTGATTCCATTCAAAAGACCATATATCTGCCACCAAACCCCTGCCACATGCTTCACCTTAAAACTCTTGTCTTCATTCTTTCTTTTTTTTTTTTCTCATTTTTTCTCTTACCTCCTTACTATTTTCCCACTTAAGATTAGCATATTTTTTCTAATTTTCATAATTAGCCTTAATAAGCCTAGGGCAAACCTTAACCGTGAGAGGCTTAGCCATTTCACAAGAGAGCCTTAATACCTCGGAGAGATCAACACCGTCCATTCCATCTAAAGGTAGCCATTCAAACTTGTGCAAGAGAGATGCCACCCAAAACATCACAGTAGCCAAACCTAAGGTTTTTCCGGGGCAAACCCGTCGACCAGACCCAAAAGGAGCAAGCCTAAGATCCGACCCGAAAACAGAAAACTCAACCCCTCCTTCATTCTCAACGAATCTCTCGGGCTTAAATTCAAGCGGGTCCTTCCACACAGACGGGTCACGAGCTATCGCCCACATGTTGACCATAGCCGTAGTCCCCTTGGGGACATGATATCCATCAACGATGGTATCGGTTATGGCCAACCGGGCCCAGGAAAGAAGTGGACCCGGAGGGTGAAGCCTTAGAACTTCCTTTACCACTGCCGGGAGGTACACCAATGCCGCCACGTCATCCTCTGTTATAGTGCCACGTGAGCCAATCACCGTATCCAGCTCATCCTGAACCTTGCGTTGCACGTCTGGATGAAGGACCATCCTTGCTAGTATCCACTCTATCAAAACCGAGACGGTGTCGGTTCCCCTAAAAATCATTTCCTGAAAGAAAAAAAATACACTTCAGCATTTTCAAATTAAAATATATTATTCAAACTTGCGTTGAATGATAAATAATTTTGGTCAGAATACTCCCTATCGAGCAAACCTTTTTATTTATGTTTGTTGAAAGAAACAAACTTTTTATGATTAGGCATTATCTGCACTAAGGTGTGGGCCAATAAAACATATTAAAATCACAAATATGCATTTAAAAGTACTTCTAAGATTTGTTTTTTTTGCAAAAATTAATAGTTCGCACTATTTTGCCTGGACATTTCTCATATGGTATAGACAAAATAGATAAAGTTTGATAGCATATTTTCTCATCCTTCCCAAGTATTGTCTCGCATAAATAAAATATTGCAAAAATTTTACCAACTCATCATATGTATAACTATTTATAATAAAAATGATTGAGCCTCAAAATTAATTAAGTGTATCTAAAATAAAATAATAACTGTGTGTATGTATGAAATGTTAAATTTGTAAACACACCAGAATTTCTCAAAATGTTAAAAAGTGTAACATATTTTAAAACGTAGTAAAAAAAAATTCTAAAAGAAAAAGAAAAGTGTTTCTGACTTACCCAAAGAACAGCAATCATGTCGGATTCAGACAACTTATCGGGTCCTTGGAGAGAGAGCAAGACATCAACAAAATCCTTGTTGGCGCTGTTCCTGTTCTTGTCGGTTCGGTGTTCATCGATGATCGAACCAACGAACCGGTTCACCTTCGGAACCAGTTCCGTACACCTGAACCGGATTCTCTGAAAATCAAAGTCCCTCAGGAAGGGCAAGTGATCCCCCCAGTTAAGGGTACCCAACAGATCATATCCTTCTTCCACTAATCCTCTGAGCTCACCTTCCATTCCCAAGTTTTTCTTATACCCAAAAACCAACCTCATCATGTGGCTCAACGACGCCGTTTTGAGCACTTCACGAACCGTGACGGCGGCGCCACCGCAAGCACCGCCGAGTATGGCGGCCATATTTGTGGCGATTTCGGCTCTCTGAGTCTCCGAGGCCTTAATTTGTTTAGGTGAAAAAAGGTGTGTGGCGGCGATGCGGCGGAGGGTGCGCCAATAAGTGCCGTGGGCCGCAAACCCGATGGCCCTGTTGAACATGAGGCTATAAGCTGATTCTTTAATGGGACGATCAGCAAACACCGTCCCATTAAGAATCTCACGTGCCACATAAGGATGGCACGTGACTATAGCCCTTGTGTCTCCCAAACTGAACGCCATCAGCCTCGTGGCGTTGCATGCCTTTGCAGCGGCGAGGATGCGATGGTGTGCTAGTTGAGAAGACAGAAGGGCCATACTCCCAATAATAGGGTATCCTTTGGGGCCAGGAATCATATTTTTATCCTCGTTTGATGAAAAGCAACGTTGTTGTTCTTGGTGAGGTTGTGTCGGTAATGATGTCTTTTTTGATGTCCAAGTAGAGCAGTAACGGTGGTAGTAGTAGAAGTAGGAATAGTACTTTCCCCAAGCAGGACCACCAGGGTGAGACCAGTAATAGAAGGACATGGTTAGCCATATGAGTATGGCCATGATCAAAAGTGACCATGCAATGTTCTCTTGTGTGCATTTTGAGGCCAAGGCCAACACCCAAAGGTTCTCAATGTGGCTTGTCATGGTTACTACTAATTCAAGGTATTAGTATTAGGGTTGAAAGTTGAAACTTGAAATTGAAAAGTTTGAGACTTACTAGAGAGATTTTGAGAAAGAGAGAAGAGTTTTTTTTTTTGGAGAGTGAAGGTTATGTGTGACTTGTGAGTATGATGGAGTTTGGTTGGGTCACCATGGAATATATATAGAGGAAGAATTGAAGGGATATGAAAGAGAAAGAGAAAGATAAAGGGGTGAACTCATAACCGTTATGCTTATGTTATTACTAGGCAAAGAAATAATATGTGCTACTAAAGTAATCCGAAACCGTATATTTGCCCAAGACAAATACTAATGATTAATAATTATTGTTATTTAATTAAATTAATGAAAATATTAATGGAATTAAATTTGTGGTAATTTTTTATATATTTATTTATTTTAATTTTTTAAGTTTTTGAGGAGGCATTGTTAGAGCTGCGCCGCCACGAGTCCATGACGAAATCTTCGGAAAAAGTAAGCTCCTAGATTGGGTTGTGTTTCGCCCGCACGCGCCATTGTTACTTTGGTCTATACGTACACCTTTTTTTTTCCCTTTATTTTTTCTTTTGTTTTGCTTTAAACTAATTTTTGTTGCTTTGTTTTCTTATAGAGGAAGAAAGTTGTTGGTAATCTTCTCATTTATTAAGTATATATAGCGTGACTCTCTCTTTTCTTATTTTCTTTGTGTAAAGGAATATTCGCTTTGATGAAGAGTTTTATTTGGAGTCATAACACACACAATTTTTTATGTCTAATAATCAAATATAAAAATAAATTTATGCATATATGCATGATGGGATATATCTTACCCAATTTATTTTCCCATAACAAACGGAATAAAAATGGCACAACAACCCGTTTAAGTGTGTATTGATGAATCTTGTATATATTTTTTTTCATCTTCTAGTGTTATTTTTTATGAGATTTTATTTATATTCTTGGGTAGTATGAGGACAATATAATAGTAACAATAATAGTTAGATCCTTAGATGTACGGGTAACACATGAAATATGAGAAGAATAGCAAATTGTCCCAATGACTTAGGATATCACGGACGACAAGAAGAGAGTAATATTGAATAATTCTTTTTTAAATGAAAAAATTATAAGAAGAAGAAAGGAAGTTTAAACTTCGTTTCATGTAAAGTAGCCTAAAACAACTCACGAGAATACTCTATTTCTTCAACGATGGTCAAACGTAGAAGTGACCGGTTCTTAACTTTTTTTTCCCTGAAAAATAATTATATAATATAATTCATTAAAACTCACACATAATTTTTTTTAAGTGAAAACTCAGATATAGTTATTTTGATGTGAAGTTGATAATTAAAAATTATTATATAATAATTTAGTCAAATTTATCAAATTATTTAATAATTTTTAAATATCAACTTTATATAAACACAATTATATATAAATTTTTATCTTTTTTTAATTCCTTCATCTGCAAATAATGATTGTTTTAAAAAATAAAAAATGACCATTTTATATATATTCTTGATAAGCTAACTAATAAAACAAATTTTAACTTATAATACAAAAGCAAAGGAAAATTGTAAAATGATAAATTTTCTTTTATTAAAATCACAAGTATTATCTTACTCAAAAATAATAATATTATTTATACTATAGTGCTGGTTTTAATATTTAACCTTTGTGTTAAGCTTTAATTTCATTTCTAAGTCATATCGTTATTTTAAATATTTTATTTTATCCTATTTTAATTTTTTTTCAAAATTACATTTTTTCTTAAAAAGATGCTTTTTTTCATTATAATTTCTTTTTAGATAACGACAAAAATTATAATTATAGTAGTCAAGCGATAATTGTAGTAATTTGAAAATAAAAATAATAAATAATAATAAAAAAGATAATAATAATAATAATAATAATAATAATAATAATAATAATAATAATAATAATAATAATAATAATAATAATAATTTTAGGATAATTTTTTATTTTAGTTGAAACAGTAAAATAAGATAAAATAAAAGAATATTTCAATTATTAAAAATAAAATTAAAATTTAATTCAAATATTAAAAACTAAAATAATACTTCCCTTAACTATAAATTTATATCAATAACAAGTACGAGACATTACTAATAGATCATATATTACTAGTGGTAGAATTGACAATCGCTTATAATATGAATTATAAAATACATACAGAATATATATTACAAAATAGTAATAATTAAATTAATTAATTAACAATATTTATTTACAATAAAAATTATTAATCGAGAAATAAATTACTTTATTACTTTATTTCTTATTTCAAAGATCTAATAACAAAGTATTTCTATTAATGTATTATTTATTATTTTTTCTCATAACCTTTTTAAACCTAAAAGATTAAAAATTAATCTATTATAAATCAAATTTTATTTAAAAATTTATTATTAACTAATAAATTATTATATGTACAAAATAAAATTTAAATTTTTAATATTTAATAAAAATAAATTAATTAACTACTCAACTAACCTAAATCAATTATATCATCTGTAATTATTATAAAAGAGATTAAAGTGTGTTTTGAACAACTTTTATTTCCAAATTATTATAGTGATTACATAGCAATGTCTTTCTTCTTTTCTACTTGCACATGACATGGTCACAATTTGACAATAGTTTCCACGTTTCCACTGATAAAATTAAAGAGAGGATTTCATTTGTTAGAGAAATAGTATTTTGTTTTTCTGTTTTTGGCGGTGAGGGAGTAGAGCACACGCGTGGAAGAAGCGCGTGGGAAAGAAGTGAATCCTGGGACGACAAATTAACGTGGGAGCAGTAAAAAAAGAGGTTAGGTTGTCTGACACGTGGGGGGTCTTGTGGCGCGACACTGTCTCACAAAGTGTGTGTGAGTGTGCACATGAGGCCCATAGTGAGGCCCATCCACTTATGGCTCTCAATCTCTCATAGTCTCATACATTGCTTTTAGTCTCTCACCTTCACAGGACTAGGGATGGCAACGGGTCCCCATGGGGGCGGGGACATGCCCCCCGCCCCCCGCCCCCGCCTCCATTATTCGTCCCCGTCCCCGCCCCATCCCCGTGACGGGTAACGGGAGCCCCATATCCGCCGGGGACCCGGATCTCCGCGGATATCCGCGGATTTTTATAAAAAAATAATAAAAATTGAAAAAAATTAGAAAAAAATTTAAAAAATAGTGTATTGTATATAATTTAGTATTTTACTTACATCAATATCTACTTCAATATTATGAATTACATGTATAGCACTCAAATGCTTAACCAAAAATTCAAAATCAGTAAAATAATAAAAATTTTAGAATAATTATAACAAATGTTTATCCAAATCACAGTAATTATAATAGAAAAAGCAAACAAAGATAATGAAAATGATAACAAATGCTTAATTATAATCATATAAATTATATTTAACTTAATTCAATAATTATAACAAATGCTTAACAAAATCATAGTACACACAAATGGGGTATTCTAGTCTTTTTACATAAACGGAGTTTAAACGGGTCTCCACGGGGCGGGGACCTCTATCCCCGCCCCCGCCCCGTTTAATATACGGGGCCCCGTTCCCCGTCCCCGCGGGTACAAAATCGTCCCCATATCCGCCCCGTGACGGGTAAATCCCCGCGGATATCCGCCCCGCTGGGAATTTTTGCCATCCCTACACAGGACTCTCCTCTCCCTCAGTACTCCCATCACTTATCTGATCAAATTCCTATTTGTCCATTTATGTGAGGTGTATTCATTTTTAAACAATGAATCTATTTATTTGGAAAAAACTTATTGATATTTGGAAAATTTGTCTGTTCAAATAAAGAGAATTTTTTTATTCGCCTTTTATGTTTTTTTTTTTAAATAATCTTTTATAAAATTAATATTTATTGTCAATATACAGAATTTTAAATAACAAAAAAATATTTTTATCAAAAACTTGACAAACCATAATAGATAAATACTAATTAGAGATATAATTATTTATATATTTTTTATTAATTTAAATTCTTAATAGAAATAATATTTTAATATAATATCATAATTTTTATTATTTAAAATTTAAAATTTCATCCAAAATTAATTGAAAAAATGACAAATGTTAATGTACTCTTTAAATTTTAAAATTTAAATCATAAATCTTAAATTTAAAAGTTAAATTATAAATTATAAATTATATGTTTAAATTATTAATATAAAATATAATAAATAAATAATTAAAATTTATTAATTGACAAAAAAATACAATATTTTTTATATAATAATGAATGTTTAAGAATGAATCTGATATATTATACATATACGTGATATCAAAATCAAATAAATTCTCCTCAAATCTGAGTAATAAAACAATTGGGTAAGCAAGTTAATATTTAATAAATGTGATGTTAAGTGAAAATAAATATTTATATATATATTAAGTTAGTTTACATATCCGGTAAGTCCAAAAAACCGTTAAAGTTTTGATTTGTCATAAATGTATAATACCATTCCGATCCTATCTTGTAATAAGTTTTCAATATTCTATATTGAATGGAAAGTTATGTTATATGAACATATGGAAAACATTAATAATACGGAAAAAACATAATCATTTGATCTACCTAACCTGCATTTAAATTTGTTACATATTATGTGAACAAGAAAATCTATTAGATACCAGAGTATTTAATCATCTTATTTAGTTTATTTAAATAAATATTAAGAATTTAAATTTTATTTTATGTATATAATAATTTATTTGTTAATAATAAACTTTTAAATAAAATTTAAATTTATAAAAGATTAATTTTTAATTTGTCTGTTAAATAAAAAAATATTATATACAACCAAAAAATATATTAAAATATTTTTAGCTGATTTGAATTAAATTATTCCTTTTCATCATGTAAAATATTATAAACGTTTCAAATACGTATACTAATTAATCACGCATAAATTCGTATATAATGAAAATGCTTAATTATATTTGAATTAAATTTTATTTTAAATAAAATTTAAATATGATTTTTTTTTCTTACATATATCATGACAATTTTCATACTTCATTCAATATTCATGCGCATATATATATGTGCATGAATATTGAATAAAGTATATGGAAACATTTCTTAAATGATTTTTATAAGAAAAGAGATTATTTAATTCACGTGCCTAACGAAAAAAATAAATTGGGAAGAAACAACAGTAAACTTCTCTTAACCTTGTTATTGATGTGCTATAGCGGATAATTTGAGGTTTTTTTATTTATATAACTTTTTATTTAATTTTTTATTAATTTTATATTAATTTTTTAGAATTAATATAAATTAAATTTAAAATTATAATTTGATATTATATATAAATTTTGTTTTTTAACTTAAACTGATAGAGAAATATACATAAATATCTATGTCTCTAACATTATTTAAAAAATTTCTTATGTTTAAATTAAAAAGAATGTCAGAGAGTGTGTTATTAGGATTAGATAAAATACTTAACAATAAATTTTTATTCCATCTTATAATGAGATTTGGATGTTTGGATGTGACTGAAATCTTCTGCGATCAGAGGAATTTAGTTATTATTTTTTTATGTGGTAATGCTAGAAAAAAATATTTTATTTAGTATTTGTTAAATAATTAAGTAATATTAAATAAAATAAATTTTGATTATTTTTAATTAATATTTTTTGTTATTAAATATTTTTTAGGGATATTTAAATTTAAATCGATCTAAATTAAACCACTTATTTAATCCAATATAAATCAAAAATCAATTAAAACCGCATTAATTTGAATTTGATTGGATTCTATTTTTGTAAACAGTTGGATCGGATCAAATTTTATATATATTTTTTATAACCGATCCAATCTAATTTAAACTGCATAATGTGCTATAATATTATCATTTTATTATTATATTTATAATTATACTTATAACATGTTCAATTTATTATATATTTTATATTATTTATATATTATTGTTATTATTATTATTTAATAAATGTTTTATTTTTAAAATATTATTTATTTATTTATTTTAACTATCTATAATTTTATTTTTTATTATTAGATTTGAGGTTTATTATATATATTTATTTTTTTTAATTTACAAAATCGCAAATCCATTCAAATCTAAACTACTTGAAATTGAATTGGATGGGATTTTTAAAAAAAAAATATCCAACCTAAATTACGTTGCAAATCAAATTAGTATTTAAATTGAATAAATTTTTAACTCAAAATTAATTCAAACTGCATCGGGAATACTCTACTCTTTTCTATCCATCTCAGATTCATTACAAGATAGTCTTTGATACCATTCTAATTGAGTTAATTAAGCAACATTATTATTATTGACTCCCCAAAGTTTGGTTAAGGACTGAAGGTTCCATATCCATATAATAACTTTTAAAGATTAAAATGGAGTAAATTGATATTTTTTACTATGAGATATTTAGCTGTAAATAATTATCTTATAAAAGTTAGTGTTGGCAAAATACTTTCAAAATATAAAAATATCATCCCTTAATCTTGCATATTTATATTTATTAATAATTTATTAGAAAGAGAATGATACTCGTTTGCAAATTTTTTTGTAATTAAGTCCAATTAAGTTGGCGCAAAGCCAACGAAGAAAATACGTACACGTAGTTGTTTTTTTTGCATTGTTTGTAGTACAAAAATTTTTGTTGAAAAGCACATAAATTCAATGATATATCACTTAACTTTTTGAAATATAAAGTACAAAATTTTGCACATAATACGAATTTATTGATATAATATACAAATTTTTATTTATAGTATAAATATTTTTGCACATTACACAAAAGTCTTTACACATAGTACAAATTTTTATTACTAATATATTTTTTAGTTGGGTGAATCAATGTTCTGACTAATAAGATTTTTGTATTATTGAAAAAATTTATGTATATGTATTTTATTAGTTGGATGTTAATATTTTGAATACATGGTTCTTAAAGTTTTTTATGTTATATACTAAAATATATATTGTATATTAAAATTTCTTTGTTCTAATTTTCTGAATATTTATAAAAAATAATTAAGACGATGATAATGATAATAAGAGAAGAATTGGAGAAAAAAAATAATTCAAACAACAATAACAACATTATCAAGAAAAAAAGACAATGGTAATAACAGCAATGATGACGATGATAATAACGATAGTGACCATGATAAACGAAAGAGAAGTAAAAGATTTGAACTAATATTTTTGTTAGTGAAAATTAATAAAAAAATTAATTTAATTTATGACAGTATCTCTTGTTAGTAACCTAATAAAATTAAAAGGTTAACTTTTTTAAAATTAAAAATTCATACAAAATATTTGAATGATTATTTTGAATAATATTATTAAAAATACAATTATTTATGTATTTTTTTATTAATTTAAATTTTTTTAAAAAATAATTTCATAATATAGTATTAGAATTTTTGTGATTAAAACATGTAGAGATCGATCTTTATTATTCTTAACAAAGACAAAATATAATATAAAGCAAATACAAAAAACATATAAAATTAGTTTAACCTTCACTAACAAAAATATTAGTTCAAATCTTTTACTTCTCTTTCGTTTATCATGGTCACTATCGTTATTATCATCGTCATCATTGCTGTTATTACCATTGTCTTTTTTTCTTGATAATGTTGTTATTGTTGTTTGAATTATTTTTTTTCTCCAATTCTTCTCTTATTATCATTATCATCGTCTTAATTAATTTAACCGTATTTTACATGCGAGTTAAAGATCTATCAACCCCTATATACAATATTCAATAAAATTAGTTTTAATCATATACAATATTCAATTATTTTATATTTTATAAACATATTAAAATTAAACATAACAAAAAACCATAATAAAATCATGATAAAAAAATTGGAAGAAAATATGTGTTGGATCACTGTCAACTTCATATATGTATATTAATTTTTAGTGGCATAGTATAATAAACATGCAACTCACCAAATATTTTTAGACCGAGTACTAATAAATATGGTTGCAAATAATAAGTTGAATTTATTTTCAATCAAATAACATATTTTATATTTTTAAATTAAATACCTAATCTTATGACACACATACATAGTATACCAAAAATGCGATTCAGACGAATAAGATTAGTTTTATCCTCTCTAACCTTTATTGGATAGGTGGACTTATCCAACTGCTTCGACTAAAAAAGAACGAATTAGATATCAAAATACGAAGACTAATATTAATCTTACCTTTATTATTCACTGTATATGTGCCAATAGCACTGTGCATATGCAAACAACACGTTATTAAAAAGGACAGACAGGGACAGTTATTGATGGACTAAAAGAAGTATATATATTTATATTCAAGGATTTAATAATTATGAAAAGACGAAACATTGGCAGAAACCGTAAAATGTGAAAGAGACAGTGGAGTACATAACACGCTTGACACTGCATACAAGTCACTGTGCTATGTACCATTCACATAAATCTGACTGAGACAACAGCAATTAACAGTACAATACATCTCTCCTCCACACCACCCAAAGTAACTCATTTCCAATTTTACTCATCTCCTTTATTAATAGAACGAGGGTAAAAAGGACCCTTCACACCCGGACCACCACACATGGGGAGGCGGAGTATCCGCTGAAAGGGTCTGGCAATCTGGCGTGTCAAAAGCAGTGAATTTTTAAGAAAGGTGGGACTCACAAGAAACAACGGTCCCTATTCAATCCTTTCCAGCTATGTCCAACCCTGACCGTTGATTCCATCATTGCCGTACGGTCAAATGGTCAACACTCTTTATTCAGTTCCCTTTTGCTTCGTACTGTTTACATGCAAAACTGATAGTACTTCTTTCTTCACTCGCTGATCTATGAATATGACGCTTGTGAGAAATTGAGTATATTTAAAAATGAGTGACTAAACGTAAAATGAGATAAATTATAGTTTAATATTATAGAAATATAATAAATAAAAAACTATATTCTATAAAAAAACTAGGTAGCAAAATATAAGTTATAATAAATATAAGTTATACCACAAAATTTAACAGTTTGTGAGTACATACAAAATTAGGTAGCAAACAACAAGAAGAAATGAAATTTCACCTTATAGCATATATAATTATTTATATATTTTTAAATAAATTAAAATTTTGAAGTTAAATAATTTTATAATTTAATATCATTTTTTATAATAAAATATTAAAAATTTAATTTTATTATCTAAAAATTTAAGATAACATGTGATATTGATATATTTAATAATATATAGATGTAGAACATATACTAACTATTAAAATATACATACATCAGGTTAAATTAGCTATAAATTTTATTTTTTATTTTATGATTTATTTTAAATATAATTATTTAAAATGGAAAAATTATTATTATTATATTATATTATATCATTTTTATTTTTGTAAAATATATTAAATCTTATACTAGTTGGAGTATATTATCGTATTCTATTATCATAAACTTTTATAGTTAGAGGATCACTCAAAATATTTATAAAAGTATTTATCGTACACTTAAAAAGTTTTTTGATAGTTGTACAATGTACTTTAAATTGGATTTATAGTTAATTCAATACTATTTATATATATTTTAATAGTTAGTAAATACTATACAACTATATATTATTATATATATAAATATTATATGTTATTTTACATAAATTTTTTATTTTTATTTTTATTTATTTTAAATTTTATTTAAATAACAAAAATTAAACTTTAAATTTTTATTATAAAAAAATTAATATTAAATTTTATACGCTTTTTGGCATTGTTTTTAGGTAGTTTTTAGTAAGTTTAAGCTACTTTTAGGGATGTTTTCACTAGTTTTTATGTTAAATTCACATTTCTGGACTTTAATATGAGTTTGTGTGTTTTTCTGTGATTTCAGGTAAATTCTGGCTGAAATTGAGGGACTTGAGCAAAACTCTGAAGAAGGCTGACAAAAGGACTGCTGATGCTGTTGGAATCTGACCTCCCTGCACTCGAAATGTATTTTCTGGAGCTACAGAACTCCAATTGGCGCGCTCTCAACGGCGTTGGAAAGTAGACATCCAGAGCTTTCCAGCAATATATAATAGTCCATACTTTATTCGAAGAATGACGACGTAACTTGGCGTTGAACGCCAAGTACAAGCTGCTGTCTGGAGTTAAACGCCAGAAAAACGTCATGATCTGGAGTTGAACGCCCAAAACACGTCATAACTCGGAGTTCAACTCCAAGAGAAGCCTCATCTCGTGGATTAATCAAGCTCAGCCCAAACATACACCAAGTGGGCCCCGGAAGTGGATTTATGCATCAATTACTTACTCATGTAAACCCTAGGAGCTAGTTTATTATAAATAGAACATTTATCTATTGTATTAGATATCTTTTGATCACTTTAGATCTTAGGATCAGATCTTTGAACGCATAGTTCTTAGAACATGGGGGCTGGCCATTCGGCCATGCCTAAACCTTTTACTTATGTATTTTCAACGGTGGAGTTTCTGCACACCATAGATTAAGGGTGTGGAGCTCTGCTGTACCTCAAGTATTAATGCAATTCTATTTTCTTTTATTCAATTCTCTCTTATTCTTATTCCAAGATATTCATTCGTACCCAAGAACATGATGAATGTGATGATAAGTAACCCTCATTATCATTCTCACTCATGAACGCACGTGATTGACAACCACTTCCGTTCTACATGCAACAGAGCTTGAATGTGTATCTCTTAGATTCCCCAACAGAATCTTCGTGGTATAAGCTAGATAGATGGCGGCATTTATGAGGATCCGGAAAGTCTCACCTTGTCTGTGGTATTCCGAGTAGGATCCTGGGAATCCGGAAAGTCTAACCTTGTCTGTGGTATTCCGAGTAGGATTCCGGTAATGAATGACTGTGACGTGCTTCAAACTTGTAACCTGCTGGGCGTTAGTGACAGACGCAAAAGATGGATTCTATTCCAGTAGGGGAGGGAACCAACCGGTGATTAGCCGTACTGTGACAGAGTGCGTGAGCATTAGTTTTCACTGCGAGGATGGGATGTAGCCATCAGCCATGGGTGATGCCTCCAGACTGGTTAGCTGTGCGAGTGACAGCCGCATAGGATATTTCCTCGAGAGGAAGAAAGTAGCCACAGTTGATGGTGAACCCCTATACAAAGCTTGCCATGGAAAGGAGTAAGAAGGATTGAGTAGAAGCAGTAGGAGAGCAGGCGTCCCTGGGCTCTACAGCATCTCCATCCGCTTATCTGAAATTCCAACCAATGAATCTGCATAAGTATTCTATCCCTTTTTATTCCTTTTTATTTATTCATTCCAATAATCACAATTACCCTTTAATCTCCCTAACTGAGATTTGCAAGGTGACCATAGCTTGCTTCATACCAACAATCTCTGTGGATTCGACCCTTACTCACGTAAGGTTTATTACTTGGACGACCCAGTACACTTGCTGGTTAGTTGAACGGAGTTGTGTCCACTCATGCCAATTTCTAAAATCCAATTACAATGAATATGATCACAATTTCGTCCACCAAGTTTTTGGCACCGTTGCCGGGGATTGTTCGAGTATGGACAACTGACGGTTCATCTTGTTGCTCAGATTAGGTAATTTTCTTTTCAAAAATCTTTTTCAAAATTTTTTCTTTTTATTTTTCGTTTTTCCAAACTATATTTTCGAAAAAATTAAAATAAAAATACAAAAAAATCATAAAATCATAAAAATCAAAAATATTTTGTGTTTCTTGTTTGAGTCTTGTGTTAATTTTTAAGTTTGGTGTCAATTGCATGCTTTTAAAATTTTTCTTGCATTTTTTCGAAAATCTCATGCATTCATAGTGTTCTTCATGATCTTCAAGTTGTTCTTGATAAGTCTTCTTGTTTGATCTTGATGTTTTCTTGTTTTGTGTCTTTTCTTGTTTTTCATGTGCATTTTTGCATTCATATTTTTCAAGCATTAAAAATTTTTAAGTTTGGTGTCTTGCATGTCTTCTTTGCATTAAAAATTTTTCAAAAATATGTTCTTGATGTTCATCATGATCTTCAAAGTGTTCTTGGTGTTCATCTTGACATTCATAGCATTCTTGCATGCATTCATTGTTTTGATCTAAAAATTTCATGCATTGAGTGTTTTTGTTGTTTTTCTCTCTCATCTTTAAAAATTCAAAAATCAAAAAAATATCTTTTCCTTATTTCCCTCCAAATTTTCGAAATTTTGGGTTGACTTGGTCAAAAATTTTCAAAATTAGTTGTTTCATACAAGTCAAGTCAAAATTTCAATTTTAAAAATCTTATCGTTTCAAAATCTTTTTCAAAAATCATATCTTTTTCATTTTTTTTATTATTTTCGAAATTTTAAAAAAAATATTTTTCAAAATCTTTTTCTTATCTTTTACATCATATTTTCGAAAATATAATCAATAATTAATGTTTTGATTCAAAAATTTGAAGTTTGTTACTTTCTTGCTAAGAAAGGTTCAATCTTTAAGTTCTAGAATCTTATCTTGTAGTTTCTTGTTAGTGGAGTAAATAATTTCAAATTTTTAAATTAAATCTTTTTTATCTCTTATCTTATCTTTTTCAAAAAAATAAAAATTTTTTTTATCTTTTTATCTTATCTTTTTTTTATTTCAAAATATCTTATCTAAACTTCTTATCTTCTTATCTTTTCAAATTTGATTTCAAATCTTTTTCAATCAACTAACTAACTTGTTGTTTGTTTCTTATCTTTTTCAAAACCACCTAACTACTTTTTCCTCTCTAATTTTCGAAAATATCTCACCTCTTTTTCAAAAATTCTTTTTGTTTTAAATTTTAATTTTAATCTTATCTTATCTTTAATTTTCAAAAATTACTAACCCCTTTTTCAAAATTATTTTCGAAAATTCTCCCTCTCTTTTCTTATTTTATTTAATTAATTATTTACTAACACTTCTCTTCACTTCTCTTCATCTAAAAATCCGAACCATTCTCCTTTCCTTATCCCCTTTCTTTTTCTACTAACATAAAGGAATCTCTATACTGTAACATAGAAGATTCCTCTTCCTTTTCTTTTTCTCTTCTCTTTCATATGAGCAGGAATAAAGAAAAAGGCACTCTTGTTGAAGCAAGGAAGAGACATAGAGGAGCTCAAAGAGCACCATTGGTTCTTCAAGAAGGCGCCACCCTCACTAAGGTGGACTCATTCCTTGTTCTTATTTTCTCTGCTTTTTCGGTTTTTATGCTTCATGTCTATCTAATGTTTGTGTCTTTATTACATGATCATTAGTAGTTAGTAACTATGTCTTAAAGCTATGAATAAAATCCATTAATCCTTCACCTCTCTTAAATGAAAAATGTTTTAATTCAAAAGAACAAGAAGTACATAATTTTCGAAATTATTATTGAATTTAATTTAATTATATTAATGTGGTGACAATACTTTTTGTTTTCTGAATGAATGATTGAACAGTGCATATGTCTTTTGATATTGTTGTTTATAAGTGTTAAAATTGTTGGCTCTTGAAAGAATGATGAACAAAGAGAAATGTTATTAATGATCTGAAAAAATCATGAAATTGATTCTTGAAGCAAGAAAAAGCAGTGAAAAAGCAAAAGCTTGTGAAAAAAAAAATGGCAAAAAACTGAGAAAGAAAAAGAAGGAGCAGTAGAAAAAGCCAATAGCCCTTAAAACCAAAAGGCAAGGGTAAAAAGGATCCAAGGCTTTGAGCATCAATGGATAGGAGGGCCCAAGGAAATTAAATCCAGGCCTAAGCGGCTAAATCAAGCTGTCCCTAACCATGTGCTTGTGTCATGAAGGTCCAAGTGAAAAGCTTGAGACTGAGTGGTTAAAGTCGTGATCCAAAGCAAAAAAGAGTGTGCTTAAGAGCTCTGGACACCACTAACTGGGGACTCTAGCAAAGCTGAGTCACAATCTGAAAAGGTTCACCCAGTCATGTGTCTGTGACATTTATGTATCCGGTGGTAATACTGGAAAACAAAGTGCTTAGGGCCACGGCCAAGACTCATAAGTAGCTGTGTTCAAGAATCAACATGCTTAACTAGGAAAGTCAATAACACTATCCAAAATTCTAAGTTCCCAGAGACGCCAATCACTCTGAACTTCAAAGGAAAAAGTGAGATGCCAAAACTATTCAGGAGCAAAAAGCTACAAGTCCCGCTCATCTAATTAAATTAATATTCATTGATATTCTGAAATTTATAGTATATTCTCTTCTTTTATCCTATTTGATTTTCAGTTGCTTGGGGACAAGCAACAATTTAAGTTTGGTGTTGTGATGAGCGGATAATTTATACGCTTTTTGGCATTGTTTTTAGGTAGTTTTTAGTAAGTTTAAGCTACTTTTAGGGATGTTTTCACTAGTTTTTATGTTAAATTCACATTTCTGGACTTTAATATGAGTTTGTGTGTTTTTCTGTGATTTCAGGTAAATTCTGGCTGAAATTGAGGGACTTGAGCAAAACTCTGAAGAAGGCTGACAAAAGGACTGCTGATGCTGTTGGAATCTGACCTCCCTGCACTCGAAATGTATTTTCTGGAGCTACAGAACTCCAATTGGCGCGCTCTCAACGGCGTTGGAAAGTAGACATCCAGAGCTTTCCAGCAATATATAATAGTCCATACTTTATTCGAAGAATGACGACGTAACTTGGCGTTGAACGCCAAGTACAAGCTGCTGTCTGGAGTTAAACGCCAGAAAAACGTCATGATCCGGAGTTGAACGCCCAAAACACGTCATAACTCGGAGTTCAACTCCAAGAGAAGCCTCATCTCGTGGATTAATCAAGCTCAGCCCAAACATACACCAAGTGGGCCCCGGAAGTGGATTTATGCATCAATTACTTACTCATGTAAACCCTAGGAGCTAGTTTATTATAAATAGAACATTTATCTATTGTATTAGATATCTTTTGATCACTTTAGATCTTAGGATCAGATCTTTGAACGCATAGTTCTTAGAACATGGGGGCTGGCCATTCGGCCATGCCTAAACCTTTTACTTATGTATTTTCAACGGTGGAGTTTCTGCACACCATAGATTAAGGGTGTGGAGCTCTGCTGTACCTCAAGTATTAATGCAATTCTATTTTCTTTTATTCAATTCTCTCTTATTCTTATTCCAAGATATTCATTCGTACCCAAGAACATGATGAATGTGATGATAAGTAACCCTCATTATCATTCTCACTCATGAACGCACGTGATTGACAACCACTTCCGTTCTACATGCAACAGAGCTTGAATGTGTATCTCTTAGATTCCCCAACAGAATCTTCGTGGTATAAGCTAGATAGATGGCGGCATTTATGAGGATCCGGAAAGTCTCACCTTGTCTGTGGTATTCCGAGTAGGATCCTGGGAATCCGGAAAGTCTAACCTTGTCTGTGGTATTCCGAGTAGGATTCCGGTAATGAATGACTGTGACGTGCTTCAAACTTGTAACCTGCTGGGCGTTAGTGACAGACGCAAAAGATGGATTCTATTCCAGTAGGGGAGGGAACCAACCGGTGATTAGCCGTACTGTGACAGAGTGCGTGAGCATTAGTTTTCACTGCGAGGATGGGATGTAGCCATCAGCCATGGGTGATGCCTCCAGACTGGTTAGCTGTGCGAGTGACAGCCGCATAGGATATTTCCTCGAGAGGAAGAAAGTAGCCACAGTTGATGGTGAACCCCTATACAAAGCTTGCCATGGAAAGGAGTAAGAAGGATTGAGTAGAAGCAGTAGGAGAGCAGGCGTCCCTGGGCTCTACAGCATCTCCATCCGCTTATCTGAAATTCCAACCAATGAATCTGCATAAGTATTCTATCCCTTTTTATTCCTTTTTATTTATTCATTCCAATAATCACAATTACCCTTTAATCTCCCTAACTGAGATTTGCAAGGTGACCATAGCTTGCTTCATACCAACAATCTCTGTGGATTCGACCCTTACTCACGTAAGGTTTATTACTTGGACGACCCAGTACACTTGCTGGTTAGTTGAACGGAGTTGTGTCCACTCATGCCAATTTCTAAAATCCAATTACAATGAATATGATCACAATTTCGTCCACCAAGTTTTTGGACTTTATTACTTTATTCTCGCGTACTCAAAAATCGTTACACCTTTAATAATTTATATTTTGATTATCTGTGTGTGTTCATAAATTATTACATGTTACAGTGGTTTATAATTTGTTTAAATCTTCACATAAACGGCAATGCACTACAGCAATTTATGTATATTTGTTTAAAATTTTAAGAGGTATAGCGATTTATACAGAAATCAAAGAGGATTGAAATGTAACCTTTGTTATTTATTGTATTTGTGTAATATTAAACTTTGATTTATTTAATTGTGCAAATTACTCATAATATTATTTATACATAAAAATATTTTTATTGAAGTAATTATTTTAAAAATTATTTTATAATATAGAATTTAATAAATTTAAATAAATAATTTGTCTCTAAATTATACATATTTTTTCAGTTTTTATATAAAAATAATGAATTTTGATTCATGAAATTCAGATGTTATTTATTTTGGTATGCATGATAACAAATTTCTATTAACTTGTTAAAAATTAAGATAAGGGATTAGAAAAAAACATTTGTATATTTATTATGTAAATTTGTTATTTATTATGAATGATAAAAAAATATTTTTTATTTATAAATATTAAATAAATAAAAATCATAAAAATAACGGTCTAATTTAAATTTTAATATAAATTATAATCTAACTCACATTCAAATATTATTCCAATTTTTTGTTTAAATTCGAGTGAGACTTAATCATCTTAAGTTTAAACACGAAAACACAAAATCTAGTAGAATAATAAATCTTGTTAAAATTATTACTAGTTTAATCGAGAGATCTAATAAAAAGCAGGTAAAACTACAGAATTTGTACTCAAACATGATACTTGGAGTTTGAATTATAGACAAAACTGTTAGAATTTCAAATGCAGATAAAACTATGGTTGAAAATGAGTTGGAATGAGTCGAATTAGACTAAATTTAAGTTTGGTTCATAAAATTTAAGTTTGGTTCATGACTTGACTCATTAACAATTGAGTTTATTTCTTAAATTTAGATTTGACTCAGCAAAAATTCATGAGTTGGCTCAAAAAAGATCACATAATCTATAATTATATCAACAAATTATAACTTATATATAATATATATATATATATATTAAAAAATGATCAATTTTTTATCTTGTCTGTCTATCAATTATAAATTTATTATTTATGTCTTATATCAAAATTATATATATAATTGATCCGAACTAATGAACTAAGTTTATCTAAATTCAAGTTTGACTCATTACCTCATGAATTTAGCTTATCAAACTAACATTAGGGTTGAATTAATTCTGAGTTATCTTGATTCACTTCCAATCTTAGATAAAACTATTAAAATTTGAAATGCAGATAAATTTATTAAAATTCAAAGTGTAGACAGTTTTTGGGCAAAATGCAGACGGAACTAATTGAACAAACTAATAATAAGAATTAAAATAAATTATTTATAAATTTTATTTTGACAAAATTATTTATGTGATAATATATATTATTAAAATTCTGCAAATATTTTGTTGAATTGACATTATATGAAAAATTTGAATTTTATGTTTAAATATGGAAAGAAATAGAAATTATTTCAATAATATTATTATCTCACTACAGAAATGAAATTTTACCAAAAAACTTCAGCCTAATATATTTTTTATTAAGATAAAAATAATAAAAATCTAAACTGGTCCTAATAAACTATTAACTTGGTCTTCGAATTTTAAATATTCCAGTCAAACAATCGTGTATGTATACAAATCAATGGAAATGATATGTTAAGTATTTATTACAATCCAAAAAATCAATTCATTGGGTGATACCTGTTTCCATTAGGATCCCCTAGACAAATTTGGTGATTACTTAAGAATTATATTAAAGAAAGAAAATGCCCCATGACACTTCAAACACACTGTTTTGACTCATCATTATTCCTGATATTTTCACGCCACTGCTAATGACTCACACCAACCACGAATTTATTTTAAAATTTTCCTTGTCATGTACGAAGAATAATTCTCACCCTGGATTAATTTTCTTCCTATTATTTTAAGCTCAGTAATGTACTAGAATTTTCTTTCATTTATACTATAAATTTGTGTGTTTTACTACATTTTTATTTTTGTTTTATAAACATCTGATGATTGATTTATTTATTAGTAAAATCAATAAGTTGGACTTTGATTTTTCATCACGTGCGTGGTGTTTCGTATTTCAGTCTGACCATATATAATTCTTCAATTTTAATTTCAAATATTTTGTAGCAGTTATCTTAGCTGTTACCAAAAATCGTCACTAAACAATTTAACAGCATTTGGTTGGGTACACATTAGAGGTGTACATAAAATCGGGTGAAATCGAGTTTATTTTAACTCGAATACGATCCTAAATAATGATTGGGTCTATTTTTTAAATTTTTATTCGACCTTAAATTTGATAAAATCACACTACTTTCAACCTACATTAAAATTAGATTTCGACCGAATAAAGTCCGATTCTTGATAAATTTTATATCAAAAAATTATGATGTGCTCATTTATAAAGAAAAAAAATATTTATTATAGAAAAATTAATAACCATACTTAAACTTGAATTTGTCCATAAATTTTAATTTCATGCTTCTTTGATCTATTTTCTAATTCAACAATGTGATTAAAATAAAAACGATAAGTTTATAATTAACATAACATAATATTCGAATTAATTTAAAATATATACATTTTTTTAATCCCCTTATAATACATAGACCGGATGAAATCGGATTCGACTTGATATGGATTCAACCATAAATAATGATCGAGTCTATTTTTGACATCCTTATTCAATTCTAAATCCGATAAAATCAAACTAAATTTGCTCTAAAGTATTTAGATCTAGGCTGGATCATGTGTATCCCTAGTATAAATTGCAAAATCGTTTCACGGGTTTGAAATGACTGGTAAACCTAATAAAAACTACTCTATTTAATTGAATTTAGTAAATATTTTTTTCGATTGTTAATTATTTATTATTTAAAAGATAAAATATTTTTTATAATTAAAAATTCTTAATCGAATTCTAATTATTCAAGTAATTGGGCTAAATCTCGCTGGTCTAATACATAATATGTCACCGTTTACGGAAATTATTTACACCAATAATAAGAATCACTTAAATTAATTACATAAATAATTAGAAATCGATTAAAAAATTTTAAATAGCGAAGAACTAAACATTTGCTTTATTTAATTATATATGTCTAATTCTTTTAAGATAAAGTTTAAATAAGACGACTTAACATAAAGAACGCCAAAGTTTAGCGGACAAAACCATGAGGGGAAAAAAAAAGAAAGAAAACTTTAGTTAAAAATTGTTTGATCCCAAATTTTCTTTTTTGTTAATAAAGTACAGTTGCTTAAGTCATCTCATCACAATCTTCTGTGCCCACGTGTTTTATCTAAGAAAAATCAGGCCTTTTTTTTTTTCCAATAATTTAATTTTAATTTAATTTGAAGTTAATATATAGAATGATCTTCGCCCAACCAATCAATTAAATTTTGAATTACCCTAGGTGTCAATTGAATGGCAAATGAGCGCAATTAAATATGCAATTTTTTTTTCTAATGTCACATTCCGAAATCAAATTTTGTAACTTGAAATCATTATCAAAATAAACTATATTTGGAGGACAGACAGAGCATTCTAATGGACTATACATTGACCATTATGTTTCTATTTTATTTTTATTTTTTAGCGAAAAAAATTAGTAATAAATTAAACTTCATTTTCTAAGAAACAATAATAAATACATAATATAATTACTAATGTCAACATGATGGTGTATGCATGGTTTATGTAGATAGAGATTTATATACGTTAACATTTTCAATAAATATATTCCATTCCATCCCAACCTGTCGCTAAATTTTGTTGTTGATAGCACTGGTTAACCTAAATAATTTCCTCATTATCCATGCAATTGAAATTTAATTACAAGTATACTAAATTTTATAAGATTGCGTTTGTTTTAAGGTATTGAGATAGGGATTGAGAGACTGAAATTCAGTATTATGTTTATTGGTCTAGAGACTAGTACTGAAATTTCTGTCTCCATCTTCAAAATTTTAGTATTTCAGTACTTCCAAAAAGTAGGGACACGGGAAACTAAACTTTTTAGAGATAAAAACTAAAACTTTAATAACATTTTATATCTAAAACACCTTCATTTCAATTAATTAATTCTAATTTTACCATTTGTATAAATTAAATTAAAATTTCATTCTTGTTTCAATTTCCATTTTGCACCAAACAAAATATTGAGATTTATTTTAATCTCTATTTCTTAATTTTTGTCTCTCAGTCTCAGTCTTTTCGTCTCTATTTCTCCACCAAACGCTACCTAATAGAATATATATATATATATATATATATATATATATATATATATATATATATATATATATATATATATTGTTGGATTCAAATTCGAGCCAATAAAGTGTTGTTCTTCAAAGTTTCACACACGTCGGAGAGCAATATATTTGCCTAATAATAATAACGAGTATGGAAAGGTTGTGGATATGTAGCTTGATCCAGCTAATTAGTTAATTAATTAAAATTTTTAATTAAACAAAGCACCACAAGCATTTGTTGAAACTTTTTAATTTAATATCCCAAAAAACAAATCAACTTTAAGTTAAGCATGAGTGACCCATGGCTGTTTTAATTTTTTTAACTCCCAAAAGCAATTGTGATGTCCACTTCAAGAACTTTAAGTATTTTAATCAAGCAATAAATTAAATATAAATAACTATTAATTAATTAATAAATTATCATAAACTTATTTCTTTTAAAAATTTAAACCGATAAAAAAATATAAAAATAATTATATCTTAAACATGCCACTTACGTAAGTATTTTTTTTGGATTTGTGTGAATTTTTTACATAGATTTTTTTTATAATGATTTTTTTTTTTAAATTAACAAGGATCAAATTTTAGACTTTTAGGTAGCGTTTAGAGAGATAGAGACAGAAAGATTGATATTGAGAAATAAAGACTAAGAGACTGAAATTAAAATAAAATTTAATATTCTGTTTGGTTCAAAATAGGAGACAGAAATTGAAACAAAAATGAAATTATAATTTAATTTGTATAAATGGTAAAATTAGAATTAATTAATTGAAATGAAAGTATTTAAGTATAAAATGTTATTAAAGTTTCAGTCTCTATCTCTAAAAATTTTAGTCCCTTGTGTCTCTACTTTTTGGAGGTACTGAAATATTAAAATTTTAGAGATAAAGACAAAAATTTTAATACCAGTCTCTGAACTAACAAACATAATATTGAATCTCAATCTCTTAATCTCTATCTCAGTACCTCAAAACAAACGCTACCTTAGATTATAAAAATTTTGATATCATTTGAAGTCACTTTTTTTTTAAATTTAAACTGATAAAAAAAATTTATGAATAATTATATCTCTAACACAAACATTTATAAAGTTATTTATAAATCTCGTATCAAAGAACTCTAATAGAAAATATAAGGCAGAAAGGCCCGAACCCCATGCTTTTGTAGGACATGTCTTTAAGTCTTGATTACCTATACTATCTCTTATTGGCTAAATTAATTAATTTATAGTTAATTAATTAATTAATCAAAGTTTAGTCTACATAATTAGGCAGATGAAATTATACCTTGGCAATGTCGTTATCACCAACAAGCAACCTAGCTTCTAGGAAACCTGTTGTGGGATAATCAATGGGATTAAAATATACACAAATCCGTTACACCGACAAATATAATATAGTCTCTATGAACCAGAGTTGTACTTGACAATGCCAAATCCATATATTTAATTAACATTGTTGTTTATTGCATGTTTTATGTCCAGTTAGCTTGGTTTAAGGAATTTAATGGGAATAATTCTCATATGCTGGTGGTTCCCGCGGGAACTAGTTTCTTTGAATAGAAAAACTTAGGTGCATTTGCTAGGAAACTCTTTAATACATATGTTGCTAGTGTCATGAAATAATTTATAAAAAAATATACAATAAAATACTAAATAATGTGAATAATAAATATATCAGATGATCATTTTATTAGGTATGTGGATGATTATTCTAATATTAAAATTTAGGTGTGTAATTTAGAGGTATAATGTGTTTTGATTTAATTGATGGTTGGATGTTGTTCAAAAAAGTTATTGGTTACTTAGTATAACCCATAATTTATATATCTCAAAAAGTTTAAATTAATTGACTCTAATAGTTGGTTAATAATGTGTTTGAATATAAATGTATATAACAAGCTAATTAAAATAGAGAATTTAACCAAACTTAACTTGTGTGGCTTATAAAAGTAACTAATCTGAATTGAACGAAGATAGATCGTTGAGAGGAGATTTCAAATTATAGGAAAAGTGAATTGAGTGATCTAAGAACAGAGAAGAAGAGAGAAAAGAGTTTTGATCTCTAATCAATTGATGCATTATTCACTTCACTATTGAATACACAACTCCTACATGTTTTTTATAGAAGGTTGTTATAATAATTAAGTCAAGAAAATTAACTGCTTTTCTTTGCTAGTTTTCACTACTGTTAATAAAATTATTTTTGACATCTAATTTCTGTTTTATCATCTCTTCTATTAGCTCCCTTCAAATTTAAGGGCATTTTTTTGAGTGACCTTAAACTTGGATTTAAACTTACTAAATGTAAAAAAAGAGAGTGATTTATTGTAGTTGGCCAATCTTAGTCCCTAGGTATATTAACAATGTTCAACTTATGCTGAGTTTCTAAATCACAAACAAAATGAATGTTGATTTCAAAGGGTTTAGTGTGCCAATGAAGTATGGGATTAGCTGAAAACTAAATAGAACTAGAGTTATCACAATAGATAGTTGAAACATCAGAGGGAGTGAAATACAATTCTGCCAATAAATTTTGCAGCCAAATAATCTCTGTAGTTATATTTGTGAGTATTTAAAATTCTGCTTCTGTACTTGAATGACTGACACGATGTTGCTTCCTGCTTGCCTATGTTACAATGTTTTCTCCCAAAAACTCACAATAACCTAAAGTTGATCGTCTATCATCCACATCAAATGCTCAATCACCATCTGCAAAAAAAAAATATGTAAAGATTATTAGAAGCTGAGACAGGTCTAGGTGTAAAGAAGAGGGGCATTTATCCCCACAAAGATTTTGAAAAAGGAAAAACAACCATTTGTACTCATTACTTTTGCAAATACTGACAAAAGGTACCCATCAAACAAGGAAACTAACGTTATACCCATGAAAGATGGGTTCCGTATGACAAAAATATCTAAACCCTACCTTTTTGTTGACTTTTTAATAAAATTTTTAAATTACTCCCACCATTTATCTTTAACCTCAACTCTACCACCGTCTCTTCTTCTCCAAATTTCAAACTTTCACAGCCTTTTATTACCACCACCTTTTGCTACTTTGCTCTTGATCCTAAAATTCTATGTCTCATCATAAAATTTTCACAACCTTTAGCCATCTATCACACCCTAAAAGAAAAGCATGAAAGGAAACAAAGAGGGCAAGAAGAAAGAAGAAAAGAAATAAAGAAAGTAGGAAGAGGGAGAGGACGATGGTGTTAGAGGAAGAGTCGCCACTGCCAAGCAATCAGAAAGGAACAAAGAGAGATGGATATGAGGGAGATCAAAGAGAGTATGGGAGGGGGAGGGAGGGAGGGGGAGATAGAGAGAGAGAGAGGAAGACGAGGAAGAATGCCACGATGAAAGACCTATGACAGAAAGGCTAGAATAGTGAGCGAAATCAAGCAGCGAGCAAAAGCTAGAACATAGGCCCGAAGTTTGAATTTGCAATGCTCCAAGGAGAAGGATCTTCTCGCAATGCTTTTGAAGGATCAAGCATAGGTATCGAAGAGTAATTAGGATATGTCTGAGCCTATGATATGTGGTGCAGGCGACGGAGGTTGGAGGTGACAGTGGTAGGACTCTCGTGCAACTACATCCTATTTGAACCACGCACTGCACAGGAGGAGATTGCGAGTAAATCCAGAGGATGAGACAGAACAGAGGAGCATGATGTTGTCCTAAAATCTGGAAGAAAGATGAAAGATGATCCTTTGATCCATGGAGCCAGCAAGGTATCTCCAGAGTCCAGACACGCTTAACCAATTTCCAGTGAGATAACAAGGGTGTTTGCATAAATTGACTTAGTTCGTTTTTTTAAAAGGAAATTCCAGGTCTTGTTATTAGTTTGCAATGCAGCAACAATGGATCGATAGTATATAGTATTTTCATAAGCCTCTAAATCATGGTGTGATAGGTTTTTAGATGTGACTATGGGGTTGGGACAAATTTAACATCACTCATTGCTGCTCTTGACAAGAAATCCTTGATATATTTGCTTTGACAAAAATGATAAACTCATGAAGATAGTTTTTTTGCTTCGATTCATAAAAAGTAGATAAAAGTGCCAAGACTTTTAAAAAAAAAATTAATACTATTCGGTTTGTGCATTAGCTGTGAAATCTATTTTGGATCATTCTCTTTGACTAAAATATCATCAATATACACTATAATGTAAATAGAAGAGGATGAAGAATAATGCACAAACAAATATGGATTAGAATTGGTACTTTTAAAACCAAATGTTGCAAGAGTTGTAGACAATGTACTCTATTAGGCTCGAGGAGCTTGGCATAATCCATATATAGCCTTATAAAGTTTACATACTTGGTTAGGATTATCATTTGTAAAACCTTAAGGTTAGATAAACAATAATTTACCATTCAAAAAAGTATTATTCAAATCATATTGATATATTTGCCAATTAAAAGAAATGGCTATAGTAGTATATGGTACAATAATTTGTTTTTGTTTTTTCTCTCCGTACATCCTTTCATTTGCAACCAGCACCTTTCTTTCACCACCATGAGAGGTGGCTTTGTCCGTGGAGGACATTCACGGTCTCATGACCCAAGAGAAATAGAACAGTGAGATGCAGAGCTCCTTCAGAGATATGGAAAGAAGGTCCGCAAGATTGGAGAAAGTGAGGCTTTCTCAGGGGAGATAACCTTAGTGCCGAGAGAGGAAGATTGGATGATTGAAGAGCTAGAGAGTGGAGTGGAAGGCCGAGCAACAACAAGATCTTTCAGAGATGCAGTGAAGGGGGGAGAAGACCAGCGGGAGAGATGGAAGATGATAGCTTTTCCTCTTCAGATGAAGAACTTGGAGAGAAGACAGACGAGATGGAGAAAGACCAAACCAACGATAACAGCAATGGAAAGAAAAGCCATGAGCCATCTCCTGAAATACGAGTAGAAAAGGTAAATGGTATTTATAATTTTATTATTAATGATGCTGGACTTAAATCACTGAGACATCAATGGTGGGATACTTTGATTGTCAAATTGCTGGGAAGAAAAATTTCACTGCCAGTACTAAGCAGACGATTAGAGGCTATGTGAGGAAAACAGGGTTCTATTGAGGTGATAGATCTTGGCAATGAATTTTTTATTGTGAAATTCTTCTAGCAGGAGGATTTAGATTTTGCCCTGACAGGTGGTCCATGGAAAATCTTTGATCAATATCTAGCCATTAAGTTCTGGAAACCAAACTTTAACCCAATGGAAGCAACCATAGATAGTATAGCTGCATGGGTTAGGCTTCCGGGTTTGGCTATTGAATATTATAAAGAGGAGATGTTGAAAAGGATTGGCAACATTCTGGGAAAAACTATGAGAGTGGACACAAATACAGCAGACAAGAGCAGAGGCAAATTTGCAAGACTTTGTGTTGAACTTGATCTGACAGAACCCCTTGTTTCACAATATTCTATTAATGGAATCAGATATTTGGTTGAATATGAAGGTCTCCATAGCATCTGTTTCCAATGTGGATTAGTAGGACATGATAGTAATAGCTGCCCCCGGAAAGTTGTTGCGAACAGAACCTCAGGGGCAGTAGCTATGGCGGAGAAGGAGTCAGATGTTGGAGAGAAGCAGGTTCCACAAAACGAAAAAATACAGAGGATAATAATGGAAAGAATAATAATAACAAGGGTAAAAAGGTAATGGAAGAGGAAGACAGTGCGTACGGACCATGGATGATGGTGCAGAGGACAAATCGTGGCAAAAAAGCAGGAAAAGTTCAGTCTGGAGAAGGTAGTGGAGGTGCCCAAAATGCAAATTTGAAGATTCAGAATCAAGAAAAAGGTACTAGGTTTGCTATTCTCAGTGCTGCAGAAGAAGAGAATCATATCATTGAAGAAGGTTCTACACCACATCAGCAATCTGTGGAGAAGGACACTAACTTCAGTAAAGGAAAACAGCCCAACACAACAATTGATAAAAAACAAAGTAGAAGAAAAAATGCTACTGACGTGGTTAATCCAAAGAACCAAACCAGTTCTCCCCAGCCCAATAAAACCCAGCCCACTAACCCGCGACCAAAACAGGCAGAGACAAGTATTCCACAGCCTAACCCAAGTCCAATCCCTAAGATATCAAATTTGAATAAGACTGAAACCCAACTTGGGGCTAGAAAAACACAAAATGAATCCCAACGGACCAAATCCAACGAAACACCCAGTGACCAAAACATGAACCCCACAAACAAGAATAACAGCAGCAAACCCAAAATCACCCAGCAGAGCTATAAATCCCCAACTACCATCGGAGAGGAAGGCCAAGATGGGTCATTGGTAGAAGAATTTGTCCTAGAAACTATAATGTCAGATGAGCATATGGATGACATTGAAGGGCCTGAACCAAAGCCACCGGACTTGAATCCGGTCAACATAGCGACAATGGTTGAAGTCATGGAACTATATGAGGAATAGAGACATCACCAAAACCAACCTGGGGAGAATCAAGTGCGAGAAGGGTATGGAATACCACAAAGAAATGAATCAAATACAGTCGTCTATGACAAAGAGGAGGCCATGAATATAGCGGAATAGTTTTCCCCTGTTTTACTTTGTCTTTATGAATATTATGGCTTGGAATTGTAGAGAGGTGGCTGGGGAGCCTTTTGGCCGTACCCTAACTGATTATTTGAAGGTGTACAGAATGGACATTGTGATTCTGCTGGAGACTAAATGCAGTGGTGTTAAGGCCAGAAATGTGATTAGAAATCTGGGTTTTAATTACTATCATATTGAGGAGGCTGTCGGCTTCAGTGGGGGGATATGGATTATGTGGAATGATGTGGACATTAATATTTCTGTGTTAGTGTCTAAAGCTCAGCATGTGCATTTGAGAATTAAAAGAGGTATACAGGAAGAGTGGCTTCTTACGGCAGTGTATGCAAGCCCACTAGAAGGTAGACGAAGAGAGTTATGGCATGATCTAAGGAATCTTCAACGGAACATAAGGCAAGGTTGGTTGGTAATCGGAGACTTCAATGACATTGCTGACCCTTCCGAAAAGAAAGGTGGAGGAAGAATGGATATAGGAGCTTGCTAAAGATTTAGAAATTGGATTGATGATTGCTCGCTTTTTGACCTTGGAGCGGTTGGAAACCGTTTCAGGTGGAGAGGCCCAAAGTGAGAGAATTTGGATAGAGTTTTCAAGCATTTGGATAGAGCAATGTCGAATGTAACCTAGAGGACCAGGTTCCCAGAGGCACGGGTGAAAGTCTTGGCAAGGATTAATTTTGATCATCATCCCTTATATGTGACTATGCTGCCATGTATTCAAAAAATTCAAAATAAACCCTTCAGATATGAAGCAATGTGGGAATTACATCTTGAATTCAATGACTTTGTTAGAGGACACTGGAAAAATAGCATCGACCTGAATCAATCTCTAAACCAATTTACGAAAGAGATTATCAAGTGGAATAGAGAAACCTTTGGCCATATTGGAAAAAAGAAGAGAATTCTGATGAGAAGGATAGAAAGAATACAAAGAGCGGATAACTATGGCAACAATCCTTTTTTGGAGGAGCTTGAGATCAATTTGAGAAAGGAGCTGGAGGATATCCTTGATAAAGAGGAGATAATGTGGATGCAAAAGGCTAGGGACCAGTGGGTGATTGAGGGTGACCGGAATACTAAGTATTATCATGCTCGAACCATCATTTGTAGAAAGAGGAACAAAATCTTAAAATTGAAGAGCTCTGAAGGGAGGTGGATTGAAGACCAAGAGGAGTTGGCAAGCTATGTTATATCCTTCTTTAAAACCTTGTATACAGATGATAACGAAGTACCACCCTTCTTATATGATGTAAGGCCTTATCCCTCTTTAGACGAGAACATCAAGAAGAATCTGAGAAACATGCCTACAGAAAGAGAGATCAAAGAAGCACTTTTTAAGATTGGGTATATGAAAGCTCCAGGCCCGGACGGTTTTCCTGCTAGATTTTTCAAACAACATTGGGAGATGGTGGAAGAGAGCTTAATCAATATGGTGAGACAAAAGTGGGCGGATCCAAGCTTGATGAGCGATATCAATTCCACCTTTATCACGCTCATTCCCAAGGCGAAATTTCCAGATTCTATTACTTAGTTTAGACCTATCTCCTTATGCAACGTTAGTTATAAGTGCATAGAGAAGATCATTGTGGAAAGACTCAAGCCTGCTATGTTGAATAGAATTGCTCCTTTTCAATCCAGTTTTGTTCCGGGCAGGAAAATACATGATAACATTCTTATAGCTAAAGCATTAGCTCATTCGATGAAGAAAATAAAAGGAAGAAAGGGAGTAATGGCCATAAAGTTTGATTTCGAAAAGGCATACGATCGCCTTAGATGGGACTTCCTCAAAAATTGTCTTCTAGATTTAAACCTGGGAGAGCAATTTGTTCACCTTGTCATGTCATGTGTCTCCTCTGTCCAATATAATGTTCTATGGAATGGAGGAAAAACTGAGGACTTCCATCCAACCAGAGGACTAAGACAAGGGGATCCCATCTCACCATACCTCTTCGTCATAGCGATGGATAGACTGTCACATATTATAGAGGATAGTGTGGAGGCAGGAAGATGGACCCCGATGAAAGTTGGGCGCACGGGACCATCAATCTCTCACCTTTTATTTGCCGACGACTTGCTTGTCTTTGGAGAAGCTTGTACAGGCCAAATGGAGGAAATCAAGAGATGTATGGATCGATTTTGCTCTGTCTTTGGCTTAAAAATAAGTAGCATCAAAACCACTATTACCTTTTCTAACAATACGAGAAGGGAAGACAAAGAAGCCATCTTAAATGTTTGTCATTTTCAAGAGAAATCGGTCTTGGAGAGATACTTAGGAGCCCTCATTACTAACCATAGAAGAGGAAAAGAAAATTTTAAAAATGTCCTCGACAGAATAGAGAGCAAATTAAAGGGGTGGAAGACCCAGTGCTTGCCTCTTGCAGGAAGAATCACTTTAGCCAAGACAGTCTTGAGTCTGCTTGCAAATTTTGATATGCAACACTCGAAACTACCAAAGGGTATATGCAACCAACTTGAAAAATCCCAAAGAAAATTCATCTGGGGTGATTCTAAAGGACAGAAGAGAATCATCACATTGGCTGGAGTATACTTTGCAAGCCGAAGATCCAAGGCGGAATAGGAATGAGGAACCTTCAGGCCGTTAATGAATCGTTCCTTATGAAGATCATTTGGAGGCTTATCACAGAATCAGACTCACTATGGGCGAGAGTTTTTATTAGCAAGTATATAGCAGGAAGGGAAGGAACAGATGGGCTGAGTAGAAGGGCAAATGATTCCACCCTCTGGAAAGAATTAGTGAGATTATGGTCATAGGTGGAAAAGTATTGTAGATATGTGATTGGAGACGGAAGAAATGCACTTTTTTGGAAGGATAAATGGGTGCCGAATTATGATAGACTTGATAGAGCTGCCATCAATCCAATTCCCAATTCTAGAAAAGATGATTTGGTTGTGGACTATGTGAATGACAAGGGTGAATGGAATATCGTGGATTGATAAACCCCATTTGTAGGGTTTATCTTGTGCTTGATTTAAGGGATTTTATGATCTTTTACCCACATTTATCTATTGAAATAGCATGGTTTTATAACTTCTCCCTTAATTGTGTTTAAGAGTGAAAACATGCTTTTTAGGACTTAAAATAGCTAAATCTAATTCTCCTTGATTCCATTAGATGCCTTGATATGTTTGTTAAGTGATTTAAGGTTTAGGAGGCAAATATTGGATCAAGGGAATGAAGAAAGAAGCATGAAAAGTTGGAGAACTCATGAAGAAATGAAAGAACCGGAAAGCTGTCAAGCCAACCTCTTCGCACTTAAACAACCATAACTTGAGCTAAAGAGGTCCAAAGGATGCGGTTCCAGTTGGGTTAGAAAGCTAACATCCGGAGCTTCGAAACGATATAAGATTTGCCATAGTTACTACACGTATGGTGGCGCGCACGCGCATAGTACACGCACGCGCCGTTGCTGCCACCTGGTTCACTTAAAGCAAAACGTGGCCAGCGAATTCTAAAGCCTTGTGGGCCCAATCCAACTCATTTCTGATGCTATTTAACCCAAGGAATAAAGAGGGAAACACAAGTTAGTTACCATTAGTTCATTTTCACACATTAGGATTAGTTTAGAAGTAGTTTCTAGAAAGAGATGCTCTCTCTTCTCTCTAGAATTAGGATTAGTTCTTAGATCTAGGTTTTAATCTTTGCTTTCTTCCACTTCTATCTCTCAATTCTTTGTTGCTACATTCCTCTTCTTCTATTCTTTTGTTGTAATTTCCTTTATGTTGTTCTTATATTTTGTTGTAGATCTAGTATTGTTCCTTCTACAGTCTTCCAATTCAATAAGAGGTAATTCATAATAAATGTGTCTTCTTTGCTCTTCTATTGTTGATCTCTTGTTTTTGTAGTTATAGATTCCTTTAATTATTGCATTTAATAATGTTTACTTCTATCGCACTTTATATGTTTGTTGAAATGTCTCTTTTAGTTTTAGTGTAGATTTTGTTCCTATTGGCCTAGGTAGAGTAATTAGTGACACTTGAGTTATCTAATTCCTTTGTTGATTGATAATTGGAGAGATTGCTAATTGGTTTGGAGTGCACTAAAGCTAGTCTTTCCTTGGGAGTTGGCTAGAACTTGTGCCTCAAGTCAATTCATCCACTTGACTTTCCTTTATTTAGTAAGGGTTAACTAAGTGGTAGCAATGAACAATTCTCATCACAATTGAGAAGGATAACTAGGATAGGACTTCTAATTTTCATACCTTGCCAAGAGCCTTGTATAGTTGTTAGTTTATTTTCATTGCCATTTACTTTCATGCCTCTTATCAAAACCCCAAAACAACTCAAACTAATAACAAGACACTTTATTGTAATTCCTAGGGAGAACGACCCGAGGTTTGAATACTTCGGTTATTAATTTTAGGGGTTTGTTACTTGTGACAAACAATCTTTTGTATGAAAGGATTATTGTTGGTTTAGAAACTATACTTGCAACGAGAATTCATTTGTGAAATTCTAAACCGTCAAAAATCCAATCATCATGGATATTCAGAAGTTTCTACCTGAGCACATCATAAACATCATTAAATCCATCCCTCCCCCAAAGAAAGATTTGCAAGATTCAATTTGTTGGGGATTAACTACTGATGGATGTTACACTGTTGCCTCTGCTTATAAAGAACTTACCAAGACAACAAATATTGAATGCACGTCCAAATGGATGTCAAGTTGGAAGTGGAAAGGGCCAGAAAGAATAAAAGTCTTCATGTGGTAGGTTTCTCATGGAAGAATTTTGACAGCAAGTAGAAGAGCTAGAATGCTAAGGACAAATCCAAATTGCCATTGCTGTACTGGACACCCTAAAACAGCACTCCATGTTTTGAGGGATTGTCCGAGAGCCTCAAGAATCTGGACTCAACTCTTAAACCTAGCTGCGGTTGCGGTCTTCTTTGGTTTAGACTTAGAAGGGTGGATCAATTTCAATCTTAAAAATGATCTTGGGAAGCACTCCCTGTTGGATTGGAAGGATGAGTTTTTTGTAGCTAACTGGTTGATCTGGAAGTGGAGAAATCAAGAGATATTCTCACCACCGTTCATAAGACCCAAGAACACCAATGCAGTGATTAGGAACACATCCCAAAATTTCAAGGAAGCTTATCAAAGAAAACAGCAGGGAATGAAAGGGAGAAGATCACAGTCTCAACAGTATATTCATTGGAGTATACCTCCCAAGGGATGGGTAAAGCTGAATACTGATGGAGCTGTAAGAGACAACGGGACAAAAGCAGGCTGTGGAGGTCTCCTCAGAACTCATGAGGGAGAGTGGTTAGCGGGATTTCAATCTAACCTGGGATGTTGTTCGATTTTGGAAGCAGAATTGTGGGGAGCTTACCATGGGATGAGAATGGCGTGGGAATTAGGCATGAGAGGGCTTATCGTGGAAGTGGATTCAACAGAGGCATATGACATTTTGAATCGGAAGTTTCAATCGCAGAAGACCAGTGCCCTTTTAAGAAATATACAGGACTTGATAAATAGACCATGGGAGCTTGCTTTCAATCACACCCTCCGTGAAGGCAACGAATGTGCTGATTGGCTTGCCAAAAGGAGTCTAGGAAAGCAATCTGCTTTTATCTTTTTAGATTTTCCACCAAGTGATCTTGTCAGGGTCATAGATAGTGAGAAAAAAAGGGAATTAGTTTCCTATCCTTTAGAGAGCAGTTAGTGTTGGTTCTTTTGGGCCTTGGCCCCTTATTTTCACCGAAAAAAAAAGAAATGGCCATAGTTAGAATTACTCGAATGGATGTTGGTTTGATGACAGGACTAAATACCTCATTAAATCAACTCCTTTAATATGATGATTTCCTAAAGTTACTAGTCTTACTTTGAATCGAAGGACAGTCCCATTTAGATGCCTTTTGATGAAAAATACCCATTTGAATATATGCATCGTAAATTAAAAGTCTCCAGTTATAATCTCGACAACTGGATTAGCAAGGCTGCATACAGATTTTCTCAATTTTTTTAAGATGTATTGGATGGATCATCAAATCAGTGAATCAAAATGCATTTATAATCGTAAGTTTTATTATTCTTCCATAAAGAAAATGTTTATGCATGGATTAGTACTCTTTTTTATCTTCATGTTTGGAGAAGCTCAATCACATTCTGATCTTTGTTGGATTTCTTTATACATAGTATATTTATTTTTTTATTTCTGTATTTCTCTTCCTGCAAATTGTTAACCGTGATTATGATTTTCATTTACCATGGTCCATGGAGATTGCCAAAACAAATTTTTAATTCTCAAGTTTGGATTCATATGTGAAATGATTCTTAAATGTCTATTCGCTCCAATGAACTTCATTTGGTTTATTTTAGGGATGGGGATGGTGCAACAATGTTACTACTTGCCTTGCTCAAAAGAACGGTCATTTGGGTTCATCTAAGAAAATGGCCAAGCAAATTGCCTTTTCAAGGATTTTTAATAATAGAAGAATTTTGAATTATGGTATTTTCTACTAGTCAATAGATCATGTTTTATTTTTTTTCCTTCATTAATTCACATTTTCTTAGGTTTCTAATAATGAAAGTTGTTGATTCCAGATATCTACTATTGGAACAGAGTCAAGGTTAAGTATTATGATGGTTCTTCATTTACTGGTGATAAGGAAGAAGTTAATCCAATGAGTTCTGCAATACTCAAAAGGAATCTCTTAGTTGAATTATCAAGAGAAGCATTAAACACTTGCAAACTGTATTTCCTATTTTTGGTTTTGATGAGACTATAAAATATCATGATATATAAATCAGACAACTCAATTGCACTTCAAAGGGGAAATGATTTTTGTTGTTGTCATGCAAGATTTACTTACAAAAGGAATGAAAAATGCTCAAAATATAAGAGACATTGATGATTTGAGACTACTTTTCTTCTTCCTCTATTAATTTTTTGAGAAAAGGACAAAGAGGTCCTTGACCTTTTGTCCTGCGGACGTTTTCGTCCCTGATCATTGAAAAATACTTTTAAGTCCTTGACCTTCACAAAACTTGGACGGATCAGTCCCTCCGTCCAAATGCCTCTGTCAGGGACTGATCCGTTCAAATGCCTCCGCCAGGGACTGATCCGTCCAAGTTTTGTGAAGGTCAGGGACTTAAAAGTATTTTTCAATGGTTAGGAATAAAAATGTCCGCGGGACAAAAGGTCAGAGACCTATTTGTCCTTTTCTCTAATTTTTTTTCTTAGTCACTGAAACTTATCACTATAACTGTAAGTTATCATATCTGGATGTTTAGCTGGAGGATTGACTTCATATTACATTGTGATCGCTTCTGAGCTCTATTGCATGTAGGAGCTAAAGTAAATGCCTTTCAGATGCCGGTTACTTTATCAACACGTAAGATTCTTTACTTTTCTTTCCACTTAGCCTTCTCTTGATTGTTTTTACATTTCCTTAGATCATTTTATGATAGAATATGTTAATGTGGTACGACAAACGGGTTGTCCTTGGAACACAAAACATTGAACAATTCTTCAGTCAAATTGTTGAAACACATGTATGTAATATTTTCCAACTTAAAAATTCACTAGCATCTATCTCCTACGTTTTGCAAAAAAGTTCCAATTTTCATTTGAAAGATACTTTATGAAGCTTTTATCTAAGGGAGGTATAAGTTCTAAAATTTTCAAGGTGTGGTTTTTTTCGATTTTTCTTTTGCAGGGCTTTGTAAAGAATTTGCCTCCGTCCTGCACTTCAAGACTTAGTCCAGGGCTGGTAAGTTTGATCATTTTAGTTTTATATTCTACATTTGTAAATTCCTGAAGTTATTAATACTTGATTTTTGGAAATATCATAGTGCTTCTTCCCTCAATATTTGCTATCCTAAATTAAAACATCAATCTTCTTTGTGAGTGCAGCATATGACTCATGGCAGGTCAGAGACAATAGTTTAGTTACATATTAGTTTTTCTTAATAAGTTGGTCATGCTTGACTTAAAATTTCAACTTGAAAAACTATGATAATATTAGATTTGTCTCAAGATTATTCCACACACTCTTTAGTCTTTTTATGTCAGTATCAATATATGGATCTTTGATAACTCACCTCTGCAATGAACTTATCATTTAATGTTATTGCTACTAGCTCTCATAGCCTGATGAGATCCTTCTAGTCTTTTTTCATGATCCTTATTGCTTCGATTTAGATTAAGAACATTTTGGCACCAGGAGTTGCCGATCCTAAAAGCCATTGACAAAGCTACAAATTTGATATAAATAACTGTTCATCTGAAGGCCTACGCATGGCCCAAAACCTCTCATGGGTGAATCATGAACTAAAATTGTGGTTTCAAGTTTTCTATCTCTGAAGTGAGTTTATCTGGTAATCAAACCCAATCATCAATAAGAATCATCATAATAAACACATTTATAGCTTTTTATTTTCTTTTTCTTTTAATCACTAGTAGCCAACTTCATTCAATCATACTTATAGTAATTAATAAGTTCTTATTTTAGTTTACAAATTGCAATACGACTTAATTTTCAGAGCTATTCATTTGTGGAAAATAATGTGGTATAAATTATAGATTATGTAATTTTGTAACTGTTAAGTTGTGATTTATAATGTACTTGTATTGTGATGGAAATATTTCACTTCATTTTGGTCACACATGAAGTATTTACTTCAGCATCGTGTGGTTTATTACTTTACTTGTGATATTTTAGCCATTTTTAGCTTACTCTTATTTTTGTGTTTGTCTAGATGGAGAAACAATATAATTAAGTAGCTTTATGAAGCTAATTTTTTTTAAATATAATTGTGAAAATTGTTGGGGTTATAAACCTTCGCAATATACATTTTAAAAAAAAAAAACTGCTTTTAAAATTGCAGCGGTTCATAAAAAATCTGTTAGCCAAATCGCAACGGTTATAAACTATCGCAAATAATATAATCCTATTTTGCGGTGATTGTACCAGCAGTTCATTAAAATTGCTGCAAAATCAAATCTCCACCCTTTAAACTGCAACGATTACTAAACTACTGGTATATCATTTTGTGGCGGTTAAAAACCGCCACAAAATTCCAAGAAAACCGCCATAATATTTTTGGTGTGACTTATAGTCATGGAAATGTGAAATTCCATCTTATATTTATATATAGTGCATTCATCTGCTAGAAAAATTTGAATCAAATTTCTATGGAATTTAATAAAATGTGCCTTGGATTAAGTATTTTATAGTCTAATTATGTCTTTAAGAATGACATAATTATTATAAAACTAAATTTATAAATTTAGTCATTGACTTAATAATAATAATAATAATAATAATAATAATAATAATAATAATAATAATAATAATAGGTCTAAGTTGGAGCCTAACATAGAAACTTACTAAGAAAATAAAGTGCATTTGACGTATATTATTTTGGAACGCTAGTTAGTAGTATATTATTATTCCACGAAATTAACTTGCATATATAGTATTGATTAATAAAAATATTATTTATATATTAAAATTAATCATTAATAATGTACATATAATATAATCGATTGATTGATTGGTATTATAGTTTCGATGATGTTCATGTATCGTGGTTTAGAAATTGTCGAGAATGATTGAAATCTAAGGTTTTAGATATTTTTACCACTTGCATGAGAACATAAGTAAATCCACACATAAGATGTCAAAAACTAACAATGTTGTTGCTTCAATTATACGAGGAATTAGCTAGTAGTCAATAACTTTGTAACTTAACGGGACATATACATTATGGAATTAATTATTAATAATTTATCATAGTATAATGTAGGAATTGAAACCAAATTCAAACCCTACATTCTGTCCTTCATTCCCATACGTAATTTTTGTTTTGTTTAATTAACAATATGCACTATCAAAAAGAAGAGATTTAGCTACCGAAAAATTTGTAGCTAAACTCTAAAAAAATTATAGTAATTACGTTTTGGCAACAAATGAATATCTGTGATTAAAGAGGGTGATGCGTTTTTAATTAGTCACGTTTTTTACGCTATTAGTCACAGTCATAATATCTATGATATTTTGTTAACCACAACTTTAGTACGTTTAGACACACTCTTTTCTATGACAAAATAAAAGGATGCATAACGAAATAATTGTTTCTACCACACTTTACTTGTGACAAAATTGGTCAGGCCGAGTTTTTTTGTCACACTTTTTTTCGTGGCTAACAATAAAAGTTAAATTAAAAAAACATCATAATAAAAATGCTCCTTAATATAAAATTTCATCATATAAGATTAAAAAAAATAATAATAACATTTCTATACGTATTATTCATAGTATAAAAATATGAAATTAACTAATACTTTGTATTAAAAAGCAAATATCCTAGATTACATGGATTTAATGTAAAAAAATATTCAAATATAACTCTTACAAAATAAATATCAGACTTTGCTAAGATGATACAAAAAACTAAAAGCTTAAAATGATACAACCCACATGCAAAAATATTTTCAGGTAAATAGCAAAAAAGATATGTAACTTCAGCCACTAAATTACACATCGATAGAGATCAGGAATCAAGGTAAGAAATTAATAGGCAATGATTTGATTCCTTCGAGAATGTAATTTACAATTGCTTTGCATCCTTCAATTGCTAGTTGCATAATATTTTTTAAAATGTCAATTGGTAGTTTAGAATCTATCTAAAGCTAGTAACAAACGAAAGAAAGCATATTGGAATAACAAGAAAGAAAGATCTAAAATTAATTTACTTTGTTGACTAAAAGAAATATAAAAAATAAAATAATACCAAAAAAATTAACATAAAGAAGTGCCACTTTATTCAACTTTGGCAGAATTCTAACAGTAACATCAGGACCTCCAGCCCTGTCTTCCATTTAGTTTAAATTTATCCATGTTCATACAAGTTTCAATAATTACAAAAGCTACAAAGCTAAATCAAAAGTTGAACAATTTAAAAGAAAACACAAACTTACATGGAGATCCGAGCATCGACAAGAGCCAAAGTTGCAATTGATACACACGGATCTAGTTCCTACACAAGGAATATTGGGGAAGAGTTAGTGAATGGTAAAAAAATATTCTTTTAAATACAAAAAAACAGTAAAGATCTAGCAAAGAGAAAATATTAGATAAACATAAAAATGAGGTACTTAAGGTTCCTTCCAATCTTCTTTGTGATTCAGGATTACTTGTAAAATTTTGATTTTCACTCTTTTAGGACTTTTTTGCCGATTCAATGCTGAATTTAGTAAAGATATAGAGAAATTGAACAATAATTTGAACCTGTGAGGGAGTTCTTTCAATTTTTGTGAGGGAGTTCTTTTAATTTTTTAGTGAGTGGATTTACTTTTGTGCTAAGTGAAAGTTGCTTTTAAGTTTTTTGCTCAGAATTTTCCTTGTATTATTGTAAACGTTCATTTGAATTTATTTCAATCAAATAATTGAAATTTTTAATTTAAATTGATAGTTAACCACAATAAAAAAATATAGAATTATAATATATACCATATTTCAAATACGATACATACTAATTAGGATTATGAATTTTGGCCGTTGGATTTTAAAAAATAAAAAAAATTGCCGGAGAAAGAAAATATTAAAATTTTGTAACTGTTTCAAAAATAAACCTAAGGTAATTTATATTAGATATTTTTTTACTAAATTAATAAAAAAATAATAAAAAATAGAAAAATAAAATTTAGAAAAAATTGATGCATATTGCGAATTAGAAAAAAATGTACTCTTTTTATCATGAATTTTATATATACTTTTTAACATTCATTCTTAATTAATTAAAGCTATAAGTATGTACTCTTTTTATACTATTCCAACTAATGAATCTTCGGCTATTCAATACCGAATTTACTAAAGATATGGAGAAACTGAAAAAATAATCTGAATCTCTTCTTTCGATTTTTTAGTGAGTTTACTTTGGTGCTAAGTGAAAGTTTTTTTTTCGCCCAAAATTTCACTTATATTATTATAAACGTTGATTTGAATTTATTTCAACAAAGTAATTGAGATTTTTAATTTAAATTAATAGTTAACTATGATAAAAAAATATAAAATTATAATTATATACCATATTTTAAAGACTGTAGATATTAATTATGATTATGAATTTTGGCTCAGATTTAAAAAAATAAAAAAAATGGCCAAAAAAAATATTAAAATTTTGTAACTTTTTCAAATATTTTTTTTATTAAATTAATAAAAAGTTAATAAAAAGAGTCATGTCATGGAAATTTAGGAAAACTAATATATATTGTGAATTAAGGACAAAAAAATATACTTTTTTTTACCATGAATTTTATACTTTTAACATTCATTCTTAATTAATTAGAGCTATAAGCATGTATTCTTTCTATGCTATTCCAACTAATACATATTTTATCAATTGAAAATGGTTGGGAAGAAGAGAGAAAAAATCAACTATCGATAAACTGGATAAACTTACGCCCTTAAAAATTAAAATTTATTATTAAAGTTTAAATTTGGAGAAAGTAGAAATTGTATATAAAATTTTTGAAATGGATGGAAGGACACACTCGTTGATAGAAACGCGAAACTTAAAAGTAAGTATCATTTGATTTCACCACGGTGAGCATTGAGTCTGTAGCAATTAAGAGAGTTCAGCTTAAGTTGTTCACGATCATAAAAATTTGTCATTACTTCTTATTTGTGAGTATTTTTCCATAGTAAACTACCGTATTTCTAGTAGTGATGATATTATAGATTCTTATACGGAATGTAGATCTATTCTACACGTATGTGAGAGTGGAACCAAACTTGATAATTAATTTTATGCAAAAATACATTTTTTAAGCAAATCTTACGATGTACCTTATTAGTACATATGGAGTGTTAAGCTATTGTTAGAAATTTTTTATTACAGACAAAATTTTGACTGAAACTAAGTGAAAAAATATAAGATGAGAAAACATTATATTTATCTAACTCAAAATTTAAGACTTTAAATTAATAAAATTTTCATCTTATAAACTCCTCATTTTTTTTTTGATGTGGGACTAATTCACGGTAATCCTCACATTTGCAACTTTAACATATAATGCAATCTCATCTTCAAGTGTGAGTTACTACATAGAATTTTATGTGGGAAGGTTCCGACGAATTTACCGTCAGATTTTATATAAAATTTCTGTGATATTTGTCTGGCCAAAATTTTACCGTCGAATTTGGTCGCCCATCCCAAAATTCGATAATAAATTTTGACACAAATTGGTATTTTAATGGCACCAATATTACTGTCAGATTTACTGGTAATGCCAAAAGATAAAATGCATCGTTTTGGTAACTATCAGATTTACCACTTTACAATATCAATGGTTATCGATTTCATTCTTTTCAATAGTCAGTGAGTAAAAAACAGATAACACTAAGATTTGGGTCCTCAGAGACATAGGTGGTGGTCATTCAGATTGATTCAGTGCGTTGCATATCATAATTCAACTACAATATTTTTGTCACATTACGAACACAACATTTATGTTTAAATGTGAGTGGTTTGATTCAAGTCCACAGTCGTGCCGGCTTCCTCATATAGATTCCAACCAGATTCTAAAATACCATAGGTCACTAACATGCGGATTTGGCTTGATGGTATGACTGAGTAAACATTAAAATTCTTTAATTCTTAAAGAGAAACATTAGAAGATTATCAAAATTTATTATTTTTGACCATCAGTTAGCCATCAGCGTTTAAAAGTATGAGAAAAAGTATGTTGTTGAATTACTAGACTAAAGAAATTAAAATTATGGCTAAATGCATGATAGCTAAAACCAATAAATTCTGATGGCCTCCTAGCATTTTTCATTCTTATATACTATTTATATTTGGTTCTTTCTTAGTGTATGTTTTTTACTAAGTGTAAATTATCCAATTATAGGTTTGCACCGGATAATAAGACTTGTACACAAGAATGTCCAAACGTTATCAGGTTTCTCTATGACCACGTTTGACTCAACTACAAAAAAGTTCCTCCTGAGGTCAGAAACGGATGGTTTGACAAGTAGGCAATAAGTTAGTTATTTAATGTTCCTTACATTTTATTTACGATTTTATGACATCATTTTTTAACTATCTACTATTTCATTGTGTAGAAAAAATTCACGTGGGATGAGGCCTACAATCAAATGATCAAAAAGATCTTCCATCACCGATGGCAAAACATCTTCAACAGATGTTAGAGAACGTGCGGATGAAGAGGGCACACCTGACACAGTGACTTCAACTCGACACTGAGAAGGCCCTGTATATGTACTGGGAGGCGGATGAAGGTTTCAGAAGTCATCAAGTCATGAATAGGATCAACAGAGAGTCGGCCAGGGCGTCGAGGTATACAGGGGGTTCGACCACGACTATGAAAAAGGCCAAAAAGATATAAATTCTTTACATATGAAGACGTAAATTTGCGTGAGCAGGTCCATTTGGCTAATGAGAAGTATAACAAACTTCTCACGTACATGGCAGAAAGGGATGCTCAGGATGCGAAGACGGAGTCCTTAAGACAAGAGATCAAACAGGAGCTGGAGTACATACAGTGCATGTGACAACAGTTGACTATCTACAAAGACCAGATGCGCGCGAAGGACAACGGTGCTGAAAGCGGCTCCTCCTCATCGTACAAACGTAGACACCAGCACCCACAGCACCGTTGCATCAAGACCAGCACTGAGCCATCAAGAGGAAGAAAAGGATGACGACGATTATGAATATTCGTAGGATCTAGTATTTTCTTTTGTATAGTTTCACATTACTATCCGTTATTTTATTGATAAGATGATTTTATTTTGTTTGTAGTGGCTTTTTTTTTTGGATTATATTGTAATTTTTTATTTTAATGAAAGATATATAGTTAAAAAAGAATATAGGCTACATAGAAAGCTGTTGTAAGCTCTAAGACAATAAACTAATCAAGGTTGTTTTTATCTTTTCTTTTTTATGATTTCGTAAATTCACAACTAATTTCTCTCATCCTTAATTTACGGATGGACTAAACTTGGATCTTATCTTTAGTATATAAATATAATAAAGAACCAACTCGTTAAATGGCAGTATAATTTTGAACCTAATAAAGATGTGGTTAAATTATTACCCCTTTTATTAATAATTTACTTGTTTGGTGGTTGATGAATCTTGAGAATTGAGATCAACAGGTCTTAGAGAATATAGAAAAATCATAAAAAAAAGAGAGTATAGAAAAGAGGATTGAAACTAAGTTTTTCATATTTCATTGATGTAAAAATCTAGAATCACACGGAGAGAGATTTATATAGGTAGAGAGTTGATAAAATTATTATTATTATTATTATTATTATTATTATTATTATTATTATTATTATTATAATAGAATATATAAAGATATAGTTTTTATTTATGACTTTTATTATATGGCAATGGTCTAGGCATATAGGGTCAAATTACCTTTTAAAACTTGGAGAATAAACTACTCTTATTGAACTAAATCTTAGATTTGATTAGCACTCTTTCAGTTTTAATATGATATTAAAAAATATTCTATATTCGTTGTTGAGTCACATATTCATTGGCCAACTCTATTAGATATGGCCAAATACATGTATTTGGTTCTCACCAAACATGTTAGGTCATAAAAATGTTATTAGCAACATACGATTTTTTTAAAACCTAAACATATTCATATTGAAAATTATGTGTTTTTCATATTTAGAAACTATATATATAAACTAGATTAGTCGAGTGGTCAATTTATTTGTTGGTTTAAGTAAGTGAGTCACTTTCGAATTTTGTCTTGCACATGCAGTAACTATTGATCAGCGACAAACCCAGAAATAAAGTTTAGATCTGCAACAAATTAGTCATTAACTTGTTATATTAGAGAATACCGTAGACCAAAAAAAAATAAGCGACGATGTAACTAGATTTGTTTTTCTTTTTATTTTTTTATTTATTTAACTAATTTTTAACATAAAGTGGTTCGCATTTAACAATAGTTCTTATTAATTAAATAATTCCACCCTCCCGGAAAAAAAGTAGTTAATTAATTATTTGGAATCGTTGCATTGCACCCTCCTCATAGTGGAAGAATGATGAATGAGAGAGCCATATCCTATTAATGAGAATCAAATTAAAACTTATTAGTTTTGTGTGGAGGCATATGTGTGAAGGAGCAAAACTATGTGCTTAATGATGTCATTCCATTAATAAAATGCATCATAAACCAATCCTTAGTTACAAGGAAACTTATTATTAATGTGGGTTTGTGATTACCTTAATCTTTGAAATTAAAGTTAATTAAAGCTATTGTTCTAGTGGAATTATATTGCCTAGGAAGGGACCTAATAATCCACTTGGTGGAGTCAAGAAATTAACGATACTTACAACTCAATCTCACATTCTTGATTTGATTCTTAATGCCATATATGCTTCTTATCAGCTCTGACTTCCTTTTGTGTTAGAGTCTATGAATTTAAGAAGACCAAAATATTCTTCATCATGTCATCACTATTTTTCCCCAATATATATATTATTTTTTATGTAATATTAACAAATTGTAATGGTATTATAAGACCAAGTGATTTTTGTAATTTAGTTTAACCAAATTCTTTAAAATTAGAGGTTCCTTGTGGTTTTCAGCTTTTTTTTTTCTTCTTCCTTTCTCATTTTTTCTTTTCTTCTCTTAGATCCTAATAATAAGCACATTCTTTTTTCCTTCTTGTTCTTCTTTTTGAAACTCGTCTTTTTTTTCTTTTCTTTTTTTTTCTTTTTTTTCTTCTATTCTTATTTCTAAATTTTTCTCTTCCTTTCAAATATCCATTCTTTCAATTTTTTATTCTTTTAAAACTACCAATAAATTGGTTTTAAAATTGAGTTTCACATAAACATAACGTATATATAACATAAAAGTACAAAAATTTTAATTAAAGATACATAAATTGATTTGACCGGCACAATTTAAGTTGAATAATACAAAAATAAAAAAAAAACAAGAAATTTTAGTTGAACATGAAAGAAATTATTTTGAATTGTATATAACAAAAAATTGAATAACACAGAAAAATAAATTAAATAACAGATAATTTGATGGATTGCTTTAAAGAAAATCATAGATCATATATATATCAATATATGATTTCATATAATAATGAAATAAAAGTCTATAAAAATTGATACAATCAATAAAATTTATTATTTTTAACTAACATTTTTAATTATCAACTCAATTTTTTTTAATTTAATAATTTAACAATTTATTTTTAATTTATATTTTTAAATATTAATAATTAATTAATTATTAACAAAAAAAAAAATTTCTGATCGCTTCCTATCGTTCCTCTTTTGCTTATTCGCAAAATCTTTGAGCAAAGAACATGTTCGACAATTGAGATATCCGAGGTGCCACCATGAACTTTGCTTTTTTAAGGGGTTACTAAAGCCTTTAGCTAATGACTTGATTGAGCATACAGACCCTCCTTCCTATGCATGCCACTTTCTTTTTGACCTAAATACTATATATAGAAAAAAAATTAATAGCCATGATATTTAGAAAGCACAAATCACATGAGGCTATATTTTGGAGATGTGAAATTGGGTCCTACACTTGATGATTTATATGTTCTGATTCTTTTGAAATATCATTGCCTAAAAGATTTCAATCATTTTTATTGCTTTTGTAAAAGCTAGGAAGTGTTTCTGTCGGCTCTAGATATCTATCCTATCAATAACGATTTTTTTTTATTATTGTATAATAATCTTCCTAATGATTTTGGTGGGAACTTAACACTAGGGTTGTTATCAATTTAATCTAAATAGAAATAATAATTAAAACACATAGTTTGGAGCTCTATTTTTTATGACAAAGAACAAGAATTAGATTGAATTTGTGATTGTTACAATTAAATTTATATGCTTTTATTCATACTAACTTAATTAAATTGTTCTATATTTTTGTTGTTTGTTTATTATTTTTACTTAATATTTTGTGAATGTAAAATGTTCTTAATATACCTATTCATATATTATTCACTTAAGTCATCTTAACTTTTAATATTCTAAACTAATTAGTTTCTTTTTACTTTTTCAAGAATTAACTTATGATGAAATTATTTTTTTTTTAAATTTAATTAAACTAATAGAAAGATATATATATATATATATATATATATATATATATATATATATATCTAAATAGTTATATTTTTAATGGGGGATGCTCTCATAAAAATACGTAAAACATCTTTTTGTAAAGACATTTACGTGTCGCATTATTATTGGATGTATTAATGAACGGATTATTTTTTTAATTTCTTAACAAATTAGAATAAAATTGATTTTTTTATAATAATAATAATAATAATAAACCCTAATGTTTTTAGGGATTTAATTGTATTTTTAAATTTTTAGAAATTTAAATGTCCGCAAAATAAAAAATTAGGGATATTTTTGTCTTTTTATAAAAAAAATTTAAAGATATTCAGTTTAAATTTTATAATTCGATCGGATCAAATCGGGTCTAATAATTATAATGCAAACAATTGGGTTTATTATTGTTGCTATAATAAACATTTTTTATTCTAATTTATTAAAAATAAATTTTTAATCGATTTAATAAAAATGTTTAATAATAACATGACATATGTGAATATCTTTAAAAAATATATTTTTAGTGTCTTTATTAAAATGGTCTCTATTTTTAATATGTTCTCTTACTTAAAAAATTGAACTCTAAATTTTTAAGTTATAAAAATTCTAATACTATATTATAAAATCGCTCCTTCAACGTTTACAAAAAATAATTTCATGATGACATAATTTTTTATTAGTCTAATCTAAACCAAATCACAAATACCCTACTGATAACTAATGCTTTTCTCTACCTAAATTTTTAATATTAACAAAAATAAATAAATAAACATTCAAATTAAACCATATATATATAACATCATATTATGTATGAACAGAAATTACAGAAAATTCGAGATAGAACTTGGAAGAAGGTATGTGGGAGCCGAATTGGCCCACCTAAAACAAAGCCAAAAAAACAAAATAAGGATCTTACTTTAGGTAAGGGGCATAACTAAAATTAAAGTGCAACCAACTATGTAAAAATAATAGAAGCATTATCTGGAGCTCATAATATTCTTGTTCACTTTCTTGAGATTTGATTCGAGGTGCAAAAATGATGTATTTTAAGCCTTTAAAATAATTAATTACATCTTGCCAGCTTTAATATTCATCACCCTTCACACATGGTCCAATTATAATAACTGAATGTTACATGTTCTACATTTTATTCTCTTAGTTATTTTTAATTGCCAAACAACTCAATGCTAGTTCTATATATTATATCCTAATACCTCTGAACTTTATACTTGGTATATATGGTGTGTAATATAATTAATCAATAGCTTAATTAGTAGATTATTTTTATTATTTTTAATATTTTTATTCAGACACCTTTTGGTAAATGCATGAAGTACTAAGCAACTACGGTACCAGTTATTGGTATATTGTTTTATTGTAAAAGCACAATTAATTTTTTTAAACAAACTAGGATATGGACGAATCAATGTGGACATTAAGGAACAATTTAAGATTTAAAATGATTAGCTAACTTAATGGTAGGTTTAACAGGAACCCCATTTTTAATACATAAATAGAATCATATCTTGACTTAACAATATTGGAGAATTGTGTTAATTAGAACACTACTGTTTTCATTAGTTTCCTACTTAAGCTACTAGGTCATTATATTAAGGAAATATTTAATAAAAAAATTAATAAAAAATAATAAGAACTTGTCTTATTTATAGAAAAATATTTAAGAATTGTGACAGTCATACTTTCGTATTAGTGAGTATCTGAAATTGCCACAAGTCTAAAAAAAACCCACTAATTAATAAGAAAAAAAAAACTAAGTAGGAAATATGGATGTAAAATTGAGTAGTGTCAAAGTTAATTGAAATTAGAAATTTTGAAGAATTAATTCAATCAAATAAAATTTAAGAGACCACTTAAACTAATGAGTATATATAGGGATGGCAACACATCTCTTTATTTTTCACAGGAAAATATAGTTTTACATGTCACGAAGATCATTTATTTGAATGGAAGCATCATTAATTCTACTATAACTAATATAAAATAAATTTAATAATTTTCAATTATATCATATAATAAAAATAATAAACATCAAATACTCAAATTTTAAATAAAGTATATATACAATATAATTTCAAAACAAAAACCTATTGTAGATACTAAAAATTTCTTATTTTAACTATTTTTCAATCTTCAAGCACTCAAATAAAATTATATAATATATAATTTAGGATCTGTTTTTTCTCAAGAAATTTTTTTTAGACAAAGACTCCATTTTTTCTTCTTTTCAGATGATAAATATTTTTCAAAAAATGGAGTGTGAATCAAAACCACATTTAAATTCAGTTAAGATATTGATAGAAGTTCTTCCTTTTTGAATCAGGTAGATTCATATTTGAAAAAAGTTTATAATAAGTTCTTTTAAAATTGACTATAAACATACGAATAAATTACCATTTGTACCCACAAAAGATATTGACGCTGACAAATGTACCCATTTAAGAATAAAACGACAATTATAACTACAGAAAATGACATTCGTGTGCCAAAAGTATTCAGATGTTGGTTATACAATTGATCTGTTATGGTACTTTTGGCACACATCAGCTATCTCTTATGATTATAATTGTCGTTCTTATATGGATACATTTGTCGGTGTCTATATCTTTTATGTGTACAAATAGTGATTTATTCATAAACATACAAGTGATATTTGAGGGGCATTTTGTTTGTTTTTTTTTTTCCTCTATAATGTGCATGAAATAGGTTTGTACACTAAGAAGTTTCCCAAAAATTTCACTTCACCTGCATGGTAGTTTGTCCCCATTAATTAAATAATTAAACATAACGACATGATGGACCATTAAGCTTGTCATTATGTTTAATTATAATAATATATTATTTGATTAGTAATAATGATAGGGATCTGTTTGAAGAAGTTGAATAAAATCAAAACCCAATGGTACTTGGTAGTGAAATTAATTAAGCTAGCAAAAGGGTATCAAATAAAGAGGGTTTATTCCAAGAACACACACTGAAGCTAAATCCAAGAAATTGAAAATGAAGTTTGAGAGAAAAAGCATGGAAAGAGACCATTGAGAAGGGGAAGAAAAGACCATTGAAATTGAAATGGCAAAGGAAGAAAGGCCAAGTCACTGTAAGAATCTTGAATCTTATTTGAAGTTCCAAGATAGTGTGTGTGATCTGCAGATTTGGTCTTTTTATAATGAAAACTTCCAAAATTATATGTCACCTCAACTTTAATGGATTGGTCAATTTTCCTGTCCAGACACATAATAATAATATGCCCATTTTTTATTTTTTTTTTCTTTCACTAAATAATATCAATTTATGACTAGGCATATATATATGTTTTTCTTTTTTTTTTCTAATATTAATTAGGTGTTTTTTTTCTATGGTGCTAAATTAAAGCAATGTTATAGCTTAGAAACTATAGTATTCTATCAAACAACACAATTATTGGAGGTCAACCATGTGAGTATATATATATAATAGTATAACTAATTACCATATAATTAAGTTGTATTTTTTGTATTCACTATATATACACATAATAAGAGAAACTATATAAATGAGATGAAATATATGCATAAGGCAAAGATAGTTTACCATGCACTTTCCACATATATAAATTGAATTAAATTAACAATAATTAGATATAAACTAATAAAATCAGTTGCTAATATAAAATATATATTAAAAAAATTAAATTACGTATATATTTATATATAAATATATAATAATAATTAATTTTAGTAGTTAATTTTAATATATAAATAATATAATATTTTTGTTAAATTAAATAGACAAGTGGGGCGGTTTTTGATGGTTCTAGTTGATGTTACCAGTCAGTTTATCATGAGCAATATAATGTATTTTTTAACATAATTTATAACTGAATATATATATATATATATATATAATTAGAAGGTGAATGCTATGATACTTATCACTTTGTACCTAAGTTACTAAAAGAGGTAAATAAATAATATTTAATAAATTTTACATGATTTACTTTTTACTTTAAACATTTTATTTTTTACTTTAAAAAGAAAGTTAGGCAATTTAGACACCATAACAAAGGCACCATAGAACTCACTTAATTAGAAACGTTCTATAACTATTAAATTACTAAGAAAAGTATATTTTAAATTTGTTAAAGGTACAATATTTTTAAAATGATAAAAGTATTCAATTATTAAATTTATATATTAAAAAATGATCCATAGATCTGATTTTAATATATAATATTTTTTAAAATATGATTTAAAAAATAAGATATTTTTATCTATTCCATTAGTATATATAGTATTGAGCCATCTTCAAACTGTAATGACATTATTTAATGATTTAATTTGTGGTCATTATAACCACAATTAAAAAGTGGTTCCCATCAAGTAGCTACATCAAATATTAAACTAACGAAAATTTGACAATAGACTAATAAGAGTTGTGTTTCTAAAAGTGGAAGCTCTTAGTTCATTTTTTTAAATGGTTAGAAATCAAATTGAACTATTTAACCATCTCCAATAACCATTATTGCCTTATTTTCTCTCTATTCTCTGGTTAATAGAAACTTAATCGTTAATGTTAGAACTTAGAAAAACAATAAAAAATTAGTTTAAATAAATAAAAATTGTCTTATTTAATTTTTATTAATTTTAGTGATAATTAATAAATATTAAATATAATAAATTTATTTTAACTATTTAAAATAATTTTTTATTATCTCTTAAACATTATTGAAAGGTCTAATATCTTATAAAACCTCTACCTGAATGTGATGTCTGAAAGGTAGCGTTTGATGGAGAGACAGATACTGAAAGACTGAGACTGAGAGACAAAAACTAAGAGACAGAGACTGAAATAAGTTTTAGTATTCTGTTTGGTGCCAAGTGAGAGACAAAAATTGAAACAAGAATAAAACTCTAATTTAATTTGTACAAAAGATAAAATTGGAATTAATTAATTAAAATGAGAGTATTTTAGGTATAAAATATTATTAAAGTTTCAGTCTCTGTTTTTAAAAATATCAATCTCTTATGTCCCTATATTTTGGAAGCACTGAAATACTGAAATTTTGGAAATAGAGACAGAAATTTTAGTACCAATCTCTAAACCAACAAATATGATACTGTGTCTCAGTCTCTCAGTCTCTGTCCTAGTACTGCAAAACAAACGCTACCAAATAGAATTCATTGCATATACCAAGAATTACTTGAATCAATCTAGTATTGGTCAATAGTCAATAAGTATTCCACTTTTATCTTGACAAATACCTTCACAAAATTTCCACTTCCTAGCAATTTTGATTTAATAATTTATACTGATAGTAACGTTGCAACTTACTTCCAAATTGAGAAAGTTTGATTGTAACTTCGCTTTTATTTATTTCAGTGAGAAAAGTTATAAAGCAAAATGGATAAATAAAAAAATGGTCCCTCTATGCGCCTAAAAGCCGTAACTAGATATAAAGCTCCATAATCAATTTGAGTTAATCGAATAATAAAAAATATAAAACATGCATAATAATAATAATTTACTTTCATACCAATTTTCCTTTTCTTTTTGCATAATTTACACATATTAGTAATTTATTGTGTTATAAAATCACTTATTTTAAATATTTAAATAATTAGTTTACTTGTCAATCTAAGTTAGGTTAACAAAGATAACTTTAGAGAAATTAACAAAAAAAATTTTAATTCAGCGAATCGCGACAGATTAGATATGTTCTCTAAATCTAAAAAAGATGTAACTGCAACAATATTTCGACGATCTAGTCAATGATATTTAAAAAGGTAAAATAATATATTAGAGTTTGTGTATGTATTTTTTTTTGTTTTTTATGATATCTCTCAATATAATAGATAAAAAACTAATCTGTCATGAATCTAAATTTTAGCTAAAAATTTATCTGCTGATCAATAAATTACTGCATATAAAAAATAAAATCTAAATTTTTAATACTTATTTAAACATATTCGAACTCCCAACATTTACTTAAGTGGACTAGTGAGCTAACCACTAGATTAACCCAACTTAGTTGAGTTTGTGTGTTTATATCCGAGAGTTTTGAGAACAGTTGATAAATAAAAGCCCCTCCAAGTCCCGAGTTCAGGCTTAATGGACCCGCGAGTCGTAACCTTCTTGGGCCTCTAGATGGGTTTGGAACAGTTAGATAAAAGTATAGAAACAGTTATATAATAATAAAAATAATAATAATAATAATAATAATAATAATAAAAAAAGTAAACAAAAATAGATGTGTACACTAGAAAGCCATAAGAATTTCATGATGAATAAAAAATATTGTAAAGCATGGAATATACCAGACAGGTTCTTTTTGGGGTATGAGTAATTACAAGGTTTTCAGGTTGACTGGTTTCGGTCCATAGAATTTGAGGTTGGAATTGTTCCACCAAAACAAAACCAGCGGTAGAATGCATCATATTACCGTGCAAATTGTGTTGTGACTTGTGACCTTTTCTTTTTTAAGGATTTTATTTTATTTTATTCTATTTATTTTAGAGGTTAGATTGGTACCCATCAATCTATCATATACTATGACATACCCCTAAGTTCAATGCATTTTTTTTTTTTATTAAATTCTGAAAGTAGTAAACACTTCAAAAAAGATCAAACTAAGACATGTCTCTAAGTTTGATAAAGGTTTATGAAAGTAATTTATGATGTCTACTAAACTTTTACAAATACAAAAAAAAAAACTTAAGCTTACATCTTTATAAAAAAAAAAAATTGATTTTGATAACTCATAATGTAAAGTGTTTTACATCGCCGTACAATTACATTCGTTTTTTTATATGATTATTCACATTATCAATATAAAATATAATTATTTTTACTTATACATATTACGTAACTAAATACAAGTTTATATTGATATTATATTAAAATTAAATTTCTTTATAAAATCCATAATAATAAACAATATGATTTATTCTCAAAGGAGAATAGGTGATCCCTAAAATTGAAACTCTTGACATTATTATTATTATTATTATAAAGAAGATTATTAGCCTAAAACCGATCACTAGTTGTGTTCTGATGTTGGTTTAGACTAAACTGATGAAGTGACATGCATTTGGGCGATCTAGGAACCTTCCTAACATGAATTAAATATAAATATGTACCTTATATATAAGTTTTCAACAAAATTAATCTCCCAAATTTCATGGTCTATGTTTCCATAAATACACGCTAGTTTCATTTTCGGTGACAACATTTGGTATATTTGCCAACATGTTTGTCCATAGTCAACTATGAATTATGAAGAGACCATCATCAAGACAGGCTGAAAAATAATAATTTTTTTTAAAAAATAACCTTAAAAATTAATTTGGCTAGAGGCTAGCTATAATAATTTTATTAAAGGTTTCAATATTGTTTATGTTCTTATTAATATAATTAATTAAAAGAATCTTATCTCTGAAATGCAATTTGCATTCTGAATAAGATTTCGGTCATTATCATTATCATTGTGATTGGATTAGACCGTAATTTGCTCTATTCTTTTTCCAATTTATCTTTTATCTTTTTTCTTTTTATAGCATTGTATAATACTCTTCGTCTTTCTTTTTGCTTCTTTATTTTAATATGATAAGATCTCGGTGATGAAAATTATAATGGAGTACCAAAATCACACAATTAAAACTTTTTTTTGATAGGATACAAATATTTTATGATAAGAATGTAATTTGTTTAAAAAAAAACAATATTATACTATATATACACTATAAATTAATCATTATTAGTAGTCATTATACACACGCATATATATTGTATTTTTAATATATTTTTATTAATTATATATATTATGTATATACAAAAAATTAATTACTAAATTAAATATTAATATAAAATATAAATTAAAATATAAAAATATATATTTATACATAAATATACGGTAATTAATTTAATGATTAATTTTTAGGGTGCGGATAATATTTTTCTGATATTTTATAATATCTAGTTTTTTGTCTACGGTTATTGATTTGAGGCAGCATCATAACATTTCAGCTATAGAGAGAATCATAGCATCCACAAAGAATGAGGATGATAAGCCCAAATTGGTGAATCACCATTAGTGGAGGCCTAAAAAAGTGTACCCTAAAATTTTCAGATTCAACAAGTTGTTCCATCTTTTTCTCAAAGTTTGTAGCTTGGTTATAGGCCTAATCATCATAAGCCCAAAAGTCAACTTTTAATTCAATTGCATATGTACAAAAGTCTTATACACTATCACCATGTTAGTGAATTTAGATTTGGTCATGGTTATTATTGCTTCTCATTGTTGATCAAGATTAGGAAATTCACCTTCCATTGTAGTGACTAAGTCTTTTGCTATGGAAGTTTCATGATAAAGTAATTAAATTAAGCCTCATGGTTTTTTAGTGTCTATCTCTAACAAGAAGTTACAACTAGAGACAGATTTATGTTAAATATTCTCCTACTAAAATTTATTTGTCTTCATTGTGTTATTAAATTTGACTTTTTTATTTGTTATGAAATTTATTTTGTTGCCATATTATATTATTTTGTGTCAAAATTTTTTAGAATCACTAGTTATAATCATAATTATACGACTATAATATTTTATTTTATGATGGAAACATGGACATGGTGTCACCCTTTTTTTTTTTCAAAAAATCGTTGATTAATATTAAAAAAAAAAAACGGAAAACCCTAATCGTTGGTTTTTGTTTTGGTTTTTTTTTAACGGATTTTGGTCCAATATTGCTCCTACTGTTTTATTTTTGGTCCATGATCAGACTCCCTTTTCAGCCACAGCCAAACTTTAAAAAAGATGATTCCCTAGTCCAAAAAATATTATTCCTCTTTTTTTGTGAGCCCATTATGATCTTGATTGGGTTGAACTTATTTGGCCCATATTTTATGATTTTACTTCCATGATATTTGTTTTTTCTTGGTCCAGCCAACTTAAACAGGGCTAAAGAACCAAACAAATTGAGGATAAGCACATTATATATATATATATATATATATATATATATATATATATATTGAAGATAAGCAAGCAAAGATACCGTAAAATAGGTCTTAAAAAGTTTCGCCCAAAATATTTTTTATTACATTGAGATTTATATATTTTACAAAAGTAAGATATATAATTTTTTTATTATATTTTTAAAAATTTATTTGTCTAAATAAAAACAACAAATTTAAATAATATAAGAATTTTTGTCTTATTTTTATAAAGTTTAAAAATCTTAATATAATAAAAAAAATTTAAAAACAAAAACATTTTTGACACAATTTTTTAAAAATCTATTTAAATATATACTCTAGTAAATATATAGGGTGTAAGCTAACTAACAAAAAAAAGGGGCTAACGGGCTTTTGTCTTAGAAATAGAACTATACCTAACACAAACAAAAAGATAATATTAGAGCCATACCTTTTAAATTTTTTTCTCTAATATTAACCAATAAAAAAATTTCTTCAAGGGAAAAGTGTAGTAGAACTTTTTCGATAGACTTATAGGTTTTTTCTTAAAAAAAAGACACCAAATAATTTTGTGAACAAGTTTTACTATTGATTTATAAGTCTCCAAACCTTGTAGACACATTTCATCCTTTCAAGAGCCTTCTATCTTATTCTATTGGTGGAGACTTATATGGCCTTATATTGCCTAAATCGCTCAACCTACATTTGATGCAAGACAACAAAAATAGAAGAAAAAAATGTGAAAAAGTAAATCCAGTTATTGAATAAAAGTAGTTACTAATTATATTTTCACTTAGGAATATTTTTTATGTTTATTTTGAAAAAAATTAAAAATATTTAAAAAGTTATTTTATAATTTTTAAAAATTTTTAAGGACTGTTCAGATTTTTTTTATTCTTTAAGAACTAAGTTGTTCAATTTAAATAAGTAGACACTTGATGACTACGTGTGTGATCGAGTTAACGTTTTATATTGGGTGACTAATGAAAAAGAAGTGTATTGTCTAACAAAAATAAATATTAAGAATTATTTTTAGGCTCAGTTTGAAAAAGTTGCTTAATTAAGCGTTTTTAAAAAAAATAGTTTAAATAATAAATGACTATATTAAAAGTTAATTATAAATAAGTTATTTTGTATTTGAATTTTTAATTTTAAAAGTGCTTATTTTAAAAGAAATGTGATAAAAGTTTTTTAATATGAGAGAAGTAATTTTTTTTAACTTCTCTATAAACTTTTAAATAACTTCTTAGAAAGCTGCAATTTTGTTTTTTAAGTTTTTAAATAACTTCTTAAAAAGCTGCAATTTGGTTTTGTCAGCATACCAGACATTAATACTATTATTTTTCATAAATCAAAAATTCAAAAAATTACTTTTGAAGCTTCTAAAACAAACCCTTAGTATTTCAAAGCCTAAAAGACTAAAGTATTTGAATTTAAAAATTTAAAAGATCGATTTAAATAATTACTTTTATTTTCGCTAGTATGATATTACAAATTATATAAAATGATATAATTAATTAATTAATTAAAAGTATGAATACTTTACTATATTATAAAACAAATACTTTATATTACGTCGAAGTTGATTGCAACATAGAACAGTAATTTGCAACAAAAGAACAAAGAATCTAAGAAGACCAACAGGAAAAGGAAAGAACAGCCTGGACTTTGTTTTAATTTTGATCCTCGGCCTATTGCTATTTCTAGTATAGTCTTTGAAACAAGAAGAATATAAAAAATAATTTAATATAAAATCTCTTTGGCTTGAATGTTCTAGTATATAGAAGTTTGATATGTCCTCCTATCATAGGTGGTCTTGTGTCCTACATGATTATATATATATATATATATTGAATTGGAGTCATGTAAGATATTATTCTGTGGGATTATTTTTATATATTATTATACTACAATTAGTTTATCAGGGAGTATATACTCAACTATTTTGTTATGTTAACATCATATTCTTGCATTTTTCTATGTTCTTTGCCTAATTTAGAAATGTTCTCTTTCAATTTTTATATGTTCATTATTTTTTTTTATGAAAACAAAGTAAAAAATAAAAACAAATTTCCTTCCTCTTTTATTTTATATAGATTTTTTACAAATTTCCTTCCTCTTTTATTTTATATAGATTTTTTTTGGTATATATTAACATATATAGATAAAATAATGGAGATATAAAGTGCTCAATTTTTTCCACTTTACCGTTCCAAGATATTGTTTTTGAAAAAAATTGTATTTGAAGTATAAATATAAATATGATGAGTAATAATTTGTTTGATATATAATTTTTATTATTGTTCGGTTGTTCGCGTGCCAAATGGGTCGAGTTGGTAAGGTGAGCAAGATGTGGAGAAATATGGACCTGGCTGCCGGTGGACAAGCGGATCTCCCGAGTCGGTGTCGAAAGGTGATGGACTGGAGCCTCGCGATCTTTCGAACTGTTGCGGTGTAGAGGGGGAGCCACCTGCAAAGAGGACTCCGACGCTCAAGTTAGAATCTGTACAAATGGCAGAATAGGTGGGTAGATAGTGACGTATCTCTGAGGAGGGGTAAGACCCTCTCCTACCTTATATACCCTGTGTCTTAGGACGGGTCCCACAGGATAATTGTACTTTTCAAAAAAATTTCTCCTCCCAACTATCATGAACCTTGTTGGAGGAGAGAAAATGTCCGGATGTTTTTCTTAGATTGGTTATCAGCAATTCACCAGATCGGCCACTCAGACCAGGGCGCTGCCTCAGGCAGGCCGGCCTGGAACAATTATATTTTTGTTCTTCCAAAAAAATATACTAGACAAGACGCTCAAACAAAAAAAAAATTGTTTCATCCAAAAATATTTAAATTACTCCCAAGTATATTTTGATTTCTATTTTTATAAAAGTACTTATTCTAAAAATTTAAATTAATAGATAAAAAATATATGAAATCTAATATTATATCTAACATTCATTTCATTTATTTTTTGTCTATTTAAAAAAAAATTAAACACAGTAATATAAAATTAATATTCTAACTAAAAATAAAGAAAAAAATATATAAATAATTATATGTTTGATATACTATTAAAAAAAATTTCAAAAGCTAATATTATAAACAATACATAATAATATGACCAAACATATTTCTAATTACTTTTTCATCAACAAAACATAATTAGATTCATTCCTTTTTGATGTATCTATACATATATGTTCCTTAATTCCCCCTCTACCTCTAATAAGGATTAGCCTCTATTTTTCTCCATCCTTAGCCAAACTTTTAAAAATATCAAAACCATAATCATATCAACTTCTCAATATACACGTATCAAACTCTCTAACAAATCATCTTTTTTACTTATTATTCCTTACTATCTAGCTACCTTAATTACATGCAATAATAATTTCCTTTCAACATACATAAGAGTAGGTTCATCATGAAATTAAAAAGTCTTCACTATGATGATAAATATGAACCCATTATTTTACGATTAGTCCTATGACTATCACAAATTTTTGGCCACATATATTATACACGTACATGACTAATGATTATTTAAGTTGTCCAAATGTGGAGGAACTAGACAAAGACCAAACTTAGGGGAACTGTTTGAAAGCAATAGCGAAAAAATAATAAAACGACAACAAGACATTCTTATTATTTGTACAAATTATTAGGTTGGCAATATCAGGTTTTGTTCCTTTTCAATGTTATATACATACATATATTGTATTTAACCCATTGGAAGCACTACATATATACAACATGGTATCATAATCCATCTTATTAACCCTTTTTTTTTGTGCATACAACATAAAATTTGTTAATTCAAAACACTTTTGGAATAAGATTTTTTTTATTTAATATTAGAGATATAATTATTTATATAATTTTTTTATTAATTTAAATTAAAAAAAAAGAAGTGCTAACATGATATAATATTAGAATTGTTATAATAAAAAGGTCTAAAATTAAATTTTTATTGAAACAAAAAAATAAATTTAGCATGATCCAAATTAAAAAAAAATCTATAATTTAAATAAATGTAAAAAAATTCTTATTTAAAAAAATATATTAAAAATATAACTATATATGTCTCTCTTATTAATAGGCTGCGTATGAATCGGATAATATCTGTATATCCGCATTAATTATCCGCATCCCGAATTAAATTGATAATAGGGATATTCATGTTTGTTTCGAACTTACTTAATAGAATTCATATTTAAAAGAATAAAAACAAAAGAAAAAATTTGGATGTGAATCAAGCAATAATCTAGAAGCTACTAATTCCATGTATAATTATTTAATATATATTATTTATCCAGCTTATATTTCAAAGTAGCTCTAATATTATTATATACCCCATTATTAGGTGTAGTGTTAATTTATAGTTAGCATGTTAATTCAATTGTGCCATATCACTCAATCTTGTAAAAGTTATGTGCCATCACTTGTCATTATCCAATAATCAAATTAAACAAGACAAAGGAAAGATATATATATAAAATAAAACTGTAAGATATATAATATTATTGTATTTCTAAATCATATATATTTTATAATTGATATTAATTATTAAAATTGTTAAAATACCTAAAAAATACTGAAAGACTTGAAGGCATCTTATATATACTACGAAAATTTTTTACTACTAAATCAGAATTTAATTTTAATATATTATTAGTATAAAATAATTTTTTATATTAATTATAAAAATAATTATTCAAAAAAAATATAATTGTACAATTATTTAAAATGTTTTACATTGTGGTTACATCAAAACTAAAAACTAAGCAACAATTTAAGCATAAGCAAAACCAAATGCTTATTAGAAGAATTGTAGATTAACAATTATATAAGAAGAAGCAACAACAAATTCTTGATAAGAAGAAAAGGCAGCAGTAGTAGTAGTCCTAGTACTAATGTTTAAAAAAAAAAAAGCTTTTGTCTAATCAATTTCAATAAAATAATTATTATTACCCATAATATGAAAGGCAACAAATTACGTGTCAATGAGGTAGACAAAGATAAAAAAAAAAAAAGTGATGAAGACACGTGTACCGCAAGAAATGCCTTGTCCCCACGAATCAGAGTCTAAACAAGCTACGATATTTGGATCCAACAGTGCCACGTGTCAAAGATGTGATTTTCCACCTTTGCTTTCAACAGAATTTTGACACGTACACTCACAAAAAATCAAGAAAATGCTCCAAACAAAGAAAAAGACGACGTAATGGGGGGTACTATGTTTTGACCCCAGTGATGTGGCGTCTTCTCATTGGTCGTTCCTTGACAGAGAGACAGATTCGTGTCTCTTGGGAACTTATTTGATTGGACAACAAATAATGTGTACATTTCTAACTCAATTCTTTTTTTATTGAAAAATATTTTTTTAAGGGGGTGCTTTGAATAATGATAACGAAATGGGGATGGGGAATTTTTTTTTCTTTAATTTTTTTTTACAATTTAAAAAAAATGGAAAAGGAAAATATTCAAAGTGAATAATGAAAGAGGGGCACGTTGTGTGTAGCGACTGTTGGTGATAATGACTCAACCTAACCTCTCTATCTCTCTCGTACTCTGTCTTTGTCATTAGCCAAATTAATGAATGCTAGCCAGCGGCTCAATAATTTAGCTCAATTTTGTTGCAAGGTTTGAGCTCTTTTCATTTTCAAAATTTTGGTCTATTTTATGGCGATAAACTCAGAGAATAGACAGAAATGCAAAAGCTCATAGTACAAATAACACCGCAGTAATTTGGGTTGGTCGAGTGATTAATTCACTCGTCTACTTAAATAAATATTAAGAATTTAAATTAGTTATTAATTTATTAGGTTGAGAAATACTGTAAAAAATAAAAAAAATAAAAAAGATAAGATAGAATAAAATTTATACTCTTTCTAATTCTATTGGTGAATTTAAATTTTTTTTAATTTTATTTTATTTTACTTGTAAATTTAGAATTTCTTGATCTAGATTCTACCTGCACCATACATTATTTTAATACAATATTTAATTATTTTATATTTTATAAATATATTAATAAAATAAAAAATATAAAATCAAGTCTAAATTAAAATTTAAAACAACAAAATAATAATAAAATTCATATTAAAATTACAAAAAATATAATTTTGATTTTCATCAATTTTATTATACATAAATAATATTTTTTAAGTACATATTATAATATATTAAGTGTGCAAATAAATTGAGTAGGATTAAATTTAAATTTGTATCTTATCTATAGTTCACTTCATTCTACTTTTAAGCTACTTTTGAAAAAAATAGTTTAAACAATAAATGATTATACTAAAAATAACTTATAAATAAGTTATTTTGTGTTTGAATTTTTAGTTCTAAAAATATTTATTTTATATAAATGTGATAAAAAGTAATAACATTATGAGAGAAGTTATTTTTTTTAACTTCTTTATAAACTCCTAAATAGCTTCTTAAAAAGAAATAATTTGATTTTAAAAATTGTACCCGATATTAATAATCCTCATTTTCATAAATTAAAAACTTAAAAAAATTACTTTTAAAATTTTTTAAATAGCCTAAATATCCACAGATTAGTATTGCCAGACCTAAGTTTATAAAAATTGTGAGAACTATGAATGCAAATGGAATTATAGGAACTTGAAAAATACACAAAACGGTTAGAATACGAAAATATTGGTCTTATCGATAACAATTCAATTCTAGAAATACTAACAGATTTAATGCATGATAGGACAATTTATAGGACTTGGAAGCATACTTGTTTTTAACAGAGAGCTTGAGACAACTAAAATATCTTAAAATGCTCAAAATATATAACTTTGATATCATGTCAAATGAAATTTATGATAAGATTATATATACAATAAGAATTATCTATTTGTAGATTAAATATATAATCCAAATATAATAATAAAATCAATCCAATATTAAAATAAACTAAATCAACATAAAATATATCTAAATATTATATTAATATATAATATCCTAAAACATACTCTAACATTAAAAAACCATGTGCAATAGGAGATGTTTTTCACACAAGCGGTTTTCCTAAAAACTTTCATAATTTATTATGATCTCGGTGACATTTAATTTGTTATATAATCTATCATTATGAGCAAAGTTTTGATTCAAATTAATGGTCATTACTAGATACATGTGTCATGTCATTAACAAATTACATCCATATTCTATACACAAATTAAACCCTTATAAGAAATGTGACATAAGTGCTAACGTATTGGTTCAATAGGCCATTCGGGTTATATTATTAATTTATTCAATAATCCTTCTAAGTGCTACTTCTATCAATAAATTATTATGCACGGTGGTTGTTTGATTCTATTTATTGAAGGGTTTATATGTGTCATTGATGCCCCTGCTCTGAGTCGAAGGCAATAATAAATGCTTATTTATATGAGGGTACTATTATTCAAATAAAGTGAAGATTCTCCAGTGAATCCCATCATATATAATTTATTAACATATTTATAAACTTATGTTAATTCATAAACACAACTACTTCAGGTCAAGCTATATGATATTTTCATTAATTATCACATTACATACTTTTTTCATTCTTAATTAAATGTTTTCTTTTGAAAATTTATCTTTGTATAAATAATTGTCATTTCTATGTTTAGTTTGTTAATTTTTTTTTTTTGGTTTTTCATAGTATCCTCCACCCCAACAGGTCAAGGACTAATACGTCACGGATTTAAGCTCCATTTAAGGGTCTGTCGCTGGCCAATGAGTTGCTGCATGCACAAGGCAGAATTCGAACTCCCGACACTTGCTTAAGCGGACGAGTGAGCTGACCACTTGACCAACCCAAGTTGATTAGTTTGTTAAAATTTTAGTTTTTCAAAAAATGTAGCAGCTATTTTTAACAAACCCAAATAAAAATGATTTTTAATAAGTATAAATAATAAAAATTAATTTGGTAAAATTATTTTAAACATTTAAAATAATTTTAGTAGACATAAATATAATATAGAGCAGATATTCATTAATATATATAAGGTTATATTAAATTATTTAATTTAAAAATATATATAAACTAATTTTAAAAAGTATTTTCATAGGTGCTTTTAAAGTATTTTTAATTTTTAAAATATGAAAATATAAGTTCGTAATAATTTGAATATGATGTAAAACATAAGATCCAAGCAGGTTAGTCAAAATGGTAGAGTACATCTGGTTTTATATGCGACAAAAAAGTACATTTAAAACTTAAATGTAAATTCTATCACACCGCTATAAAACCGGCTATGCTTTATGGTACGGAGTGTTGGGCGGCCAAAGGGGAGCACGAACATAAGTTGAGTGTGGCAGAGAGATGAAGATGTTGAGATGGATGAGTGGTCATACGCGATTGGATAAAATAAGGAACGAAGATATAAGGGCACCCATTGTGGAAAAGATGGTTAAATCGCGTTTCAGGTGGTTTGGACGTGTGAGAAGAAGACCGATATAACACCCAGTCAGGAAGGTAGATGAGATGGAAGATGGACAAGGGGCGAAAGACAGAGGAAGACTTAAGAAGATCATCTATCCATGAGGTGGTCAAACGAGATCTACATGTAAACAGTTTCTCTGTAGACATGATACATGACAGAGCGTAATGGCGTCGTTTGATTCATGTAGCCGATCCCATCTAGAGAGACAAAACTTTGTTATTGTTGTTGTATCAAATATAAAATAGAATTAATACTCGGATTAATATTTGAAATTATACTCGCTCCTCAATCTGATCTCCAAAGTTTTAATTTATTTAATTTAGTCCTCAAACTTAATATTTGTGACTCATATTAGTTTCTAACTTTATTTTAGTCACAAAATCGTTAACATAATACTGAAATGGACTAATAACTGTCCTATTAAATTTTAATGACAGTTTAAAATGATAACTACAATTTTTTTATCTCAATTTATTTTCTATAAAGCAATTGTTAAAACCCTAATTCTAATTTCACTTAATGATTTTAAAGATTTTTTAGAGAGTAAATTAAGATAAAAAAATTTTAATTCTCATGTTAAAAAATCATTAGAGTTCAACATGACGACCATCAATTTATCTTAATATGTTGTTAATGGTTTTGTAATAAAAATTTGACCAAAAACTAATATGAATCGCTGTTTGTCAAATTAAAAAAGCAAATAGAATAAATTAAAATTTTCAGATACCAATTTAAATATTAATTCTACAAAATATTAAAAAAATTTACCAAAAAGGACTGCTTACTAAATGAATGTAATATTAATTGGGTTTTCTCCAATAATCATATTCCTTAATAAGTGAGTGAAATACTTATCAAAGAGAGTAATTATTAATGGTAAAAGTAATTTTATAAATTAATTTTAATTTTTATAACTTTAATATACTCACATCATCATTTCCTTAAGTCAAGTAAATATTTAAAAGTAAACGCTTAATTAAGGATAGATTATATATATATATGCATGTAATCATGTATTAATGTATGTATGTATAACTTAATAAGTAAGTGATGTAAACTATGCAAAATACTTTATTACTGCAATTTATAAAGTAAAATCAAATTAAAAGTGAAAAGACCTGGCCATATAATTCTTTAACCTGACCTACCATAAACTTTATTTATCTATTTAATTACACTATAAAGTTTCCACGATTTCCACACTATAAGCGCAAACATAATTTTATAATGTATTTAAACATTCTTATTATACCCCTAAAACACATGCATCATCATTATGTTAAGAAAAGGCTTTAGCCTTGAAAATTTTAAAATGAATGAATAAAATAAAACTTGACTAAACCCGTAAGTTTAATTTTCCGAAAGCACATACCACTTGTTCATATATATATAATAACAAACTATTGATAGTCTAATATATTGTGAAAGAAAGATGGTATCATTTAAAATTATTAAATTGACAATAATTATTGTTGAACTAATATTTTAATATAAAATGAAAGTTTCAGTTATTAACGTGAATCATGTAAACCGATCACAGATTATCAACGACAAAACCTTGAAGCTAAAAAGGATGATGACAGTGATAGTGACCAAAATGAATATTAAATGCTGCATTCTCACTCACATAAATCATTAAAAATGTGGTTAAAATAAGAGAAATAATTAAGAGTAACACTTGTAATAAGTTGAAAAGTGAAATGTGATCACACATTTTTAAATATATATATCATAGAGTGTAGGTGAATTAAATCAATTTTTCCTTAAATATCTTTGATTTAATTTTTTTTATTTTTATTTTATCTTAGCTCTAAAAATAAAATTGTACCCCTTATTCCGATTTAAATAAGTGTCTAATTTTAAATTCTTATTTTATAACATATAAGTATTCATCTAAACAATTAGATTAATTTTCACTAATAACTTTATTAAATAAATGAAAATTATAAGAATAATATGAAAGTTAGTAAGGATAATATACCTTTTACTTTTAAAAATAAATAAAAATTCTAACAGATTCTCCTAATTTCTAAATCAAGAAAGTTTTGACATTTTTACGTTTTATTTTTCAAAAAATTATATACTTAAATTTTTTTACTCATTTAACAATTAGAAAGATAATTAAGACAATAAAATTAGAACTTTCAATTAATATTTTTTTAATGCATGTGTATGGTTATAATTGCACAATTATTTACAATATAAGGAAATAGTTAAGTCCTTATAATAATTTATTGTTACAAAATTTTTTATTTGAATTGAATAATACAAAATCAGATAGTAAGTTACTGAACTATATAAAGTTTATTTTTTAAAATTAAGGATTTGATTATAAAATTTTATTTAATATAAAAAATTACCTAAAAAAAGTATATTATAAAAACCCAACTATATATATGATTAAGCCTACCTATATAGTATATATCTATTTTATAATTGAAGCATCAAGCAAGCTCCTTTGAGCCAAGCCAAACAAGCATAGAGAATAGAGAGATATGGCTTAGTGTTTATCTCAAAAGTTAACAAAAAAAAAAAAAGAGTATACATTGATATAGATGCATAAACATGAGAAAGAGATAAGAAAAAAAGGGGGGAACATATGTAATATTCACTAGGCACAGGTGGAATTGCACTCTCTTTTTTCTTGTGTTCCATAAACAGTACCATATTTTCAAATCTTTGGATATAAATTAAACCCATATGAACTTGAGTTAGTTTCATTCTGACCCCAAAATACTCCACCACAGATATATAGATATGATAGGAACACCAATAACCTAAGCCCAATTGATTGACTCACACATATATATCACTAGGCACACACTCCCATAACAAAAACAAAAAATTAAAAAATATCCCTCTCTAAATTCACCTATCTCTATTATATTATCCTTCATAAGGTTCTTGCACACCAGGTGTTTGACCAAATGGAATATGCAACATATTCATCAGCAGCAGAAGTTTGTGAAGGTATTGAAACTCCACCAGCACCAGCAGCATCATCTTCATCAATTTCATCCATGATGATTTGTAGGAAGAAGAAGAACAACAACAGCAACAATACAAGGAGGTTCAGTGATGATCAAATCAAGTCATTGGAATCAATATTTGAGACTGAGTCAAGGCTTGAGCCAAAGAAGAAGCTTCAACTTGCAAGGGAGCTTGGTTTGCAGCCAAGACAAGTTGCTATTTGGTTTCAGAACAAGAGAGCAAGGTGGAAGTCAAAGCAACTTGAGAGAGATTACACCATTCTCAGAAACAATTACAACAATTTGGCTTCAAGGTTTGAGTCACTCAAGAAGGAGAAACAAGCATTACTAATTCAGGTACTACTTTAATAGTTTAGGAAAAGTTTCAAGTATTCCAGAAACATTGGTATTCTAATGATTTTAGTTGTTGATCTTAATTCATATATATATTGTTTATAATTGAGATTAAAAGGTTTAAAATAAACACTGCAATACTTGAAAATTTTCTTAAAGTTTAAACTGTAGTATTTTCTATGATTTATGAAGATGTTGTTACAATGTTACTAGATGGATGGTTATTGTTGATAAAATTTAATTGGGATTTTGAAACAGTTGCAGAAGCTGAATGATCTAATACAGAAGCCATCAATGGAGAAGAAAACTCAGAGCATGGACAGTGAATCAGAAAATGGTGACACAACCAAGAGTGGTAGTGAACTTAAGGTCAAACCAATAAGCCAATCATCAATGGCAGCAAGATCATCAGAACATGCAGTTCTTTGTGGTGGTGGTGGTGGTGGTGGTGGTGCTCTTTCAGATGATGATACAAGCATCAAAGTTGAGTACTTTGGAAACTTGGAAGATGGGCTTGTGAATTTTGCTCATGATCATGGTGATGGGTCTTTGACATCACCAGAAGATTGGGGTCATTTTGATTCTGATGATCTTTTAGGCCAATCAACCAGTGATTACCAATGGTGGGACTTTTGGTCCTGATGGAATTACAGCGTTGTCAAACCCTCGAGTTAACTCGTAAACTCTTCTCAGCTTATGATGTATTTAGCTTCCCAATTGAGTTCATGAGTTTGTGAGTCGAGTTTTTAGCCCTACGAATTCAGGTGAACTTTCGCGCTTGATTACTTTGATCCTGAAACATGAAACAGAACATGGGCAAAAAGGCACATCTTTTTTTCTTTTGTAATTATCATATAATCATTATATACGAGCGTGTATAGGGGGAACTGAATTCACATGTTCTTGTTTTCATCCACAATAATGTTCTCTAGGCTATTTTCATGCACATGTTCATATCAACCAATAATTTCAGCTTCTACTATGCATTTGAATTCTGCTATGAAATGATGAAGAATCATCCTATAGAGACTTTTAAGGATCTATTATATTGCAGCACAAACACACAATTTTTAAACAATGGTTGGTAATCAAATAATTAGTGTGTAGTTTTTAATTAATTGAATTCCTCCAAGAACCAGTTTTTGTAACTAAATTCTTAATGAAATGCTTATTTTAATGAAGTTATTATAGATGTTCATCCACAAGAAAAATATATTATTAGTACTAACAAACAAATTTCAATTGACTTCTAGAAGCATCTAGAGTCACAATATACATAAGATACTTTATTAGATCCAAACAAAACCAAAAACGTTATCTATAAACCAAAAATGTGATTTTTGCCACTAAATTATTGTACAATAAAACCTGCCCAAAAATTCACTTGGTAAAAAATTTGAAAAGTTAAAAAATTATCCATAGTCTTCAAGGAAAGCAACAAAAGATATCAAGATCCATGAATTAATACATCCATGTATATAAAAATTACAAAAATAAAATTGTAAAATCACTTTCTAAAAGATTTAAAACAAAGACAACTTAAATAATCTTGTGTGGTTATTAGAATTGAAAGTTGAAACATAAGAAAACTAGAATCATGCAACACATGCCCCCAAACCCCACATTAAGGGGTGTGGAGAGAGTATATGAAAATAGCATTTGATTTTTGATTAATGAAAAGCATAGCTACCACAAACACATATCCTTCTCTCTCTCTTTCTTTGGGGTTATGAATTTGTCACGTCCATATAGAATAATGATTAAAAATTGTCCTAAATAATTGGTTGATATTGTTCTTGAATGCTAACATCAATTGGAGCTGGTTGTCTTCTCAAGAAATGTGGCATTCTTATGTTAGGCAAATACATCCAACACCAAAATAATAAGTCTATAGTATCGATATCTGAGTTCTCTTAAATAGTAATTTAGAAAATCTCGTTTATAAATAGAGGAAATAAAAAATGCTACAAGTTTCTAAATTTTCTTCCATTATCTTCTTTTAGATAGCAACATCTTAATTGTGAGAGTAGTAGTGATTCTAACGATTTTTTTTTTTTTTTTTTGGTCAGGGATTCTAACGATTTGAAAATGAAAATAGTAAATAGGCAAATCATCCAACACTTAAATTAATAAGTATATAATACCGATGCCTGAGTTCTCTTAAATAGTAATTTACAGAATCTCGCTTATAAATAGAAGAAATGAACAAAAACAATTCTAGAAGTTCCAATAAATATAATAAAATAAAAAAATAAATTATTGTCTTAATTTTTAACTTTTAAAATATTATATTTTTATTTTAAATATTTTATTTCGTTTTATTTTAATTTTTTATTCTGTAAAAATTAAAATTTTTCTTCAAAATATACACTTTTTGCCATTATCTTCTTCTTTTAGATAGTGACAACGTCCTAATTAGATGAAAATATTTTTAGTTTTGAGAAGGAATAAAAATAGAAGAAAATAAAATATTTACGTAAAGAAAAATTTTGAATGTTAAAAATAAAATTAGAATTTAACTCCACCATTATAAACTAAAATAATATTTTACTCAATATACTATGACCAATTGAGTATAAATTTAAATAAGGAATCTATAGTGACTATTATTATAATGATTACGATGGATATATAATTTTGACAATATATGAAAAATAGATTTAATTATTCTATTAGTCTCTATAATTTTATCAAATTTGCAATTAAATTTTTATATTTTTTCTTTCAGTTGGATCTCTACACCACTTTTAATTTCGTAATTAGATTCTTTTTGTGTTAAAAATATTAAAATTAATGAAATATTTCTTTCAAAAAACATGTAGTCAAAGATCTAATTAGATTCTTAATTATGGATACCTTCAATTTTACAAAAAAATTTTCGTTAACTCTAATATTTTTTACATTAATAAAAACCTAATTACAAAATTAAAAAAATATAAACATCCAATTGAACGAATTTTTGTATTTATAAAGATCCAATTAAGATCACAATTTTGTATTTTTTATAATAAAATTTTACTTTTATTTTTCAAATTAAAAAATGTTTTTAAATAATTAAAAAATATTATTTTAATTTTTAAAAACACTCAAATTTTTAAGTATTATCAAAATTATATAACTACCATATAATAATAGCCACTATGCACGTAATTTAAATTGTTATTACTAACCGAGCAATAAGGTTTATATCTAGTTTCAATACACATAATTTAGATTTTATGATTAATCTTTATTTGATAATATATAATTATGTATCCTGATATACCCTTCTCATAAGGGCACCACTGAATTGATATTTTATCACATCAATATTTGATTTTGTTATATATATGGTAAACCTTCCAAGAACGATTTTGACAATTAAGTTATCATCATATCCTGACTAAAAGTTAAAAAAAGCACCATTAGCTTAGCTTCAAAACCATTCACTTAAATCATTTCATAATGATACATTGCATCTAAGAAAGCAAACGAGATGCCATAACCTTTTTATTTTATTCTTAAATTGCAAAAAGAAAGTGCTTTTCTCCGAAAGACCAAACATGCTCTTTATGGTTAAGTTTCGAGGAAAACGACAAATTAATAACACTGTTAAACAAGAGACGATAACATTAAAAACGACAACAACATTTTGGTTCCTTCTTGTGCCGTTTCCTGTTGGAAAAGTGGGAAGGATGCTGTCGTTTTTGTTCATTATGTATCCAACCCATTTCCTTCAACCACTGCAAACAAAACATACAACTTACAAGAAATTAAAATTAATCCTAAATTAGCTCTCAATTTTGCTATTTTGTAATTTATTCCAAATTTATTGTGGGACATATGTTTTCTTCATGCACTAGATAAATTAACTAAATAGAAGTGGCATATATCATAAATTAAAATGACATATTTCAAAAGTTTAAATTGAGAAGAGAGAATACATTAACAATTATTATATATTTTTAACGTTATTATGTCAACAACGTCACATATGATATGTAGACTTAAAAAAAAAGTATATATAACAATGAAAAGAATTCGTGTAGAGTTAAATTATATTAAACACTTCCATTATGAATTTATGATAATAAACTAATGAGTATTGTTCTATATTACATTTATGATGCGAATACTAGAGCATATCTAATTAGTACCATTTTTTAGTTAAATTAGTCTAGTAGAAAATACGATCATATAACTTTATCATATATCTTTTTTAATATGTTGGTAATCATAGATATTTTCCTGGACTATCCCATGTTGGTATGCCCAATACATCCTCAATATTCACTCTTTTCTGGATAGAGACTTATTGTCCAAACGTGATTCTTGATTTTTTTTTAAATTTACCATCTATCCTAAGGCTGTGATATATGTGTTGAGAACCTGAATTAGTTGATAGAGGATCTATCTGTCAATTTTCTGTAACCTAAATACTTTTATTTTGGGTCTGTAGACAATCTCCAATTCTAAGTACACAATACACACTTACATACTTTTTACATACTTACCAATTTTTTTCCTTGTTACAATTGATAGGACTTAAACCCAAGACGTTTGAGATGGAAAATGGACAAAATGCCGTGTAAGTTATGACTTATTGGCAATGTAAATACTATTTGTGTTAGGTCTTATAATTAACTATTTTTTTTGGGTCTGCACTAAATAAATAGTGTCCCAAAGATATAGAAATGTTATGGACTGGCCCAATAGACCTCCAACATAAGCCCACTAGGCCCAACATAGAGACACTATAAAGTTCAGACCATAATAAGAGACTTAATAAATGTACCAAAACCCAAGAACACAAAAAGAATAATAACGCCAACAAAACGAAAACACCAAAAAATAAACAAGTTCGTACTTAGTACAAAGTACAGAAAAAGATAAGCAGTAAGTATAGAAAAACAAATATTAAGAAAAAAAAAAAAGAAGCTAGAATTAACGAGGTTTAAATGTCGTGCTCTACTTTTGATTTTTAGTAGTAAAGTATATATTAATATATGCAAATTTCTTGATTAATTTTCTATCTACTCGTAAGTTGAATTTTAGGGTTAAAAATTAGTTGTTGACTTTTAGCGGACGAATTTTATTAAATTACTTGTTTTGAATTAAAAAAAAAAGAAATAAGAGATTTGACCGTAAAGGTTGTGGTCAAAGTAGAAAAAATAAAAATTTTACGTGAAATTAAAAAAATAAATTAAGAACGTAAAACGTAAAATTTTAATAAAATTTAAATTATAAAATTATCAAATTTAATACAAATTTTATTAAATTGATAGATTCATTTAAAATTATAATATTAAAAAATTTTAAGAATTAAATCGAAATTTTAGTTACCATGCTCGTGGTATCTGCACAATAGTAACAGTGAGCAATGCTTCAAACACATTAATGAAAAGGCTGTTCCACATTAAATAAAAATTGTTGCTTAGTTCTTTATATTGAGATAGAGATGCTACTATATGATTAATGCAACATGGAATCATCAATCAATGCATAATAGTTGAAAAAGAGAGGGAGAGAAAAATTAAATAAAAGAAAAAATGCACTCACTTCAAGAAAATTCCAACACTTAATACTGTGTAACTCAGAACAAGAGCAAGAGAGCTTCACTCACGAGAACGAAAACACTAAAACATAATCAATGCATGCACATTCTTACCTGTAAAGTAAAAATATACTGTTTAATTTTGTTGTTACTTTTACTTACCAAGTTAAAATAACAGGGTTTGTCTTCTTTTTCCTCTCAAATATCAGTTCCTTTGTAAGCTTGTTTGGGTGTGATTAACTTGTTATAGAAAAAAATTCAATAATAAAAGATTTTTTATTTTTTAATTTATTTAACAAAATTTTCATAGTAAGAATTAAAATATTAAAAAATATATTATTTTCAAAAATTTATAATTTATATCTTTTTTAAATTTTTTTTACTTAAAAATAAGATAATATAATAAATAAATAAATATTTATATTATTATACCCAAATATAATTACTAAATAAAAAGATATTTTTACATAAAATATCTAAATATAAATTATTTTTATTTTTATAAAAAATATTTAAATAAAAATCACTTAAATTTTTTTTTTTATAAAAACTCATCCAAACAAATTCTATATATATGTGAAAAGAGCTAATAAGGTGTGTCCATATGGTGAAATTTGTTTTAACATGAGAGATAAAAAATTTAAATTAACTTAGATACTATATCATAAAATCACTTCTTTTAAAATTTTAAATTAAAATAAAAAAAACACGTGAATAACTATCTCTCTAAAATATCTTCAACTGAGAATTTCTCTTTGACTTTAATTTATTTGATCAGCATCATCTGTATTCTGTGACATTCAATAATAGACATAATGTTCGTTCCATCAACATTGTCTCAAACATGCACTACGTACTTTAATTTGTTTCTATTGTATGAGAAACAGAGAAGCCTCTCATTCTATCAACTTTACAAGATCCCATCTTTTTTTATTCTAGTTTCATCAGGACTATGTTACTCCTAAACTACAAGAAAAATAGTCTTTAGCTATGGTTATTAAAACTATGATCAAAACTTGAAAAAAGCATGGTTAACATAAATTTGCCATAGTTGGAGCAATGTAGTTTAGCAGGCTATTACTTTTTATAACGTAGAATAAAGTATATTTTTTATTTTTAATGTTTGTGATTTTTTTAAAATGTTTCTAATATTTTGTTGCATTTAATTTTGTCCATAATATTTTTAATTTGTGTCAAAATTATTCTTGAATGTTAATTTTATGTGAAATATTAGAGACAAAATAAAAAATTTATAGAAATAATTTTGACACAAATAAAAAAAATTAGAAATAAAATTGAATTAATGAAAAACGCTAATAATAAACTTGAATAAAATTAAATATTAATGGTATTTTTTTTAAAAAAAGGGGGATAAAAAAGTATATTTTAATTTATCCTATATTTAACACAATTTTGAGTGTTTTAACCACGGTATTTAGAACGCTGAAGATCTTTACCTAGTCATGATTAATATTTGATTAACTACAGATGAAGTAAAAGAAAGAGGTTAGATCTAGGGTTGCAAAAAGACAATGAAGACGAAAATTATATATGTGTTTATTGTAGGGTATCAAAATTAAATATTATTTTTTCCCTTTATAGCTAATGAAAACAAATTTTAGTCTTTTAGTCTAATAATAAAATTGTTTATTTAAAAAATGTAAACTATATTTTTTTTAATCGTAGACGATATTCTAATATCATATTATATAACTATTTATTTACAAAACTTTGACCCTCATATAAATAATTATATATTTATTGTCACAGCTAATTATTAGTAATAAAATTGATATATCTAGACTTACAAGTTGTTTAATGGTTTTTGTTAAGTGTGTTTTCCAAGGATACTAGTGGAAAAATCTCTTAGCTGAATTTCTCTAGAGAAAAAAAAAAGAAAATAAAATACTTAAGCTATAAACATATCAAAACATAAAAGTAATATGTAATAATTAGAATAGAGTTTATGTTTTTTATTTTCCTTGAGATAGAGTTTATAATTTTTTGTTTTGGACTACAACTCACACACACTCTAGTCGAAACTATTTGGTATCTAAAAAAAATTAACTAAAAATAATAAAAAATTATCTTATTTAATATTTATTAATTCTAATAACAATTAATGAATGTCTAATAAAATAAAATTTGACTTTTTTTTTCTACTAAAGATTTTTTACCATTGTCTCTACTGAAATTTGAATTCGGATATATAATTTATGAGGATTATAAATTATTCACTAAATAAAATTTGTTTAAGAAACTACTTGATGCATTTAAAACGAAAAAGCGGCTTTAATAGTTAATTTTAATTAATATACATTATATATTTTCTATAATTAAATTAATAAATAAAATTATTAAAACACTAATATTTTGAGGTATAATGACATTCAAGAAATTAATGATTTTTTAGTGGTGATTGTTGAAGGAAACTGTGACATAGTGCTGAAACAGTTCTCACTGAAGAAAAAAAGGATTGATGGAACATTATAGATGGATGGTAAAATCACATAGGTCAATTCCATGGAAGACAGTGATTAAGATGTGGTTCAAAAGGGTTCTGTTTTTCTGTTTTCTCTCTCTCCTCCCTTATTTCCTGCTATGCTTCCTTTCTTCTCAGAAGATAACATTACACTTTCTTAAAAATTGTATTTATTTATGGATCATGTGTTTATTTTTATTAATTCAATTTTAAAAAATAATTTTATGATATAGAATAAAAATTTATATGACCTAAAAATTTAGAATTTGATCATTGCTGAGAAAAAAAAAATTTAATATAAGACAAATAAAATAAAAATAAAATTATGTAAAAATTTACATAAATTCAGAAGAGACTCGCGTATAAAAGAAAGTACATAAAAATATTAATTTATGTACCACTCTAAATTAGTTTAAATTTTTAAAATAAGTAATAATTTTATAATAGTATAAAAATAAATATATCAAATAATATCATTGGAACTTTATTAGTTATACTATGTATAAATTCTTATAGGATACATTTATAAAATTAGTCCATAATATTTATACCGAATCCAGTGTCCATAAGTTTTCTATTAAGAAAAAAAAAAACACTTATTATTTTGGTACATACATTTGGATCACATATATTAATATAATGCCAGTTATTTAAAAAAAAATCAGAATACATAAAAATCAGAATATATAAAAATATACAAACAAATATTCAACAATACAACAATTATATACAAAATTATACTAGCAAGAGTAGTAGAATACACACACTAGTTATTTGATCCTTCAAAAATCACATAATATTAATTTAGACCCTAAAATATTTGTTATATCAATAATTTAATGTCAAAATACATGTGACTCTTATTTAAATGTCTAATCTTTTAGAATATATATATATATAACACCAAATAAATCAATGACATGAACAAAAAAATCAAATACATATCATAAGCAAAAACATATATATTCCTTTCAAACATATAAAATTAAACAATAATAGATTGTAAACTTTAGAGAAAATCTATGCTTTAGAAAAATGAACTATGGACAAGCTAAGGTCAATAAATATAGTCCTTTAAGACTAGACTTATGGGGCCTAACTTGAACAAATGCTCTCATAACTAAATGGACCCATAATAATGGTAACTAAACACACCATGATTAGAAGACAATAAAATCATTCAATTTAATCATTGAGAGACCAGTTTAATCATCTAACTTTAATAATTGAAACTTCTATGTAAAGGAACTAGACGTGTTATGTTCATCTTAGCATCATATATTAATAACTATACGAAACTACCTTAGGAGATTATTATGCCTATAACTTAGGCCTGAATAATGTCATTGTTTAGCCGTGACAAATATCTTTGTATTTAGATTTAAAATTGACTCTAGCTTGGAACTTGTCATTCTTAACACGTTACATTTTGCACTATTGAACGAATCCGTTATTTTTATTCTTCATTTTCCTCAATTCATCAGCAAAGCTCAAGTAGCTATGCAGTCTTGAATCTGAGGAAGAAATTAAATAGAAGTAGTAGTAGAGTAGTTGATGATCCTAATGCATGAAAAGAAATGGCTCTAGACAATCTTAGATTTTTTTTTGTCTAGACAATCTTAGATTATTCTCTTTTATTTGAATTATAATATTTATATCAATTATAATAAAGTCAATACATTTTCACTGTCCACACTATTTGAAGAATGAGTAATTAGAATATGAAATTAGCTTATATAATTTTTAGAATAAATGCTTTTTTTTAAAAATTCTTTGAAACAAAGTGCATCTATATATAATTTAAATTTGAACATGTACAATATATATATTTGACATAGTATTTTGCTCATCCAAAAGTTGAGAGTAGTAAATCTAACATACTTTTTTTACGGTATCTCTCAGTTTAATAAATTAATGAATAATTTATCGCGGATTAGAGCTCTATTTAAAGATTTGCCATTGACCAATAAATTTTGTATATACAAAATAAATTTTGAACTCTCAATACTTATTTAAACGAACTAGTATTTTTCTTTTATTTATATAATACCCCACAATTGATTGCTAGCTAAGAACAAAGCCTATGAGAGAAAATCTACTCATCAGTTTTGTGTTATTGGGCTATCTATTGGGAAAAAAAGCCCAATAGCCAAAAATATAAAAATAATGGTGTTAAGTTTAATTTTAAGTCTTATATATATGATGACAAACATTATTTGGGGTGAAAATCCAAGTTTTAGTTTAATGTGTGTGCTAAGTGATATAGGCTCATTTATATGTTTCTTCAGTCCGAATTAGTGTTGTTTCAGCAACTTAAAATATTACAGCTCCAACACTTAAGTCCATTACTAGCTAAATGAGTAACAGATCAGTACAAGAGTTAAGAGAGAGAGCACTGAATAAAAAGAAGAAAGAGAAAGATATTTGTCAACAATATGAGACAGCTGTAACACCAAGACAAAATCAAGGACAGTTAGGAACACTCTTACTACAAGGACATCAGTAAAGCAACAATTAGAATAAGGAAGAGCAAAACACAAACTTGCACAAGAACAGAAGCAGTAGAGCAGCTCCTCAGATAGCAGAGATAATAGAGCAGAAGGAGAAAGAAATGTATGCCAAAGAAGAAAGCAAATTTAAGGACAACAGAGGTGGTGGAATGGTTCCTCAACTAATAGAGTTAGTGGAGCACGATGAAAAAAAGGACTGCATGCCCTCAGAGACAGCTCCAACGGGTTGATGGACAAGGAATTGGAAGAGGCAAATTGGAGAGCAAGCTGAAGATATAAAACATACCTCATTTCAACATTTGAAAGCAAGAAAAAGAGGGCACATTCAAGAGCATCATCTCAATACTTGAGCTGAATTCTTTTTCTTCTACTAGAGCTTCATTTCTGATTTTAATTGTTATGGCTATCTTATGTCATCTTTTGTATTGAGAAAAAGGCTAATTATGAGAGTGAAAAAGTCATGAGAGAAAAGGCAAGGACGATGCATGAAAGAGCCATTGAAAATTCTGTATAATTGAGTTGTTGAACTAGGACTAGTTCTCATTGCCAAGTTGGGATAGCACTTGGTGTTCTTGAATCTGTTTAGGTTCCCCTTCCAAGTTGGGACAACACTTGGAAAAATGAGCTTTGGTGAAGAAAGCTTAGTGGTAGATACTAGTTAAATTAAGTTGAGATTCAATAGTATTGGTGAATGTAATCAGTTGATTATAGTGAAAATTCCACCATGGTTGTGGTGGAGACTGCACGTAAGTTTCATGGCACTTAGAAACCAAATCAGGATACATGCTGGCCTCTTTCTCTTATTCCCTTATCTGTTTCTTTTTTGCTTATGAGACAAAATAAAAAATCTTCTGCATATTAAGCTTTCACAAAAACAGAGCAAAAGAAGTTCATTTTTGAGCTAACTTGATTCAACACCCTCCTTTTCAAGTTCTAACAATTTCATCAATTGGTATCCAGAGCAAGGTCTCAAGGAGTCAAGCTTCACAACTTGGAATAAAGATTCATGGCCAACAATGTGGGTCCTAATAGCATGCGTACACACTCACTAAAGGGCAGTCAAATAATAGACCTCCTTACTTCAATGGCAACAACTACTCTTACTGGAAAGAGAGAATGAGAATCTTCGTGCAGTCAATCGACTACAACATTTAAAAGATTATCCTCAACGGACCAGACGTTCCAACCAAGTAAAATGCTGATGAAAAAGTTGTGACAAAATAAGACAATGAGTGGACAGAGGAAGAAAAGAAGAAGGTTGAACTCAACGCAAAGACAATCAACCTAATGAACTGCACAATCAGTTTTGAAGAATACAGAAAAGTTTCAAGGTGCAAAATGGCTAAAGAAATCTAGGACAAGCTCAGACTCACCCATGAAGATACCAAACAAGTGAGGGAGACCAGAATTGATATGTTGATGAAGGAGTATGAAATGTTTAATATGAAGGAGGACGAGAGCATCGATCAAATGTTCGAAAGGTTCTCAATAATCATCAACAACTTGGATGCCATGGAAAAGAGTTATTCCGAAGAAACCTTGGTAAGGAAGATCTTAAGGAGCCTTACTAAAAAGTGGGAAGTAAAAAGCACAGCCATCTTTGAAAGAAATGATTTGATAAAAATCACATATGATGAGCTAAGAGGCAAGCTGCTGACCTATGAAACTACTCACATGTCTCAAGACAAAGATGACACAAAAAACGTGTAGCACTTAAATCAAGAATGACAGCCAAAGAAGAGGAATCTAATGACAACTTCTCAGATGAAGAAATGATGCTCTTTACAAGAGAAATGAGAAGATGACTGAGATTTAAAAACAAAGACAAAGGAAGTTCTTCATCCAAAGACTTCAAAAAGGATCAAGCCAAGTTCACATGTCACCACTGCAAAGGACTGGATCATTTCAAGTCAGATTGTCCTCAATTAAGGAAAGGCAAAAAATCAAAGAAAGACAAAAAGAAGGTGATGATGGCAACATGGAATGACTTGGAGAATGACACTAGTTTTGAAGATTCAGATCAAGAGGCTCCACTATGCTTAATGGCTGATCACGCTGATGAAGATGAGGTAGATCTTTCTAACCTATCTATTGATGAGTTGCACTACATTATCAAAGACTTCACTGTAAACTCTAAGAAACTCTTAGATAAATATGTTAAATGCAAGAAAGATAATGAAGCAATGAGAGCTGAAAATGAAAGTTTATTGAAAAAAGTAAAAGTAACCGAAGCTTGTGATGAAATTTTTTTAAAAGAAGAAAATAATGCTTTAAGAGCTGAATTAAACAAATTCAAACTCAAGCATTCGGTCACTGCCTCCACTGATTTAATTGATGAAAATAAAAGGATGAATAAAAAAAATTAAAAGCCGTAATGAAGACTTAGCAAAATTGTCCAAGGTTCACAAAATCTTGACAAATTACTTGCTAGTCAAAGTTTTGGTTGTGAAAAATCTAGACTTAGATTCAAAAAGGAAAGCAAGACTGTTTTCAAACAAACTGTTAAAAAATCTAAAGCTTCCTCTTCTAAGATTGTCAAATCAAAAATTTTCAGTAAGCCACAAAAATCAGTGAGCAAGAGCCATTGCTATAAATGCAATAGAAAAGGTCATGATCCTCAACAATGCTTCATCTTTTTAAGGTCTTTTGGTAATGATAGTAAATTATTTAAAGTTGTTCATGATTATAATGCTCTTGGACAACCAAGAAATTTTATATAAGAGGATCCAAATGGATTTGGATACAAAAGGTCAGTTGAAGAACATGCAGATTTGTCTTACATCCAAAAAGAAATTGGATATGTGGTATCTCGATAGTGGATGTTCAAGACATATGACCGAAAATGATACTTTCTTCATCAAACTCAACAAGTATGATAGAGGATTTGGCATTTTCAGAGATAATGGTAAAGATATAATAATTGCCATTGGTAAGGTTGGCAAAGATTTTTCTACTTGCATTGATAGTGTCTTTTTGGTAGATGGGTTAAAGCATAATCTATTGAGTATAAATCAATTGTATGACCTTGGATATGTTGTAATCTTTAGGAAATTAGATTGTAGGGTCATTAATGAGAAACATGGGCTGTTTTATTTGTTGCAGAAAGAAGTGATAATGTTTATGGTCTCACACTAGATGATCTTAAAGTTCAAAATGTGACTTGTTTCTTTTTATTGGAATAAAAAAAATGGATGTGGCATAAGAGATTGGGACATGTTAACATGTTCCAAATCTCTAAGCTTGTTAAAAAAGGGCTTAGTAAGAGGTCTTTCTAACATTAAATTTGATAAAGGCATCACTTGTGATGCTTGTCAAATGGGTAAACAAACAAAAATCTCTTTTAAATCCAAGGAAGATGTCTCAACTAAGAAACCATTGGAGTTGTTGCATATTGATTTGTTTGGACCAACTAGGACTCAAAGTCTAGGAGAAAAAAATTATGGAATGGTTATTGTGGATGACTATACTAAGTTTGGTTATGTGTTCTTTCTAGCTCATAAACATGAAGTATTTTCTGTTTTCGAAAAATTCAGTAAGAAGATTCAAAATGAAAAGAGTTTAAAAATTATTTCAATTAGAAGTGATCATGGTAAAGAATTTGAAAATCAATACTTTAAATCTTTTTGTGATGAAATAGGCATATCACACAACTTCATTCTCATGTCCTAGAACACCACAACAAAATGGTATTGTGGAAAGAAGAAATAGAAGTTTACAATAAATGGCTAGAGCTATGTTGTGTGAATATGAAGTTCCAAAATTCTTATGGGCTAAAGCTGTGAATACAACTTGTTATGTTTTAAATCGAACCCTCATAAAATTTTTTTTGAAGAAAACTCTATATGAACTTTGGAAAGGACATCCACCTAATCTTAACTACTTTTGTGTGTTTGGTTGCAAGTGTTTTATATTAAATATCAAATAAAATTTGAAAAAAATTGATCCTAAAACACATGAAGGTATCTTTCTTGGTTGTTCCACAAATAGGAAAGCTTATAGAGTATATAACAAGAATTCTAAAACTGTTGAGGAGACCATGCATGTCACATTCTGTGAGACTAACTTTGTTCCTAGTGTTTGTATTGATGATTGTCCAGGTTTTGAAGTCAAATTGACCAAGAATACTGAGACAGTTCAACAAAATTCAAGTCCTCAAGAAACTGCATTTGCAAGCAACGAAAACACTGATTTTGCAGGAAACAATTTGAAATTATCTCTTGTCGCAGCAGAAAATCCTGATGCTGAGGCAATTGTTGATCAAGAGAAACCTGAATCCTCAACCCAAATCAGAAGGCCTAGAGAATGGAAATTTCTAAGAAATTATCCTGAAGAATTCATAATAGGAGATCCCTCCAAAAGAATGACTACTAGATCATCTTTGAAAAGAGCTGAATCTAACAACATAGCTCTTATATCAAAGATTGAACCTCCAAATATCCAAGAAGTACTTGCTGATCCATCTTGGGTATTAACCATGGAGGAGGAATTACAACAGTTTGAGAAGAATCAAGTCTGGACCTTAGTGCCTTACTCAAATGGAAAGAAAGTCACTGGCAAAAAATAGATTTTCAAAAATAAATCGAGTGAAGATGGAACCATTGTCTGAAACAAAGCAAGATTGGTTGCTCAAGGCTATGATCAAGAGGAAGGGATTGATTTTGATGAATCATTTACACCTCTAGCTCGAATGGAAGCCATTAGATTGCTCTTAGCCTATGCGGCTCATTGCGGCTTCAAGCTATTTCGAATGGACGTAAAGTTTGCATTCCTCAATGGTATAATAGATAGAGAGGTCTATGTGACTCAACCTCCTGGGTTTGAAAACAAAACATTTCCTAACTATATTTTCAAACTAGATAAAGCCTTATATGGTTTAAGACAAGTTCCTAAAACTTGGTATGAAAGGTTTAACTCATTTTTATTGAAAAACAACTTTCAAAGAGGAGTCAGTGACACCACTCTATTCATTAAGAATTACAATGATCATTTTATTCTTGTGCAAGTTTATGTTGACGATATCATTTTTGGTTCAGCTGATGAGGTTTTGTGTGCAGATTTTGCTAAACTAATGACAAGTGAATTTGATATGAGCATGATGGGAGAATTAACTTTTTTCCTAGGCTCGCAAATCAAGCAAACAGGAGAAGGCATTTTTGTTCATAAAAAAAATATGCCAAGGAGCTTGTCAAGAAATTTGGGTTGAAATATGCCAAGCCAATGGGAACCCCCATGCATCCAAATATCAAACTTGACAAGGATGAACAAGCTAGAGATGTTGATGAGACAAGTTACAGAGGGATGATTGGTTCTTTGATGTATCTAACCTCCTTAAAGCCTGATATCATACAAAGTGTTGGTGTGTGCTCAATATTCCAATCAAAACCTAAGGAATCTCATCTCTCATCTGTCAAGAGGATAATCCGATATGTGCTTAGTACCACTAATTATGGTTTATGGTATCCCAAAACTAATTTCTTTCAATTAGTGGGTTATTGTGATGTAGATTTTTCTAGAGACAGAATTGATAGAAGAAGCACAAGTTGCATGTGTTGCTTCCTTGGAAAATCACTCAATGTATGGTCAAGCAAGAAGCAAGAAACTGTGGCACTATCCACTGTCGAAGCTGAGTATATTGCAGCATCTTCTTGTTGTTCTCAATTACCATGGTTGAAAACACAATTAGCTGATTATAAGCTGAAAGTATCTAATATTCTATTATTTTGTGACAATATGAGTGCTATAAATATTTCAAAGAACCCTGTTTTGTACTCAAGAACAAAGCACATTGAAGTTAGATTTCATTCTATAAGAGAACATGTGCAAAATGGAAATTTAGATATTTAGTTTGTTAAATTTGAAGATCAACTAGCTGATATTTTCACTAAACCATTGATAGGAGGGAGGTTTTGCAAATTATGAACTGCACTGGACATTCTTGATTCATATAATTTTTCTTAATTTTTCTGATATTTTGGTTTAAGTATTTTGTCTCATAGATCGAGATGAGATTATTTTGGGCAGATGATGAATAGGTTTCATTAACTCATTGTGAAGCTACCTAAACTTGTTGATGGCTCGTTAGACTTACTGGATCTAGTGTGTTTGCTTGTTCATTATTATGTGGGCCACCCATGTTAAAACTACATTGAGCCCTATCTGGACTTGGATCTCAAAATCTTTTTTGTCCCAAATTTAACATTATAAGTTGGGCTTTCTTTTATATTAGTTTTTCATTTACTTTTCAAATTATTTTAAATTAAAATTTCTAAAATAAAAGTTGCCTTAGTTACAACTGTGAAATCAAATGTTTTCATAGTTTTCATTTTTATCCTTCTTAAAAATAAACCTTTTACATTACTCAAGGCCTATATTAATGCTCTACTACATGCACCCTTTCACACTTAACTCCTCCACTCCTTCACTCCACCTTCATATCCTGAGTCTAACCAGTGCTTTATAAATATGTCTCGCAAGAAAAAAGCAATCTGCAGAGGCATTCATAGTGGTGCTCACTCTTCACGTTCTCAACCCTCCATCCCTTCCTATTTCACTAGACTCTCAATCATCTCCTTCTCTATCCCCCCATCAACTCTCCTCCCACCTCTCCTCAAAATAATGCTCCTGAAATGGCTCGCACCAAGACCGTAGCTTGCCACCCTGGCATTACGTTTCGACCAACCTCCACTCCTTCTAATGTTTCACAGCCTAGTTCATCCAACCCAGTTCTTCTCGGAGTAAGAAACCTATTCGTAAAGAAGACGAAGAGCTTCCTTCATCCCATGCTCGCCACATTCGCGTTACAGTCATCGACTTTCATCTTCGTTTTGTTTCTGAACCAAAACTTTACAATCACATTGCCTACAAATCCTTCTATGCTGATTTTTCTAAAGAGTCATTTGATCGTCGCCGTTATAATTCCTTCATGAACTACATGTTTTTATGCAAGGAAATTTACAAGCGCACTCTCTATCCCTTTAAACTTGTCAACCTAGACAAACTTCGTAGAAAATGTCTAAACTTTACACCCCTGTTTGCTTGTCAAGGATGGATTCCCATCCTATCCATTCGTGAAAAAGTTTATTCTGATCTAGTGGAGCAGTTCTATGGCAACATGTCATACAAGGAAGGAAGAATTGCTTTCTTTGTTAAAGATCACACAATCATTCTCCACAAGTATCACATTCCCTAGATTACCAGGACAGGGAACTTGATGTGTTCACCTATGGTAAGTGCGATGAGTCTCTCAATGTCTCATATTTTGAAGTCCTAGGGACTGTTTCTGTCAACATTCCTCTCCCTAAAGATACCACTCCCACTCATAAATCTCTTGGTCCAGTCCGTGCCCAGTTGCACAAGATTGTAAATCATATAATTTTGCCTCAGAGTGTCTCTTTTCAGCGAGTCTCCTTCTATGACACACTGGTTATGTTTGATTTTCTCTCCAAAATTTTAATTTCTTTTGCTTACTTGTTAGTGAGACATATGCATGTCTATGTTAGTTTTAAAAATGCTTTACCTTATGTAATGCTATTCACTAAAATTTTTTAATATTATAATGTTAATTTTGAGACTGAGATTGCTAGAGACTGTAACTCTTACATCAAAGGGGGTGGTGCAGTAAAAAGAATAACAACTAAGTGCCACAACACTAATGAAGGCACTGAAGTTTTGTCCCATGATGAGGATTCACTGATTCCCACATCCAATTCTTCTAAGATCAGAGTCTTGACAGGTATCATGAAAAATGTGCTCCAATAGTTCGTCAATCTGACCGATCTCTTAATCAACTATGGAGCTGAGCACAAAAAGAATGAAGTTATGGAAGAAAATGCGCTCAAGAAAACTAAAGGGAGGATTCGGATTTTCAAGGATTATGTGGAGGACATTGAGGCTGGCCTTACAACCATTGATAATGAGGATGACGACGAAGCCTCCGATGATTCGAACTCTGATGCCTAGACCATTTCATCTCCTCTGTGAATTGGATTGTTTTACTTGAAACTCTTTTTTTCTTTCATTTGGATGACTCTAACCCATAACTACTTTACTGCTTGATGACTCTTGGATAGCCACTAACAGTTTTTGCAGGGTCTTTTTCCTCCTTAATAACAAAAGAGGAAAAAGAAAAGAAAAAAAGTTAGAATTGGCTTACTTAGGTCATAGATAATGATGCTAAATGATATCTGTTGTTGTGTCATTTTGATTAACTTTAATTACTCTGTGTTAATATTGCTCTATGCTCTGTGTTATTGTCACTGTGATATATTGCTTTACTAAATTGTTCTTGTCTGTTTTAAGTTTTATCCACTTGAAGATGTAAGCCATGATTAAGGAGGAGAAATACTAACAGTGAGGGGGAGTACTACACACTTCGGATGGTCATCAAAGGAAAGTGTCCTCAACTCATTTAAATTAACTTTTTAAATTCAATTATCCTCTTTTATCATGTTTGTCATCAAAGGGGAGATTGTTGAGCTAAGTTTAATTTCGGGTCTTATATATATGATGACAAACATTACTTGGGGTGAAAACCCAAGTTGGTTTAACGTGTGTGCTAAGTGATGCAAACCCATTTATATGTTGCTTCAACCCAAATTAGTGTTGCTTCAGCAATTTAAAGTATTACAGCTCTAACACTTAAGCCCATTACTTGCTAAATGATCAACAGATCAAGACAAGAGCCAAGAGAGAGAGCATCAAACAAAAAGAAGAAAGAGAATGACATCTGTCAATAATATGGAACAGCTGTAACACCAAGACAAAATCAAGGACAGCTGGGGACACTCTCACTACAGGGACATCAGTAAAGCAACATTTAAAATAAGGGAGAGCAAAACACAAACTTACACAAGAGCAGCTCCTCGGATAGCAGAGGTAATGGAGCAGAAAGAGAAAGAAATGCATGCTAAGGAAGAAAACAAATCCAAGGACAGCAGAAGTGGTGGAATGGTTCCTCAACCAGCAGAGTTAGTGGAGCAAGATGGAAAAAAGGACTGCATGCTCTCAGAGATAGCTCCAACGGGTTGATGGACAAGGAATTAGAAGAGGCAAATTGGAGAGCAAGTTGAAAATATAAAACAGACCTCATTTCAACATTTGAAAGCAAGAAAAAGAGGGCACATTCAAGAGCATCATCTCAACACTTCAGCTAAATTTTTTTCTTCTACTAGAGTTTCATTTCTGATTTTATTTGTTATGGCTATCTTATATCATCTTTTATATTGAGAAAAAGACTGATTATATGAGTGAAAAAGCCATGAGAGAAAAGGAAAGAAAGATGCATGAAAGAGCCATTGAAAATTTTGTATAATTAAGTTGTTAAACTAGGACTAGTTCTCCTTGCCAAGTTGGGATAACACTTGGTATGTTTGAATCTGTTTAAGTTCTTCTTCCAAATTGGGACAGCACTTAGAAAGTTGAGTTTTGGTGAAGAAAGTTTAGTAGTAGATATTAGTTGAATTAGATTGAGATTCAATAGTATTGGTGAATGTAATCAGTTGATTATAGTGAAAATTTCACTATGATTGTGTTGGAGACTAGACGTAACGAGGTTTCATGACATTAAGAAACCAAACCAAAATACATGCTGACCTCTTTCTTTTCTTTTCTTTTCTATTTTTTTTTCTGCTTATGAGACAAAATAAAAAAATCTTCTGCATATTAAATTTTCACAAAAACAAAACAAAAAATTGAGTTAACTTGATTTAACCATCCCTTCTCAAGTTCTAGCAGTTCTATCAAATAGATGCACATAATAAACTTTAAAAAAAAAAACTTTCATAAAAAAGCGAATATATTACTCAATATTTCTTATGCATGCCCTTTCATAAATTACATCAAGTCGGCTTTCTATTTTGGCCAATTCTATAGTGCAATGTGGTGCCTATTTACTAAAAATGGTTAAAACTTATTATTTTATTTAAAAGATATAAAAATAAATAATTTTTAAAAAATCAAAATTTATTAAAAAAATAAGTTAGACAACATTTAAGTAAAAACTGATAGACACCATAGAATTAGCCTTATACTAATAACCTATACTTAAAAAAAAACATTTAATTACATTTGACACACACCAATACCACTGGTCGGTACTCACGTAAGCATGATTTACTTTTAAGCTTTGTACGTTTGTTTTTTAGACAGACTGTTAGAAATTTAGAATTTTAGATCATAGCGACTGAAATGTATGAATCTCTCTTCCCTTTATTTCTTTTCATTCCATATTCACAAAAAAATTTGACTTAGGGTGCCAGAGAAAAAGAAAAAAGCTTGCACAAAAGTTTGCATAACCTCTGATTTCCTTTCCTTGCAATTCATCTGCTTTGCCCTTTTCATTCTTCTATTTTTCTTAAAAAAAAAAAAAAAGAGCTAACGCACGTGAACAACAAACAAATAATGTGGATGAAGCAAAATGGAGGCAAATTAAATGATTCATTCAATAGAAATAGGGAACAAAAATAAAAGAAAAATAAATTAAATGTTATTTATACATATACATATATGGAGTATATATATTATAGAGTCTATAGTAGCTATAATTATAGTGGTTACGGTAATTATATAACTTTAACCACGCTCAAAACATATTACCAACACTTTTTAAGTTTTTATTTGGATGATAAAAAAAAGAAAAAAGAAAATGAAAAGAAGGAAAAATATTTTTTTTTGTGTTGTTTGAATATAAAAAAAATAGAGAGAAAATAAACGTGTGCTAAAAATGAGTTAAAGTTGAGTGCTAAAAATGAGTTAAAGTTGAGGGTAAATTTTGAAAATAAAATTTTTAAAAATTTTCTTTCCTACGGAAGCAAGAAAATTTTTGTGAGTAGAAAGAAAATTTTTGTGAGTCTCATAGCTAAAAATTTATTTCTTGTCATTTTCTCTTGTGAGCCAAATAAGAGAAAATATTTTTTTTCTACTTATTTTATTTTCATTCATTTTTACTTGAACCAAGCAATGCATAAATATTGCTAAAGTTCTATAAGCACTATAGTCATTATAATGATAACCATTATAATGCAATATATATATATATATATATATATATATATATATATATATATATATATATATATATATATATATAAAACAATTTTTTAAAGTAGATATTCTAATAAAAATTTTATAATTATTTTATATAAAAATATTTTTTATTATTAAATAGTAGATTTTAAAATTTGATTTTGGTATATTATAAAAATATTACTTTTCTAAATCGTTATTTTTTTTATAAGTCACACACACTTTGAAAATATTACTAAATAAATATCTTTATAAGAAATTTCTTTTGACAATTTTATAGGTATAATTTTGTAAAGAAAAAGTATAGGGTACCAATATACTATCTGTTAATTTATTGTTAATAATAATTAATTATTATATTTTAAATACATATATAAAGAGATACATTCAGAAAATATATCTATAAAGATATTTTTATTAAACACCATTATAAAAAAATATTTTTATTAGATACATTCATAAAAACATTTTCATGAAACATAATTATAAACAAAAATTGACAGAAGTTGACAAAAATACTATTAATAACTAAGCGGAATTGTTTTGTAAAAGTTACTTCATTTTTATTTGAAATTGGCCTGTTACTACAATTTTATAAAATAAGTCCCAAAATTAAATTAGGGTTTTGATTTAAATTAAAAAAAAAGGTGGACAGGCTGGGGTTGAAGACGCAGGGGATTTGACATTTTCGTGTTGTTTCTTTCCCACTTTCACTTTCTCTCTCTCTTATTTTTTTTCTCTTTCTGTGTGAATTCTGAATCTGATAACACAAAAAATAAACACAGTAACCAATGCTCTCTCCATAAAAAGCGTTGAAATGTGGAGCAAGTATTGTCCTCTCCGTTTGTCACTCTCATGTCTATGTTTATAAATGTACCAACCATGCCACAACAATATCAACTTCAATTCAAAATTGTACTTATACTAATTAACTAACTAATCATGTTTAATTAAATAATTAGATTAATATCTATCATAAAAAAACCTTTAGGGTAGAATTACACTATGCCAAAATCTAGTTGCTAAATAATGTCATCAACAGCCTCAATCTTCTCCCGGACCACATGCATTTCACTCCTGAAAAAAACCCTAACCATAAACAATATTCATCATTTAAGTAAAATCAAAGTTTATTTAATATTTTTTTTATAGTAGAGACTCACATGTAATTAATTTAAAAAAATTCACATGTAATTATTTTTATGTAAAGATTATAGTTAAAAATTATTAAATGATTTAATAAATTTAACTAAATTATCATATAACGATTCTTAACTATTAAATTTTTAAAATATATATTTTTTTGGGATGGAAATTACTAAAAGACCTACTCGGTAACAAAATTTTGTCCATTTTTTTTCCCACAAGCGTGAGCTAGGCTAAAAATTTTATAGTTGGTCCAATTTTTGTACTTTTCACAAATCGGATAGTTCGATTTTTGTATTTAAACAAATCGAACAGTCTAATTTTTATATTTTTAATAAATCGGACGGATCAATTTTTACTTCTCTAATTAAACAGTTCCACATTTAAGAATAACACTCCAACAATCTATATTTCAAAAAAAAAACACCATTACCATTCTAATATTAAAAACAAAAAAGTGGCGTGGGCTATAGGATGATGAATAATAAATCACACATGTTAGGTGAACAATGAAAAATACAAACAACGTAAACAATGAATCGCATTTCAAGTCCAATAACAAAAATTATATCTAATTAATTTAAAATTTAATTTTTAAAATTAAAATTATTTTTTTTAATTTATTAGTTACATTATTAAAAAAAACATTATTTTTCTATATTTTTTTAACAATGAAGTGACAGTGGCAGCACATATTACGGGCACCCTCTCCCGTTCTGGACACAAACATTCATAGGAATAGGTTAACTCTAATGCAACCAAACATGCCATTCCAATTCAGATACCCAAAAATAAAATCAAATAAAATAAATAGTTAATAGTCCTCACTTTTTATTCCATAGACAGTTAATTAAGTCTCTTACTAAAATTAATTACATATAATTTTTTATTTTTGTAAACCAAAAATACATAAATGACTTTTTACCAAATTATAATTAAATTTGTTAAAAAATTTAATTATTTTACAAAAAAAGCAGAGATTTATTATTCATCTTTTTCTGTTATTTGTATGCATTACGTCGTAGTATCTTTTAACTAAAGTTCGATTGGACTATAATCGTAACTTTTACTTGTTACTTGTTACTATGTTTTCGTTGTTTACACTCTGGATTCATTCTTGTCTTCAAGCCGACTAAAGTGTGCATGTAAACTGAGATACTCATCATCATTATCATCACCAAGTTCAGTTTGAATTTGCATATTCTTTTGATGCATATAATGATGGCATGCAAAGTAATATATATTATTTTTTAAAGAGAAGTTTTTATTTTATAAATATCGAAAAATTTTTTATTACCATAATCATTATATTTGTTTTTATGGAATTAAAAAATAATTATTCAACTTTATCTTATATTAAAAATATAATTATTTATATATATTTTTTATTAATTTAAATTTTTAGAAAATATAATTTCATAACATAGTATATAATGAGTTTCTGTAAATTAAAAGTTTAGAATTTGATCCACATATTGACTTACCAAAAAATAAATTTTAACATAATTACAATGAAAAGAGTACGGCAAAAATCTATATGCAAACGGCAAACCAAACAATGAGACTTGTGTTTGTGCGTGAAGGGCGTATTAAAGGTATTGATTATGTTTGTATATACTAAAATCAGTTATTAAAGTGAGTTATTAGTATAAAATATATGTTAAAATATAAATTTATAATAAAAATAAATTAAATTATACATATATTTATGCACAACTATATTGATGACTAATTTTAGTGACTGATTTTGATGGACGAAGAGCATTTTTATAAAGATATAATCATTCATGTATCTAGGGGAGCAAACGGGTCTAAATTTGACGGGCTGGCCTGCGTAATCTGCAAAAAAAGGTGGACCTGGCTGAAAAATTGAGACCGCCATATATCGAAAGTCCGTCTAACCTGCACCGCTTAAACCGTATGTTTTAGTGGGGCGGGACGGTGTGGGCTTCCCTGCCGAACTCAGGTCTTTTGAAGATGTTCTAATTTAGTGTTTTGGATTATATTTTACGTTTGATTGATTATGTTCTAAATTTGTAAATGTTTAATTATATGTTTTGGACAATATTTATTTTACTTTGGACAATATTAATTTTATTATTTTGTTTCAGAAAACTTGGTTTATGATTATGTTTATTATATATTAATAATTATAAAAATTTTAATATTTGTGAATTTAAAAATTATAAATTTATTAAAATAGTTGTAAAATTATATATATTATTTAATATTTAATAATAAAAAAGGACCCGCCAGTCGTTAACCCACTGTTAAGCAAAGTAAAATGAAATTTTTGAACCGCCTCATTAAACGAGGCATGATAGACTAATCTGTCAAAAGACAAAACTTTTAATAGAATAAGACAGAACGAACCTCCCCACTTACCATCCTAACATATATTCAATACTATCAAATTAAGCTATTTCATAACCAAAATCTCCTACCCCCTCCTCCTCCTCCTCCTCCCCCTCCCCCTCCCAAAAAAAAATTTTATTCAACCTTTTATTTATCTAGGGTCGTTGAAGTTGGGTTATCATCATTATTAAGAAACCCTAATATAAAATCATCAATTTTTCTAATAAAATAATGCATAACATATGGTAAATTCTAGAAAGTAGAAAATCATTATTGAACTTGGATCGATATTGGTGTAGTTTCACACTATGGAGTCAAGCTAAATTCACATTGACTTTATTATTTATATATGCTTCAATTCCAATGAGTGTGTAGGCACTATATATGCATGCTTTTGGTTTTTTGCTGCTTGTCTTGTTGCATGGTGGGGGTGGGTAAGCTGTGCGTTGTACTACTTAATCAACCCTTTATTTCTATTTTAACTTTCCATAAAGTTTAGATTTTTCATAACTAATAATATGGATTTAGGGTTACATCTATCAAACACTCCATTGGATTCTGCTACCTACCTAGCCTTTGTATTATAATTACTACAGTCTTATATATCTGAATTACATTAAATTTAATTACTCTGTCCTTATCAAAAAGAGTGAAAGATATATTAATTTGTATTTAGTGTTTTGTTTTTTAGATTAGGGATGCTGAGTTCTTGAATTCGTTATTTATTTATTTATTTTAGCTAATATGATAAATGTGTTATAGATATAACTATTTGTGTGTCATTTTCAATTAATTTAAATTAAAAAAATAATTCTATAATTTGATATAAAAAATTTTATAACTTAAAAATCTAAAGTTTGGTCTTTATTGATCGCAAATTAAAAAAAATCAACATAAAATAAATAAAAAAATAATAATGCGTAGCAAGCTGAGTTCTATAATAATAATAATAATAATAATAATAATAATAATAATAATAATAGATTTTTGAAAAATTTTATTATGTACTTATAACTCTAAAAAAATGAAGTACAAAGTAAATCTGTAAGAAAATATTACGATAGGCTTATAGATTCATGAGAAGATATTAAGAAAATATTACTTTAAAAATTGCAATAGTGTATTTATAAATCAGTGATAAAACGATAAATTGTGTCTAATATTACAATTTTTTAGGGACTTATAAATTCAATATTTCAATTCTTCTAAAACTTATTTGATACTCTTTTTTCTCAAAAATTTATAAATCCATTAGAGAATTTAAAAAAAATAGTTTGATACTTTAATTTATCTTTCTTAAAAATTTATAAATCCATCACAATTTCATAAAAAATCACTTGTCTTGTTACTTTAAAAAAATAGTAAGAATGTCTAAATTTCAACCAATCTGGGGAAAAGCAGAAAAGGAAAGGAGAGAGGCACCTAATTAAACGTCCCACAACTTTTATGAACCGATCAATTGACTTAGGAAAAGACATTGTTTTTTGTTGACTTTAATTTGCATCTGAATCTGAATCATCGATGAAACCAAGATAGGTTACTTAGCAAGGCCTACTTAGGAAAAATATAAAATAAATCACTAGCAATAATGCCTAACTACTACTCCTTCATTGATACAAAGGTACTAATTCTTTCAAGGGTTTTTGTTAGAAGGGAGTTTGTTATGAACTTTTGAGATGGTTTGTTTGAATTATTTGTAACTTTTAGATTAGGGTTTTACTAAAGACACTAAACTTATAAGTACGAAATATATTGAAGATATTAAAACTTTTGGAGATTTTTGCTGTCAACTAAATTAACATATATTTTTAGCTAAACTCATTAGGCTAAATTAACTAGACTTATAACATTATTTTATTTAATTTACTCATATTAGTCTTGGTTTTGAAATTTAGAACTTATACAGTTATACTGTTTGTTGTTTAGATACCGGTTCTTAGTTTGTATATGATTGTATTTGAAATAAATTACGAAAGAATAGTACAATTTCATTCTTGTCTCATATGTAGTGCATCTAAGAATTTGTCGAGGCGAATTCTACTTTTTTTTTAATTTTGAAATAAATAAAAAGGCAATTAACTCTGATGAACTGACTTTTTAAAAATTTTGAATTTGTTATTGGCCAGTAATGAGTTGTTATATACACAAAGTGAAATATTTAGATATTATATTATTATTATATCTCATATATATATAATTCATTTTTTCATAAAAAAAGAAAAAAAAAAAGAAAAAAGGAGTAGATGAAATTTAGGCGGCTGGTTGGCAAATGGCATGTGATGATGCAAATACCTAACTTTTATAGTTTTGATCACTTTATGTTTTTCACTTTTTCTTCATTTAAGCAGTGCAAATGCAATTATATGTCAATTATTGGAATTAGTAGGATGGAGTTTGGTTAAAACAGCGTCGGTTTGGTGTTACGGAAAATAGAAAAGTCGGCCAGAAAATGAGACAGAAAGAGTAGAGAGATGTAAAGAAAACCAAATGGGACCCTTTTCACTCCCTCCAATTTCTCACTTGCTTCAAAGTTACTACTATTACCCTTTTAAAGAACTTAGCTTGTATTGTTTATTTTTCTGTGTATATTTTTTGTGAATATTTTTTTTGTGGAAACTCAGATGAAGTCGACTTCACGTGAAGTTAATATCTGAGAGCCGTTGGATGAAAATTTAGTCAAATCAGTCCAATCATCTAATAGCCCTTAAATATCAACTTCACATAAAGTTGACTTCACCTGATAAGTTTCCACTTATTTTTCTATACTATAAAATATAGATTTTTTTATCAATATTATTTGATATTCCTAGGCATTACTTGAATTGAATTTAGATTTTACATCATTTTTTAAGTCAAATTTCATATGGGTAATGTTTATCAGGAAATATCTTGTATTCTATAACTAAAATTAAAACTAATACTGTACTGCATGTCAAATTATATTAAATATAACTAAAATTTTTATAAAATTCGCACTAAAAATGTCAAATCTAATATCCATAATTTTTTAGATTCAGATTCGTCCAATTTGATATATAAAGTTATAGATTGAATATTAGATCTCGTTTGTTAGAAAAACAAAAATCCAAAATATCTTTAAAAAAAAATCGAAAAATTATTTTTTCCACTCTTTTACACATATTTACTTGCAAAACACTATTAAATATTTTTTTAAATAATAGAAATAAAACAACCACACATTTATGGATAATAATAAAAATATCAAATAAAACATCCAAATCAAATTATTTGACATTCCAACAACAATAAAAAAAATAAATAATAATATAGATTTTAATATTCTAATATTCTAAAATAATTATATATATATATATATATATATATATATATATATATATATATATATATATATATATATATATATATATATATATATATATATATATATATATATATATATAGGATTTGTTGATCGTGAACCAAAATCTATCTGTACATATTTGAAATCCTTAATCCAATCCTATTTGTTAGTAAATTAGATCTGCATGATCAAATTCAAAAATTTTGAATTTGGTGCCGATAATTACTGGAGATCTTGCATATCAAATCCCAATGAGTACCCTCTTAATCAAAACTCGTACTTTGTTCTAAGTTTTACATAACTAATTAATAGAGTATAATTTCTTCTTGAGTAAACTATTAAAATTAACTATAAAAAATATAAATGTTGATAAAATTGATCATAGAAGATTTAAAATTAGTTATATTTACGAAAAATAATCTTTCCTTTAAACAAATCTAATCAATCATCAATTATTTTGTGACGTTGTTAGTGACCCATCTACATGTAATGTTAGCATTTTAAGGGTCAGTTTAGATAAATAATTTAATTAAATTATTTAAAAAAAAAAGAATTTAAAATATAAGGATTTATTTTAAAAAACAGTTTACAATAAATAAGTTATTTTGTTATTATAGAAGTATTTGTTTTAAAATTGTGTAATAAATAGAAGTGATAAAATAATTTTGAGAATGAAGAACTCTAAAAACTTTTAAACAGCTTTTTGAGAAGTTAAAAATATATTTAAAAATTATACCAAATATTATTAATGTGACTTTTCATAAATTAAAAATCTAAAAAAAAAATTTTAAAGCTTTCAAACGGATCCTAAATAATAGATTATTATTATTATTATACATTTAAGTCTTTTTATGAATTAAATCCAACTAAATTATTTAATAAAATTTAGAATAATATTAAATATAATTAATTTTTGTTATATTAAACAAGCTTGATTAAACTTTGTTAATAAATATACTTAGTTGTGTAACATTATTCTATTATTATTATTATTAAAGGGGATGTAATTAATAAATAATAAATAGGGTATGTTATTATGGGGCATGTCATAAACTCAACCACTCCTCCAACTTATGTTATAGCCCTCTTTTAAAACTTTAATTTACTTTGATTCCTTTTTCTCCTCTCAATAATTTAAACCATCATTATGTCTACTATCCTTTGCTCCATTTCGTACCTTGTTTTCACTGAATCCTACGGTCCATAATCAAATTTCTCTTTCTCTTTATCTGTCTCTCAAACTTTGAAAGCTACTCTATGAAACATTATTATTGAATGCCAAGCTACGCCCTCAGCCATGAGTTGAGCCTGCAAATAGACCCATTCGACCTTTGTAAAAATTGAGATGGGCTTAATTCGATTTTAAAAAGTAGCTCATAAAATATTTTTTTAAATAATGATAGGTTATAATATTTTTTTTAGAAATGATTATCTAAAATATGAACATTTGTATATGGATAGCCTAACAATATTAAATTAGATAGACTCTGATATTATATTAGAATTAAAATTGATTGAGTCTAATTCAATTTCAAAACTAGTTCATAACATGAAAGATGTGTCTCACTTATAAACTATCTAAAAACTTTATCATTAATAAATATGAAACTTGCAAATACATACATACACACAAATTTTTTCAAAAAATTTAAAAACAAAAAGGAGATACACAAATATTTGTATCTCTAATAATAATTGTTGGTACGAAATTAATTTCGACAAAAAGCATGATATCCAATTTAGGAATATGAAAATCGAAATGTAAGAAATGTAGTTCTTAATTGAAGTGATTGATACAAATTTGGTCGACACCTTATATTAAGATCAAACCAATTTATGGGAAAGGGTGACAGAACGGAGGTTGAGAAAAGAGATACAAGTAACAGAGAACCAATTTGGATTTATGTCAGGAAGATCTACCACTAAAGCAATATACCTATTAAGAATGATGATGGAGAGGTATCGTAGTAATAAAAGGGATCTACATATGGTGTTTATTGATTTGGAAAAAACATATGATAGGGTACCAAGGGAGGTCTTATAGAAGGTTTTAGAAAAGAGGAGAGTAAGGATCGCATATATTCGGACAATTAAAGACATGTATGATGGGGCCACAACTAGTGTGAAGACTCAAGGTGGTGTGACAGAGGAATTTCCTATTGGTATAGGATTACACCAGGGATCATCCTTACACTACAACAATATAGATTATTTTTTAGGGTTATAATGTGTAAAAGAAAATTAAAATTTGTCAAAAAAACAAAATTTGACACTATTTTAACTATGAAATTATGTTAATAAAAGTTTTGTCAAAAATAGTATTTTTAACATATAAGCGATTGTGAAAAAAATTTAAATCTTATTTTGATAAATATTGGCTGTCAAAAATAATTTGTTAGAAAATTTTGAGAACATATTTTCTGTGATACTTATTAATTGTCAAAAATACTATTTATTTTGACACTTATTGACTATAAAATATTCTCAACAAAAAATTTTAACAAAGAATGAGATGTGATCTTGAAACTAAAGAATAACTTGAGATTTTGAAGATAAAGAATGAGTAGTATAATCCTAAACTGAGAGCAGTGTGATGTCAAAATTAACAGAGCCCAAAGAAAAAAATAGTAGAGTAAATTAAAAACAAATGAGTGTCAAAATTGAGGAGTAATTTTCTACAGTCAAATTTTTCGTCAAGAAAATATAGAAAATTTGACATTTGTGATATTTGTCAAAAATATATATTAATTTTGACATTTAATTATGATGTTAAAAAATAAAGTGTCAAAATAACTCTATTTTCTTGTAGTGATTAAGTCCATACCTTTTCACATTAGTCTTTGAAGTACTCACAGAGCACATCCAAGAGCCTGTGCCATGGTGCATGTTTTTTGTCGATGATATTGTCCTTATGGGAGAGTCAAGGGAAGATCTAAATAAGAAGTTGGAGTTATGGAGAGAAGCTTTAGAAGTGTATGGTCTGCGCATAAGCCGTAGCAAGACAGAATATACGGAATGTAAGTTCAGTTTGAGAAGGGAAAACCCCAATATAGAGGTGAAGATTGGAGAAAACATCCTACAAAAAGTTAAAAGTTTTAAGTATCTTGAGTGCATCATACAGGATAATAGAGAGATTGAACAGGATGTAAATCATAGGATTCAAGCAGGTTGGTCAAAATGGCAGAGTGCATCTGGTTTTATATGCGACAAAAAAGTGTCTTTAAAACTTAAAGGTAAATTCTATCGCACCGCTATAAGACCGGCTATGCTGTATGGTACGGAGTGTTGGGCGGCAGCACGAACATAAGCTAAGTGTGGCAGAGATGAAGATGTTGAGATGGATGAGTGGTCATACGCGATTGGATAAAATAAGAAATGAAGATATAAGGGAGAGAGTTGGAGTAGCACCCGTTGTGGAAAAGATGGTTGAATCGCATCTCAGGTGGTTTGGACATGTAAGAAGAATACCGATAGAACATCCAGTCAGGAGGGTGGATGAGATGAAAGATGGACAAAGGGCGAAAGGCAGAGGAAGACCTAAGAAGACCATCCAGGAGGTGGTCAAACGAGATCTATATGTAAACGGTCTCTCTGTAGACATGATACATGACAGAGCACAATGGCGTTGTTTGATTCATGTAGCCGACCCCATTTAGTGGGACAAGGCTTTGTTGTTGTTGTTGTTGTTGTTGTTGTTGTTGTTGTTAACGAAATCAATGTACTATTAATAATAATACTTTTATTAAAACTACGTTTACTCAACTCTCAATTTCATCCTCTCTAACCAAAAGAGCTCAATATAAAAATAGGACGATTAAAATGTTAAAAACTAAAATAGTCAATTTTTATGTTATTTTTTGTATTGTCATTAATAACTATTAAAATTAACACTATTTCACATATGTCAAACTTTTAAAATGTTATTTTAAGGTGCTTGGGACGGTCCAAAAATAACCTTCATCATATAACACACTTGCCAAAAGTAAACTTACAAAACAACAAATAAGTGATATACACTTTTTTTTTTACACTGCACACAAATATTGTCATTTTGATAAAAAAAAAATTAATTTATACAATCTATCATTTGCATGAACTCTACCCAATAATACAAATTAAACAAACAGTTTAACTCGTGATGAAACCAATCCCTTCTAGATATCTTTAGCGAAGCTATAATTAGTAATATCTTTGGATATTTTTTTCACGCAAAATTTGCACAAAACAGTTAATAGTAAAAATATTATTTTTTATCAAATTTTCACATAATGATATCCATTGTATTTCTTGTCAACTTAACTAATTGTAAGACACCATGAAGTTTATTTAACTGTTCTATTTTTCATTGAAAAAGCTCTAGTCTTCATTAGAAATTTCACACCCACTCTATTTCATCCCAAAATTCACATTCCCTTATAATATATCCTTTCTCATTTGAAATCGAGAAAAACTTTAGAAAATATGTCACTATAAGAAAAACGTTGAATGTCGTCGAATTTATCGTCAGGTTTAGCATAGCAGAGTAGTGGCGTCTTTACCGGAAGATTTACCGATAGTTTTACCGGTAGTTTAGGAATAAAATTCGTCGTATCAAAATATTATCGACAAATTTCCGTTTCTGACAATAAATCTTCTAGTAATAATTGGAGGAAAATGAGAAAAATATGACATTAAACCCATTTAGTGGAATGCTACATTTTGGTAACCCACAACATGTTACCACCAGTAAATTCGATGGTAATTGTGCCCTAAATTCGAATCGCGAACCTTCTTCCTCCTCATTTGAATCTCTCTCTCTCTCTCTCTCTCTCTCTCTCTCTCTCTCTCTCTCTAACCCTCTCGCCTCCCACTCTCTCTACCCCTTTCATCTCTCTGCCAGCCCCCTTTTTTTCGGCGTTGTTCGTCGTTTTTGCTGTCACCGTTGCTGCCACCACTGCTTCTGCTGTCGTCTTCTTCTCGGCGCTCGTGATCTTTTTCAAGTGATTCTTTTGAACTTCCCTTTTTCTAAAATAGGAATAAGGTCTGATTTATTATTATAATTTTGGTTCTGATTTGTTTTTATAGTTTTGTGTTCATTAACTGGAGTGGCATCAGCAAATGGAGCGCCACATGGCGCCGTACGTAGATCAGATGCACACTGGTGGCAGCAGTGCTATTGGAGGGCCACAGAGGTCGCGGCCTAGGCCGCCGCCACCTTAGCAGCTCCACCGGCGGGGGAACGATGATGACGACGATGATAACTATCAGGATCTTTAGTGACTAGGATTTTTTTATACACTATTTGATTGTATCATATCCCTTGTTATTTGATTTTTTATTTTATTTATACACTTGATAATTCAACATATTTGACTTCTATTATTTAGAATGTGACTACTAATTGTGCAAAAAATAATTTTAAACAAAAAATTTAGAATTTGACCACTAATTTTGTTAACAAATATTAAAAAAATGAACTTGCCGTTGGATTTTTCGGGGGAGGGGGGAGGGGAATCCGACGATTATCATGCAGGAACAAAATAGTTTGGCACCAAAGTTATCGTCGAAAAAAATTTGCCAGTAACTGACATCAGATATTCGTAGCTTAAAAAACTAATTTCGACGCTAAATCTGCTGCAGGTTACCAGCGGACAACAAAATCCAACAATAAACAGTTATTGGCAAGGTTTATACTGTTGGAGTGGATCAGACAAAAAATCTTACGGTAATAAATTGATTACCAGCCGATTATTTTCGTTTTTTTGTCTGTAAATTTGACAATACTCAATGTTTTTCTTCTTGTATATTTTTCTTAAACTATCACATTGTAGCCAATTATCCTTTCAGAATCAAATATTAAATCTCATCCTCTAATTCCATAGACAGACTGTTAATCATCTTTTCTCGTACTCATTGCTCCTTGATTTGTAGTTTACAAATGTCTTTCCATGGTGTCCTATAATAGGAATAATTTGAGTTGACAACATCTAATTGGGATTTAAGTTGTTAGATGAGCAGCAAATCTTTTTTCAAAATGGACAATACTCTTTAGAAAATTGCCACCACCACATAAATAGAGCCATATTATGAATAACTACATCTTTTACACTCAACCCTCCAAATTTTTTAAGAGCCTGCAATACTTCTCACTTGACTTGAGCAATTCTAGGATTGTCATCCTCTTTTCCCCAAAGAAAACTCTTCTGTATGAAATTAACATTTCTGCCACTGTTTTCAATATCTTATGAAGACTAAGATAGCAAACTGATAAACTATTGAGCATACATTTTATAAGGACTAGTTTCTCCGCTTTGTTCAGAACATTACCTTTTGATAGACCGAGCTTCTTTTCTACCTTATCAATGATCGATTTCTACCTTTTCACTAGTTGTAAATTTTCTCCTAAAGATATTCTAAAATACTTTACTAGTAATACTGTCACTTTGCATCCTAATAATTTACACATTTTTTTATACCCACTGTTGCACACAGTTCATCATAATCAAACTGAATTTGTCAAAATTTATTCTCAATCCTAATATTATCCCAAAACGTTGTAATATCTTACTATAGTTTCTAGTAGTTAGTATATTCCAATTTTATTTTTCATTAGATATATAATTATTTACATATTTTTTTCTAAAATTTTAAACTTTTAAAATAATTAGTTTCATGATAATATTATATGAGAATTTCTATGATCAAGAGATAGAAGTTTAATTATTATTAAAAACAAAATATTCATTTTAGTAAACTGCAAATAAAAAGAACAAAAAAGCACATGAAAAAAGTCACTCTTCAAGTCTAAAAGAGAATCTCGAGAGAATGTAAGACATATAATGTCATACTATATGAAACAAGCACAGATATTGATACAGATACCTGGCACAATATAAAATAGGAAACATGAAACATTAATTTTAATTTTTTGTAAAATCAGAAACGACATATATATAAAATATAAAGTATTTTTTGAATAAATAATAATTTTTTATTTTTTTTAAATTAAAATTAATGTTATTAAATATTTTTAATATCTTTTTTAATTGTATAAAGTATTTAAAATAATTTTATGTTTTAATAAATAATAACCTATTTTGAAACCCATTTCAAGAATATAAGTTAAAAAATAAGGTTAAATACGTTGATATATAATGGTATTTAAGTGTGTCAAACGTATTCAAAGAAGGCAAAGGATTCGGTGGTCCCAGAACGTTTGGACCATTAAATGGTCCCATAACAAAACATATTTTTTAAGTTCTTTTAATAATTGCTAAATAGTTCTTTTCTAATTTTAATTACAAATTAATCCCATAAATTTTATTTAATTATAAAAACTATTTTTTCTTTATAAATTATTATTTATGAATTAACTATTATGTTTATTAACAATCAAAAACAAAAACAATAACGAATTAGATCTTCTATTGATCGTAATAAAGCTTTTGGCCATTCCAATGAATTAAACGTTTATATTTGATTCGTGACGTTCGTCCAGGCCGTGAAATCGTGTTTCCTTAAAAAACCAATCGATTGGATTACAGTCGATTGAAAATTGCAAGACAGCATGATTTTCGCATAAATCAATCGATTGATCATAGTATTTCAATTGATTAGTCCCATGTAAATTAAGACAAAAAATATTTACTTAAAACTATATTAAATATCGTAGAGTAAACACTCTAATCATTTGAAATTTCTCTTAACACGTCAATCATTGTTCTAATGTTATCGCAGCTTAACCCTTTTATTGGAAGAGAAGGTTCGTGCTCGTTGGTCAAATGTTTAAGAAAATTAATGACCTCATTTTTATAGAGAGGCTTAAGAAAATTATCGATTGATCATAGTATTTCAATCAATTGAAATACTATGACTAATTGATTGATTTATACGAAAATCGTGATGTCTTACAATTTTCAATCGATTGTTTTGTGATAAACTGTAATTCAATCGATTGAGTTATAATTCAATCGATTGTTTTGATAATCCAATCGATTGGTTTTTAAGGAAACACGATTTCACGGCCTGGACGAACGTCACGGATCAAATATAAACTTTTAATTCATTGGAATGGCCAAAAGCTTTATTACGATCAATGGAAGATATAATTCGTTATTGTTTTTTATTTTTAATAAACATAATAGTTGATTCATAAAATAATAATTTATAAAAAAATAGTTTTTATAATTAAATAAAATATATGGAGTTAATTTGTAATTAAATTTAGAAAATGACTATTTAGCAATTATTAAAATAACTTAAAAAAATGTTTTGTTATGAGACCATTTAATGGTCCAAACGTTCTGGAACCACCGAATCCTTTGCCTTCAAAGAAGTTCTTACTTTGTTAAAACATATTTGAATACAAAAGATACTCGTATTGAATGAGTGTTAAATAAGTGTCATATAAAAATATACTTGATACACAAATACTATAACTCAGTAAAGTGTTTATATTTTATTAATATCATAAAATTATATCTCTCAAAAGTTTATACTGATAAAAGAATGCACATGAATTATTATATTTTTAGTACATTTATTCACACAATACATAGCTTCTTTGTGTTTGCATAAATTTTTGTGTAAGTTTTCTAGTTCATCATTATTGATCTTATGCTAAAATTATCTCTTTTGAGATTAACATGAGTTGAACTCTAAATTTCTAAAAAACAGAAGCTTAATGTCATGTTATGAAACAATAACTTCTAAAATTTAAATAATAAAAAATATATAAATAATTATACTCTAGTGAATAACATAATTATTATATTCATATATCTTTCTGCCTGATTGCTTAAATATTCTCGTATTATTTCTAAACAATGGTATATTTTTATGTTTTTATCAAGATAAAAAAATATATTTAACTTTTATCTCACTTAAAAAGATATTTTATTGATAGTAAATATTATTAAAAAGTTACATCATTGCTGGTAAATATAATTTAGAGTTTGGCTCATTAGATAGACATTGAGAAGATGAAGAATGTGAATAATTTTAGAAATTTTGTCCAATAAAATAAAAAAAAAAATTATCCAAATTATTCAACCAAAAAATTTTATTCAGTAATTTAAAAATTTTAACCATTCATTATACCCTAATTTATCAAAGTATCATTTTCCAAACTTTCACTACAAAAAAAAGAACACTTGAACAAAAATTTTGTAACAAATTGAAAATTGTTACAAAAAAAAATTTGTTTGTAACTGTTGGTAATTATTACATAATAATAATATTTTGTAATAACAATATAATTTGTTACAAAATGTTTTGTTATTTTGTAACGATTTGATTTTTTTGTTACAAATCATATTAGCTTTTGTAACGAACTAGTGTTTTGTTGCAAAATTTTATAATATTTTGTAACAAAAGATGAAGTTGTTGCAAAAGTTTAAAATATTTTGTAACAAAATATTCATTTATTTCAAAAATTCTAACTATTTTGTAATAAAAAATTAATTTATCACAAAATTCAATATTGTTTGTTACAAAATATAAGAATTTTTGTAACTAAAAAAGATTATTTTAAAATGTTTCTTTAAGATAATTTTATTTTGTTTTAAAAATTTAATTTTTTAAAATATTATTTAAATTAATTAATTATTTTTTATAAAAATTAAAGATTAAATAATCAATTTTTAAAAATTGTATATATTATTTTATATTTTTTTATAAAATTAATATATAATTTTTACTAATAATCAAGTGTTAAATGTTGAATAAAAGTTAATTTTTTAAATTAAAAAATAATTATTAAACATAAATCAAAATAGTTAAAATTTAAAAATAAAAATAAATGTAAAAAGTAAAAATCCTAATTCTAACCCTCACTTTCACTTTTCATTCTGTTGTTCGCCGTCCTTGTTCACTCTTAATGTCTCCACGGCTCCACCTGACCTCTCACACTCAAGGTCATCGTCTTATTGCAAAAGACAAAAATGTCATCGCTACTTCGCTGGGTTACCTCATTCTTTTATTTTAAATAAATTTATAACAGATATTATTTTTTTGTTTCATTACCACTCTAAAATTTAATATATTTTTACATTTAAACAAATTTTTAAAAAAAAATTTCTTTAAAAACAAAATATAGAGCTCTGATTTTTTTTCTCCCCTTTACTAGTTCTAAACCCACTACAACCCGACACTCATCATTAAACCTCTAAGATCGCTGATTGTTAGAAAATAAATAATAAATTATTTGTGATTTATTATAGTTATTTATGGTTTTATTTTCGAAAAATTATTTACCAAAAAATAATTAAATTAAAGTGATGAGATTTTGAATTCAAAATTAATTAAAACTCATATAATTTTCATAAATATTTAGATATTTTTTATTTATAATTTAAAATTTTAGTAATTTAATTATTCCTAGTTTTATTAAAAATATCTACTTTATACCCTAATTTTATTAAAATTTTCTAATAAAAACCTAATTTACACACACTCTTTAAACCCTAACCCTAACCCTCACCATTTTTCCCAAACCCTCCCACCCCACGCACACACTTAGTGCTTCACCATACACACACATGGAAAGAAACCCCCCCCCCCCGCCCCCACCCCACACCCCACACACACTTAGCCCTTTACCATACACACACAGAGAAAGAAAAGAAAAGAAATGAGAAGGGGGGAGCTCAAGGGGGTAGAAGGAGAAGGAAGGAGAGGGGGAAAACAAGAGACGGTGTCGGTGGGTGTCACTGCCACCGTCGCCATCGTTGTGTTACCATCGGGAGAGTCATAACGCGAGGAGAGAGACGAGCTCGCGAGGGAAAGAGGAAGTAGCACCGCTGCCACTGGAGGGGAGCCTGACTGCCCTCCTCACTGCTAGCTCCGTCACAGTCGTCACCATTGGAGCTACGCGAAGCCGTTGTTGCCATCGTCACCATCGATGGTGATACTGCACCGCTTCGGTGTCGTCGTGTCTGGTCCGTCGCGTCCGCACTGCTTCACCGTCGTCGCAAAGCATCTGTTCAGCCCTTGTAGCGATGCTTCTGCCTCTGTTTCACCATGCATCCGCCGCCGTTAATTTTTTTGTGCTTCTGCCGCTTCTCCAACCATCATCTTCCAGTGCCTGCTTAGCCTCTGCTCTGTTGCGTGTTCAATCCTATGTTCAGTATCCGTTTTGCCGTTGTTCAGCTTACATTCTGCCGTTGTTCATCCATTTGTTCAGCCATCTCCGTTGCGTTTTGAAATTCCAGCTCCTCCCTCTTCTGTTGAATTTTAGAACATATGAAACCCTCTGATTATTTTAAGTATTTTGAATTTTTTATGTTTCTGATTGTTATTTCCTTAGGATTTTTTTCCTGAATTTGTTCTCGATTATGATTTTGTATCTAATTATTTGGTTTCACTTTTTTGGGCATATTTCTGCAGTTGGCTAAGTAGGATTCTTTTAATTTTATTGTTTTATTATCTCGTTTAGTTTTATTCTGTTGCATCATTGAAGTAGCTTGTGCTGCTCATCCTACTGCTGATGTGTTCATCATTTTGGCATCATTTAGAATGTAAATAGTGTTGTGGTTTTGAAATTTCAACATATAAAGTAGTACATTATGTCATTCTGATGTAGTTAGTTAGGGTTTATGATTCGTTAACTTAGGATTGAAGCTTTATATTCATTGCTGCCAGTGCTGTCGAATTGAATTAGATTTAAGCATTATAGTGTATCTGGATGACTGCATCTCTGACTCTCTGGTTTCTCTGGCTCACTGTTGCTCTTTTCTTCCCCTTCGCTGCCAGTTCAGGTAAGGACCTCCCCTTTATCCTCTACATTTCAATGTTCAATATCTTGTATTTGTACTATATCATTTTTTTCTTTGTTTTGTTCTGAATATGCTTGTGATGCATTATTCATGATTCCGCGAAGCCAGTGCAATTGGTGGTTTCAGATTGTCAAGGGTGATTGGTGGATTTCCAGGTCAATCATTAAGTGATCCTTCTATAATTGGGCATCACGGTCGGTCCTGATGTTGCTCCAAATGGACGGGATTGGTTATGCTGGTCAGCTACCAGGAGATGCAGTTTCCAGGTCAGGGTCAGAAACAGTTTCTCTACCTCTGGATGCTTTAAGTACTTTATATGTTGAAGGTCTCCCTTCCGATAGCAAAAGAAGAGAAATGGCTCGTATCCTTTTTCTGAAGATGCACTGCTTTAGGATTTAATTTTGTTATTTACTTTAGTTTTATGAGCTCTTCTTTAGTTTTAATTCAGTTTTTCACATTCTTTGATGTTATCTTAGACATTTTTTGCCCTTTTGTTGGATATAGAGAAGTGAGGCTTGTGAGAAAAAGAACCAAACATGTAAGTGTGTTGTTGGTAATATTATTAGCTTCTCCAATTTTGAGTGTGTGGATATTAGTTGAAATTCACCTGTGACTTCTTTTTCATTGAAATGCATGTTCATTACAGTGTGGTGGAGATCCTCTTATTCTTTGTTTTTTGGATTTTGCAAATCCAGTTTATGCAGCAACTGCAATGAATAATTATACAAAAGAAAGTTCTCTATTTGTTTATGTAAATCATCTAACTGAATCATTTAAGTATGTCATAACTTAGATGAAGGTTCTCAAATTAGAGGATACATTAACTTGTTTGGTATATACAATGAATTGAATTTATTTATTGAATTTTTTAGTTGAATTTTGCTTGTGTAATAGATGTGCTTAAAGAAAAATTTGAAAAGCAATGAACATAGCAAGATGAAGCATTAGCTCGAGTGAAAGTTCAATTGGAAGCTCAACAAGCCATTGTGAACTCTTTTATAACATGTTTTGACAATGAAAGAAACTAGACAATTAAAGGACTCCTAAAATCACTTACGGTTTTAATACATATTCATAGATGTTTCATATATTATTAGTATAGTTTAATTGTATATGGATCTATTTATTACATTTTACTTGTGTCATGGTTGATAAATGACAAATGTCCTATTATTTGGTTTGATAAATTTGGTTGTGTATTGCTTAGAAATAAGTAATGAATTAGTTGTTATTGATGGAACCGTAGACGGTGGAAATATCAAAGTTTTAGGAGAGGTTCTGCCAAAATTTTTTTAAAAATTTTGAATAAAAGTTAATAAAAAAAATTGTAATTGGTATTATATGTTATTCTAATTTTTTGTTTCGTTTTTTTTTTTCATTTACAGGAGTGCTAAAATGGTGATAACATGCTACTTAAATGACTCAATAATATTTTGATTCATAGAGACACTAATCTATGTTAGAGTTTTAACTTTTGGTTGAACTTGTGTAAGAAATATAACTTATAGAACTAATCAACATAGACATTAATGTTATTTTGTTTTAAAATAATTTTAGTTAAATGAAGCATGTTTGAATTATCTATATTTTTACATATTATATAAATATTGACTTACTCAGTAAAATAGTTAATATAACGATTAATTACAAAAATAATTTGGTAAATTATGTATGTAATTTTATTTAAAAAATTATTACAAAATAAATATTGTGCTTTGTAACTAAAGAAAACAAAATATTACAAAATTAAGTTATATTTTGTAACAAAATTTTATAATAGAGAAAAATATATTGTCACCAAAACTATTTTGAAAATCAAAATTTGTTATCATTTTTGTAACGAATTTTGATTTTTGTACCAAAAAAATTTATTACAAGATATTACTTTGAATTGTAACAGTTTTATTTTTTGTTAGAAAAACTTTTTATAACGAGACATACTGCAACAACCCCTTTTTTGTTACAAATTTCTTTAGTTTCAAAATTTTGATTTTTGTAACAATTTTACAAATATTACTTTTTCTTGTAGTGGCCTCTTCCGTCGCCGTCTCAGCAACTAGCCCCTTTCGCCGGCGTCACTCTCTTCCTCACCAAACATCATCGTCACCTCCTGGGTTCTTCACGCTGTCGCTTGGTCGCCAACCAGCCCCCATTGTCGTCGTCGGGATCCTCTTCACTACCGCTGGTTCGTCAATAGACCCTCATCGGCACTTAAGTATAACCATCCACTTAAGGACAAAAAATAATCATCCGCATACCTAGTAAATTAAACATCCAACATATTTTAATTGTATCTAACTAAACCCATTCCAAATCAAATAACCATCTACGTACCTACTAAAATAATCATCCAGCATATAAGAATTAAAATAATCAGTTGTATACCTACTAAAATAACCCAAAGAGACAGCGTACCGGATAATAAACGACGAGCTCGTACTGGACGAAAACCCCAGGCTAAATTTGGTGTCGTTCATGACGATGTGGATGGAATCCGAGTGCGACAAGCTCATAATGGTTGTCGTTAACAAGAACCACATTGACATAGATGTGTATCCTTTCACCATTGAGCTCCAATCCAATTTTTTATTTTATTCATTTCATTCTTTAAAAAAGTGTCGTCCTTATTTCTTTTGACAATTTCTTTAAAAATGGGTGAAATGGCACAACTGTCTCCGACATCGGCACGAGCTGTGGGGGATAATGGTGACGTGCATGGGCAGTGGTGTTTCGACTGCGTATGAACGACGTTAGGGGGAATGACGGCGTTATGATGCATCAAAATGGCTCTTTTCGGCACCAAGAGCGAGCTTTGGGTGTGGAGGGGAGGACCGTACAGTGTGGGTGGAAGAGGGCGAGGAGGGTTGAGATGGAATGAAAATGTGATGTGATAGTATATTAAGAAGAGGTTATATTATCTAACTCTAATAGTTTAAATTAAAAAATTAATTATTCTAATATATTGAGAATCTGATTTTAATAATTAATTTAATTTTTTTAACAATTGTTTATGTTGTTTAATATTTACATTGTGTGCTGATACTTTCTTTTTAGCATTTAATTTTAATACACTAACAGTGTAAAGGTATTGCATAGTCGTGCAACTACATCCATTCTTTTAGATGATCATTCACGTAATTAATGTTAAAAGTAGTTATTTTTATAATGTGACATTGCATAATTAGATACACGTATAAAACTACTTTACATTGACAGTGTATCAAAATTAAATTTATATAATTTATACTTTAAAACATTCGGTTAGTAAAAATGCATTTTAGTTAGAAAGATGTTTTAATTAAAGAATATATCTTATTACTTATTCACATATATAACATTGTTAGTTGAGACATGATACATTGATACTTGATTAAGTGAGAGATTGTGAAAAGTTGAGTGCATGGAGTGATGGCTATTAATGGAAAATAAGAAAAAAGGAAGATAGGGTCTACCCATGCACCAATCCTCTTATATCTTTTCTAACATTGCCTTTCCCCATTTCCCTTAGCTTCTTTTAATTTCTTTTATTTATATAATAACCTTCACTTCTCTCTCTGCATCCCCCTTCTTCATTCTCATTCACCCACTCATCATCTTCTTCTTCCTTCTCTCTCTTTCTCTCTTACCCCCCTTGAACATAGCCGAGACTCGTGGGGGAGAGAGAAAAAAAAACAAGAGTAAAAATAAAGAGAGAGTGAAAATATATACATAGATGAATATTAGATAGCACACATAGATGAACACATAGAAGGGCATTTTGGGAATATAAATATACATGCTATGAGGAAGCTTTGTCTTTTGAGGGGAATGTTGTCTGGCTCGAGGACCCTTTCATCATATCATCTTGATCATCCATAATATCCAAATCTCTATAAGATTATGGTGGTATCAAAATATATAGAGATAATTGATTATTATTGATGAAGATATATATATTATTTTTATATATATATATTTTTTGGTGTGGTCAAGGATTAATGTCTAGTGTTGTCGGACCAGGCTTCATTCCCCCCAATTGTATGCTTCCAATTATTATTTAATATATTTATTTTTTTTATAGAGAAATTCTGCTCATGGAAGTCATGGACTACTACTTCATAGGTTTGGTTCCTCTCTCTCTCTTCTTAGCTTTATTTTTTTTTTCTAATTTTTAAAAATTAATTTTCTAGTTGTACTATGAAAAAGTTTTGTTTTTTTCTTAAGAATAGGTAGATCTGAATGATGGGTTTTTGTTTTTGGATGAATTAAAGTCGTGGGTATGTTAGTAGTTTGCAGATTGGTGTAATGATGATGAATTTTGACCAATTTTGTTCTTCACTTCACTTGGAGGCTCAAAAGGTTACCATCATTACTCCCTTTTTTTCTTCGCAGCTTCTTTCCTTTCCTCTCTCTGATCATGTTGTGATGATGGTGTTCTTTGTTGTGTCAGGTTTGTAATACTTTTTATTTTTTAAATAAAAATTATTTTCTTGTTCATCATCATTAGCTCTATGATCTATAGATCTTGCCCACAACTATTTATTTTTATTTTAAAGTTTTTTAATTTCAATTTTTAATTTTCTAGCATCGGATCTGTCTGTTTCTGCCATGTTTTTTCTCAGATCTGGTCGCCTTTAAATCTCAGTTAAACATTCTCTCCTTTTTTCATTAAAAAAAAAAGAAAAAAGAGTAATTTTCATTTTACCTTTTCTCTCTCTCTCTTTACCTATTCTTTTTTATCTTTCTTTATTAGGGTTTTCTACTTTTCTGGCCTATATTGTTTTTTGTCTCTAATATCGTCAGTTTTTGTAAGGTATGGTCATGAGTCTTAAATAATCATTTAGTTATGATTTATGAATTTGAATCAAAGTGGATGAGACCCTTTTCTTAATAGTCTTGTCTTCAAATATTGTCAATACTATGTGATAAAATCAATGCATACTTTTGATCGTTATGATAATAATTATTTTGTAAAAAAAAATAAATAACCTGCAGGGACTATATAGGAGTAGTAGTATCATATATCGAAAATCAATATCAAATATTGCTTCTTAATCTCTCTAAAAATTTAAGGCTTGTGATTTATTGGATCCATCAATCAGAATGACAAATTCATATTACTAAACATAGCACTTAACTTGATGATATTTTCGGTAACCTCATAGATCTATACTTTTCCCTGCTTTTCTTGTCCACATGAATTAATTATCATATACTGAATTAATATTGTTAGATCTGAATTGATATTTTCAATTATTGATATGTTTTATTGTGGGTTTACCTTTTGTTTTTTCATGAAAAAAAAAAAACATTTTTTCTTGAAATTTCCTTAGGTTTATTTAAAACCTCATTTTTTATATCTAAGAGCCTAATTTTGTACATATTAATTTAAAGAATAAATATATACAAGATTCTTTGTTTTCCTTCTGTTTAAATTTATTTCAATATTCATTAAGCTCGTATAAGAGAATAAACCAAAAAAAATGTCCTTCAATAATTCATATATCTCCTAAAACAACACATTATTATATTCTAAATGAAATAATAATATGCTTCCTTACATGCATTGTGTACAGAAATGTTGGCAAGTAAGCCTTTTATATTTGTATTAGTACATGGAATATATAATTTTATTTTTATGATGAGAATCAATAATTGATTTTAGAATGAATTTTTATTGTATATTGTAGTGTCTCCTTTATTAGAAGAGACAACACCGCCATAAATAATAAGTTTGATTTCAAAAGAGGGTCAATATAACTAGAAGACATAGGGAACAACAATAACACAAATACACGGATTTGGATGCTCTAAATTTTGAATTTTATTTTAAAGACTAAAGCGTGATTTATGATCTTATCATTTATTTTATCTGTGGACTAAAAATAAATATGAGAGATAAATTATTCAAAAGTAAAAAATTATACTTTATCTTTTAAAATACAAATTTAAAATTTAGAGATATTCACCACTGTATTTTTGTTTTCCTTTATCAATTGTATTTACCATTGTGCCATTCACAGATTAATATTTTACATGTGGAATTCATAATCTTCACATTGAAAGGAAAATAATTTAAAAAAAAAATAAAAATAAAAATAATAGAATTAGTATTTGGTTTGGGTTTTGCTAACTTCTAATAATGATGGGTATAAAAACTTCAAGATCTTCTTTAAAATTTTTTATACTCACAATATATATATATATATATATATATAAAACCTGTGTTTCTTTGACCAAATATTTTTAGTGGTGTATAGAGTTATATTAAATAATTAAATATATGTTTCTAAAATTTTAGAAACAAAGTAAAAAACAGTTGAATTTCACCAAATTACCAAATCTCGAAACATGGATTTTGGTTGAAAAGATAAAAAAAATTTCAGTTACCAATTGTCTACATATATATTTTGGCCTCTGAAAATTTATGACCTCATGAAGTGTCACATGTATTATTATTATTTTGCTAACAAGTAGAGTGTTAAATGTAGAAAGTTTGTAAAAAAAAAATTCATATAAAGTTTTAAAAGTATTTATTATATAAAATATATAAAAAACTTAAAAGGTTTAGCTAATATGTCCACATGATAAGTTTTTCACTAATAAAAAATTTTAAATATTTTTATTTAATAAATATAAAACAGATATATTGAAAATTTAATTTTTTTAATTTTTAATAAAAATTTTTATTTTATAATTTTAACATGTACTTTTAAGATACATGATAAATAAATCCAAAAATAAAAAAATTTTCTAAGATAATTAAACAACTTTAAGGAACTTGTGGCAAAATTATTATTATTATTAGGGTTATAAACCCATAAATAAATGTAAAAGTTTGTTACAGGTTATAAGCCCATTAATAAATGCATTTTTGCATCTGTTGCTACCTTTTTAATTGTGTGAAATTACCCATGAAGTTCACCGAAATCCACCTCGCATATATAATAAAGAATCTGCTTTTGGGAAATTGGATCTTTTTGACTTTAAAAAAAAAAACACATAAAGTTGAAGCCCTGGGATTTTGAGAGAGAGAGAGAGAGTTATGGTTGTTGAATTCCCGTAAAAACAGCTTTTGTGGTCATCAAAGCATACTACTTTTCCATGAATAATTGTTGAGATGAGAACAAAAATCAAGTGACCCCAGAAACTTTTTGGAGTCCCACTTTCTACTGTTTGGGTAGCAAATTGAGGTTCTTCGTCTATCCATGCATATATTGTTCATCAATTTTTCTATTTTTGAGTAAATTAGTTATCATGAATTTTATGGTGTTTATAATTTGTTGTCTAATTCTTGCTAATTTATTTTTATAATAAAATTTAAATATTTAATAATTATTTAATTTTATAATTTTAAAATTAAATATTAATTTTTAACTTTTTTTAGTAAGTTAAGCAAATACTTTTAGACATCGTAACGATTATCATTAGTTATATATTGACCCAAATAAAAGACAAAAGATCCAAGTCTTTTAACTATTAGACCTTATTAAACGAAATTTTCTTCTTTCTTTATTAATTATCTTGGGATTTAGCTAATTAAAATGTGTTCTAATGATATATGTTATTTTTAAAATATGTTGTTACATGAGAAAATATGTAGAGTTAATTTGTTAGAGTTAGTAGCTGAATTTGTTAGAGTTAGTAGCTGAGTTAGTTGTAAATAATAGTTAGTTAGGAGGCTAATTGGTGTTATTTAAGAGTTGTAGCCAGCTGTAAAATTGAGTTAGAAACCAATTCAATGAAATCAGTTTTGAGACTGAGAGAGAACCCCGATTTCCTCTCTGGTCACCATTTTCTCATCTTGTGAAGTTCTTCCAATCCCTTCCTGAACGCTTCACCATTTCAACATGGTGCGGTGAGCGTGGAAGAAAGAAATCAGCAAGGAATTGAACTTCAAAAAAGATGAATCGGCAGGAATTTCGTTGAATTTCACTATTGTTAGATTTTTCCCTCCCCTTTCTGAATCTCCTTTCATTCTTCGTCTTCTTTCTTCCTCCTCCACTATTTTCTTCTCTTCCTTTTGAGACTCAGACGATAGAGACTAATGAGATCTGTGTTGCCTGAACAAGATTCAAAGATTCAGGTAACCATTTCCGATTAGCGAGTCTTGGAAAGAAGATTGCGCAATTGATTGCGAATTCCAGCATCAGTCGTAAATGGCAACAATCGATCTGCAAACGCTGAGAAGTCTTCTAAATCAGCTAAATCAGATGCAGTCAAATTCAAACAGGAACCAGCAGAATCTAGCTTTAGATCCGGTAAGTCCGTATTTCTTGCATCTTGGAGAAAATTCGGGGACAGCCCTAATTCCTATTGCATTAGAGCACAACAATTATCAAGTATGGGAGAGAGCAATGTGGAGAGCACTGAGAGGAAAGAACAAGATCAGGTTCATAGATGGTTCACTTCAGCGACCAACACAAGGAGATCCATTGTTTGATGCATGGGAAAGATGCAATACATTCGTAGTCTCGTGGATTAATCACTCATTGAGTCTTAACATAGCTAAAAGCGTCCTTTGGATCGACTTGGCGGAAGAACTATGGAAAGAACTGAAAAAACGTTACTGCTAAGGAGACATGTACAAAATTGCTGAGTTGGAAGAGGAGATGTTTGCAAGCAAGCAAGGAGAACTATCTGTGACAGATTATTACACACAATTGAAAACAATATGGGAAGAACTAGAGAACTTTCACCCTGTGCCAAACTGTTCAAGATGCATTGATATGTGCACTTGCGAGCTTAGTATCATGAGGAATTACAGAGAAGAATCCCAAGTGGTAAGGATCTTGAGAGGATTAAGTGATCAATTCGCCACTGTGAGATCACAAATCATGCTAATGACGCCAATGCCGAAGCTAGAATCTATGTTTGCCTCTGTTTTACAGCAAGAAAGACAGCTAAATATGCCTGAAATCCTAGACAACAATGCACTGATGATGAATGCAAGAAGCAGTAGTGCAAACTTAAGAAGTGAGGTTAATAATGGCACTATGAGAGACAAAGGCAGAGGCAGAGGAGGAAGAACTCAAAAACAGTGAACCTACTGTGGAAAATTAGGGCACTTAATTTACGTATGCTACAAGAAGCATGGATATCCTCCTAATCTCAAGAACAATCAAAGCTCATTCAACAACATAGTTGCTGAAGATGATGATGAAGACAGCAACATGCAGATGCAGTCCCAGAGAGAAATGGATGATAGGTCTGAGCCTTATTTTACTTTAGAGCAGAGGGAAGCATTGCTTGCTCTTCTGCAAAACCAAGAATCTCAGCCAAGGCATAGCATCAATCAGATTAGCACCACTACTCTCCCGTCCAACAAAGGTATATCCTATATCATGTCACTTTCTATTTTTAGCCCAAGATCCTGGGTCATTGACTCAGGTGCCACAAACCATGTAGCTTACTCACACAAATCCTTCTACAGAATTTATAAAATTAACCCTATGATCATTAACATGCCTGATGGAACTAGAACAATTGCAACACTAGCAGGAAATGTTATTTTTCATAAAAATTTATAACTGTTTAATGTGTTTTACATTCCAACTTTTAAATTCAATTTGATATCGGTTTCAAAATTAACTCTGGATTCTGAATGTCAATTGATTTTTGATGAAAATGGTTGTGCAATTCAGAAAAAGAAAACATTGAAGACAGTTGGTGTAGCTGAATAGCGAAGTGGATTGTATGCATTTGAAAAACTTCAACCTGTTCCAGCTACATCAAATTCAGCAAGCATCAATACACACACATCACATTCATCATATCCTGACCATTCTGCACTATGGCATCTTAGGTTAGGACATTTGCCGAATCATAGAATAAAGGTGATGCAAGAGGCATACACTGATTTACAATTTTTTAGTTGTAATAAGCCATGTGACTCTTGTCACTATGCAAAACAAAAGAGAAATTTCTTTGTACCAAGAATTACACAAAGTAAGAATCGATTTGATGTTGTGCATATTGACATTTGGAGTCCAATAAACACTGTATCAATTTCTGGTTTTAAGTACTTCTTAACGATAGTAGATGATAAAAGTAGATTCACTTGGATTTACTTCATGAAAGGAAAAAGTGAAGCTGCTGAATTAGTTAAAAATTTTGTCAAATTAATTGAAACTCAATTTGGTATCACTATCAAGAAGATTAGAACAGATAATGGACCTGAATTCAAGATTAATGCTTTCTATGCACTAAAGGGAATCATACATCAAACATCATGTGTTGAGACACCTCAACAGAATGGAATAGTTGAGAGGAAATATCAACATATTTTAGAAATAACAAGAGCACTAATGTTTCACTCCAACTTGCCCAAGAAATTTTGGAATTATGCTGTGGCACATTCAGTTCACTTGATGAATAGAATTCCCAACAGTATTTTAAAAAATGTCTCACCATATCAATTGTTATATGATAAACAGCCAGATATTTCATATCTCAGAATCTTTGGATGTTTGGTGTATGCATCTACACTAGTGAATCATAGAAGCAAACTAGATAAGAGGGCTAGGAAGTGTGTCTATCTTGGTATAAAGGAAGGGGTTAAAGGACACTTACTGTATGATCTTAGCAATAGAGATATCCTCATTTCAAGAAACACTATTTTTTATGAATTTGTCTTGCCTTTTACAATACAAGAAACTGTACAAAATGAGAAAGTTGAACATGAAACACATCCAGATTTTTGCATACATGATTTACATACATTTGATGATCCCTTGTGCATTGAGATTCAACAGTCACACACACAACAAACTGCATCTAGGACCTCACCTTTAGATCATGCACCATCAACACCATCAGCATCCTCTCATACAAACATTCAATCTTCACCCACTTCCACTATGCAACCGTTAAGAAGGTCCACTAGGGAGACAAAAAGACCAGCATACCTTGCTGATTTTCAATGCATGACTACTTCATCAGCTCTATTAGCTACACCAGATTTCAGCACAACTCATCCCTCACAATGTTTTCATGAAAAATTTTTTGAACATCAGTTTGACATTATTCATGATTTGAAACAAAATTTCTTTGAACATTCCACCCTGCTATTTTTTGAATCCGCAATACCAGATTCAACCTTACCCCTCATTCCATTATGTCCATCCTCCATTGAATTTGTCAATCAAACCACCTTCCAGCCAAAACACACTGAACCCAAATGCTATGCTGAGGCTGTCACTAATCCAAAATGGCAAGAAGCAATCAATGTGGAGTTAAATGCTCTAAAAGAAAATAAGACTTGGACTCTAACATCTCTTTCAGCTGGAAAAAGAACTGTAGGTTGCAGATGGGTGTTTAAATTGAAGCTCAATGCTGATGGAACGGTGGAACGCCACAAGGCCAGATTAGTGGCACAGGGCTTCACCCTGACGGCTGGGGTGGACTATCTTGAAACCTTTAGCCCTGTTGTGAAGATGACAACCCTTCGAATCTTGCTTGCCATTGCAGCAGTCAAAGGCTGGTTCGTGCATCAATTGGATGTCAACACGGCCTTTTTACACGGGGATCTTGCTGAAGAGGTTTATATGAAGCCTCCTCCTAAACTTTTTCTCTCTGATCCGGGACTGGTATGCAAGTTAGATCGCTCCCTTTATGGCTTAAAACAAGCTAGCAGGCAGTGGAATACCAAGCTCACTTCCACTCTTCTTTCGATTGGTTACTATCAGTCTCGAAGCGACTATAGCCTTTTCACTAAATCTACAGATTCTGGTTTCACAGTTATACTAGTATATGTTGATGATCTAATTGTTTCAGGGGATGACATGGCAGAAATCACTTTTATCAAACAGCATTTGCATCATTTGTTCAAGATCAAAGACATTGGTGAACTCAAATTCTTTCTTGGCTTGGAGGTGATTCGAAGCAAGAGGGGGATCATGGTGAATCAAAAGAAATACTGTCTCGATCTCTTGAAGGATTATAACCTACTAAATTCCAAGCTAGTAGCAACACCAATGGACTACACCATCAAATTGAGTAAGACTTCAGGAAATCCGTTGCAGTCCAATACAGAGTATAGAAAGTTGATTGGAAAATTGATCTATTTAACCAATACTAGGCCAGAAATTGGATATGCTATTAGGAGACTAAGTCAATACTTGGATTGTCCCACAAACATACACTTTGAATTAGCATTGAGAGTTTTGAGATACTTAGGAGGAACACCGACAAAGGGGCTAATGTTTGCAGCTGACACAGATTTGACACCTACTGATTTTTCGGACAGCGATTGGGGCACTTGTTCAGATACAAGGAGATCAACCTCAGGCTATTGCTTCTTCATTGGCACTTCAATTGTGTCCTGGAAAAGTAAAAAACAGAGTACGGTTGCTAATTCTTCATGTGAAGCTGAATATAGGGCCCTAGCAATGGCCACACGGGAGGCACAGTGGATCACTTATGTGCTGCAAGATCTGAGAGTAAAGCTTAAAAAACCCATTGGAATATACTGTGATAGTCAATCGGCATTGCATATTGCTGCTAATCCAGTATTCCATGAGAGAACCAAACATATAGAGATGGATTGTCACATTGTGAGAGACAAATGGCAAGAGCAAGTCACAAAACTGCTACCCATCTCCACCCACAATCAAGTGGCAGACATATTGACCAAAGCATTAACTCCTAATCAATTTCAACAATGTTTGAGCAAGCTGAGAATGATGGAAAGCATCGATTCTAGCTTGAGAGTGGGTGTTACATGAGAAAATATGTAGAGTTAATTTGTTAGAGTTAGTAGCTGAGTTAGTTGTAAATAATAGTTAGTTAGGAGGCTAATTGTTGTTATTTAAGAGTTGTAGCCAGCTGTAAAATTGAGTTAGAAACCAATTCAATGAAATCAATTTTGAGACTGAGAGAGAACCCCAATTTTCTCTCTGGTCACTATTTTCTCATCTTGTGAAGTTCTTCCAATTCTTTCTGAACGCTTCACCATTTTAATATATGTGTTTTAAGACATGTATATTAACCAATGTAAGATATATAACCACTATGTGCATAAGGTCTTAGTTTAGTAGTAATGAACTAATGATCTTTGTTTTGCAAAAAATGCATCTGACTTTGAGATTTGACTAAGGTCAATAGTGGACAGAAATTCTTAGTGTTGGTGTATGAGTTTGTAATATGACGTGAATATTGTGATGTTGTAATATCTAAAATTTGGAATTGTTAATCTATCATCTTAACAAAAAAAACTCTAATTATAATATTTTTTTGTCAACTTAAATTTTTAAAAGAAATAATTTTATAACAAACAAACTTATAATTTATAAGCTGGCGGAATTCTTTTGAACAATTTCAATTAATACTTCACTTTGTATATGTAGTGTAAGATTAATTAATAATTTGGTGTTCCATACTTCATCTCTTGAAATAAAACCCTTTTGATGGATTCAAGTGGGTTATAAATCAAAGACTACTTTTATTTTTTAGTTATTTTTCAGTCTACAGGTCAAAGATTAATTCAATACGAATTTGAATTTATAAGATTCGACTCAAATTAACCATTAAACGAATCTAAGTGGTTAGAGATGACTTTGAATTTGCCATTTTCTTCCATTTTGTTGGATTAAAATCAGTCTATATGTTGAAAAATGAAGATGCAACAATTAGCCCCTTTCAATGGTAAGTGGTAACTTAGCTTGTGATTAAGATGCTAGAATGTTCGACTTGCATGTTAGTTTGTATAATGATGATGCTGATCTATTTGATGTGTATTTCTTTAATTTAATTGTGTTAATTATATACAAAAAGTGAGGTAACTATGGTAATTTAATATAACGAAATTCAATTTAATGATACAAAAATGGCTTTAAAATTGTAAATCACACCAAAATCTAGAAAAGGTATCAAAATATGTGTTTGTATATTGTATGTAAATGTTTTTTTTATTAAAATATATATTTGTTAAAAAATATGTTGAAAGCCGAGGGCCCAATTAAGGAGGGCAATCCATCTATCAAAGATCCCGTATCAGCTTTTTATTTTTTATTTTTTATTTTTTATTTTTTGATGTTTTTTATTTTTCATGTTTTTGCTGACAAACTTCTGTTATGTTCAATTCGACGTGGTTATGAAATTACAATCATATGTCACCCAACTCACTAGTGGACAATTTTGTTTTGCACTCCAACTGCCCTCCCTTTCAAAAAAATAAAATAAAAGGAAATAAAAAATAAATTAAATCAAAGTTGGGTTAAGACAATGATTCTCAGCTTATAAAGACAATTTTACTCTTCCAAGACCAAAAATATTATTTAAAAAAAAAGAAAAAGCTATATATTCATTCAATTACAAAAAGTCTAATTAAAGAATTTATACTTGCATTACGGAACAAAAATAGTATTTAATTAACACTAATTATCCAAATCAGATATTGAAAATTTTAAAATTAGACACTTTAATTCTATAAGATTTAAAATACACAAAATAATCTTCAATGTTTATTTTTCATAAATAATATAGTTTTTTTTTTTGTTAATCACTAACAGTAACTACATCTAATGTTTCTTAGAAAGATTTGGAATTCATTGATTGTAATGTTACATAAAATAAATTTGTAGTTAAAATTATTTGTGCTACTGAAATTAGTAATTGTACCAAAAAAAAAAATAACTTAAAAATATTTTTTTAAATTTATTTTAAAAAAATAAAAAATATTCGAAGGGACTGTTTTGAAATCTTTAAAATATTTTAAGAATTATTTTGAGATTTTTTAAACTCTTCGAACATTATTTTTTACTTCACTATTTTAAGAACTGAATTGTCTAACTCGAATATGTAGACACTTAATAATTATATGTACAAGTTAATATTTTACGTCAATAATCACTTAACAGAGATAAACTGTATTATCTAACAGTCATAAATATTAAAAATTATTTTATATATTTTGAAACTTGAAGAATTAAAGTGTCTAATTTTAAAAATTTTAAATACTTACTTCTTAAAAAATATTAAAATCTCAAGTAATATTTAATCCAGCCGCAACAAATAATATAAAACCTACAAAACGGATGGAGATTATTAATTAAATAAAAAATTGATTTATTTTTTTATTTTTTATTATATTTTTTATTTTGATAAATTAAAAACTAATTCATTATAAATTTAAGTTTTGTCGCTCACTAATAATCTACATACAAAAGATAGAATCCAAACGTGTGACATTTACTTCAGCGGGCTAACCACTAAATTATACTCGTTGATGATAAATTTTTTTGTTTGGAGGTTTTGATGGAGTTGCAATTAACTAGATTATTTTTTTATTTTGGAATTTAAAAAATATGCTGCTCATTGTATCACTGAATCATAGCCCAACTTGGTTGGTCCAGTCTTTATATCAATAGCCCAACCCAACTAATCAAAGTTTCAATGTATCACACTTGCATTCTACTCTAATTTCGGTGTAAAAGTAAAACTGTAAATGGAGCAGAATATCGGGTCCGGTCGGGCTCTGGGTTGGGCTGGTTCCTCAAGCCTATACCTATGACAAAAAACAAAAAAAATTAGGAATGTTTATTGCTTTATCGAAAGAGAAATAGATTTTTTAATTTTTTTTCACTCTCAATTGATTTTGTTGATTTTGTAAAATGTGATTTTAATTTACATTATATAAGACTCTTTTTTTTTTCAGGCTTTTTGATTTTGATATTGAATTTATAATAATATTTTTTAATAATATATGAAATTTGGTATGTCTTTTTATATGAAGATCACAAATTTAATCATCTGATTTGTGAAGTTTAATTTTTTTTTTAAAATACAAAACTTATCATTCGATTTGTGAAGTAATACAAAATCTATCCTCTAATTTGTGGATTTTAACTGTTTAAAATTTTTAAAACACAAAATCGACTCTCCAATTTGTGGTTTTCATAATAAAAAATAACACACTAATAATTTTTATATAAAAAAGCCTTTTTTTTCACAATTTTTTATTTGATCTTAGTTAAGTTTTGAATAGTGTGAGATAACATTTTACAATATTAATTGAGAAAAAAATTTAAATAATTTATTTCCGTACGAAAATGGTTTCTCGGCGAATATCTATTACATTTGAAAAGGCGAATATCTATTACATTTGAAAAGCTTTTTTAATGAAGAAATTTCTGTCGACAATAAATACCTTGAGGCTTGAGTAATACCAAAAAATAAAAGAGAAAAAAAGTTGCACACACAGAAAATAAATAAATTGAATATCTCAATCAAGAAAGATGTTAAGTCATCCAATAATCAAGAAATCATTCATGAGATGTTAATTCTCATCTTGCGTATATGATGATTTTAGAATGTTAGTTTCAACTAACTAATAAAAAACAAAAATATTCACTATATATTTTTATACAGATATATTTTTAATATGTATTCTGTCTTTTAATATATATTTTATACTAGTGGTCAAATATAATAGTTGATTTTAGTGTATACCTAATTTAATTGAATAAAAAAAATTTAAATGCAAGTTTAATTTACAAAAACGTCAAATTTAATTTTAATATCCATGTATGTATGTATGAGTTGTGATATCTCATCAAGATTTTGTTTACTTATACTAATTAATTCCCAGTTTCATTCAAATTAAACACCAAATTGCGTAACTCAATTACAAATTAAGCAATGAACACTTCACTGGACACCTATTGGCATTGACATCAAAGCTTAATTAAAAAGTGTGACACATAAACCTTTCCTCACTTCTAGTCCAAACCAATCTATTTTCATTTGTATCCATCTTTATATTAATTGCCCAACCCAGATTTTAGAATAATCCGATACATCTGAAAGATTATTTAGACAAGTTAAAACTGTTTTTCTGACAAACTAAACATAATTTTTTGAATTGTTATTACATTACAATTTGAGAAATTACAAAATGTACACCAACAAAATATTAGATATAAAAGGACAGTTTTAACTTGTATAAAAAATTTCTAAAATGTATTAAACTATTTTGAAATCTCTTAATTGTATTTTTGTTTTTTAATACTCTTATCTATTTATTCTTATAACAATAAAATGAAATAAAAGAGATATATAAACCATTCAAGCAATATTGCGTCTCTCTTCACAAAACCTTTTTTATTTACAAGAAAATATAAAAAATTAATTTTTAATTAATATAATCAACACTAACTAATTTTAAAGTTTATAATTAGGAAGTAAAATAAAAAAATTATGATTTAAAATTTAAAATTTAAAATAAATAAAATAATTATCTAATATTAGCTGAAAATATTAATTTTCTAACATTATTTATTTTTTAGGCATGCATTAACAATATTATTATATAATTGTGACTATGGCTCAGCATATACCACTTGTATAGACAAATAGTAGGTCATAGAGTCCAAGTCATACATTTTATATAATTAAATAACCGACTTAATCCATTTTTTCTTTCTTTCTTTTTTCTTTTCTTCATTATAGATTATTCCATCTCACCTCATCTTCTTTATGGTGATGACACCTCTATGACTGTGCCGCCATTGATAGCTAGGTTAAGTTTAATTTGTAGGGTTGATTTTGGTTGCCATCAATTAGATACAAAATAAAATATCTTCCAAAATATCCACTATATATATATATATATATATATATATATATATATATATATATATATATTATTATTTATATACCATAATTAAAATACTTATATCTAAAAACCTAGCTAACACAAATTTTTAGGGTATTGTCCTTAGCTTCTATATCTTAGCTTTGTTTCAAATGTTAGGAAGTGAAGAAAAAAAATTGGATCATCATTATCAAAGGAAGAAAGTTATGAATAACAAAGATGCAATAATTCCAAAAGGGTATTTGCCAATCAAAGTAGGGCATGGTGAGGAACAAGAGAAGATTGTTATGCCTGTGATGTATCTCAATCATCCATTGTTTTCTCAGCTTCTTAAGGAGGCAGAAGATGAGTATGGTTTTGATCAACAAGGAACCATAATCATCCCTTGTCATTTGAAGGAGTTTAGGTACATTCAAGAACTTATTGATAGGGATAATAATAATAATAATAATAATAATAATAGTAATAATAATAAATCCCTTCAACACCATCACCACAACCATTTTAGTGGTTGTTTCAAAGGATCATCATCTCAACAAGATCAAGTATAGTTTTATAGAACATCTTTTTGTTCTTATCTTGTTTTGTATACTTATCTAAATTATTCTCTAAGTAATGTTAAATGATTAGTAAATATTGTTATTACACTCATATTTATAGAGAATTTGTACATAAAAAATATAAACTAAATTTTATATATATAAATCAATATAATTTATATTTATATTTTTTTAAATTTATATACATAAATTAATAACATTTATTTATTAAAAATAATTTAATATTTATATTGATTAAATAATAAAAAATACTAAAAATTATTGGCCCAAAAATTTTTCTTATTCTCTTTTATGGTTAGATTAGGTGTGAAGCTTGGTTAATTGACGATATATCAGTATACGCTGTACAACAATAAATAATAGTTACATATATACTACAATAAAAATTATTTTTAGTGCTAATAACATAATGTTGTTATATATTTTTTGTTATATTTATATGTTTATTGCTATTACTATATGTTATAATAGTAATTATATATATACTTTTTATCGTTATTAAAATAATTTTTACTGGCATACAATTCTATAATTATGGCTGAAGCGCAACAAAATATAAAACGAGACTAATGTCTAATTACTAATAAACATATTAATGATTATTTTTATTGTTGCTAAAAATAAAAAAATGATCACTAAAAATAATTTCTTTAGTAGTGATAACACAATGAATCTTTAGTCTGTGTATATTTTTTATTTTTGTGATATATTCTAAAGTAAAAAATTTCGTTAAAATATCCAATATTAATATATAATTACCCTCATGGATATATATATATATATATATATATATATATATATATATATATATATATATTTATATATTTATATATGTATGTTGTATATATGTAGGTATATTTTTATTCTTCATCATGTACATATGCATATAGTGATAAAGCATATGGTTCAATTAATAAGAATTGCAAATGGTGAGTAGCGATCACAAGAAGTTTCTTGCTTGCAACTTTTTTCTTTTTTTTTTTGTCTTAATTTGTATATTTTTATGATAAGTACCGTTTCAAGATCAAAATAAAAACAGTAAACAGATATATAGAAAATTAATATTTAATTAGTTAATATTAATTAATTTTTATTATAAAATTATTTTTAATTCTTATTTTTAAAAAATTTTTAATTAAAATTTAAAATTTAAAATTTAAAATAAAACAATAAAATTAGTTGATTTTAACAGGAAAAAATTGACTCCTTAATTAAATTTAAACATATAAATAAAATCAAAATATATAACTAATGTAGTTATTCATACATACTAAATGACATCAGTTATAATCTTGATGATTAAGTTACATGATTAAGTTATAAGCAAAATTGTTCGAATGACCATAACTTCCTACATAGAATTTTTCAGGGACAAGTTGTGGAGGAATTTTAAATAAAATTGAATATCATTCCATTTGAAAATTCAAATTAACCCACCTGTATTTATATGTCGTGGTGGGATTTTAAATGCTCCAAATGTAATTTTTTAAGGAAAAATTAATCCTAAGGACCACTAACAACAAATACTTATTAAGAAGGACTAATTATATTAAAATTATTTAAAAAGACCAATTTAAATAAATTTAAAAAAAGGATTAAATAATTATTTTAAATAGACAATGATATCTTTAACCAATCTTTGACATTAAAAGAATAAAAACCTTAATCCAAAATTTTTAAATGCGTAAATCTCTAAATTTAATAACCCTAAATTTTTTAATTTTTTTATCAATATTATTGTAATGGATCCCGCTAGAGAGACAATAGACTATTTGTACAATGTGTACAATGGGCTATTGAATTACAAAATGAACATCTCTAATACTATCTAGAATAACCATTGGAGTACTAGGAATAATAAACATTTTCCCAAAGATTAAACTAATTTTGGGGTTCACCAAGAATCAAACTCTTGACCTTTCAGATCTACCGCTCTAATACCATGTCATGATACCATTTATCCCAAAAGCTTCAACTGATGGAAAAAGGTAACACTAATGATAATATTTTTAATACTCTATAAACCTTTATTGTACACATTGTACAAATATTCCATTGCCTCCTTATACTTTTCCTATTGTAATATCTAAAGTTTTACTCGTCTAAGTCTGTAACGCTATTCATATTTTAAAAAGAGGATCAATTGAAGGAATTTATTGAGAGGGAAAGAGAAATCACTGGTTATTAGCAAAGTAAGTTTTTGCTGCAATAGTCCATCATTTAGAGAGTTTAGAAATAATTTTTCTTATAAAAAATTTATTTTGCCTTGGGATTTGGTTATGTGTATTGCTTGTATTGTTTTTTATAATTGGTTTTGGTATATGATATCTTTCGTATAAAAAAAATAAAAATTAAAAGAGTATTTATTCATTTTGATCTTTAAAAAATTTTGAATCAGACACTTTAGTTTTCAACTAAAATTAATTATTTGATTAGTTCATAATAATTAATTTCGTTAGTCACTTAGGTTCTTTACTCCATCAACTCTAACGGAAGACAAAATAGTCTTTGACAATTTTAACGGAGGACAAAATAGTCCCCAACCCTTTTGTTCAAAAACAACACTGTTCTCTCTCAATTTTCATGATATCTCACATAACCCTAACAGTCTAATACTACAACTTCAAGCTATACAATACAAACTCTGAAACTTTAATGTTCACAAAAAGAAAAATTCTCAACTTTTTCTCAACCAATTCATACTCAGGAAACTAATGACTATGTCTCTCAAGTATTTGTCGTCTTTGATGGATCATATGAATCTAGACAGCAAGTTCGGTTTGTTAAAATTCGTCGTCGTTGTCGCCATCTCCCTCCTCGTCTACCCTATCATCTCCATGGCCACATTGTCCACTACTATGATCGCTTCCTTCAGTTTCTTCTTCGAACCAATGTTCAGTAATCACTTCAGTTTTCATATGAGTAGCGACGACAATATTGCTCACTGTACTGATAGCTTGGATGCGAGGTCGAAGCTGTCTGCCAGCTTTGACTTCGGGAGAGAAGGAATGAAGCACTCGAAGTCCATTCCAAATGAGAATTTGCATATGATGTCGACGAAAAATCTTCACATGATGTCCTAATATCCAACAATCTATATTGCTTGCCGGAGAGTGGAGAAATGCATGTCCTTGGGGTAGTTGTGGAACTTGGTATTGAGGATGTGGTAGACGTTGTCGGGATTGGAGGTGATGTTATTATCAAAGACATGGAGGAAGATGCTTCTGGTGTGTGAAGTGCGGAGGAGGTGGGTGTACCAGTCATAGAGATTTAGAAAGTATGTGGTCGATGACATGTTGAGGTAGGTGCGACACGAGTGACAATTACACCATGACTTGATCTTGGAGGTGAATAGGAGAAAGGAGAAGATGGAAAAGAAGACTGTGAAGGTGAAGAAGGAGAGTATGAATGTTAGGATTATGCAAGATACGATGGAAATTGGAGGAGAATGACGTCGTTTCCAAACAGAGGGGACATGGACTATTTTGTCCCTCGTTAGAGTTGTCAGGGACTATTTTGTCCTCCATTAGAGTTGACCGGGCAAAGGACTTAAGTGACTAACGGATTTAATTGTTAGGAACTAATCGAATAATTAATTTTAGTTGAGGACTAAAGTGTTGTCCAAAATTCTTTGGGGACCAAAATGGGTAAATACTCAAATTAAAATTATACTAGAAAAAAAGATGAATAATGAACTGAAACTGAAAAAATTATAAAAAATCACCTTTTTGTTTGATATTTAAAATATCATTAGAGATTGGCAACGTGTTGGTCCTATTTTATAAGTTTTATTTAGGGCAAGTTACGTATATAAAATGTTTGGCAACCATAATTATCAGAATACAACTTTTAAGCATTGCAGATGCAAATGTAACATTTACATTATTATCAAAATCGCGAGAGGGTATAGTAGTTTCTGGAATGCACGTAAACCGCTACATGGTGTAGGGTTTAAGTTGGAACACATGTTAAGAGAAACCACTACACCCTGTAGTGGTTTTTTGAAGGAATTCGACAATGATAGTAGTTTCTTCACAAATGGCCATCATAGGAAACCGTGTGAGTCTATAACGGTTTCTTTATATAAGAAATGCCTACAAATACCAAGTAGGAGGCAATGGTGTAGTAGTAGATTGTCATTTTTAGTGCTAGTCCATTGCTATGGAAAAATTCAAAAAAGCAAAAAGCACAGTATTAAGTTTACTAATAGAGAACCAGTGAGTGTTTTTATCCGATTATCAAATTTGTTGTCAAAGCTAAAAACGAGTATATTGCAAAGTGGATGAAGAAGTTGTTTTACAAGACTTCTATTGCGGTTGTATCAACTGGTGTGAAGTATGAAACATTTGTGATAGGGTCAGATGAAGATATGCAGGTTTTGTTTCATTATCGATGTTTTCCGAAAGTGAGAATACACGAGCTGTATACCAAGTTGGAAGATGGCGTCGATAGTTCTGGGGCATCAGCGCCGAATCCTTAGTCGACTACAGTGGGGAGTGCTTCTACCTCAATGCCTGTCGTTGCACCTACTTGTCTGTTGGCTTATCCTCCATCTGTTGTAGTTGGGATAACTAGGTCACCCCGTATGATTCTAGATATTTCAGGTGAGTGTGAACTGGATCGGGTTGAAAATGCGAAGCGAGAGGATGATTCGAACGAAGAGCTTGCTCACATCGTGGGGGACAGTGATGAGGATACTCCGAGGAACCCACCTACACATCAGCGGACATCAAGTTCTAGGATACAGCAGCATCCTCCACATTTCTCAACGTTGAACTTGGAATCTGTGACTAAACCTCTGGCATCTGCAGATGGTACTCCAAAATCTGAGCCTGAACATCTGACATCTGATGCCGGTAATGCTAACCATCATCATCTCGTATGATTACCGCGAAGTCGGCGTATAACTGTGAACTGCCCAGGTGATCGTCAATGTCCATGGTCAAGGTAGTGGAAGCCAAGTCAGCATACATCTGGGTGCTGACATTATGGAATACCTGAGAGCTCGATGCATGGGTAAATTTGCCCCCCGAGTCCCAGCCTCTAGCTCTCCACCAGCATCATGATCAAACTGGTGACTGGTGACCATGCACTGTGCCAACGGGGCTATCACCGTGCCCAGCTGCTACACTCCCCGGTCCAGCATCTCAACGTCTCGCATGACTCCCGACACACACGATGGTCACCTTGTCCTCCGCCATCACCACTAGCTTCCTGCTCCACATGCCTGTTATCAGGCACATCCAACACTGGTACCTTAGCGGGCGCCTACGACGACCCTATGTAGAAGGCATCGTCTGGAATCTCCTCCCCCTAGGATCGGCGAACGCGGTATCCGGCGACAGAAACCTATCTGCTAAACGATACCACCAGTCTAGGAACTTTGCAGATGGATCTGGATTAGCCACTCTCTGGATACTCAAACCGAATCAACTCTGTTATCCCAATACAAATGCCATGTCTGAAAATAAGTCAAGAACCACCTATCTCCACCCCTACCATCCTTGCCATGAAGCCAGCTATGTTCAGGGTTGGGTCAGGTACATGCTGTATGCCTCCAAGCTGTGGGAACATCCTATCAACTTGATGCCATTCAATCAGGGCAAAATATATCAGGCTAGTGACCGCTCGCCATAATCTACTATGGTCCTCAGCTAAAATATCTGGATGAACAACGACAAGCACGTCAAGCACAGCATAAGGCTCCCACACAATCTGAAAATGACAATGGAATCTACTATTAGAATATTGTATACATTCATGTCGGCAAACGAGTAATGAAGCTTCGAACCAGACACAAATAACTTACATCTCAACCACCCAACCGGTCTAATGCAAGGCAAAACTGGATAATTCTTTGCTCCTTTCCATCAGATGTCGGTAAATAAGTGACCCACCTAGAGGATAATAATGTGATATGAATGTTTAATCCGGGATCTAAAATGTTAATAACTTGAAACAAATCATGAATGTGAATTTGTGAAAATGACAATCTACTACTATACCATTGCCTCCTGCTTGGTATTTATAGGCATTTCTTATATGAAGAAACCTCTGTAGGCTCACACGGTTTCCTATATGTTGGCCATTTGTGAAGAAACTGCTATAGGAGTGCCGCGGTTTCTTCATTGTCGAATTCCTTCTGAAACTGCTACAGGGTGTAGCTATTTCTCTTGACACACATTCCAACGTAAACTGCTATACCCTGTAGCAGTTTACATGCATTCCAGAAACCACCATACCCTTCCGAGGTTTCTATAGTAATATAAATGTTGCATTTGTGTCTGCAATATTCAAAAGTTGTATTCTAGTAATTATGGTTTTTAAACAATTTAAATGAGTAACTTGCCCTTTTATTTAGATAGGTCCTTTTTTATAATGATATAATCGGTCTTTTTTATTAATTAGTTTGTGTTAATAGTCCTTGTTAATTTTCCTATTTTTTAAATTCAATAATATCCACTCTCTCTTATTCTAATTGTTTCTAAAATACAGCAGAAGAGAACCACCACTTCTCATACCCAATTTCTTTCCTCCTTTCAAGAACCAATGTCGCGCGCCACTGTATATGATGACAATTTCCGAATCAAAACCTGCTGGAACTCCAAACTACAGCTCCTTTTTCCCGATTCCATGTGTTTCTTGCTCTTCGCTGTGTTGTCGGCGCACGTTGCCACAATTAACGGATGAGTTGCATTCGAAAAGTCGGCTGGTACCAAAATTTAGCGTTGTCACCGGAGCAAACAGAGAAGCTCTGCTCACAATGCAAGCGATAATAGTGATGCAGAGGTAATTTTATAACAACACGCTATTTATCAATTATTTTTAATCTTTCTATCTTCTTTTCTTCTTTATGTCATCAAATGTACTATTTGCTTTATAGATTTCTCATTCTATTGATTTAATGTATGTGACGTTTAAATATGGCATCAAAGCTCATCTTGAAGGAACTTAAAATTTTGCAGAAAGACCATCCAACGTCATACAGTGCGGTTTAGCTTCCTCAAACCATTCATCTGTTTTTATCTTTTGGGTTATTTTGTAAATTGTTATTTAGCTTTAATGTTGTGAAAAGATTTTAAAAGTTTTCATTTTTTAATCTTAGTTAAACAACCATTGACCTATTATAATTATTGGAGCTATAGATGTACAGAAGATAATAATAATAATAATAATAATAATAATAATAATAAAAATAATAATAATTGGTCCACTTTTTCAGGGTAAACATTTGATTGATCCATTTGTGTCTATTTTGTATTAGTAAATGCATTTGTGTATGTAGAAGTAATTTATTTTTTAAAAGTTAGAATAGTCATACAAATAATTGTTCTGTGCAAAATTAATAAAACTTAAAAAGTGTTTCTTTGACCGTTTGTGAAATCATTTGTTGTTTGTAGTGGTAGTAGATAATTGGGAGCCAAAATCCTATTTAAGAAATTCATTGAATTTCACTATTGTCGATAAATATGATTATGAATGAACAAGACAGAAAACAAGACCATGCACCACCAAAAAAGAAGCCACTTTCTGAGGACAAAAACAAGTATATATATTTAATTCTCTTTGTTTTATTTGAATTTTTGTGATAATGGTTGCATTCTAAATATTGTTTTGTTCTGAAAAAAATAAAAGAAGCAGAAAATTGTGTGTGCGAGTTTAATGAAGGGGATGGTGAGGTATGGTGGCGGTGATTCTAGACCTTTAGGTGGTGATCAGGTTATTTTTTTAATCTGTGGATATATATGCATTTTTTCTAATATATAATAGGCAAAATACAAATGCTTGCCTTATTAATGCCCTTGATTACATTAGTGAGTGTTAGTGATTGTGATTGTTATGCATTTTACTCAAAAAATTAGTTGCTTCAATCCTATAATTGTGGTTATTGATTACGTGCTTTAGCCTTTTTTGTTTAATACTTGAGCTGGACGAGGTACTATTTCTTTGTCTTCTCTTAGACATATGTAAATCTAGACTTGGATTCCATTATTTGCTTGTAACTCGATATGTAAATTCATAAAAGAAAATATTTATGGAGAACATTTTGGAAGTAAAATTTTTAAATATCTTAAATTACCATTTAAATGGCAATATATCTTTGAATATTTTTTTATTATAGATATAGTGTTGATAAAATGAAGCTTCCATAGACGTTGACTTACCAAAGTTAGTATATTCTTAAAGACCTAAGTAGTATTATGAGGTGCCCAAAATACCACATTGGATAGTATAGAAACCTTTAGGGCTTATGGCTAAATGCGAGTGAAAGTGAAAATTTTGTTTAATCTTTCAGATTAGATTACTTGTAATTATCCATCAAGACCAAAAGAATATCTGGCAACCTTGATGATGACAAACATTTGATTGAGTACATTAATTATATCCAAGTGTTTCAGAAAAGTCTCAATAAAATCTAAATTTCAACAAGTAACATATCAAGGAAATAAGTATTCATTGTGATATATTCTTACCAAGATAAGAAAGCAACAACAAAAGAAGATTTTGAGATCAAATTCGATACTAAATAAGTATTCGATAACTGGCAATCCTCCAAAGATGAATTCAAGAAAAAAGAAGCAATTAAGGATCTCAATTAACAATCTATGATTCAAGAAAAATAGTACATGATTGATATACATACCAGTAAAACCGGATCATATATTCATGGAAAGCTATTGTGCATTGCAATCAAGTCAAATAAAGAAATTATTCACATTCAAAGCTAGTGGCTATCTCCTTGATGAGTGCAATGACTAATACATGAAACTAAGAAATGATTCCTACATTGAAGAAGAGATTAAGCTTCCTATATATGAAGGAATCATCTAAGGGAGACGGCAACTAACTGAAACACATTGAGAGATACAAATTTTACTAATTTTGTTCTTCCTTGTTATTGAGTGTGTTCCAATTTTTATAATATCTATAATTAAATTCATATTGAGATATAAAAAAGGCAAAGTGAGTTGGTTCATACAAAAGTCATTTTATACTTTTGTTTGAGTGATTGTTTTGAAAGTGCAATGGGATTAGAGTGCATTTTGTTCCCCTTATCTAAGTTGGGTTAGCACTTAGAGGTTACTAAGCTTGGGTTATTAGCTTAGGTGAGTTATAAGGGTATGATTCTCTTGGAATTGGTATTTATAATCATTCTTGATTATAGTGGAAATTCCATCATGGTTCGTGGTAGAAATTAGATGCAAGTCTCATTGCATTTGGAGATTGAACTAGGATATTGTTCTGAGGGTTACCTGAAACGTTGATTTGCGCCTGGACGTGAGGTCTAGTTCCCTTTGTATGGCAGCGTCCGACTTGTTAATACCGAGGTGCCGCCTGTCCGAGTTTCTCGTGAGGAGGTGGGGGTGGTACATGCAAGAGACTCCGACGCTTAAGTTAGCAAAGACTTTAAGCAGATTTTTTAGTAGGTTAGAATGTGTGTTATACTTGGGGTGCGCCAGTGTATTTATAGTAGAGTTGATAACAACCTTTGTTGGAGTAGTTCCATCTTTTTTTATGGATAATTATTTCCTTTATCTTGAGAGTTTGTTGGGATCTATCTTTTAAGAGAGATAGAGTTAGTAGGAGAGATTTTCTGGAGGTAGTAACTTGCTTTAGGCAAGTAGAGTTTAGTCTCCTTATGTCGATGCCCGACCTCTTTAAAGAGGTCGGGCTTGTCGTAAAGGCCACCTTTCTTGGTGGGCCTTTTTGTCTTACTGGTCCTAGCTTTTATTAATTGGGCCAGAGTATGAACAGTGCCCCTGCTTGAGTCCGGATCCTTTTATGGGTCGGACTCAAGCACTTCGTGGCTTCTGCTATAGACGTCGAGCTTAATCACTTCGGATTGTCGAACGTTGATTCTTTAATGATAGGCGAACGTTGCGCAGCAGTTTGTCCTCAAAATCCACGCACGTTTAAAGACGGATAAAGGATTCGTTTTTTGTCACTTATAAAAAGACTTTTTAGCTATTCTTCTCCCTTCTTATTGTTTCTTAGAGAACTACTTCATTTCCTCTTCACAAAGAACTTCTCTATGCCATGTCGATCATTTCTGTTTCTTCCAAGATTTCTTTATCTTGGTCTTTGAAGAATTTTGCTTTTGTCGGTGTAAAGGGGATCGTCTGCATTTTCTCTATTTAGACGTGCTCTCCCTTTTCTTACAATCTTTTTCGAGTTTAGTTTTCATTTTCTCTTTTCCTTGAACTCTCATTTTTGTTTGCCTAGGACTACTGGTTTGTTTTTATTGGGCTTATACCTCCACTGTCACCACCCTTTTTTCCTTTTGTTGAAAAAAAGTTTGCTTTTGACTTTTTTTGCGAGTTTGATGTGGAATGCTTGAAAAGTTTGAGACTGTTTAATAATAAAAGTCCCTGGAAGACTTCTCTTTTTTGTATTACTGTGGAAGATAGAGTGTGTTTCCCTCCCTTAGAGGATTCTGAGCGACCATTCTTCTATGCAAATGATTGCTTCTTCACTAGGATAGGTATTCGACTTCCTTTTACTGATTTTGAAATGGATGTCCTACGGTCTTGTAACCTTGCCCCTACTCAGTTGCACCTGAACTCTTGGACTTTCATGAAAATGTACCAGCTCCTATGTCGAGATCTGAATGCCCAACCTTCTTTAAATGTCTTCTTTTATCTTTTTGTTGCAACAAAACCATATAGTTCCACAAAGAAGTCAGGGTGGATATCCTTTCGAGCTGTACAAGATCGAAAGATTTTCCCTATCTATGATGATTCTTTTCACGATTTTAAAAACCACTTTTTCAAGGTTCGGAGTGTTGAGGGAGTCCGACATTTCTTTCTACCCGAAAATCAAGAACCCATTTTTTCCTTGTACTGGCAAGATACACTTATAACCCTTAAGCGTGATGTAGCCGAGTTAGACGACATGAAGAGGGATGTTGTAGATTTTGCTTTAGATACCTGGGTCAGGCTCCTTACTTTGATACGAAAAGATTTCTGGGAGATCCCAGCCTTCTGAAGTCTAAGCTCGGTAGCTCCCTCTTCCCTTACTTGTTGACTTTTGTGTTTATTATTTCCATTTTTGAAATGTATTTTGTTTTATTTTGTAGAAAATATGGCTTTGAAATCAGCTATGAGAGTCCTTCGGAACACTAAGAAGACTGTTGTAGCTCGAAACCTTCAGTAGCAGAAGGAAGTCAAGGCCGAGTCTTCTGTCCGATCTTCCCTGAGGAAGTCGGGGTCGGGTCCTTCTGAATAGAAGGTCATTATTCCCACCCACTGTCTAAGCTTATACCTACTGAATCGTCCCCTCTGTCTTCTTCTTCCATTGAACCTCCCTCCAAGAAGCAGAAATTGAACGAAGAGGAAAGCATTTATAAAAAAATTTTTGACGCCCTGGCTTGGGGGGAGAAGAACGTTCTCCCTTTTCACCATTTGAGCATGGACGATGTGGCACTCCAAAACCACCTCCAGACCCTGGTGCGCAGAGGACTCCATACAGTCAGAGTATGTACTACTCTGGCTAGGGAGTTGAGGAACTCTCCCATACAAGCCACGGCCAGTGCTTTGATGGCCGTCTGTGCTAATATGGAGAGGTTGAATGAAATAGAAAGGAATTTGGAGCAAGAGAGAGAGATCCTGAGGACCGACCTAGAGAGAGATCAGGAGAGGGCGAACAAGTCGAAGGCTGCTGCTGCTTTGGCAGAGAAGAAGGCAAAGAAATTCGAGGAGAGCTATACCCGTATTTTTTGGGAAAGACTAGCACTGGAGGAGGAGTTGGAAAAGATGAAAGAGAAGCTCGCCGACCTTGAGGAGTTGGCAGCGTTGGGGATGAATGAGATGTTCAAAAATTTAGAAGCTCAGGTTAAGGTCTTGGCTCCCGACCTTGATCTTTCCCTTTTCAACACGGACAACATAGTGGTGGGGACAAGATAGTCCCTCAACCCGAGGAAGACTAGGAGGAGCCTCCACTTAATCTGAAGACCTCGGGGCCTCAGGTTGGTCAGACCTCCACATCGAAGGTCCAACCCAAAGCTGTTGTCATGGAGACTTCTTCTTCGCCCCCTGTTGTTGTTCCGCTATTCCGGTGTCTGTTCATCCTCCGACTTCTTCGAAAGATGAGGTTACAGGCAAGGACCTTACTCTTCTTTGAGCCTTTTGTATCTTTATATGTACTAGTATGACCCGACTTGTGGGTCTTTATAACACTTTAGTTTTTTGTAATAGTTTGTTGTTTTTGAACACTTTTATCTTCTCTTTAGTTGTTTTTCACAATCTTTTGTGAAGTAAATGTCTAAAACTTTATCCTTTAATGTTGTAAAGTACCCTTCTGTTGAATTTTTGTAGTAGAGCATAGTTTTCTTTGAGCTCGGAGTCTTAGCAAATTTTGAGAGTTTATTAGTTTCCTTACACAGATCCGACTTCGAGTAGTCGGCCTTTATTAAGTTATTTTTACAACTCGTTTTTTATCCATCCTTCTTGAGGTCGCTTTGTACGAGTTGTTTATATTTCTTATATTAACTTGTACCTCGTCGCTTCATCTTGCCGATCACTTTTAGGTCGGCCAATGATTTTCGTGGTTTATTAAACTTAAATTAATGCGTTTAAAATAGGAAACCTTTTAAAAAAAGAAATGGATTCATAATTTTTATTGATATTTAAGAAATTCTTTTACAAAAGCATACTAGGAATTTGAACATCCCTAACCTTCGTGTTGGTGCCTCGTTAAAAAATCCTTGAAATCAAAAAAAAGAGTGCACCAATTTAGACGTGATTCACTACTTAGCTGTAGTATTTCTTTAGGTTACAAGCGTGCCAGGACCTCGAGAGCTCCCGCCCTTAGATGTCGGACACCTTGTAGTAACTTTTGCCTAAGACCTCTACTATCTTGTAAGGTCCTTTCCCATTTGTAGCCAGCTTTCTTTCCCCTAACTTCTGTATTCCGATGTCATTTTGGATCAGGATGAGGACATTGGTGGTGAAGTTTCTTTTGATCACTTTTTGATTGTATCTTAGAGCAATCCTTCGCTTCAGAGTTCCCCCTTAATTCGAGCTCTTTCTCGAGCTTTGTAGAGGTCTAACTCTTCTTTTTGTGCTTGGGTGTTAACTCTTTCATTGTAAAATATGACCCTAAGTGATTCTTCAGCTACTTCTATGGGGATCATTGTTTCCATTTCATAAGCAAGTCGAACTAGTTTGGTGTACGACATTCAATTTTAGAGACTAAAATGAGTCACTTAATGTAAAGTGTGAACTAATTTGATGCATCTACAATGATGACATAATAGACGACACGTGGATGAATACTGTTTCGACACGTGGCACAAATGAATACGTGGTCAAATAGCATTATGACACATGCATGGCACAACCATCCACATCAGCATGCTACATGTCACTGATCACCACATCATCATACCATTACACGTGCCCAAACCATGAAGTGACATAATGTGTCACTAACAACCCACGTGATCATGCCATATCATCACGTCGTTAATGAAAAATGGGTTAGGGACTAACATGGTGCACTTTTGTTAATCTCAAGGACGTCATTCATATCATTGGAATCTCAAAAATGATTTTAGTACACGACGCTAATCTCAAAAATCATTTTGGAGTTTAAATGAGAATTAGATAGATAGAGTCAAGTAAGTTAAATTTTGTTACTGCAAAATAGTAGTGCATTAATATGGCTTCAACTTTGTATATATAGGTTGCAACTGCTACTCTTGCTACACTATATATACTTCAATTCACTTCAATTCAATTCATTCTAATGCTGATGTTCAGTTCTAAACACAACTTCATATTGGTTCCTCTTTTCATTTTCGATTCTGCTGAGTTAAAAAACTCAGCTTTCTTGCTGCACAAGTAACAGACTGAGACTCACTTTACCTTCAAAACAAAAATAAAATAAAATAAATGATTTTTATAGTTAAAAACTTGAAATGTTAAATTTGATTAATTTTCTACCGTTAATCGATGATTAACTTTTGCAAATTGTTACTTTGATTTGTTGTCATTGTGTTATTGTGTTATGTAGTTATATGGTTATTGATTTGGTTTATGTTATAAACTCATAATACTAATATAATATTGATTTTAAACAATATACTTGTGTTTCGTGTGTTTATTCGATTTTATATATGTATGTTATGTTATTTTGGTTAAATTCCAATTGGGCTAGTTAAATACCTAAATTTCTAAACTATAACCAGAATGATTTGATGTCTAATTTGGTTTTAAGTATTTAAACTTTGTTGGATACAGAGAATTCACCAACCCACTCATCAAAACTGGAATTAAGTACATTGAATCAGTTGAAGAATTGGCTTTCGTGCAGATGCACATAGGAAATGCTATGTTGAAATGTAGTTATCAATGTTTGAGTATAAATATACAGCACACAGTATTTTTAATTTGTATAGCGCTAGCTAGAATATAATAGAGTGAAATTATAAGAGATTCTTGAATAAGAGATTTTTTTTAGTTTATTTAAATTTTTATATATTTTTTATTTATTTTATACTGAAATTCTTTTTTTTTTTGAATCATTAAGGATTAAATTCTAGATTTTTAGATCATAAAAATTCTGATATTATGAGATAATATTAATTTTTTTAAAAATTTAAATTGATACGAAAAGACATATAAATTATTATATTTCTAATATTTCTCTCAAACAAAAGTTTTTTTTCGATTTATTTAATTTTTGTATAGACTCTTTTTTATTTTATTGCTATATATTATATTTTTTTTTGGAATAATAAGGATCGAATTCTAGATTTTTTGATTATAGAAATTTTGATATCATGTTATAGAACCATTTTTTTTAAAACTTAAACTAATAAAAAAAAAGACACATAAATCGTTATACAAATTAAATGATATATATATATATATATATATATATATATATATATATATATATATATATATATATATATATATATATAACAATAATTCAGACAATTTTGTTAAGCCCTAAACTCTAAAATTAAAGGTTTATACAAAAAAAATATATGCATGAGGAAAAGTGTTATATTATTGATGAATACCTTTTTTTGGAAAAGAAAATATTATTATCTCTTTTGTCAAAAACTTTTTTTTCTTTTTGAATCCATCATTTTCAACCATTGGATCATTAAGTAAAGATGCATTTAATTTTAGTTCGTGAAGATTTCTATACATCTCTGTCTCTATAGGTTGGGAAAAAGTCAGGTCCAATAACATGTGTAACTAATCAAAAACAATCTTTGTGTTACTCACTTTTGCTTTTCTTCCAAAAGAAAAATATCACTTATTATTATGCACTTAATTGCTCCTTCCAGATTTGATGGTATGGATTTGATATTTTAAATTTTGAATTTTATTTTAGAAAATAAAGTATAATTTTTTATTATTTATTTTATAGATAAAATAAAAAAGATAAGAGAGAAAAATTATTCAAAAAGAGTGAAAGATTATATTTTATCTTTTAAAATAAAAATTTAAAATTTAAAAAATCTAAATTTTGATGGTATATACTATATAGGACACTTTTTTATGTTGACTTTGCATCTTTCCATAGTCCTTATTCCTCATCATGGCCAAATATATATAGATATAATATAAAGTGCTAGGATAAGAAAAAATTTTCAAGTGGTTAAGGAAATTTAAGTGGTTAATATCTAATCCTTAAATTTATTGATCTATTGTGGATAACTAGACATATAATAGTAAAAGTCCAACTCCATGCACTAACACTAATAATGCAAGTTGCACATTTTCCTATTAAAAGTAATACTATTAATTTAGTAAATACACCTGAATTAGATTTTAAAAATTTCGTGCAATATCCTTTAATTTTTTTGTTCAAATACTTTTAATCACTCATTTTGTAAGATAAATTAGATCGATTAATTATTTCATTCCAATATAATTTATGAATTCATTTCTACTGTCCAAATCAGTGTCCAATTCTCATCATAGTGTAATATCTGTTGCTCTAGCTAAAGCTTGCCATGAAATATGGACAATGTAACCAAATGTTGTAACATATAACCAAGCTTACACAGGGAACAATTTAATAATTTCAGTTCCTCATATTTTCAATTCAACTAGACATATGAATTAATAGAATGTTCCCAACTATATGAATTGAACACCACAAAAATACATTTAAATTTGGAGGAACCATTTACTCACAGCATCAAAAGTTGGGGTAGAGGGGGATCCAATGCATCCTACTTCGTACCCCACTTTGATCTCCTTCCTGTTTCTTCAACGAATTGACATATTTTATTTTCTTCGTTTCATAAACCATAACATTTCTTAAAAGAAATAAAAACTTCGGCTAATCATAATATCTGAAGTTTGACTTTGACCTTATCTATGCAGCTAAGGATAGTCCATAAATATTATCATATCATATCCTAAAATGGTAAATGATTATTACTCCCACATGCAAGTTTTATTAAAGCTAGTTTTAAATTACTTGACTATTAATTAATTTAGGTTGTTTTAGTAATTAACTCACTAATTAATACATTTAAGTAAGTATTAGAACTTATTAAATTATGTCTTATGTATGCAGAAACTTATTGGTTAGTGACAAACTCTTAAATGAAACTCCAATCTGCGACGAATTAGTCATTAATCTGCTGGACTGAAAAATAGCGTGAATAACAAAAAAAAAAATTACTTGACTATTTTGTTTGTTCTTTTTAATAAAATTAAACGCTTTTATTTTACTTTAATTTTACAATAACTTAATCTTTAAATTTTGAAATAATTTTTTGAGGCCTAATTAATTGGAAAGGAATTGCAAGCCGGCATTGGAGCCCACCATTGAGAATGAAATGTAATTGAAAATCTAGCACAAGATCAAAGATTTATTTGGGACCCGTTAGGCAAAAGCATGACTAGGGAACACCAAGCCAAAGATAAGGACTCATTTGTCATAATGTTGGTGATTGTCTTTAATAATACTCCTCAAAACTACCATGTTTTCACCAAATATTGCAACACTGCCCCCCCCCCCCCCCCCCGGGCCATTTGTTTGAAGATTCTTAATTTCATATTATTTTTAAATTTCTTAAATACCCTTCCAATTATATCCCTTATTTAGTTATTTATTTTTTAACTAATATAATTTATTACAAATTTTTATAAGAGATATATGAGATAATTAAAAATATAATCATTCATATAATTTTATTATCTGTCTATACTTTAAAATAAATAATTTTATAATATGATATCAAATATTTTATGATTAAAAATTTTAAGTTTAATTCTTATAAAAGAAATAGTATAAGACAAACTAAAAAAAAAGTATAAGGAGAAAAAGAGAGAAAAGCAAAAGGCTAAGAGAAGAGAAGAAAAAATAAGCTTATTCAAAAGAAAAGAAGAGCGCGAAAAAATAAATATATGTAAAATGACAAGTTTAATTGATTCTGTTGTTTTCTTCTACTTATAGTAACATGAGTATCAATTACATTACACTAGAGATGTTAATGGGTACAGAAGGGCGAGAGATGTCTTTCTACTCTCCGTCCCTGAACGCTAATCTACTTCCTATTCCCGCCTTCAATTTTTACTGTGGAGAATATTTGTCTTATTACTGTTTTTCGCATTTTCTGTAATTTTTGCGTGCCGTATTTCTCATCTCTCTATAGCAAGAACATAGGTCAAATTGAATTGATTCAATAAATAATTATGTCAAAAACAGTAATAACATAGTTCAAAAAGTAACAAAAACACAAGTCAAATAAACATTCAACAAATAAATACACTAAAAACATCAAAAAATAATTACATTTACAGCATTCAACAAAGAATTAAAACACACAAAATAATTAGGACTAATAAGCATTTAGTAAAGAATTAAAATACACAAAATAATTTCATTCACATGATTCAGCAAAGAATAACACAAAATAATTTAACAAACAAGCCCTAAAACACAACATTATGACAGAGAATCAAATAGAAAAAGAATGGGAATAGAAACAAAGAAATGGGATTCGAACTTGAAATGGAGGAGGAGGAGGAGAAGGAAGGACAACCAACGGCAATGAATACTACCAAAAGGGATCTTGCAGCGAACACTGAAAGTGATGAAGCAGAATTGGACACGATCTTCGAAAATATCAGAACAAGAGACGATCAACGACGATCAGAGAACGAATGAGCTAGAGATGTGAAAGTAGAGATGGGGAATGAGCAGTGGCAGAGTAGAGAAGAAATGTTAACATCGGCGTAATAGTGTGACAGAGTGCGACTAATGATGACTACTGATATGGAGAACAGTATATTGAGCAAGGAGAGTGCCAACTATGATGCTACAAGAAATGGTCATAGGATATGCTGAGAAGTGAGGGTATGGTCGTATGGGGAAGAAACGAACAGTGTTAAAGGAGAATGAGAACTGAAAAGTCATAAATTAGAATTATAATTTGTTATCTACATATATGAAGTATGTGAAATTACTAAAAGCCCTTTGCTAAAAATAAATCAATGGGAGTAATTAAGTAAATTCATAAAGTTCGAAAAATAGCGAGAGAGGAGGCGGAAATCCTCGCTCAGGTCCTCGCATATGCCTCAAAAAAAATTGGCCCTATCCCTATTTCTACAAAAAAAAATTTTGCCTACGAATCTCTATTTAAGATTATATCTATTAAAATTTATGTGTCTTAACAAATTTTGACACTTCTAAATTACACAGATATCTTAACTAATTAGTTGTCTTCTAACAATATTTACTACTCCTTTAGAATATGTAGTACACTCGAAAAGATAAGATTAGCTGCAATATGCCGTGTTGATTATTAGCTATTATAATAGAGAGGAATTGGTCGAGGATGGTCAATGCGAAAATCTTTTAGCAAGTAGGAAAGTCAACAAACTTCACAGATTATTACTATTAGTGACTTATATTTCTGTTGCAGAAGATAATCTTGACACAATGAATTACTTCTTGTTTTTTCATGAGATGAGGGAAGATCTTAGGAAAAAATAAAACCCCGTAATAAAGTAGAATGTATCAGAATACTAATCCACTTCAAATCCAAAAACAATTTTTGCGTGACAGAACATATTACAAATATTATCATTTATATATCTCTATATATCATCTTAAAAGTTTTGAATAAATTGTTTATGGTAAACAGTAATTAATAATTTTCATTTAAGAAACTAATAATGTTAACCAGCATTCTTACTTAAGGACATTTAACTGCTAGTTGAAATTAAGTTACTAATACAATTCGAGTGGCTAAATAAAAAAGTTAGGTAACATTTTTCAAAACGACAGCGTATTATCAAGTGTAAGTCTTTTAAGATTCTAAAAACGAAAGGATATAGCTCATTTAATTAATGAAGTTTTCTCTTGTTTGAAAATTACTTGATTCTGAAAAAAGAATAAAATATATACCATCACTTCAATCATAACTCACTGATCCTTAAAGATATCTACATGGTTAATTAAGAATTCAATTAGTGATCATTATATAGAATATAACGTACGAGATTCATAAATAAACTATATTTATAGTGCAATAATCTCCATCAAATAGAAATTCCCCCACAAATATCCCCTTTTTAATTAACTGTTAACTACTGCTATTACAATACTAAACTAAATGCAATACGAATACTAATTTGGAATAATAATATACACATGATCGAATTTGGAATATTTTTATTCCCACTATATATACATTGTACCCGGCAACTTCCAAGTGGAAAAAGCAAAACATAATTATTCATATCAAGCCTATAGCAGAAACATGAAAACAAAAAAGACAAAGATAAACGCTATATATTTTTAATTTCTTGTGGCACAAATAATGTAATTCATTTTTCTATTACGAATATAAATAATATTTAAACTTATCCAGACTCTCTTCCATCTTTTATTGAAGAAAATATACCATCAATAGTTGGATAATATACTTAGGGATTTTATTAAATTTGAATAATATAACATGACTTGAAAAATTTTGCACGTCTCTTTTGGAATATATTCCTGTCACTCAAATTTAAGATTTCAAAAATACGATAAATTTTGTTTACCATATAGGGCAAATTTGAATTGGTCATTAATAAGTTTAGTAGATTATTTATATATTAATAGAGATATAATTATTTATGTGTCTTTTTCATTCGTTTAAGTTAAAAAAATAATATCATAATGTAATATCAAAATTTTCACCATGAAAAGGTCTCGAATTCAATTCTTTTTATCTCCTAAAAAAATAAAACAAGACAAATAAAATAAAAAAAAAGAAGATTTATGCAAAAAATTCAAACAAAATATAAAAATACTTTTGTTTGAGGAGGCATGTTAAAAAAAATAATTATTAACATGTCTCTTTTTATTTACTTAAACTTTTAGAATATTATGACATATATTAGTTTTTTGGAGATATAATTAAAGATAAAATATATATTATGGATAGTAATAACTTATATATTTCCTTATTTTCAGAGGAGTTATTTAAAAAAATAACTTTAAAAGTGGAATATTTTTTAAATATCATTTTTGAGAAATTGAACTGATTTAAAATTAAAACTTGCATAAGATATAATCATTGAAATTATAGAGATGGTATCATTTTGCAAAAAAACAAGTAAAATATTGTCACTTATATAATCTATTAAATAAATATTGCAACGTTGTTATTTTAACACTATGACAAATACTCAATAAAAAAATATTCAAATAAATAAGATATCTTCTTATCAATTTAGTAAAAAAATTATTCAAATCAATTAAACTTAAATTTTTTTTAATTATTTACAAAATTCTAAGTTTTTTCCTAATCTAAATACATAGAATTCTCAATTTTTCACATTCACAATTTAAAGTCTGTTTTCATTAGTGTATAATATCTTTTAAATATGGTATATAATTATGAATTTTATAACTTTATATTTTTTATTTTAGTTAAATTTTTATAATTTAAATAAAATTATTTAAAATAATTAAAAATAATTTAAAGTTTAAAATTAAAATGAGACTACAAATTAAAGTGACAAATTTTATATTGAGTCTCAAATTAATTTTTATAATATACAATTCAATAAATATCTATGTGATATTTGGTAAAATTCAAAATACAATTAAACTAAAGATATTCTATAATATAATTTCTATTCATTGATATTTTAAACCTCTATCGCGTAATTAATTAAAAAAACTAAAGAAGATACAACTACAGATGTTTTTTTTATTTATGTTGCTCAATTTCTTTTTTTCATATTCACATTTTAATTTCTTTAATATCGAAAACGAGAATGCAGAGGATGATTTGTGAGAAGTACAAAAGGTTGTAGACTTTTCCGACGTTTGGTATTTGGATTTTTTAAATTTTGAATTTTATTTTAGAAAATAAAATATAATTTTTTATCTTTAAATAATTTCTCTTTTATATTTATTTTTGGTCCCACCTATAAAATAAATAGTAAGCTATCATATTTTATCGTCTAAAATAAAAATTCAAAATTTAGAGAATTCAAATGGATAAGATTGTGTGTAGCCACATAAAGTGCCATGGAAGATACAAATGTGGCGCTTTGGAAGCGTTGGGAGTACATGTTCCAAACCTGCTATTGGTTCTGTCTCTTTGATCACCATGCTGTCACCTCCATTTGCTCTCACCTTCACCCATGTGTCCCCACTCTCCCCTCATACATTTTAGGATCATTATTTATCACAAAAATTATTTACTTATCATTAATTTATTAAAAAAAATGGAAGCAATGTAAATAGGTACTCTATCTCTATTTGCAAAACCTACTCCTCTCTTTTTTTTCAAGATTAAAATAAACTATCCTTTAACTTATTCTACAAAAATATATTATGATAATATATTACGAGTTAATATTCGAATTTGTATAAGAAAGACAGTATATTTCTTAAATTGCTCTTTAAATAATTTTGTTAATTATATTAATTTTAAAAAATAATAATAAAATATTTTTAGTTTAATATTATCTATATTACATTATTAATAATAAAATGTCAAAAATAAATACAATATAATTATTATTTATTAGGTTAATAAAATATATGTTTCATATTATTATTACAAAAATATGACTAATCCGTATATATGTAATTGTTGTTGAAGAGTATTTTTGTAAAATGAGTTAAAATGTTCTTACTTTAATCTATAGTAAGGTAGTATATGTTTCACAAACAGAGAAAAATTAAAGAATGCACGCCCCTTTAAGACTTTACAAATCTCTCAGGGAAGCAAGTTTTATTTTCTCTAAATTAAACTCTTTAATATTTCACTATGTCTTAATTTATTTATTTTTAAATTTTATTGTAATGATAAATAATCTATAAATATTTTTAGATCATTTAATAACTTAATAGGCACTTGAACCTTACCATATATTAGCGCAATGCATGCAAATTAATTAGTGACCTTATGTTCTTTGATGTTAACAATCACAAATAAATTTATTATATGTACTGTATGCAATCGTTGGGTGGCCAATCTATATCATTGTGAGTGGTACGGTGGGCACAAACACAATACTCAATCGTCATATAATTTATTTCTAGCTGTGGGACATATATATAGTCATATTATTTTTTAGAGGAGTGCTACACATACAAATCATTTGGTTTACAAGTCATACAAGTTGAGAGAAACTTAACAAAAAGTATGCTGGCCTATATACGATTTCCATGGCATGTTTCACGTTCCTCCTTCTCCTCCTCCTCTTCCTTCTTCTTTTCCTTCTTCTTCTCCTACTCTTCTTCTTCTTCCTCGCTCCATGAAACCGAGTTTCTTGTCAAATTTGTTCGATCTCTTTCGTGCGTTTTCTCTTTGCCTTTTCATTCGTTGTTTTATCTGCGTTTATCATTGGTATTCTTGCTTTATTTTTTTTCGATTTTCATGGTTTTTGAAATCAAGCTTTAAAATCGTTTTGAAGATAATGGAACTTCAGAAATACACCCAAACGATTACAGAAATACACCCATCCGGTTACAGAAATACACCCAAACAGGTAAAAGAATTCACCCAAACGATTATAGAAATACACCCAAAGGATTACAGAAATACACCCAAAAGATTACAAAAATACACCCAAAGAATTTAAAAAATACACCCAAAATTCGTTGAAGTACACCTTATGCATAATTCAGAACTATTCCTCTTTCTCCTCCTCATCTTCTGCTGCTTCTTCTTCTTCTTCATTTTCTTATTTCATATTCTCATAATTCTTTTTGGGAGGAAAAAATCAAACAAAGAAGAAAAAAATACATAATGTTGCAAAATCAAAAGAAGAACGAGGAGAAATACGACGATGAAGATGAAACACTTCAAAAACGAAGAAGAAGAAGAAGAAGAAGAAGAAGAAGAAGAAGAAGAAGAAGAAGAAGAAGAAGAAGAAGAAGAAGAAGAAAAAGAGGAGGCATGGAAAAAGAAAAAGAAGAAGAAATAAATAACTTGTATGACTTGTATGGGAAAACGCTTGTATGTGGAGAATTTCTCTATCTTTTATCCTTCTTTTTCTCCTTTGGTTGACGTCTTATAAATTATAAAACTGAATGAGAAGATTTTTTAATACATAATATATGCATTTTAAATTTATCAATAAAATATTATGTAATTTATTGTTTCACTCCAGTTTTTAGACTGAATATAAAGCTGTAGTTAATCTAAGAATATCTTTTTTTCTCACAAACCATTGGAAAGGATAAGTATAAGAAGGGATATTTTTTTTTTGGTTGTGCAGAATCGTAGAATCTTCGACCTCTTCGAAGATTCTTTTCATAGCTTTAACGAGACTTTTTTGAAAATAAGGTCAGTCTGAGGTCGTCATTCTTTTTGACTTATCCTTGAAGGAAAAAGGTGCATTCCAACCTATTGGAGCTTCGGCACCAACTCTCACTACTTGATCAAAATAACCTATAAAGCTTTAGGTCGGCAGAACCAACAGATTACCGATGTCTTGCTAACAATATTTGGTTCTCATCCCCTTAACCCTCACCTTCTAATGGGGGACCGGGAAGTCGTACGAGACTGTACATGCAAGTTCATATTTTTTTTTGTTATTCTAATGATGTCTCGATTTACATGCTGCTGCTTTACTGCGGATTTCGAAACTTAGTTTTCTTTTCCTTTTGCAGTTAGAATAGCTACTGGGAATACCTCAATTAGTCATTTGATAACTCACTTCTTTTCTGGGGATGACAACAACTCCGAGTCATCCACTTCTTAAGCCAAGATCCCTCAAGCCAATGAACCGGAGGTTCAATTTCAGCCTCCACCTGGGCTACCTCGCTCCCAGGCACAGCGCTGGTGGTGACGTTGCCCATGGCAAAGTGGCGGGGGTTGAATAGTCTTCGGGTGCTCTGAATAAGGAGCTGGAAGTGCTTGTGATCCCCAACTCCAAGAAAAGAAAATTGAGCTCCAGTCTAGGAAAAGTTCTTTTCGTGATAGAGAAAAACTTTGACGCAAACTTTTTCATCGACTTCTAGTTACTGTCGAGAACTGAAAACTTCTTCCGGGATGAGGACCTGGCCGCCCAAGTGAGGTGGACGTATTGAATCCTTCTTCGAGATGTCGCCATCACCAGGAAAATAGAGCCAATCCTGGCCCAGTGCTAGGTATTAGATGGGAAGTATATGATGGTCCATCGTGAAATTACCTAGTTAAAGGATGAATAAGAGACCTTGGAGGCCAAACTGAGCGAAGCCGAGAAAAAAAATGAAAGAGCAAGGCGACGAGATCCAGCGTCTTGTTGATCGGGACTTTCCCTTTCAAAGTAGCTGAACATCGCTCAAGGTCAGGTCAAAGTGGCCGAGGGTAAAGTGAAAGAACTAGAAAAAGAGCTAATGGAGGTCGTGAGATCAGGGAACGCAACTCGCCTTGAGGTCACAAACATAAAGAAAAAGAACAAAGAGATTATTAAAGATGTCCGGGACGCGGTAGCTACTACCGAGGAGGCGATCAAAGCCCAAGTCTCGTTACTTGCCCCTAACTTCGACACCTCAGCTGTTGGTGCTTTCAAAATGATCCAAGATGGTAAGTACGTTGACTCATAAAAACATAGTATACATCATATAATATATAATTTTATAAATCTATTTAAATTCTTTCCAAATTTATCGTACAAATATTATCAATAAAGATTTTTTTTTACAGAAAAAATTTGTTTCATTTAATACTTGATCAAATATCCAACATAGCTAAAGTCTGAACATGATGTGGGGCCACTTCTATCCACACTTGATAAGGATTAGTAAGGGCCATTTGCGCAAACTCATGTGCTACCATATTTCTCTCTCTCTTTACATGGCTAAAATTCATTGCTCAAAATGCTCCTAATAAAGATAACGTGTCAGTAATGAAAGAGTCAAAGCAAGTTTCATTGACCTTACCTTGTTTCAGGGCATTCACAACTTCTAGACTGTCGCACTCCAAAATGACATCTTTAAAGCAACAATCTTTTACAAATTTCACTCCTAAATACGCAACTAGTGCTTTTGTTTCATGGGCTTGTACACTAAAAGAGATTTTTCATATTGTTGCAGCTAAGACAAGGTTCAAAGAGTCTCTCACCACCGCTCTAATTCCTCCCTGATCCCTCTTTCTAACTGCTGCATCAACATTTATTTTGAATAGGGAGTTTGGTGGGGCATTTCATCTGCTTCTTGATTTTGCTAGCAGGTTTGAATGTGGTGTAAACTTTTTTCTTAAATTAACTGTGCTTTCCAAAACATTTTCGAATTCTTCCATGCCTTTCTAATTTCTTCATCAACCTGTGACTCAATTCCTTTAAAAACTAACAGATTTTTGGCTCTCCATAGCTGATTTAGGAGGAAGCTAAAGAAGGACCTCTCCTTCTCTTGTAGTTTTTACATCATCTCAATTACCCATGTCTTCAAGTTTTGACTCTCTAAGACTTCGGTCCTTAAATTAAAAGGGAATGCAAACCAAAATCTTAAAGCAAAGAGGCAGTCTCTAACCAAGTGAGATTCGGTTTCCTCGTGACTCCAACATCTTGTGCATGTCAAATTTTCTGCTATTCCTCTCCTTGAAAAGTTTTTTTTTGTTGGAAGGAATCTTTGGTGTAAACGTCACAAAAAATTAAGAATTTTGGCAGAGTTTTTGTCTTCCACACTTTTTTTCAGGTATTCTCCTCCCCTCTCTTTATTTTTGGACTGGCTGAATGATTTTGATTTTGTGCTTTAATGTCATGATATGCAATTTTGACTCTGAAATTTTCATTCTTAGTTTTCTTCCATATGAAAATATCTGATTAATCTGTCCTAGGAATAGGAATTTCAATAATTTGTTAAGTTTAAAATGGTAAAAAAATTTGTTAAGATCAGATTATTTATCTCTAAACTTTATACCTCTTAAATTATACTATCAATAAAAAATTTAAATATACATTAATAGTATATTTTTATCTCTAATCTTTATACCTCATAGATTATACTAAATTGAGTGTCAAATTCTCTTGTATTTATACTTATTCGCACTATAGAGATGCCAATCTGAAACAAGAAGAACCAATACAACTTTATGTCACGTACACGATGATCCTCTAAATTTATATTTCAAAACTACAAAAAGTAATCTTAATCTCGTTTCCAAACCATCGTTAATTTCTAAAATTTTATATTGTAAAACAAACAAATAACTATAAATTAAAAACCTTCATATACACCAAATTCAATTAAAAAAAAGCATTATTTATGATAGCTAAAAATAATTATTTGTGTTTTAGTTTTGTAATGGCATTAAACATCTTCGTTCAAATTTAGTAACTCTAATTATCATTCAACAGATAAGTAGAGGTTATTGTTTAGAGATACACTTATTCATTTATTTTTTATTTTTGTATTGTAAGTTGGAGAGAGATATAGCTCACTATGTCTAGAGTTGAGTTTGTTTCACTTGGAAGGGATGAAGTATATATTGACTTCAAAAAAAAAAATTAATGACAGACACTTGTAAAGTCATTTTGACATTTAATTAAGTAAGAGTAAGAGATGAATATAATGTTATTTAAAATGAATAATGTATTTTTTATATAGTTAGGATTTTGTATTTATAGAGTGTTATTTTTTTGAAGTGGTTGAGATAATTTTTTGATATTTTGGTAACCACTCTCAATCTATTTTAAAATGGTTCTATTATAATCGAGATTCTCTCTAATTGAAAATAAGTCACATTTATTATTTTATTTAAATTTTAATTTATAGATATAATTGGATCGAATTATGACTAACAGATCAGAGTCCTGATGTTTGACCTGTGATATTTTTTAATAAAACAATTGAGCTTTTGACTTTTAGACTTATAAATCAAAATAGTGGTAGTAATAGTAATAACCCCAAACTCAACTTATTATTTTTGAAAAATAATAGCATGTTAGAGAGAAAAGCTTGAATTAAATAAAGTAAAAGAAAACTGAGAGTGATTATGAAACAATGGTAAGATATTGATATGAGGATTAATTCCAAGATCAACTTGATAATCTTGAAAATAAAGTTGGTCAAGCTTGTTATTGAAAAAGATGTTGCTTATATCAATGTATTTTTGGATGCACTTATAGTTGATTGTTTGTTTGATTGATTTCAACTTATATATGTCGTCTTGCTTTGACTGATTTCAATTTATAAATGTCGATTGTTTGGAGTGATTCCGACTTATAGGTATCGACTTGTTTAGATTGATTCCAACTTATAGTTGTCGGTTTGTTGGAAGTGATTCCAACTTATAACTATCGGTTTATTTTTGTATGCCAACTTTAGTATTTGTAACAGCTCAAACCACCCGCTAGCATGATATTGTCCGCTTTGGCACATAAGGCCTCACGGTTTTGTCTTTGACGATAAGGATGATAGCTGAAACTCCCCCACACTCACTGGTCAAAACGCGTCATGCTAGGGAGAGGTATCCACACCCTTATAAGGCATGCTTCGTTCCCCTCTTCAACCGATGTGGAACCTTACAATCCACCCCCTTAAGAGAGCCCAGCGCCCTCGCTGGCACATCGACCCGGGCTTCGACTCTGATACCATCTGTAACAGCCCAGACCACCCGCTAGCATGATATTATCCGCTTTGGCACACAAGGCCTCACAGTTTTGCTTTTGACGATAGGGAAGATAGCCGAAGCCCCTCTCCCCCACACACTCACTCGTCAAAACGCATCATGCTAGGGAGAGGTATCCACACCCTTATAAGGCATACTTCGTTCCCCTCCCCAACTGATGTGAGACCTTACGGTATTGATTTGTCATAGTTCATTTTAGATAAGAACTCTATTAGCTTTCAAGAATTGATATAGCAACAACAGAAAATAAGATTAGTCATGGTCTCGTGGAGACTATAAATCATAGAAAGATAATGATTGGCAAAGTATATATAGTTATCTCAAACCAATTAAAAACTGAGTTTGTTCTCGAATTGATATAAAGCCGAATTTTGTTCTGAAATTGATTGATAGCCGAATTTATTTTCGGATTGATTGATTAATTTTAACATATGAAATGATAAGATACATCTCGTCTGATATTTTTTTTTTAATGTTTTCTTGTGCTTCGAATCTATAACTATTCTTTTTCTAGTTCATTTAGTGCATCTTCTATGTTAGTGAACTTATTTTCGTCCTCTGCCAGTGTCACTTTGGTCGATATATCTATTGGTATAGACCAATTATGTATATCTGATATGAGATCGAGCTCTGTCATGAGGCTCAAGCTCTTCGAGTTATAGACTATTTGTATGGACTGCTTGTTTAGTTGCCTTCCCTGGTTCGACTTGATGAGTGTTCTTTTCGTATTGAATAATCAGTTGATTCCTTCTGAAATAAATTACGGAAAAAAAATTTAAAGTTTCAACTCTTTATATGCAGTAGAATAAAATATATTGGTTGCAGATTTCTCAAAATCGCAATTGTTTGTATTAGACGTATAGATCGATTAAATGGGCATTTGTTTTGGTGCATTGTTTGATATGTGACGGTAATTAACTCGACTTATAAGTCGGTATGAGCTTTGCTTTGTTGTGAAGGAGATCAGAGAATAATAATAATAATAATAATAATAATAATAATAATAATAATAATATGAAAGAAAAAATAAAATAAAATTATGTGCTATAAATGTGAAACCGTCATAGTTGAAAGTGTAAAGAGTGTGTCTCCTAATAACCTTAGCTATTCTGAATGGTTCTTCTTATTGTTCTAATGTTTGTTTCGTTTGTTTTTATTCAAAAACTCGGTCATCTTCTATACCTCAGCCCTCAATGATTTATTTATAGCTTACAATTCAACCTTGTTGGGAGAAGGAAAGAGATTGTTTTGCTCTTCCATCATTGATTACAACTTGCAAAAGAGGGTAAATAATCGGATAGAAAAAATGATAGTAGAATTAAGTAAATTTGTCATCGCAGATGGTGCCAAATGTTTCTGTCTCGTAAGCCAGAGAGAGGTATAGCTCATCCTGTCCAGAGTTAAGCTTGTCTTCATTTGGGAGAGATAAGGCATACACCGGTTTCAAGAGAAACGGCGGTGATGGCAGACACCTGCAAAGGTATTCTGAGACTCAAGTAAGAATAAGCGATGAGCATAATATTTAGAATAAAACTTTACATCCAAACAAAATACTTAACTAAGTCTAACCAAGTTGTTATAACAACTTTTCTAATCAAGTGCTCATTCTCCTTCTCCTTCTCCTTCCCCTTCTCCTTCTCCTTCTCCTTCTCCTTCTCCTTCTCCGTTACCTTCTCCTTATCCTTCTCCTCCTCTTCGTCTTTCTTCTTCTTCTTCTTCTTCCAAATTCGCATAGGTTCTTCTTCTTCCCTTCTTCTTCTCCTCCTCCTCCTCCTCTTAATTTCTTCTTCTTCTTCTTCAATGTTGCTTCTTCTTCTTTTTTTTTTCCATCATTAAATATTTTTGGTTCATTTCTTAATTTATTTCGATTTGAGGTTCACTTGATGATGCTGATAAGTATTGACTAAATTTTTTATTCCTTAAGTAATTTCGGTTTATTTCTTAGTTTAATTGAGATTCATTTGGATTCAGAAATAAATTCGATATGTTTTTATTCATGATTGAGTCTTTTTTTAACAAAAAAAAAATGAAATTATTTATTATCACTTTATTCAAGTGTATTAGATTTCATTCTATTCCATTCAATTTGTCTTCTAAGTCATTCTAACCATTGGGACAAATTATTCATCGACAACACACATGGACTATAAATGAATCGAAAATATTATTAAAGCAAAACCATTGTATAATACCAAATGAATCAAACATTTGTCCATTGTATAAATTCGAATTCAGAAACACCTGCGTTTAGAATGAACTAAAAATATTATTAAAGCAAAACTATTATATAGTATCAAATGAACCGAATGTTTATCCGTTATATAAATTCAAATTCAGAAACACTTGCATCTAGAATGAATCGAAAATATTATCGAAGAAAAACTATTGTATAATACCAAATGAACTGAATATTTATCCATTATATAAATTCAAATTCAGAAACACCTGCGTCTAGAATGAATTAAAAATATTATCAAAGAGAAACCACTATATAATACTAAATATATTGAACATTGTTCATTATATAAATTCAAATTCAATTCAAAATGTTGGTTTTTGTTAGCCAAATGTTGGTGTTGTTTGTGATTACGATAACGAAAGAGAATGCGCGAATTTAAAAAGAAAAGAGGAGGAAGAGGAGGAGGAAACGAGGAAATAGAAGGAGAAGATAAAAATAAAGAAGTTGCGTTATTGAAACGCGTGTGTGATATACGTTAGTGTGATGAAAGTGATTTTTGTTGAATTTTGACCAACTTGATTGGATTTGGTTGCCAAAAATACTTGGATGTGTAGTTGAGCTGGAATATTATTTAGAATGAATAGTGTACCTTTTATATAGTTAAGATTTTTTAGTTATAAAATGTTACCTCTTCGAAGTGGTCGAGATATTTTCCTAATATTTTGGTAACCACCTTCGATCTATTTTAAAATGATTGCATTATAGTCGAAATTCTCTCTAACTGAAAATAAAAGTAACATTTATTATTTTATTTATTAATTTAAATTATATGGAATTAGTATAAGATAAATTAAAAAATTCTAAGTAAAATTTTACACAAATTTAAAAGAGAATTTTGTATGAAAAAATGTTAAAGATATCATTATTATTTATATATCTTGTTTTATTAATTTAAATTAAAAAAAGTAGTTTCATGATGATAAATGATATTTATAACTTTTTTTTTGTTTCTAATAACTCTAAATTTTTCTCAATTCAATAATTTTTATGGATCAAGATTTTTTTAAATAAAAAAAATTAATAAAATAATAAAATAAAAAATTAATTACTTTTAAATTAAAATAATAAAATACATATTTTATAAAAATTACAAAATTAATAATAATTAATAGAGGATCTAAATTCAATCTTTATATATGGAAGAAAACGTAGCCTTCAAATCATAGAAAATCTATCAAGAAATCCATCTCTTCCTATGTGCCTCGCTTTAACTCCCTTTAAACTCCCCCGTAAGAATTTGTGAAATTTAGTGAAAATTTTCAAACTCACTTGAAATTCATAAAGATTACCATTAATCCATTATCATATCAATAGTCCAATAACCTATATAGAGAAAAGAAAAACCCTTTGATCTAGACTAGAGTCAAATCCTCTAATAAAAAATCAAAAGCACAATTAATGAAACAAGAAAGAAATTAAATACAACTTAATTACCCTTATCAAATTTTTTTATCTTATAGTACTACTAATTAATAAATCAACTATTTTCCCCAACTCAAACGGCACAAGAATCTGAACTTACTTAAGATTCCCTGTGTTATCATTAAATGTAATATATTTCTCACTTAAAATGACATCATACATTAATCTAATAATTAATCCACTAGTTCTTTTAAATAAATATTAGGAATTCAAAAAAAGGATAAGAATATATCATGATCAAACACAATCTAATAATACTAAAAATATAAAAATCAACTTGACCCAAAAGAAATTCTCTTGCTAATAATAATAACAATAATAATAATATTTTTTTTCTCTTACTAATTACTATAGCTATATATAATGATCACACAGGTGTCCATAACAAGAGAGGTAGCATCTAGTCAAGTCTAAAACCTCGTGGAGTTCTTTCATTGACCATCAAAAGATGCTCATCATCAAATCACCCACCAAGATCCAACGGCTGTGATTGAATCCTTCCCTCAACTCTTCAAAACCCAAGTGTCCCTTCTCACACTTGAAAGAGAAAAAAAAAAAGACAACAACTTGCACTCTCTCTCTCTCTTAACACTTTGTCCTATATATCTCAAAGTCTTCTTGGTTGGTAATGCGTTTCTCAATAAGCAGCCATGTCTAACAACGCCCCAAGTTCTCTAAGATTCTCATCTCTAAGCCGCCTCAACAAGAATTGCCTTGTTTTCTTGTGAGTTTCTTCAGAGAGAGAAAGACAGAGGAGGAGAGAGAGAGAGAAAGAGAGAAGTAAATTCCGAGACATACACACATACCCACATAGAAAGTTTGAATCTTTTTGGTGTGTTTTTGTTTGTGTGTTTTTTTGCAGAGATGGGTCATGGAGAAAAGATCAGTCCAAGGAGCTTCCATTTGCATCGCCACCTCCTCCAACATGGTGAGAAGAACAACAACAACATCAACAACAGTAGCAACAAAGTGTTTAAGGATGTTATTCCAAAAGGGTTTATGGCAATAAAGGTAGGTCAAGGTGAAGAACAACAAAGGTTTGTTGTTCCTGTTATATACTTCAACCACCCACTCTTCATGCAATTATTGAAGGAAGCTGAAGAAGAGTATGGTTTTGATCAGAAAGGAACCATAACTATACCTTGCCATGTTGCAGAATTCAGGAACGTTAGCGGCTTGATTGATAGGGAAAAGAGTTTCCATAATCATCATCATCATCACCATGTTGGTTGCTTTGGTTTTTAGTTTGATGATGATGGAAATTAAAGAAGGGAAAAAAAAAGGCCTGAAAATAATAGAATAAATATCATCATGACCAAAAATCATGGCTTCTTTTCATAATGATTTGGTCATGTAAATGACTAGTTTAATTTAGGTTTTTTTTTAATATAATTTTTTGGTTTTTTTTTTTTTTTTGCCTATGTTTATTTAGGTATAGATAGAGTGGGATGAGGAAGACATAACAGAATGTTGGTTCTTCCAATTGTAGCTACTTTGGTATGAGTTTGATCTTTGATAGGGAACTGTATAATGATGAAAAGTTAAAAAAGAAAGAAAAAAAATGTAGATGCTTTTCTTTTCTTTTATTTCTTTTTATCTTCATAATTATTTAATTTCTTTAGTTCTTTCTTTCTTTTCCTCTACTTTCTATCTCTTAGAATTTTTTTCATGCCTTGGAATAATTAGTACACTACTCTTTTGGAAAAGAAAGGAAAAGGATTGGAAAGGAGGAATTGATGGGAAAGAAGTAGGACCAAATAATTGTGTTATTTTATATTTTATTTTATTTTATTTTATTTGTGATCTTTTATTTTGAGTCACTGAATTATCCTTAACCAAACCAAATGGTACTTTTTGCCAGAACAAGTACAATAGACAGTAGTAACTACTAATAACAAAATCCAAATAAATGCCACATCCCCTTGCTTTTTTCATGCCACTTTCTTCTCTTTTAAATATAATTTAATTCTTTGTTTAGGGTAATGCTGAATAATCAAGAGATGCTAAGATAAATGATATATGCAAATCAAATTTGAGCACTCTTCTATTTATGTTGATTTTGGATTTTCCTCTTCCTTTGCATGGATGGTAATTAATTTATTAGTGCCTTTATTTCAACCAACCTTAATTTGTGCCTTATCTTGTGAACTTATGTGTCCATAAACAAGTAGAACATTGGGAAAAGGGAAAAGAAAAATTGAGGTTTAATTTGCATGAAAAAAGAAAAATAAATTATATATTATGAAAGTACAACCTCTTGTTGTTATTATGAGAATATTCATCCTCGGTAACAATAACTTATTCTTTAATAGGAACTTATTTTTTAAATTAAATAACTGTTTAAATTCAATAATAATAATAATAATAATAATAATAATAATAATAATAATAATAATAATAATAATAAATTATTTTTAAATATTTCTTTAAGAAAAAATATTTAATGATATACTCCTTATTAATTAAATAAGTTTTAGTTCTTTATTTATTATATTTTATATTAATAATTTAAGTTTAGAGTTTAAATTTTAGGATATTTTATTTTTTATTTCTCTTTTTTTATTTATTTTAATAATAAGTTAATTTTTAGAGAGTGATATACTCCTTAATTTTTTTTTCAAAGTGTATCAGCATTCACAATAAAATACCACCAAGATTTTAAATTGTTCTCACTCACAATGGAGCGATTTGAATACATATAACACACCTTCTAACAAATAATCTAAACCATCCCCCAAAAGAAGAAAAGAAGAAGAAACATCTAACAAAAACAAATAGAGTACCTATAGTTGGATTATATTTTAGAAGTGTATAAGACACAATTCAATACAAATAACACTCCTAGTAATACAAAATCCACCAAATTAAATATCAAATCTACTAATGATAAAGCCAAATAACTCTTTTGGCATTGCCATCAAAATTAATATTCTCCATATGTATTGTCAGAAGTGATCAGTACATAGTAGTATGGACCATTTCATTTGTTGTGAGTCTGAGATCTGAATGAAACTGAATCACTGAGAATTCTTAGGAAGGGGTGACAATTGAATTGAAACATTGCTGAGATTTTTTTGGACTATATAATGGAGAGGTTATTAAGTGTTTCAAAAATATTAATATTTCAGTAATTTTAATCATTAATTTATATTATAAAATATATACTTAATTATTTTATTTCCTATATAATGTTGCATTTATTATTATTATTATTATTATTATTATTATTATTATTATTATTATTATTATTATTATATAGTAGGAGAGTGTGTGTATATGTATATGTATATGTATATGTGTTGGTATTTGGATTACATTAAATTGGGTAGGTGATGGAGAGAGACAAACTGAAGTGCCAGTGGGTGGGTGCATGACTTCCACGTTTGGTAAGTGTTATGATGTTTTTATATGATGCATATCAAGGACAATAATAATAATAATAATAATAATAATAATAATGAGGCACAACAATTATTTTTATTTTTATTTTAATTTTAATTTTAGTAATTCATTTACAATAAAAGAGTAACCTCAATAATCTTATTACTCTATGTTCCCTGAATGTTGAAACTCAAAACAATAGAATAGATCCAAATGGGGAATAATAGTTCTCGGAAAATTAGACCCTTTAATTTGGAATTGCATTTAATTCATATACGTGAGTGATAGTTCAGGAATATCATAGATATTTTTATTGTCATCTCTTGGATGTTACTGTGTGGAATAAAATATATTGTGGAATGTGGATTCATACAACATTTTATTAATAATTGGGATTTAGGAGTATATGGGGAGTATTAAAAGATATTTAATTGTGTGTTTAATTTCCTCTATTTTGATAAATGTCAATAAATTTCATTTTTAATTACTGTTTTTATTGATTTCTTAACTTTAAAATTTGTATAGTTATTTAATTACTCATTTGGGCTTTATTTTTATTTATACAAATTTTATATAATAGTAAATATTAAATTATTATTTTTTAATCAATGTGTTATTATTTATTAAATTCACTTTTTTTTAAATATTCTAATCAGTGTATAAAAAAGTGTTACACTATTTTTTGTGATAAAATAAAATAGTTACACTATGCAACAAGAAAACAAAAGATATTAATTTCTGTCATGTATATTGAAGACTACAAGACACTTCAACCCCACATAAAAGAAAGAGGTCCACTTTGCTCTCTTGAACTTTCAATTTTCGGATTTTTCTTTTTTCAAGTTTATACGGATTTAATTGCTGTATATATATATGTTTTAACTTTCTTCTCCATAAAACGATTCAAAGAATCTCACGAAACTGTGGAAAAACATAAATAGTGCTCATCATATTGAATTAATTGTTTTTGGGTTTATACATTCAATTTCAAGTGATCTTGTTAGAGATTCCGCATTGCTTGGGGATGGATAAGGATATTAATTTGTCAGATAATTTTTATCCTTATAGATAATTTTTTTACGTAAAACTAAAAAAAGCTCAATTTTTTATTTGGAGTTGAATTCCCTAAAATTTTATTTAAAATTAAAGTTTATCTTATAATTTTTAGTACAATAATATTATATGCATATAAAAATTAGTTACTAAATTAATTTTAATATATTTGTATATAAATAAATATGTAATATAAGTTATTTTTTTAAAAGAACAGATAAATTAAAAATAATACTATATAATCAGTAAATATTTTATTTTGGGTTAGTTATTTAGTTAGTAATAGTTTAAACCCATATTTATAGGAGTTTGTATAGAAAATATATAATTTACACATATATATTTATCGGAATTTATACATATAAATTAATATAATTTAAATCTATATTTTTAAAACTTATACACATAAATTAATAAAATATATTTATTTAAGATAGTTTAATATTTATATTAGTCAAATGATAGTAAAATTACTAAGATTATAATGAAACCATTCTCTAAAAAAATAATAAATAATTATATATTTAACAAGACTAATACAAATAGGTAAAATTCTATAATAAAATTTTTTACAGACTCACTTGTCACGTTACTTTATTTTATTAGTTGGAGTATTTGCAGATAATGTTCAATCTTTCAAATTTTGTATTTTAGATAGGCAAGTTTAAATGTAATAAGAGAGATGTGTATAATAAATCTCGCATCAAATTAAATATATCTAACAATAACTTTTATAATTGTAGGATAGTTTTCTTTTCACTTTTGAACTAATAATTTTTTTATTGAATTAAACATTCTTAATTCTAGTATATATATATATATATATATATATATATATATACTAGTAATTTTATTTTATTTTATTTTTTCAGCTATTAACTTGCATGTATAAAGTGCACATCCACTAGAGATTATAGAAATTAGAATCCAATAACCGATCGTTATCCCGAAAATACAACCTCAGAAAAATCTGTGGTGACAAAAACGCCGATTCTTGCTTTTAGTATTGTCAAATTGCTCAGAAAGAATTAGAATGGTTCAACTGGATCAACAAGGGAAAAAGAAAACATAAACAAATAAAAAGGAAATAAGATAAAATTTTTAAATACAATAAAAAAAGATAAAACTCTTTGTATATATAACGAATTTCACACTTTTTTGTTGTTGTTGAGATATGATTATGTATTCTAGTAAATTGGTTTCAACTTTTGAGATGATGAATCCCTCAACCTAACAATAGCTTAGTTAAGACTTATCTTTCGCTTGAACTACTTATTATAAACAAAAAAGTTGAAGTGTGATATATATATATATATATATATATATATATATATATATATATATATATATATATATATATATATATATATATATATATATATATATATATATATATATTGTGTGTATGTGTTCTTTTTTTTTTAATTTTAGTATTTTATGTTAACATACGATAATTATGTAAATATTGTTAAAATTAAAAATATATTTTTAATATTTTAATAATATTTATTTAGCAATATTTTTTTTAAAGTATTGTTAAATAATAAAAAAACGTTACTTTAGTTTTAGCAAAATTTTTTAAAATATCATAGTCACTGTAGTATAAATATATTAAAATAATATATTTTTATATATATAAAGAGAAAATAAATTTTAATATACGTGTAAACTAGTTGACAATTCAAAAATACAAATTGGTTAGGTCTGGTTGCTTTCTTTAATTAAAAAAAATAGGGTTTATTGATGTTAATGCTTGTGATAAGTAATATAATTATGACATTATTGTATCCTATTGATGGTTCAACTATTGTCATTATTTACATTTTTTATAACAAGTCAACTAGTTGACCATTTAAACCATCTAAATAGTTACTTGCTCGCGGGTTTGGATATGAATGAATGAATTATTTCAATAAAAAGAAGAAGTGATGTCATGATTTTAATAGGATTATGACATTAGCATGTGGAATGGGTCGAATATTTGGTGTAATTTAAGATTAGTATCATTTCAGAAGGAAATTTAGAAAAAGAAAAGGGTAGATTGGTTTTTGCACCAATGGTTTGAAGATTATGTGTGCGAGTCAACAAGTCAACTATATCCGATTTTTTACCTTTCCTTTTCACACTTAGTTGATGTGAGAAAGGAAGAAATTAAATCAAATTTAAAGTGGAACGGAATTTCAATCAAAGTGAGTGTGCGGCCTCCACTCCAATACCCTTATGCCACTTTAATTTGGAGATGATTTTTTATTGGAATATAATACACACTTTTTACTTTTCTTATCTATTTTTTATGGGTCTAAATGAAGAATTGTTCAACGTTTAGAAAGTACATGGAGTATATAGATATGGCTTTTAGGATAACTTAATTTCCATTATTATTATTATTATTATTATTATTATTATTATTATTATTATTTCATAAAATTACTCACGGAAGAGGTTTTTTTATTTTCGTAAAATTTTGTATATATCCTCTTTTTTTTATTTATTTCATAATTAATAAAAAGAGACAAATAAATAGTTATATCTTTTATATGTTATTTATGTAAGAATAATTTTATTTTTTTTGAATTACTTAAAACTTTTGTGCAGATTTTCTTTCTCTCTTTTAATTTGTCTTATCTAAAGTTGATTTTTTGGGATCAGTCAGCCAAAGATTTAATGTACCTCTAGATCTTTAGGTTATAAAAATTTTGATATTATATTATAATTTTTTTTAATTTAAATTAATAAAAAAATATATAAATAATTATATCTCTAATAATAATGTCTTGTTTTTTTAGAGAATAATAAAGATTAAATTATAAATTTTTTAATAAAAAAAGTTTTAATATTGTCATTGAACTATTTTTTTTAAAACTTAAAATTTAAAAAAAGATATACATAAATAATTATATTAAAAATATAATTATTTATATTATCTTTTTTTTATCAGCTTAATTAAATTTTTAAAAAAAGTGATATCATAATGTTAGACTTTTATATCCAAAAAATTTAAAATTTCATATTTAATAAATTTCAAAAATAAAATAAAAAAATATAAAAAAATTAAAAATTAAAAATATTAAATATAATTATTTATATTATCCTTTTTTATCGGCTAAAACTTTTGAAAAAAATAATTGTGGTATCAGGACAGATTATAACCTCCCAATCAAGTGGTATGGTCATTCTTTTGGCATGTTCTTAGATTAACACCATGAGAATATCATTATTGTAGATATCCAATTAATTTAGCGGTGGTTTTAGTGTTCCAATGTGTTTCAATGTGCCTCGTGCATGTATTGTTTCTATATGTGCTGTTATTGAATCTTCATTCTGCAATTTATGGGAAACTCAAATCAATGCCAAAAGCTTCACTCCCTAAAAAAATTATATCAGTTTTGATTTATAGATACATACTTAAAAAAATAAAAAAAAAGAACAAAAAGATATTAAAGTATTTGAAGTTGATTGTATCTTGATTCATATACTTTGAGATTTTAGGGTTTGAACACCTAACATGGTAAAAATGATGGAATTAAAATCTAAAATATAATTAGTTTTTATAAAATCACTTATATTAAAAAATTCAAACTCATAAGGAGTTACATGAATATATATAATATATATGTACATAAAATCACAATACAATATACTCATCATCATTTGGCCACATTTCACACAAAATCAATTCATGCTACATAGCACCACCTTTTCTTTCTTTCTTTTTTAATTTCCCTACCTTTTTTTTATCCAAATAATTACCAAAAAATAATTAACTAAAAAAAACCTATATCATTCTACTATATAGGAAAAAAAAACTACCAATTAATAGGCTTAATATAACAGCGATATTTTTGTTATATTCCTTCAAAGCAATTTGGGTTTATAGATGAAAAATTGGACCACATAATAAGATGCTCAAGCTAAGTTTTTTTCTACGTACCGATCCTATAGCTTCAACTAGTCTAATGAAAGAAAACAATTCTGGGGTCCTTATTATACGTCATTTCATCACAATTAAGGCACTCATTATATTCTAGAGTACCAAAAAAAAAAATGATAAATCAGTTGACAAAATAGACTTGAGAATATATATATATAGACCAAAATGGTATCTAAAACTATGTATCGCTCATAAAACGAATTTTAAAAGATGTTAATGGTAAATAAACTTTAAAAAAATTAAAAATATGATAAAAAATTAAATATTAAATATATATTTTAAAAATAATTTTAGAGATCAAATTTTGATGTAATTTTTTTAATTATTATTAAAAAATATTTTCATCTTTAAAATTTGATAATTTTTTATCAAATAAATTTAAGAAAAAACATTTTTTAAAAATAAAAAAATTTAAAATAAATCAAATTTTGTTCCGAATTTTTTGTGCAGTTTTTAAATATTTATTTAAATGTTACTATAAAAATTTAGATATAATAAATAAACCTTTTCTTAAATATAAAAAATTTTTAGTTACTTAAAAAAAATATAATGTTTATTAATTTTTTTGTTATATTTTTAAATTATTTAGAGACAATTTTGTCAATAATATTTTTTATTAAGAATTTTTTATCAATAGTTTAATCTTTTGAGTACTAAATTAATAGTTAACTATATATTTATACTTTAATTCTTTTATCATGCATAAATTTAACAAATTAGAACGCACAAAAGCATGTAATCGAGTTTGGAATGAGAATTGGTGTGAAAAGGAATAACCAAAACTTGTTGCATGTCAAATATCATTATTAGAGCCAACAATCAGTAGTTAGCTTAATTGATATTTGATGCGATGGTGATCAATCATATACATTTAATTTAGACACAGTCAATAAAAACAAAAATAAACATCTTTTCACAACATAGATAATTCTATTGTTTTGAAATCTTTTTAAATAAAAGGTGTTATTCATTATTTTATTTAGTAATTGAAAGTGTCTCCTAAACTATACGAGTTATATTACATGTACACTAAAATTAGCACTAAAATTAGCTATTAGTATAAAATATATGTTAAAATATAAATACACATTAAAAATAAATTAAATTACATATATATTTATATATAAATACATTTGTGACTAATTTTAGTAACTGATTTTAATGTATAAATAATATTTTTAAAATTATATCATTTTGTTAATGAGTATTTTAATAAGAGCACTCTTTAAAAAGCCTTAAAATTAAATCAAATCTTTTTTTATATATAAAAAATCTAAAATTTTCCATCATTAAATACATAAAAATAAAATATAAGTGTATTAATGCAAACTATCGTTAGCAAAGATCTAAAATATTATGCTAACAAATCATTTTTCAATAAAAGTTTTTATTTAGAAAGAACAATATTATATAGTCAGTAAATATTATTATTTTTTATTTGTCAGTATTTATTTAGTTAGCAATAATTTGCATTTATATTTATTATAGTTTTATTATACAAAAAATATATAATTTGTATATATATATATTTATTAGAATTTACACATATAAATTAATACAATTTATATTTATATTTTTCATAGTTTACCTACATAAATTAATAAAAATTATTTATTAAAATAATTTAGTATTTATACTAATCAAATAATGACAAAAAAATATAAAAAATTACTGGTTCTAAGAATATTTCATTCAGAGAAACCAAATCATATAAAATTGTGCCCTTAAAGTATAATTAGGATAAAATTAATTTAATATTTTCTATTATATCATACAATAAAAATAATAATTATCAAACTCTTAATTAAATGTTAAATAAAATATATAATACAATTTTTTGAAAAAAATTATTGTAAATGCTGAATAATTTCAATTTAAATTGTTTTTTAATCTTCAATCATCAAAATTGTAGCTGCTATTTAGATTATGATGCATCTTTTTTCTTTTTGTTATTTTAAATTAAACTAATATATATACAAGAACGGATATAAAAAGAGTGAGTAATAGTCTCGGCCTATGTAATTTAATAACTTTATATGAATTATTTTTTACTATGTAATGAATTTATATCAAAATTGTTTCGTTTACTAATAATTTTTACTTAACTAATTTAATATTATACACTTAAATTTTTATACTTTTTAAATTTGTTTCTATATACTTATCTTTATATTTATTTTTAAAAAATTTGTTTGTTTCTTTAATAATATTAGAATATTAATATATTTAATATCATATTATTATATAAATATTAATAATAACTTAGATAATTATGTTTTAGTAATTATAGATATTTTAAATATTTTTTTATAAAAAATACATATTATATCTAAATTACTTTTACGTAATGAAAATTATTATAAAAAATAATTAAAAATTCATCTGAAATTCGAGTCTCCGTATTAATAAAATTTCTATTGTACCACGAACATTTTCAAGATCGATGACGAAGGTCTAGCAGACAGGAAAATTTTATTTAATGTTCTTGGTCCGCACATGAGTCAAATGAAGAAATTGTGTCGGTAAATTCAGCCAATAACACTAAAATTGATGATATATGCATATCAAGAAATTAAATAAGCAAGATCTTCAAAGTTAAAATTTTTCTCCCACCTGAGATAAAGGTTGTTGAACTTTTACCATCAATGTGATACACTAGAGGAGAAATGTAAAATTGTGGTACAATAGAAAAGGATTTCTTCTAATATAATTTTTTTATTTTTTAAAAATAGAAATTATGGACAACGATTTTCTTATACAGTTTTTATATTTTTCAAAATAGAAACTGCTAACAACGATTTTTCTTTTATGAAATCATTGGTCGAGATTTGTGCTTTACAGAAATTGGTAGTGGTAATAAAAATACTAAAATAGAAATTTTAAGAAAGGTTACACTAAAATTTACATATAATTTATATGCATAAAAAAAAGTTTGGAGAGCACTGCCTCCTTTTCCTTTTATGAGGCTGCGCCGCTGGTAATTTATATATAAAAACATTATATATGGTTAATAAAAAATGTTATTATGAAGATATGCTTATAATTCTGTGTAATATGCTCTAATTGGTCAAAGTGTAACTTTAGTCACCAACATTAATTGATTAATAGTTATTTGTGACGATTGTATGCCACTAATGGTTTTGGAAGCTCACTTTCTGTTGCAATGGAGGCCTAGGCTAGTAAATTTCAGTTACTATAGAAAATGGGAAAGCAGTCATATAAGTCTCTTTGGGTAGCTCACTTTATTTTATTTTATCGCAAATTGATTTCTTGCAAACGGGAGTTGACACATGCTACAATTTTTTAATTTCATTGTCTTATGTTTTTGTATAAACAAAATTTGCTCAATTTTTAACAGTTTTTGTTTTTATTTAAAAACAATATATAAATGTTATAGGAAGAGGGCCTTTATATTGTTCACAATTTTTTTTCCTTTTTTCTGAATTTGAGTTTGCCACTTTGCATGCGCACTTTTTAGCCTTCATTATTCGACCCAAAAAACAAAATAAGACAAAACCCTCCACTTTTAAGCCCAATTATTTTATTACTAGTTTCCCAAACAATATAGTCCTTGATTTTTTGTCTATACACAAAACACAATATTATGTATACACAAAAAAATAGTTCCTAAATCAATCACTTTATATAATAATATTAAAATATAAAATTTATATTAAAAATAAATTAAACAATACTTATTTATACACATATATAATGACTAATTTGGTATATAATGACTAATTTAATAATTAATTTTCAGATATTTGAATCTGAATCTTTAATTAGTGTATAAATTCAAGAACATAAACATTAGTGTATATAGAGTACCATTAACATGTATCATTGTAAGAATAAGGCATTGAATTGTCACATGTCACATTGTAATAAACTGGATTCCTAACAAAGTAAGCATTCACAAATTAATGAATACTCATGGACTAAGATCCATGGAGACATAAATTTGCAAATGAGAATTAAAAGGATTTGACATATACATGTCCCCAAAAAACAAAGGAAAAAAGATTTGACATATAATTGAATCTACTTTCCCTATACATTTATACACAACATTATTTACCCTGGAAGAAAATTTGAGAAAAAAAATTTCCATCTATAATTTTCTTTTTTCATGCCTCATCATGAAAACTATATTGAGAAATACTAGGGATTATCAGAATTTACTTTTTTTAGTCATCAACTTAACCATCCACTCAATTCCTTTAGTTTAGTTCTTTTAGTCTAATAATTCAACAACATACTTCTAAACATTGATAGCTAACTGATGGTCAAAAATAATAAATTCTGATAACCCTCTAGCATTCCTCAACTATTTGTATATCATATATGTCAAAGCTAAAAAGGACTAACGGTGTTGTCTAGGGTTTGAACTACGAGGAGTGACACCATGCAAAAATTTTGTATATCCAAGTAAATTAAGCTTTCCATCACTATTTCGTATCCAATCTCTCAGAACTGAATAAGCTGAAGGACCTAGATTCAATTCCTGTGGCAAAAAAAAATTATATATATATTAGAAAAATATAATTTTACCCAATTTTTAATCAAATTCTTATAATTTAAATTTATAATTATGTATTTGTATTGCTAAAAAAGTTAAAAAATTAATTTGGTCCTTACAATTTAAACACTTCTAGTTTGTCTTTAAACTATACAAATCACCCTTTTCAATCTTAGTTAAAATATTGTGACAAGAAAAAGGGAATTTATGCTTGATCAGTGATCACAAAATTAAACTAGAGAGACTTGATTAGAAATGTTCAAATTTCAAGGACCTGATTGAAAATTTTCAAAAGATACAAAAATCTTAGTTAAAACTATATTGACTTCCATCAAAGTGTTTTTTTTTTTTTGTTTCTTTACAGTACTTCCCAACCCGATAAGCCAAGGACTAATCCATTATTTAACAAGGTTGGAAAAATGTTAGAAGATTAGTGTAAGAAAAGAATGAAATAGCACTTACTCTTGCTAATTCTTCAACTGAAATTACACGGTTACCCTCTCTCTCAAAGTGCTCAAAAGCATTGGAAGCAATATCTTCCCACTTTTCAAGTGATTCCAATTGATATATGCTAACTGCAGCTGCACAGAATTCTTCAAAGTCCATCTTTCTGTATGCAAGTGGTTCCATCTATATATGAAATTGTTCAACCAAAGTTGTGTAAGATTCTTGGTATCAAACTGTTAATCCAAAATCATAACCACCCAAGGAACATTTTCTTCCACAATAATGTTGAAAAAAGAAAGAAGAGGGAACTTGAAGATTATTTTTTCTCAATACAATGAATGCCTCACCGCGTGTATAATATCAAGAACCTTTGACTCCCTCATGGCATCGGTTGCATGGCGTATAAGGGCCTGCAAAGTTTGCTATGAAACTGAATCATAGAACTAAAAGGTAGCTAAGCATTGACATACACATACAAGAAGAGGAAGATAAACTTGAGAATTTAAGGAGTGAAACAGTAGAGATAACCATTTTGAAATTGTCGAGTAATACGTGGCCGTCTCGATTTGGTTCCAACAATTTGAATTGCGCTCTAAGATAGGGAAATTCGTCTTCTGTCAAAGCCTTTGAAAGAGCCTAAACGAACAAAGCCGTAAAGATGAGTTAGAATACAGCACAAAGGTAAAAGAAAATCGAAATCTACAATCATCTAAATTTTTTTTAGAATCAATTAAATTCGGTATTTAAGCTATCTAAATTACATCTTTAGGTGCAGTCCTTCCCCAGATCCTGGGTAACACGGTATAAGCATATTCAAGGAAATGAAGTAATACCTTTAATGCTGCACGTCTGAATGGTGTTGCGTGTATATAGGACTTCACTAGTTTATAAACTAATATATCGAGAGGGATGGCGCGGTTTTCATCCCTCAACCAAGGGTGAGCTGATGGAATTACACATTAATCAGTTCACAAATTCAATTTCTTACAGCATTATTAAATGCTGGCATATAAAAAAACGAAGTTATGACAACTTACTTAGAGCTTGGACGGCTGTCATTCTTTTCCTATAGTCCTTGTTTAGGAGCCTCTTTACAAAGTCCTTGGCCTCCGCAGACACAGAAGGCCAAGGTAAATCTTCGAAGTTAGGATCAGCTCTGAGCACTGAACGGAAAATTCCAGATTCTGTTCGTGCCCAGAATGGTCGACTTCCACATAACAAGATATATGTAATCACACCGATACTCCATATATCTGCTTCCACACTATATGACCTGTGAAGTACCTCTGGTGCAACATAATATGCACTCCCAACAATGTCATTTAGTCGTTCGTCTGTAATTAATACACATTAATGGAAAATTAAGAAGGATCAGTTTCGAATCTACAAACATCCAACTAAGCATAGGAAAGTTAACAATATTCGGTAGTAATTTCATGAAAAGGCACTATCTAGTGTTGTATATCATTAATAACTTCCTCTACTTTTATGGTATCTGTTCATTTATATAGTGAGATATTTATAATCAGAGTTAATGACACTTAAAAATTTTAAAATGACGATATACAGAATCCCATTTTAATTTTTAAGGTGCTGCAAAAATTTTTGAATAACATAACATGACCAAAACCAGCAATAGCTGTTGACAAGATTGTGACTTTAATTTTCAAAGCCCATGAACAGCAAACCTATATTATTGGAGTATAGTTAATCGGATTTATTGCACTTTATTTGTGACACGGTTTCTATCACACTTGGATATTGTAATCCAAGCATGGGTGACTTCTGGTTATTAGTCTTTGACAAATTTTTAAATGCATTTAATGCACATCACAACAGGAACATTATGCAAATGTAATCAGCATCAATGAAATAGTGCATTTAGTAGCAAGTTGCCTATCTAACATAATAATGGAATAAGAGATTGCTTCGCAAGTAAAAGGAAGAAAAAGAATTGAGAATCACTATAATTGTTACCTGTCCGGATGAAATCCGATAAACCGAAATCGATAAGCTTCATATCAGCATCTTCACTTTTTGAAGTAAAGAGGAAATTCTGTAACATCAATCCCATAGAAACAATCAACCACCATATTTCACATTCTTATTTTAACAACATGATAATAAGAGAACTTGATGGGATTAAGATTCGAAGCACGAACCTCCGGTTTTAGGTCACGGTGCACGACGCCCTGAAGATGACAAAAAGCAACTACGCTTAGAATCTGCAAAACTATAGCTTTGGCATCCTCCTCCGGATACTTTCCTCCCCTAATTGAAATTTACATCATTCAATAAAATCGAAAGATAGATCATATCAGCTTGAAAGTTGCAGCAAACATAACTAATAGAAATCTAACCTTGACAAAATCCTGTCAAGAAGCTCCCCGCCTTCACACAATCTAAGACCAAAAGAAAAAAAAAAAAAAAAACAAAATTTAGAAAGGCCATTTATTATAATGCTACAACTAGAAGACGCGTAATTGCATATTCGAAGAATTTAACTATAACTTGACAATTATCATGTTGTTGATCTCATTAGAACCTTATAATGGTGAAAAGGCCTAGAAGCAAAGCATTCACTTCTCTATTTCTAACTTGAAACACCAAATACTTACTACAGATAATAATTAAAATAAGATAAACAACATACTCCATTACTATGTACACATTGTTGGCATCCTCAAAAGCATCATGAAATTTGATCAGATGCTTATGGCCAGATAGAGCTTTTAAGATCTTCACCTCTCTCCGAACATCTTCTATTGCTATCGCCGTCGTCATCTGCCAGAGAAAGCTTATTAAGACTACAGGAGTTGCCAACTATGCATTTTGCAAAAGAAGGGAAAAAATATGGATAATGTAACATGGTAACCGCCAATAATAATTTCACTCGGGCATGTGAAGGCCTAGAAGATATAATAACGAAAAAGTGAAAAACCGAAATACTCTTACCACAGGACAGGGAGTTAAAAAACTTGAAGAAACTTCTTCAAGTGAAGAGAAAACAGCACATCATTCTAGGATCATATTTGCTCAGTTCGCACCATGACAAATCGACATACCTCAAAATTCATCCATGGAGTTTAATTTTCAAGTACAGAACAACAAATTTCAGAACTTCAGACAATTTCATAATCATTTCGCAGTTCAGACAAACGAACAACGAATAACTACTATAGAAATGAGAATGGATGAACAATACACAACTGTAACAGCCTAACGATCTCACGGATGGCCGGCAATGAATCTAGTAAAGACTAAATTAAGGGCCAGCAAATATAAACCAAAATTGTCAACTAAAAATGCCATCATATTCTTCATAAGAGGCCAGAGCAATCAGAGTGCCAACTAGCTGAAACAATGTGGTGCCTCATTCCAACAATTCTTAGCATTTTTAACATCTTCCATACAAATTAGCACAAGCCAACACAGAACATTGATTGATTAATAATTCAAACATATAATCTAATCTATGCTAACACAACTAAATATAAACATTTAGATTCAAATTAAAATCGTACCATGTAATTGCAATTGCAATTGTACCTTAGACTTGGAAATGATTTTAACTGCTACAGCTTGGTCCTTGAATTCACCTTTCTTACACCTTGCATAACAAGTATGACCAAAATGCCCTTTCCCAATTTCCTTCCCAATCTCATACTTTGCACCAAAATTCTTTCCATATCCAAACCTCTTATCCAGCACCTCCTCCTCTTCCTCCGCCGCCGCCACTCCCTCCTCCGGTATAGTCCCCTCCTTTGCCCTCGCCGCCACCGCGCCTCGCCCCAGTCGCTTCGCCAACGACGCACGAATATGCTTCGCGGGAGACGGAGGTGGAAAAGGCCGCCGGAAAATCCTCCTCGGCGTCGCTGTCCTAGCCGGAGACGGTGTCACGCCACCTCCGTGAGGGTAAGGGCTCCGCCACGGCGACAATAAAGCTCTCGCCGGAGTGTTCTTCACCGAGGGCGTGACTGACGGCGGAGGAAGGTCGTCGGAGCTGGGAATCGCGGCGGCGTCAGTTTCCGGCGAGGGATTAGTCTTGCCGTAGCACTGCCCCATGATTGGTGAAAAGTTTGCGTAATTTTGAAGTTTTTTCCACCGGCGGTGTATGTGATCAGAGTAAAGGAGTCAAAGTCAGCACATCGGAGGGTTGAAGAGCGTTCTCGGTGGATCAGAAAGATCTGAACGGCGGATCTGGTCGGAGGAAAGAATGAAAGCGCGGGAATTAGTTTTTGGCAGGTGAGGTAGAGAGAGAAAGTAAAGAATGTTAGTTTTTTTTTCAAGAGAGAGAGTGTGAGTGGCGACAGAGACAGAGGCCGAGAAAAGAGAAGAGACCAAGGAAGGTCTGTTGTTGAGTGTGTTTGAGGCTTTTGAACAGAGTGAGTTGTGAGTGTGACATAATACTATTTTCTTTTAAAGGGTGGTTGTAGACTAAAGTGTGTAGGGACATATAATTTTGAGGGCAAATGACTAAAATCAAACATGTGAGTTTTAAATTTATGGAAATATCACTTTTGCATATTGTATATGTAATACATTTTTTTATTAAATTATATAAATTGTGAGAGGAGTTTCACAAATTTTAAATGTATATAAACCGTTATATTCTTTTAGTGATTTATATTAATATACAAAATGACTAGAAACTACAATAGGAATCTCACATTTTCTGTGTATGTGTTTTTTGTTTTTGGTTGAATATTTTTACGATCTGAACCATTAACTTTAGTGTAATTTTCACTAGCTTCATTATACTTGTTTTTTACCATATTTTCTCCAATTATAACCATCTTTCGAGAGGCAGAGCAAGGAGGCAAAGGATTAGGATCGACAAGGGTAACATTGTTCTAAAATTTAAAAGAAGAATAAGAAGCATTATTGAAATTCTTTTGATCAAGTGGCAGAGAATTTAGCCAATGAAATAAATCAGTAGTTAGAAAAAATATAACCTAAAAAAAATAACATCCCAGATTCTAAAAAAATTGATCTTTTGATAAAATTGAAACAGCTTAATCAAAAGAATCATTGAAAAAATTAACAAAAAATATAAAAAGAAGAAAAAAGCGGAATAACTTAGAATTGGAGAGCATAGGAGAACTAAGCAATGTAGTAGGACTAATGCTAGAGGTATAATGATGCATGGTGATGCAAAGTAAAAAGATAGAGATGGAGAAACAAAAATAGTCGTGATTTATGCACATTTCACATCTATACAACAACTGCGAGATCCTCAACTGCGGTTTCAAGTCATTTTGTATATATGTGGGACGCCTCTTACAATTTATATAATTTAATAAAAATTGTATTTACGTATACAATATGCAAAAGTTATATTTCGATAAATTTAATACCTAAATAATTTATTTTAATAATTATTTTAGTCTTTAAAATTTAAAATTTATTATATTAATTCTCAAAATCTAATTTTTAACATTATATTAATCTATAGACACTTTTTAACACTAAAGTGGCAAAATGGAATATCGAACATGCTCTAGTTTATCATGCTAACATAAGACTAAATATCATTTTATTTTAGTGTTTAAATAAAGCAAAAATAAAAAAAATGAAAAATTTTTTATATAATATACTAATTGTTTTATTTATTTTATTTTTAAAATAATTTTTTTATTTTATTTAAGTGTAAAATGAAACAAAGATCTTTAATTATGTATTTAATATGACAAATCAAAGATAGGTCAATATCCTATTTACTGGCTTAATACCGAAAAGAATCCAGTGATCAATACCGTGTTTGGAGCTGAATTTTTAGATTTAAAGAATTAAAATAATAAAAGTCGTGAGTGTATGGTGCATACGTGGAATGCTACTGTGGGTCCCAAAGAGTGGCTTTCGTTTATGGAGAATCAATGGTTTCCATGGGAATGGGCTGGGATTGACTTTTGAATTTTGATCAAGGCCGTTGGTTTGTTTCTTTGTCTCTTTCTCTTTCTGTTTCTGGACTATGATGATGTATTAAAAAACTAAAAATATTATATATATATATATATATATTAAAATTAATATTATATATTTATATATAAATATATAAGTTATTATTTTTCATGTGTGAAAGAAAGAGATGTATAACAAAAAGCTATGAAAAGAGGTGTATTTCACATTGGTATGAGATATACAAATCGGATGCACCTATTTGTTTGTGTTATTTTTTTTTAAAACAAACAATCACAAATCGGCCCTCCGATTTGTGATTTCGAAAATAAAAAAATTAATATTAAAATCAGACTGTTCAATTTTTATTTTAAAAAATAAAATAAAAAATAAAAAATACAAATTAAACTCTTTAATTTATAGTTTATTTTCTTTTTTAAATAAATTGGACCGTCCGATTTGAATAAAACATCATAAAAAAACACTTAATCTTCCAATAACAATGTATTATACATATATTTAATTAATATAAAAAAATTAGTCTAAATATATATATTATTTAATTTATTTTTAATATATATTTTATATAGTAATTAATTTTAATATATATTTAATATAATTATTATCATAATTAGGTCGTTAATCAAAATAATGACATGACAATTTCATGTTAATGTATGTGTCACTGAAATGAGAATTATGAGATGCATGGATATAACCACTAAAATGGTGGACTAGTGCGAGTAGTTATTAGTTTCTTTCTTTCTCTTTTGTTTCTGGTAAAAAGTATTTATAATCTGACTTGACTTAATTTCTTCGAGACTAAAACTTTTGGGATAGATTTGGGATATATAGATAAGAGTAAAATTCACAATTTGGTTGATTAAATTTTACATATTAGTCAAACTAATTTTTTTGTTGTTTATGATATTTTTTGTTTTCACAGTTCAAAAATAAATTCGTTGTAAATTTAAATTTTATTTAAAGATTTATTATTAACTAATAAATTACTTTCATAAAGTGAGATAATAAAAATGAATTTTTGAAAGATCAAAATGTGAATTTACTTTATTTGTCTCCTTTACACTTCATTTGGATAGATGATAGAAAGAAAAAAAATATATATATATAATAAGTTATTTTATATATTGTTGGATAAAGAAAAAATAAATAAAAAATAGAAAGAATTATTTTTGTTTAGATAAAAAAATAAAAAAAATTATAACAAAAAATATTACATTAATATCTTTAAGTTTTTTTTATTAATCAAAAAAATAAATTAGTCATTTTATTCTTATTTATATATTTTTTATTTTTCTCTCATCTTTGAAAAAAAATTAGTGGGTATCAATTTTTTTTCTTTCACCCTATTTTTCTTTTTCATTTAAATAACAAAAAACTCACATTTTTTTTCTTTCTTTTCATATTCTCTCCATCTAAATAATGCGTTAAAAGTCGGTTTGACCTAGTAACTTTGAGATGGATACAAGTTCTAAAATATTGTACAATAGAGAAGGTTTCCATAGTAGACTGAGTTTGCCATATTTGGCTTTGTCATAACACCTGGATACATGGTTGGAGATGGATGGACGGTGGTATTAGAGGGATAATGATATCTTCTCATCTATAATAATATTAATTTACTACATATATGATATATGGTATGATATCATCATTATACAATTATAATTCATTATTGATTATCAATTAAGAGGAGATAAGAACAACAGATACATGAGTAATTAATAGAATAAATATTTAGAGTGGTTCTTTAAATTTATCATTTTTATTATTTACATTTAAAATTTATTATAATAATTTTTGAGATTCAGCTCTATATATACTATATTAATTTTTAAATTCTTTTCTAAAATTGAGTTACCAACAAAGTACTAAACTGATTCTAACTTGTCTAATTAGATATATAGTTAAATAGTATAATTTTATTTTGGCACTTAAATAAAATAAAAATAAAAAGATTAAGAAAAATTTATATAATATATATACATATCGTTTTTCTCTCTTCATTCTTCAAAAAAAAAAAATCTCTTTTTTTATATTGCTTAAGCACCGAATAAAACGTCATTTAATCATATATCTAACATAACAAATTAAAACTAACTCATCATTTGTTTATTAATTCAATACCAAAAAATTCCAAAAGCTAATATAATGACTAAAACTAAATTTTAAAAATCAGTATAATAAATTTTTAGTTTAAAAAACTAAAATGATAAAAATTATAAATCTTAAAATTACTATAAAAATTTAGTTGTAATAAGTAAATATAAAGTCAATATCTTATTATTAACTTCTTTCTATAAAATAATAAGAATGATTTGAACATGATATATATAACTCACCAATAATTATATGTATGAACAACTGTAATATTTTTATGACTTTTTGCATTAATAGAGGAAGAACACATATCTTTTCGAATTTATTCTATGTTATGAAAACGACAACGACCTATTTTCGAGGAATTAATATGCAAACTTAAGCTCTAAGAAACAAGAAAATGGCATACACATGCATGCAATAATTTCATTTGATGAAGGAAAGATGCATGGTTTGGTGCGGTTTCTTTATCATAAGCAACTGCCATGTACCATGTAGCTGATGAAATTACAGCTATATTTGTTGACCAAAAGAAAGTTATAGACACTTTGATAGTCAAACTATATATAGAGAGATAAGAAGACTTTCGTGACCATAGAAATTGGAGTTTCATATCCATGACATACCTGCGTGAATGTAACATAAGGTTAACAAAAGGCAGTAATTAATATGCCACGTTACAATTAATATGCCCCATAACTAAGTACCAACTTTAAACTATTATAATTAAGAATAAAGATGGGAAACCAAAAATTAGTTAATATTATCTAATTTTTATTGTAGATTCTTTTTAAGATTTAAAATTATGATTTATGGTTTATGATTTGAATTAAGATTTAAAGTGGCTAAGGCTAACGATAGTGGCCAGCCACCAGGAGTGGGTGGCCGGCGATGAAGAGTTAAGTTGTGAAGTTAGAAAGAAAAAAAAAAGTGACAAGGTGGATGATGAATATAAATATAAAAGATAATTTTAAAAAAATTGATTGAAATTGGCTGAAAATTGGTTAGTCTTTTTTAGTTAGACTATTATTATTATATATGCGCTTAATTTTTATTTATCTTTCTATATTCACAAAGTTTTGCCGAGAAATTTTAATTTACTTATGTGATATAAATAGTATATGGTTCATTGTTAAAATAATGGTGAGCTTATATTGTTAGGGATGAATGGAAGTTATGTTATTAGTTAGCTGAGCTGGTAGGATTGTTATCCAGTTACTTGAGAGTGGTAAGTGTTAATCACGTGACTAAAATAAGCAGTGCGTGGTTAGAGTTACCATATAAGGCATGAAGTCAATGGGTAATAATAATATGTTGGTGGATATTACAATAAAAATTTTATAATTGTCTTTAAGATAATTTATTTATATAAAATAAATAAACAGATCTTATACACATTCAAGTAATATTATCATTTAAGTTTAATCAAATAGACTCAATACTAACAAAAACTACTCTTATTAAAAAGAGCGTGATTACACGCGCACATATCATTTTTTTAATCAAGTCATTTACGTTTACAGGGCTTTACGTTATCGTCGTCGTCGTCATCGTCTTTTTCTTTTTTGCGTTTCTCTACTTCCTTCTCTTCCTCCTTCTTCTTCTTTTTTCTTTACGTGTTTTTTTTATCGTCATTCTTTTGTTGCTGCTGTTATTGCAGTAGAAGGTTAGGAGAAAGAGTTTTGAATTGAGCAGGACAACAAGTCCAAATGCAGTTTAATTCACTCAGAAATGAACAGAAATTACATAACAATTGTGATACAATTAACCCAGAAATGAACCAAAATTACATAATGATTACGACACAATTAACTCAGAAAAAAAGAGAAGCAGAGAACAATGGTAAAGAATCTGCAGAACTCAAAAAGTGTGTTAAATTTGAGTAAATCAAAAAGAATTTTGAGAAAATGAAATAAAAAGGAGAAGATAAAGAAGAAAAAGATGAAAAAGAAGAAAAAGAAGCAGTAGAAGATGAAGAAAAAAATTAAATCGTGCAGATAACAAGTCCAAATGCAATTTAATTCACTCAGAAATGAACCGAAATTATATAATAACTGTGTAACTCAGAAATGAACTGAGATTACATAACAATTGCAACACAATAACTCAGAAATGAACAAAAATTATATAATGATTACGACACAATTAACTCAGAAAAAAAGAGAAGTAGAGAACAATAGTAAAGAATCAGCAGAACTCAAAAATTGTGTTAAATTTGAGTAAATCAAGAAGAATTTTGAGAAAATGAAATAAGAAGGAGAAGATGAAGAAAAAAAAGATGAAAAAGAAGAAGAAGAAGCAGTAGAAGATGAGGAGGAAGAGGAGAAAGAGTTTTGAATTGTGTAGGACAACGAGTCCAAATGCACCTTAATTCACTCAGAAATGAACCGAAATTATATAATGATTACGACACAATTAACTCAGAAATGTACCGAAATTACATAATAGATTGCAACACAATTAACTTAGAAATGAACCGAAGTTACATTACAAGTGCGACACAATTAACTCAAAAATGAACCGAAATTTACCATAATGATAGCGACACATAAACTCAGTTCAAAAACAAGACTGAATCATGAATAAAAATACATCCAAAATCAATTTTGGATAAGATAACGTCATTAATATGTTTCTTCTTCTTTTTTGTTTGATGTTTTTTCTCTTTTTTTTTGGTTTTATTCCTTTCAATAAAGTAAATCAAAATTTTTTTTTGAGAAAATGAAATAAAAAAGTGAAGATGAAGAAGAAAAAGATGAAAGAGAAGAAGAAGCAACAGTAGAAGATGAGGAGAAAGAGGAGAAAGAGTTTTAAATTGCGCAGGACAACGATTCTAAATGCACCTTAATTCACTCATAAATAAACTGAAATTATATAATAATTACGACACAATTAACTCACAAATGAACCAAAATTACATAATGGATTGCGACACAATTAACTCAAAAATGAAACGAAATTACATAACAATTGTGACATAATTAACTTAGTTTAAAAATAATCATACAAACAAGACTGAATCATGAACAAAAACACATAAAAAAATCAATTTTTGATTAGACAACATCATCAACATGACAAAAATTCAGCAATAACAATAACAATAACGACGATAACGATAACCATGATATGTATAAAAAGAAGATGATAACGATAACGATGATCATCATGATGTTGATGATAGAGGAGGAGAAGAAAAAAGAAGGAGAAGAAAAAATTCAAATGAGAAAAGAAGGAGGATGAGGTGGTGGTGTTGTTGGTGATGACGATAATAAAAAAGAAGCGCGGTGAGGGGAGAAGAAAAAAAGGAAAAGAAGCGCGTGACTCTAAATCATTTAGATGAATTTTGGATGTTAAAATTATTTGAATGTGAAAAATAATTCATAAATAAAATTTAAAATTATACAAATATCCTAAATTAAAATTAATTACACATCTTGTCCTGAATATTTTTACATAAATTGAATTAAATTGACTCTATTTATGTTATTTACATGTAAATTAAATTAACTTGATTTAATTTATTATGTATACTATGTATTAGTAGTAAATCAAATCAAGTTAAATCAATTTACTATATATATATACTATATCAATAATAAATAAAATCAACTTAATTTAATTTACTGCTTGTACATATTATTAACATTTTTTATTCTTCATTAATTTTAAACAACTTTTATAGTAGGATGGCTAAATCTTGTGTCATATATCAAATTCACACACTGACTTATCATTATGAACAATGTTTACGTTATTAGTGTTGTTTATCGTTACAGAATTAAAATTCAAAGGACTAATAAGGTATGCATTGTTGATGGGTGATGAAGCTTAGTTGCATGAATGCTTGACTTATTATCACACAGCTTAGGTGATGCACCTGAGTGGGCTGCTCTTGCAAGCACCCTATCATTTTCAAAATGATATAATCTTCCTGTAAGAGACTCTTTTTACAGAGGCTTTTTAGACTGTATTTATGTCCAATTTGAATAAATGGTTTAATTAATTTAAAAAAATAATTTAAATAATAAATAATTATATTAAAAATAATTTATAAATAAGTTATTTTATATTTGAGTTTTTAATTTTAAAAGTGTTTATTTTAAAAGAAATGTAATTAAAAGTTTTTTATTATAAAAAAAGTCTTTTTTTTTATTTTTTTATAAGCTCCTAAATAATTTTTTAGAAAGTTGTAATTTGGTTCAAAAGCTCATCAGAAAGTTACTTTTAAAGCATCCCAAACGAGCCTTTAGTTTTAAAAACAAAATAAGATAAGATATTAAAAACAAAATACAAAAGATAGAGATATAAAAATTAGTGTTCTTATATTTTGTTTAGTGATAAACTAGAACAAATTATAAAAGTCCAATTTATTCTCATTTTCTTATTCAAAAAATTTAAAAATATATATATAATAATAATTTAACAAGAATAATAAAAAAATAAAAAATAAATTGTGTATCTTGTTAATGTCTCTGTGTCATTCTTATTAGGATGAACACCAAATACACTAATTTAGTGTTTCTAAACACAATGTCTTTGCTCATATCTCATCTGCCAAATGCAATTTTGTGTTTCTGTATTTCTATATCAATGTCCTGTATCTATAAATAAATGCAGCTTTAGTCTTCTAGCATTTCACAAAGCAATCAAATTGATGAAATTTGAAGAACACATGTGTTCATGAAATTATTTTTTCTAAAATTTTAAGTTGATAAGAAAAAACACGTGAATAATTATTTGTAACACGTTCTTTTGAGTTTGTTTGAATTTTTGTATAGATTTTAATTTCTTTTTTCTTTTTTTAATTTGTCTTGTATTTTTTTTTTTGGGATAACAAGTATAAACTATAAATTTTTTAGTTATATAAGTTTTGATATCATATTGTAAAATTATTTCCACCAAAAGTTAAGCTAATAAGAGAAGGAATATGAATAATTATATCTTTCACATGTTTCTTCAATGAAATCTTTTTTCCACACCTGAATTTCCATAAAAAAGATAAATTTTCAACAAAAAAAAAACTCAAAAATCAAATTAAATCAAATAAATCTATCCACCAGCAAAATTACCAAATACATAGGAATTAATTTGATTTAAGTAGTAAGCATTGGCAATTTGATTTGCTTATATTTGAAGTTGGTGATAGGTATTGATGGAGTTAAGCTGAGAGGTAGGAATCTGGTGTTCGCTGATAATACAGTATCAAGGGGTGTGCTTAAAGTTGCAATATCCGAGTATGATAGTGATTCATGGCATGAAGTTGTTACATTGGAGGATATTTTGGGAATGAAATTCTCATATCCTGCATTTATTCAAGCTAGTGATGGGAGAGTACATATCACCTATACATATAATAGGAATATAGGATAAATGGATTTTTCCATTTTTTTTAGTACTTGAAAGAATAAAATGTGATTTTTTTATCTTTAATTCTATAAGTGAGACTAAAATTAAATAGGAGAGAGAAAATAATAAAAAGTGAGATCAAACACTGGATTCATCTAATTTTTTTTCACTGAAAAAGATTCACTCCCCACAAATTAAGGTACATCCTTCAAAATTCAAATTACATTGCACTTTGCTTCTTTCTATGGCATTAATGCATAACTATTATGCCATGTCCTTGTGTGTAATTTTTTCTTGTGTTTTTATTTGGACAGCATATTGCTTTTAATCCAAGATGATGCAGATTAATTTCAGATTGGATTATTGGAAACAAGAGCAAACAATCCTTCATGCTTCTAATTAGTGTTTTTTTTTTTGTTGGAGAAAAATAATGAATTCTTGATTTA